>NC_134601.1:7278193-7906318 GCF_037038515.1 Microtus pennsylvanicus | reverse complement strand
GGGTAAGGGGAGACGGGGAGAGAAAAGGGAGAAGGGGAGGATGGGGGGAACTAGGGGAAAAAGGAGGATTGGGATAAAGGAAGGTTGGATAGGGGAGCACAGAAGCACAATTCTTAGTTAAGGGAGCCACTTTAGGGGTGGCAAGAGACTTGAACCTAGAGTGGCTCCCAGGAGCCCAAGCCGAGGTCCCCAGTTAGTTCCTTGGGCAGCTGAGGATAGGGAACCTGAAATGACCCTAGCCTATAGCAATACTGACGAATATCTTACATATCATCAGAGAACCTTCATCTGGTGATGGATGGAGATAGAGACAGAGACCCACACTGGAGCACTGGACTGAGCTCCCAAGGTCCCAATGAGGAGCAGAAGGAGGGAGAACATGAGCAAAGAAGTCGGGACCACGAGGGGTGCACCCACCCACTGAGACAGTGGAGCTGATCTACTGGGAGCTCACCAAGGCCAGCTGGACTGTGACTAAAAAACCATGGGTTAAAACTGGACTCTCTGAACATGGCGAACAATGAGGGCTGATGAGAAGCCAAGAACAATGGCACGGGGTTTTGATCCTACGCAATGTGCTGGCTTTGTGGGAGCCTAGCCAGTTTGGATGTTCACCTTCCTAGATATGGACAGAGGGGGAAGGATCTAGGACTTACCACAGGGCAGGGAACCCTGACTGCTCTTTGGACTGGAGAGGGAGGGGGAGAACAGTGGGAGGAGGGGGAGAAGGGTGGGAGGAGGGGGAGAAGGGTGGGAGGAGGGGGAGGGAAATGGGAGGCTGGGAGGAAATGGAAACTTGTTTTTTTTCTTCCTTTTCTCAATAAAAAAAATAAATTAAAAAAAAAAGAAGAAGCTTACAGAACACCAAATAGGCTGGACTAAAAAACGTACCCTCACCACATAATAATCAAACCACTAAACATATGGAATAAAAAAAAGTATTTAAAGAGCTGCAAAGAAAAAATATCAAGTAACATATATAGGCAGATTTATCAGAATTACACCTGGCTTCTCCATGGAGACTCTAAAAGACAGAAAGTCCTGGACAGACATTTTACCTACACTAAGGGATCATGGATGCCAGCCCACACTACTAAACCCAGCAAAACTTTTAATCACTATAGATGGACAAAACAAGGTATTTCATTACAAAACCTTATTTAAACAATACCTATCTACAAATTTAGGGCTATAGAAAATACTAAAAAGAAAACGACAACCCAAGGGATTCAGACACATCCAAAAAAAATAGGCAAAAGATAATCTCACACCAACAAAATCCAAAGAAGGGAAACAAACACACTACCATCACAACCACCAAAACCAAAATAACAGGAATTAACAATCACTGATCAATAACATCTCTTAATAGCAATTGACTCAATTCATCAATAAAAATACACAGGCTAACAGAATGGATATGAAAACAGGATGCATCCTTTTGCTGCATACAAAAAGCACACCTCAACTTCAAAGACAGACATTACCTCAGAGTAAAGGGTTGAGAAAAGATTTTCCAATCAAATGGATATAAGAAGCAAGCTGTCCTAATAGCTAACAAAATAGATTTCAAACGAAAATTATTCAAAAGAGATGGATAAGTATATCAAGAATTCATATTGATTACAGGAGAAATCCATCAAGATAAAGCCTCAATTCTGAAAATCAAAGCTCCAAATACAAGGGCACCTACATTTATAAAAGAAACGTTACTCAACCTTAAATCACACATCAAACCCCACAGAAGTGGGAGACTTTAACACCCACTCTCACCAGTGGACAGACCTTCCAGACAGAAACTTAACAGAGAAACAAGGCAACTAACATGTTATGACTCAAATGAACTTAATAGACATCTATAGAACATTTCACCCAAACACAGAAGAATACACCTTCTCAACACCTTATGGAAACTTCTCTAAAACTGATCACACACTCAGTCATAAAGCAAATCTCAACAGATATTTAAGAAAATTGAATAAAGCCTTGGATCTTATTAGACCACCATGGGCTACAGTTAAGAGTTCAACAACAAACAAACTACAGAATGCTTACAAATGCATGAAAACAGAACAATTCTCAACTGAACCACCTCTGGGTTAAGGAAGAAATAAAGAAATGAAAGACTTCCAAAAATTCAATAAAAATGAATCCACAACATACTCAAACTTATGGGACACAATGAAAACAGTGCTAATAGTACTAAGTGCCTACATAAAGAACATGAAGAAATGGTAAAACCTCACACAAGTAACTTGACAGCACACCTGAAAGATCTAGAATAAAAAGAAGCAAGCTCACCCAAGAGGAGTAGATGGCAGGAAATAATCAAACTCAGGACTGAAATCAATAAAATAGAAACAGAATGATACAAAATATCAATGAAACAAAGAGTTGGTTCTTTGGGAAAATAAAAATGATAGACAAACCTATATCCAAACTAATGAAAAGGAAGAGAGAGAATATCTAAATTAAGAAAATCTGAAACAAAGGGGGGGCATAACAACAGACTCTGAGGAAATACATAGAATCATTATGTCATACTTCAAAAATCTGTACTCCACAAAATCAGAAAATCTAAAAGAGATGGACAACTTTCTTGATAGATACCCCATACCAAAATTAAACCAAGACCAGATAAACAATTTAAACAGATATATAACTGCTAATGAAGTAGAAACAGTTATTAAAAATCTCGCAACCAAAACCAGCCCAGGGCCAAATGATTTCACGATAGAATTCTATAAGAATTTCAAAGAAGAGCTAATACCAATACTCTTAAAATTGTTCCGCACGATAAAAACAGAAGAAATACTGACAAATTCTTTGTATGAGGCCACAGTTACCCTGATACCCAAACCAAACAAAGATGCAACAAAGATAATTACAGACCAATATTCTTAATGAACATTGATACAAAATACTCAACAAAATACTGACAACCAAAACCAAGAGCACATTAAAAAAAAAATCATCCACCGTGATCAAGTAGGCTTCATCCCAGAGATGTAGGAATGGCTCAACATACAAAAATCTGTCAATGTAATCCACATATAGACAAACTGAAAGAAAAAAAACATGACCATCTTATCAGGTGTTGAAAAAACCTTTGGCAAAATCCAACACCCCTTTCTGATAAAGATCTTGGAGAGATCAGGGATACAAGGAAAACACCTAAACATAATAAAGGCAATTTACAGCAAGCCAATAGCCAACATCAAATTAAAGGGAGAGAAACTAAAAGCAATCTCACTAAAATCAGGGACAAGGGTGTCCACTCTCTCTTAATCTATTCAATATAGTACTTGTAAAAGTGGCAATCTTACCAAAAGCAATCTACAGATACAATACAATCCCCATCAAAATCCCAATACAATTCTTCACAGAGCTCAAAAGAAAAATACTCAACTTCATATGAAAAAATAAAAAAAAACAGCATAGCTAAAACAATCCTGTACATTAAAGAAACTTCTGGAGATATCACCATCCCTGACTTCAAGTTCTACTATAGAGCTATGGTAATAAAAACAATTTGGTATTGACATAAAAATGGGCATGTGGATCAATGGAATTGAATTGAAGATCCTGACATAAACCCACACACCCCTGAATACCTGATTTTTGACAAAGAAACCAATAGCATACAATGGAAAAAAGAAAGTTTCTTCAACAAATGATGCTGACATAACTGGATATCAACATGTAAAAGAACGCATATAGATCCATATCTATTCCCATGCACAAAACTCAAGTCGAAGTGATCAAAGACTTCAACATAAACCCCATTTACACTAAAGCTGATAGAAGAGTGGTGTGGGACAATTCTGTATTCTGTCAATTATGTTTTAAATAAATACTGATTGGCCAGAAGCCATGCAGGAAGTATAGGCAGGACAACCAGGCAGGAAATAGAGGCGGGTCAAAGAGAACAGAAGAATTCTGGGAAGGAAGAAGCCCATTCCTCCCCAGTCCTGTCCAGACACCGAAGAAGTAGGATGTGACCTATCCCACTGAAAAAGGTACTGAGCCATGTGGTTAGCATAGAAAAGAATAATGGGTTAATATAAGTTATAAGAGTTAATAAGAAGCCTGAGATAATGGGCCAATCAGTTTTCATTAATATAGACCTCTGCATAATTTCTTTGGGGCTTACCAGCAGTGGGAACTGGGCAGGATTGAAACCCCAACAAGCAGGCCCTCGTGTTACAGAAGAGAAAGTGTGAAGTACCCTTGAACACATTGGCACAAGAGAACACTTCCTAAATATAACACCAGTAGCACAGACTCTGAGACCAACAATCAATAAATGGGACCTCCTGAAACTGAGAAGCTTCTGTAAAACAAAGGATATGATCAATAATACAAAATGGCACCCTACAGAATGGGAAAAGGTCTTCATCAACCCTACATCTGACAGAGGGCTGATCTCCAATATATATAAAGAATTCAAGAAACTAAACACCGAAATACCAAATAATCCAATTAAAAAATGGTTGCGCATCTAAACAGAATTCTCAACAGAAGTAAATCAAATGGCCAAAAGACATTTAAGGAATTGCTCAGCATCCTTAGCTATCAGAGAAATGTAATCTAAAATGACTCTGAGATTATACCTGTCAGAATGGCTAAGATCAAAAACACTGGTGACAACTTAATGCTGGAGAGGATGTGGAGTAACAAGAACAGTCCTCCATTGCTGGTGGGAATGCAAACTTACACAGCCACTTAGGAAATCACTATGGTGGTTTCTCAGAAAATTGGGAATCAATCTATCTCAAGACCCAGTAATACCAGTCATGGACATATACCCAAAGGATACACAATCATACCACAAGGACATTTGCTCAACTAAGTGCATAGCAGCATTATTTGTAGTAGCCAGAACCTGAAAACAACTTAGATGCCCCTCAACTGAAGAATAAATGAAGAAAATGTAGTATAGTTACACAATGGAGTACTACTCAGTGGCAAAAAGCAATGACAGTTTAAATTTGCATGCAAATGAATAGAACTAGAAAAGACCATCCTGAGTGAGGTAACCAAGACCCGGAAAGACAAACATGTTATGTATTCACTCATAACTGAATATTAGATATAAAGCAAAGGATAACGAAGCTACAATCCACAAAACCAGATAAACTATATAATAAGTTTCTATAGGAAATCCTACAGCCAGTAGTCTTTAAGTTACCTGCCCGTTTGGGCATGGCCTCATACTATAAATGCTGAAGAAAAATCACTCTCTTCCAGCTGCGGGATTTGGTTGTTGTTCCCTTTTCAAGCAGAGGACTGTGATCTGTGAGTCTATCCCTAAATAAATAACCCTTTGTTATACTCAGTTTTGAGGTAGTGTGGGATTTCTTTTTAGAGTCCGTCTTCAACAAGGAGTACCCTAAGAGGGACGCACCCATCTCCTTGGGAAGATGAAGTAGATGGGATGTCCTGGGTAAACTGGGAGTGGGAGAGTAGAGGGAAGGGGACAGGAGAATAGGAGCAGGGGTCAGGACGGTCAAGTTGTGGGCAGGATGGAGCAGGAGAGTGATGGGGGAGATATCTTGGTAGAAGGGGTCATTGTGCGGTTAGTGAAAAACCTGATGCCAGGGAAATTCCCAGGAGAGTGATGGGGGAGATCTTGGTAGAAGGGGTCATTGTGCAGTTAGTGAAAAACCTGATGCCAGGGAAATTCCCAGGAACCCACACGGATGACCCCAACTAAGACTCCTAGCAATAGTTGAGAGGGTACCTGAACTGGCCTTGCCCTGTATTCAGATTGGTGACTGCCATAGTTGTCATCACAGAGCCTTCATCCAGTACCTGCTGTAAGCAGAGGCAGAAATCCATAGCCAAGCACCAGGCCAAGCTCCAGGAGTCCAGTTGAAGGAGTGGAGGGATTGTATGTGCAAGGGGGGTCAAGACTATGAAGGGGAAATCCACAGAGACAGGTGACCTGAGCTGGTGGGAGTTCACAGACTCTGTACGGACAGCTAGGGAGTTAGCATGGGACCATCCTAGGCTCTGTGCATCTTGATGACAACTGTGTATTTTGGTCTTTTGTGGGGCCCCTAGTAGTGGCACCAGAACCTGTTCCTGATGCATGAGCTGACTCTTTGGAACCTATTCCCTATGGTGGGATGCCTTGCTCAGCCTTGATGCGGGGTGGAGGTGGGGCTTGGTCCTGCCTCAGCTTGATGAGCCATGCTTTGTTGATTCCCATGGGAGGCCTTACCCCATCTAAGTGGAGAAGGAGGGAGAGTGGGTAGGTGGTAAAGGGGAGACAGAGGGAGGGAGCGGGAGGAGTGGAAGGTTGGGAAAACTGTGGTTGGTATGTAAAATAAATAAAAAATAATGGAAAAAAAGAAAGGAAGGTTGGTGATTCACTCGGTGATAGTATCTACATAGCATGCACAAAGCCCTGACTTTGATCCCTCAGAACAGTATGAAGAAAAAAATAATAACAAAGTTTAAGCATGAGCTATTGTCAACATGGGATGTGGCAGGTAAAATAGAGAATCCTCCCCCTTGCTTCATAGTCCAGCAGTAAGAAAAAAATGTAAGTAACCTCTATATTACTATGGAATGTAGTAAATTTAGTAACGGAGAAACTTGAAGGCCAAACATCAAAACAACTTCCCATCCTCAAAGACTGGATGAACTGTCTCTGCTGTGAACCCTTCTTTGATCTATCCCCTTCCATCCCACCTACTCTCCTGTGCTCCTGTAAAATTTAATCATACATGGTGTTCTCATATTTTCTTTCTGATTTCTTCTTTCCCATTTTTAGAGACTGGGACCATTTTAACCAATCCCCTCCCTTATTCATGTGTAAATAAAAAAAAATCTAACTGAAATTTAGAATGTTAGAACTAACTACTAGAATTACATCTTGGCTATTTCCCAAATTAAGTGTTATCTTCTCAACACATGCCCACATGCTGCCTTTATAATGGCAGTATTAATATAAATAATGATAACAGCCTAACATTTATAGAATGTTTTCTAGTTCAGAAAGCACATTCTATGGGTGTTAGATATAGATTTTAATTACTTTTCAGACACACAGAAAATGACTAAAAATAACTACACACAGTTAACTGTTTTAACTAATATTTTTTGTTTATTTGCTTCAACTTTCTTTTTTTTTTTTAGTCATATGTTAAAGGGTATAGCTGAGGGAGGAACTTAGTGAAGAACTCTTATCTAACATGCACAAAGTTCTGGTTTCACTTCCACAAGAGAAAGAGAGAGAGATAAAGACAGAGACAGAGACAAAAAGATAATCAACAAAATAAACAAAAATGCAATAATGAAGCCCATCATTTTGCAGGCTAATCAAAAGAAACAAAAGGGGCTAAGGAGTTGGCTCAGTCAGTAAAGTGTTTGCTACAGAATCATGAGGACTTGAGTTCTGATCCCTAGCACCAAGTAAAAAGCCCAGCATAGTGGCATATGTCTGTAATCCTAGCACTGGGGAGGAGGAAACAGTAGAATTCCTGGATTATCCTGGTCTTTTTTTTTTTTATTGAGAAAAAAAAATTTCCGCCTCCTCCCAGCCTCCCACTCCTCCCCCCCTCCTCCCACTCCTCTCCCCGTCCCCCCACTCCTCTCCCCCTCCCCCCACTCCTCTCCCCCTCCCTCTCAAGTCTGAAGAGCAGTCAGGGTTCCCTGCCCTGTGGGAAGTCCAAAGTCCTCCCCTCTCCATCCTGGTCTAGGAAAGTGAACGTCCAAACTGGCTAGGCTCCCACAAAGCCAGAACATGAAGTAGGATCAAAACCCAGTGCCATTGTCCTTGCCTTCTCAGCAGCCCTCATTGTCCGCCATATTCAGAGAGTCCGGTTTTATTCCCTGCTTTTTCAGTCACAGTCCAGCTGGCCTTGGTGAGCTCCCAATAGATCAGCCCCCTTGTCTCAGTGTGTGGGTGCACCCCTCTTGGTCCTGACTTCCTTGCTCATCTTCTCCCTCCTTCTGTTCCTCATTGGGACTTTGGGAGCTCAGTCCAGTGCTCCAGTGTGGATCTCTGTCTCTATCTCCATCCATCGCCAGATGAAGGTTCTATGGTGATATGCAAAATATTCATCAGTATGGCTATAGGATAGGATCATTTCAGGTTCCCTATCCTCAGCTGGTCTTGAAAAATTAGTGAGCATCACATTCAGTACAAGACTCTGTCTCCAAAAAATAATGTGGAATATAATAAAGGAAAACACTCAACAGCAACCCCTGGTCTCCAATACACATTTGCAAACCTGTATGTGCACACACACATGAACAAGCTCACCACAATTTTTTTTTATTTTTTATTTTTTTCACAAAAATGTCTTTAAAAAGAACATATAAACAACACTGTATAGTTTAAAGTTAGGAATTAATGAGGACTAGAAGGATGACTCATTTGTGTATATTATGTATGCTATACAACATTAATTATGTATCACTTATGCCAAGTTGTATATATATATATAATATAGATGCATAGATCTTAAGCACGATCTTCTTGATACATGCCCACAAGCTGCTTTTATAATGGAAGTATTGATGTAAATAATAATACACACACAAACACACACACAAGCCTGTATCCCTCCCAGTATGGGATCTCAATGTGGACAAGAAGGAGTCCATTCCTAAAATTTCCAGGAACACTTCTGCTATCGTTCAAAGGCCATAAGAATCAGGGTCACTTGGTGGTTGGAGCCTGTGGCCATCAGGCAGCACAGTCCTCTACCTCCCCATGCCCTGGCCAGGCCTCCAGGTCCAGGATGAATGGCATCCATACCCAGGTCAGGGTCTACGGAATGTTGTGGAGAACAGAGTCTGCTTTACCTGCTCATGGTGATGCTGCTTGAAGGCATTTGTAAGCATTAACTCTGATACCTTCCCCAAACCTCTAACACCACTTTTTCAAGGGACTTTGCAGACCTATAGTCTGTACCTGCATTAAAGATGCATAGCCTAAAAATAAGCAGCCAATCAAGCCCACAGACAGAACCAACCACCAAGCCTCTCACTTTTGTAATTATTCACTAAGCAGGACAGATGCTAAGAGACACTGTTGAACTCACTAGGAAAAAGCATGGGATAAAACTGGACTCTCTGAACATGGCGAACAATGAGAGCTGATGAGACGCCAAGGACAATGGCAAGGGGTTTAGATCCTACGTAATGTGCTGGCTTGGTGGGAGCCTACCCAGTTTGGATGTTCACCTTCCTAGATATGGACGGAGGGGGGAGGACCTAGGACTTACCACAGGGCAGGGAACCCTGACTGCTCTTTGGACTGGAGAGGGAGGGGGAAAGGAGTGGGGGGAGGGGGAGAAGGGTGGGAGGAGGGGGAGGGAAATGGGAGGCTGAGAGGAGGTGGAAACTTTTTTTTCTCATTTTCTCAATAAAAAAAAGAAATAAAAAAAAAGAGCAGAAGCAGGGTCTGTAAAGAGGTGACCAGAAAGGGAAACAAGTGAGAAAAGGAACCAGAGGTCCGGAATGAGTGTTGGGGTGAAAATGGAGGGAGGAAGGGGAGCTTAGAGGGCAACAGGGAGTGAGGCCCTGTGTGGTGACAAGGAAAATGGGGTGTAGCTTTGAATCTTAATGCTGTAAGTGCATGCTATTGGAGTATAGTGCTGCTTTAAGGCTGGAGGCTTGGTGTGGGCATGTCTGGAAAAAGTCCTGGGCAGATCTGCAAGTCTTGAAATGAAGCATTGATGGAACTGGACTGAGGAAGGGCCTAGTTAGGCTGTGCGTACATAATTAGAGTTGGGGATGTAAATGGGGGCATACAAAGTCTATAGGGCAGCAGGGCAGGGCTGAGTACTCATTCCACTGGAATACCAGGGTGAGCGTGGGCAGTGAGGAAGAGTTCGGGCCAAGACTACGGATCCCGACCAGGTGGGTGCGAACACAGGTTCTAGAGTGCAACTGAGTTATGACGTTTGCAATGTGGGCGGAACTTCAAAGCCTTCCCCTGTGAGAAGTCGGACAGTTGGAGGAACAAGGCAGAATTGTCCGGTGCTGTCGTGGTGAGGTGGGAATTGCAAGCAGGGTTGGGTGTGGGAACTCTGGAATGGGTTACGGGAAAAGTCAGAAGGATACAAGTAGTTACCTAAGTGGGCAGGGCTACTAGAATATCAGGGCGTGGCTATGAGTGGTGTGGTATAAACTGCAGAAGGAGCTTTGAATTCTGCAGGTTTTGCGCATAGACAAAGGATATGAATATTCTCCAATGAAATACATAAATGGCCCATAAACACGTGAAACAATGTTCAACATCACTAGCCATTAGGTAAATGTAGATTCAAACCACAAACATTTTATATTCATGCAAAATCAGACATGCCACACAGATCACAGAACATGTCCTCTTTCTTGACTAGCTTTCATAATACTGGATGGTAACCCACAGGCTGCTGGCAGAAAAAGTTATCAACAGTCTTACCAAGTTGTACAATACAATACAGAAATACAATAATGGCTAGTGTGGCAAAATATGCCAAGGGGATTGTAAGCCTGTGTTCTATGTGTGCCTGGCAGCAGTACTCTAGGTGTGTTCTTTTCTTTTCTTTTTGGTTTTTCGAGACAGGGTTTCTCTGTAGCTTTGGAGCCTGTCCTGGAACTAACCCTGTAGACCAGGCTGGCCTCGAATTCACAGAGATCCGTCTGCCTCCCAAGTGCTGGGATTAAAGGCGTGGGCCACCACTGCCCGGCCAGGTTTGTTCTTTTCTTTAAAGTGGTTCCTTCTGCCTATCTTCATGTCTACTTTAGATACATACTAGCATGAATTTGTAACATATCTATACTGTAACTCAATATATTTCTAATGAGTCATTTAAATCCATGTCTTAACATTCTCAGAAACTATTAAGGCCGGATGAAAAAATAAGGACGTTTACAAGAATGTCTGGGGGGAAAAAGAAGTAAACGAGGAAACAGATAGAGGGAAGAGTACCAAAAGGGAGGGGGAGAGGGAGAGTAGGTGAGGAGAAGAAGGAAAGAAGGGGACAGGGAGAGAAATGACGCCAGCTTTTCCAAACCACTTCCAACATAACTTCCTCTGGCTAGCATAGAGCTGCCCACGTTCCCCCTCCTTACTAGTCCATCTCATATCCAAATCTTCCAAATGCTTGGGGTTTCTACTTGCAGAATATACCCAGAGTCAGATCCTCATCCTCTCCATAGCTGATTCTTCATTGCCAGCCCCTGTCTTCTCTTGCTTTGATGATGGCTTTAGCATTTAAAGGACACCTCGCTTCTTCTCTTGCTGTACTGTGGTCTTCTCCAAACACAACAGGAGATAGATATATGGATAGATATATGCTAATATATCTGCTCATCACTTTACAAAGGCTCACTGCTTTCCTCTGAGTTCAAAGTGATAACTGTAGCCTACAGTGCCCAATTTGACTAGCTGCTTGCTCCTTTTCAGGCCCTTCTTTCCTACTCTTCTTCCTCTCCATCACACAGCTTCAGTCAATCCAGCTGTTCTGCAAATTTTCAAACCCATTAAACAGGCTCGCCTTAATACCTTAATGCTGCCTTGTACACACTTTCCCTCAATATCGCAGGCCAATCAATCTCTTGATTTCCTTGAGTCTTTGTTCATACTTCATTTTATCCAAAAAGCCATCATGATCATGACCATGATTTTTAACTGCATTTCGCATTACCCCACTCCTAGTCATTGCTTTACAGTACGCTTGCTTGTTTTACATGTATTTCCTTAGAATGCATAATTTACAGTATTTAGTGTGTATATATATATATATATATATATATATATATATATATATATATATAGTCCCTTCCTATAACTAGACTGTGAACCTCTCCTGGGCAATCCTGGAGATAATACAAACAGAAAGCAACCCCTCTACTTGTAGAACATAAATGACATATGGAGTAGACATGTAGACTTGATGGTGAGAAACTGGCCAGATTACTACCACCTTAAAACTGGCCAGATTACTACCACCTTAAAAATTTTAGACTTTTATATTAGCTGTTTTGAATAAGAAACATTTTAATTGTAACTTTAAAAATGGAACAGTATTTATATATTGATCATACTTCAATAGCCCAGTTAAAACCAGCTTTAGCGTTCCATTGGTAAGCTGTTTTTTTCTCCTCACCGTATTATACAGAACAATCCAGAACAATTTCAGATGAATAAAACACTGACTCTTGAGTTCCAAAAAAAAAAGAAAGAAAGAAAGAAAAAAGAAGGGTGTTCTATAAAATGCTCTAGAACAGACCACAGGTCAAATCATAATCCTCTAGACAATGACCTTTGTCTACTTCATTCCTCATACAATTTGTTCAGATAATTCAAGGATTGAGGAGGATAAATTAAGCCTTTCAATATAATCACTGGGATAGGAACAGAATACTTTTATTAAAATTCATTTGCTTTGAAATAATTAAATAATCCCTATTTCAAGTAAACAAATAAAAGTTAAACTGACAGAATGGTATATTTGGCCAATTTTGAGTTGCAAAAGACAAAAGTTTTACATACTCATGAGAACCACAGGTTAAACAAACCATACTTCTACTAAAAAAAAATGATAACTTACTTTAGAAGTAACTACAGTTAAAGAAAATAAGCTTTAGACAAAAGTGTCCATACCTTTGTCTCTAAAGAGATGGGAAAGACACGACTGACCACATGGTAAAACCACCTGCCTTTCACAGCAATTGTTCCCTTCCTGGTCCCCTCCACTCGGTTTCCTAAACGGATCTCCACTATAATCTCAGTTGTATGACTCCGATTTATAATGAAATGATTTCACACACGTGATCTGATGGAAAAAGAGGATGTTGGACAAGATCCTTAAATCACACCATTCCACTCTGTCTACTTTCTGTGCTATTGCATCAATTTTTGAACCTGATCCTTTGCACCTGTTGACTATGGGCAGCATTTAGAGATGTGCTTCGAGATGTCGGTCATAATCTACAAGCTATCTAAAACTGTTTACAGATCACTTCAAATTGTTTCAAAACAGCTCTTTCAGTAAAACTTGTATAGAATTTAAAGGGTATCTCAAATTCCATTAGAATATGCTTAAGACATCAGGCAGCAATTACCTTGCAGGTTTTATGTTGCCCAACAATCAACTTTGTTTACTGAATTGCATGTGTAATAATAACTGGCTTTGTGGAACATTAAATTAAAAACATGTTAAAAAGCATTTGGGCCTATGGTAACTATGTCTGATTTGCAAATCCAATTTTCTAAATAAATAAATAAAGTAAAAGAAATTAAGAGTTTAGCCTGATAACATATCTAGCCAGGTTCTCACAAGTTGTTTTTTTGAATGAATTAATAACAGCATGATTTGACTTTAAAGTGTGTTAGCCATGTTTCTGTGTCCCCCGGTATTCTAGCCAATTTTTCTTAAGTAGGAAAAGTTAGTTTAAACGAAAGGAGAGTTTATTCAACCCAAAACTAGAATATTTTCAAGATGGACATCACAGGTGCAGGGAAAACTAAGATATTTAATTATACAGCTGTCTTCAATCCTTGATTCTGCCCTGTACCCATCAAATCACTTCTAGTTTTTGGGTCTCAGTATGTACCTACAACTCCCTTTCAACATAAAAAGCTTATGTGTTCACCAATGTCAGAGAAAAAGCTATTTGTTAAGTTTTAAGCTTTGAGCTGGGCATGGTGGTGTGTGCCTGAAATCCCAGCACTCAGGAGGCTGAAGCAGAAGTTTTGTGAGTTTATGGCTTGCTTGGGATACACAGTACAAAGCAGATCAGCCTAGGCTACATGGCAAGATCTTACCTTGGAAAAAACAGAGGTTTAAACTTCTACACATCACTTGTTTTCAAGGCTGTGTGTACTAAAAAACAAAGGATGAATGAACGTGTCCTAAATGTTAATTTGGCTCTATGTGGCTTATTTCTGAATTTTTTCACTTCAGATGTTTAAAGTGACATTTTTTATTTTTAAAAAATAAGCATTTCATAAACTTTAAATCTAATCATGATAAATCAGAAACTTGGCATTTTCTTAGGTTACTGAATTGAGTGTTTCTTCTAAGGACTTAACAGACATTTTCTTGATAAGCCCTGAAGCATCCCTGTGAGGTGGGTGGATGATATCATATTTCTGTGTATAAGCAACATTTTCCACTTGAGTTCTCCATAGGAATTAAGCCCTGATGCCTACAGGCATCTACCCTATCTTCGTGTTCTATAGCTGTGAAGAGACGCCATAACCATGGCAACTCTTAATAAGGAAAACACTTAACTGGGGCTGGATTATAGTTCAGTTTAGTCCGTTACCGGCATGGCAGGAAGCATAGCGGCATGCAGCCAGACACAGTGCTGAAGAAGCTGAGAGTTCTACATCGGGATCCACAGGCAGCAGGAAGAGAGAGAAAGACACTGGGTCTGGTGTGGGCTCTTGAAACCACAAAGCATATCCCCAGTGACACACTTCTGCCAACAAGGTCACACCTACTCCAACAAGGCCACACCTCCTAATCCTTCTCAAGTAGTGTCACTCCCTCATAACTAAAAATCCAAATATATGAGCCTTTGGGGGCCATTCTTATTGAAAGCACCACATACAATGTGAAGTGAATTAGCTTTTCCTTTATGAATCTAGATTACTACTAATTACTTCTCCTCTGAGAAGTTGTGGGAAACAGCCACTCAATTTTTGTATACAGCAATGCAGCTAAGAAATTCCAGTTTTCATCAATTTTCCTCCTTATTTTGGAGTATCCATTTATGATGCAATTTTATTTCCTTTTCTAACTTACTCACCATATCTGTATCTTAGCAATTAGTTGAGTTTACTGGACACATCTTCATATTATAAGACTATGCTTCCAGTTGTTGGCCATTGCACATATAAGATCTATGTAATAACGACCTTTTGCCTCATCTCTCCTGTCCTTGCTCTTACCACCATAAATCATTCTTCTACATGGATTATAAACCCACAGAAACTCTGCCTGTCTTTCTATGGGTTACTCCTTCACATGCTGTGACATAAGAACTCTCCCTTGATGGTAACGATACACACTGTAGTATTCACTTGCTTATTTTTTCTCTCCAAGGATCACCGCCCCTGAATTCCTGATGTCTTGGACCTTGAAATTGCTATTTCCAATATTTTGTCTATTATTTTTCACATTATTTAACATAAAATAGTAAATGTATATGATTTCACTTCATCTTACTTAGACTCCAAAGACCAGAAGAAGGCATGTGTGTGTGTTTGTACATAGGCACGTTGGGGATGGATCCTGCCCTCAAGCTAAGCATTCACTCCTCAATGAACCACCCTCTCACTCCCTACTGTGACCCTTGTGCTGTGTATGAATTTTTTGTACTTAGGATAGGCTGTTAGAGTTTATTCAGGGAGCTGGCTTGGTTTCAGAATGAAGTTACAATTGGAGAGTTCCTTGATGTTTGTCAAATATCTGGGGTGGGGGTGGATAAACTGATGATCAATTCATCAGCCAAGATCGTGTGACAGAATTTCAAAGCAATGCGTTGGAACTGCTCACGAAGCAAGTACCCAAGCAGCATATAGTATCTGAGATACCGTAACCAAGGACTGAAGGAGAATAGACTTAGAATAGTAACCCAAGTGAGGAGTGAGTTTTCAGACGATAACCTACTTATTGTAGACTAGACAATGGTCAGCCAGCATTTCTGTAGGTGTAAAACTGGGATTCGGTGGAAGAGAGCATTTTGACTAACTTGCAGATTTCAGTGGGCTAGTAGAGTTAATTCCTGGTTATCTGATTAAAATAACAACAACAACAACAAAGCAATTGTATCACTGTTGCAAAGAATTATTTCCTTGAGAAGACATTAAAAAATGTCTACCAGCTCCTTAGAAGGTCACAACAACAATCCAAGGTATGATTCCTCCAAAGTTCAAGCTAGGGACCAAAGAGTTTGCTGCGCATTCTTACAGAGCACGGATAAACAGTTGTTTATATTAGTGTGGGTGACCCCAAAGCAGCCACACTGCAAAGTCTTCATCAGCTTGCTGGTGTGTTCCCTGCAACTACACAGATGGAGTCTTCTTCTGTTCACCTTCCCCAGTACCTTCTAAGACCCCATAGGCCACAATTAGGTCAGAATTGCACACTAATGGCTAGGAAGAATGGCTGGAAAGTCAGGCGAGGGTTCAATGACAGTCCCTATGCCCTCCTTTGAGGAAATGTCAGCAGTTCATTGACCTTATCATGTTGGGCTCTTGGAAGCAGGCACAGCTGATTTTACAAAGATAATGGCTGTTCTACTCAGAAGTCTGTGTTCTACAACAGGATCTGTAGCTTTGAAGTATTGAATGTTTATTCCCATAACAAGTGTTGGAAGGAGGTAAGTACCATTTGCCCTATTTGACAGATTAAAGCTCCAAATGCTTAAACTGCCTACCAAAAGTTTATACTGCTAACAAACAAGAGGAATTTGACCTAAGAGCCATGTGGTTACAAACTCAAGGCTTCAATGGCCATCTGTGCCACAGGAAAGTGAAAGTCTATTTTCATGAGATTCTATACCCCACATTTTTGAATCTAAACAGGGTAGCAGGTGGCCATTTTGGGTCCAGTGATTATGAATAACGAAGGACTGAGGTAGAAAAGGTGTTTAGCTGCTCTGGATAACAAACTCTAGCCTAATCTTAACAGCTTGAAGAGCGGGTATTTTACCACATCATATGTTCTCTGGCTGCCCTTGTCTCAGAAAGCTCCAAAGCTCACCTTACCTTGGATAACTTAGGAAGCTGTCATTAGAGTCTAAGATAGCAACGGGGTTGACTCATCTGGAGGCCTAAGTGGGGTGCTGAGAAGGCTGAGCCTTTCTCTTCATTGTAGTTCAAGGCCACTCCATAGCAGGAAGCCTTGCACGGTAGAAAAGAGTCGCCAAAAGTGAATATGCCCTTCTTCTTCTTCTTCTTCTTCTTCTTCTTCTTCTTCTTCTTCTTCTTCTTCTTCTTCTTCTTCTTCTTCTTCTTCTTCTTCTTCTTCTTCTTCTTCTTCTTCTCTCTCTCTCTCTCTCTCTCTCTCTCTCTCTCTCTCTCTCTCTCTCCCCCCCCTCTCTCTCTTGCCCTTCCTTCCTTCCTTTTTTTCTTTTTCTCTTCGTTGTTTTTCCAGTTGTTTTACCTTTTTAGTCAGGATCTCTCTATGTAAGCCTGTTTGTCCTGAAACTCACTATGTAGCCCAGACTATTCTTGAACCCAGAGAAATTCCCCTGGCCTCTGCTGTGACTAAAAGCATGTGCCATTATGCCAGTCCCTTCCAGCCTTTTCTAATAGTTTCTACAAAGCCATTCCAGCTTTACCCAATACCATGTCTATCTTAGTTAGAGTTGCTGTAATGAAAAACCATGGCCAAAAGCAACTTGGGGAAGAAATGGTTTATTTCACTCACACTTCCACATTCATTATTAAAAGCAGCAAGAGTAGAACCTGGAGGCAGGAGCTGATGCAGAAGCCATGGAGGGGTACTACTTACTGACTTGCTCATCATGGATTTCTCAGCCTGCTTCCTTGCATAACACAGAACCACCAGCCTAGAGATGGCCCCACACACAATGGTTTGGCCTGCCCCTATTAATCACTAATCAAGAAAATGTCTTACAGGCTCATCTGATTGCAGACGGTTTGCCTAAAGGCATTTCTCAACTGTGATTCCCTCCTCTCACATGACTATAGCTTGTGTCAAGTTGATAGAAAATCAGCCAGCACAGTATCTTGCAAATTTTTTCTTATTGCAGCACTGCCTTTTACCTACCCATTTATCTGTCTGTCTATCTATCTATCTATCTATCTATCTATCTATCTATCTATCTATCTATCTATCCCCTCTCCTCTCTCTCTCTCTCTCTCTCTCTCTCTCTCTCTCTCTCTCTCTCTCTCTCTCTCTCTCTCTTTCTCTCTCATATAGTTTCATCAGGTATCCCAGACTGCCTCTGGGTAATGGGATTGAAATTCTGAGCCACCATACCTCGAATATATTTTATTTCATTTATTTTGCTTTATTACAGTGTGTTGTTATGTAGCCCAGTTAACCCTGAATTCATGATCTTTCTGCTTTAATCTCCCAAGTACTGAAAGTAGAATTGTATGCCACTTACGTTTAGCTGTTATTTCTTTATTATTTTTAGATGTTGGTTCTCTATCATTGCATAACAATCCTAAAACTTACTACTCTGTTTATCCCACCTGGAGTTCTCTCCCTCAGCCCCATCACAGGAAATGACAAAGCCACTAAATTTGAAAACATACTTTTGACAAACTCCTGAAAAACCGCAGTGGCTGTAATACCATTTTTCAGCCACTGATTTGAATAAAATGTAAAGGTTTAGCAACTTCAAAAGACCACAAGCCTGGGAGCCAGTGGGAGTTCATATTCTCTGTAGGAATATAAGCTGGGACAACCTCTTTGGGGAAGGATACTAGTTTTTCTTATAAAACCGAGATATTTGTTACTCCTTGTAATATATCCATTCTCTGGGGAGGGAGAAACTCCCCAGAGAAACTCTTATACACAGCTACCACAAGTCATGTACATTAAGAGCAGCATTGTATGTAATAGTGTCCATTCATGGAAGAAAGGGTAGGCACGTTCATGTAATAGCATTCTGTGTGTCAGTAAGAAGAATTGCATTATACATAACAAGGATAAAGCAAGTGTTAGGAGAGACATAAAAGCATCTCCCCTTGTTCTTTTCCCTTTTTCTAAGCAAGGAATGGGACCCAAGTCCTCACACATGGCAAACCTTAGAACTCTGTTACATGCTACACTTACAGCTCTCCATTCTTACTTTTTCAGAGTCAAGAAAAACTAGGGACACCTGCTTCAAGAGAAACCTTAAGGGAATCAAGAGAATGGGTCAGGTATGGTGGCACACACTCATATTTATTTTATTTATGTACGTGTGCAAGGCAGAAGAAGGTATTGGCTCCCCTGCAGCTAGAGTTAGAAGCATTTGTGAGCTGCCTAACATGGGTGCTGGAAACCACCCTCAGGACCTCTGAAAGAGCAGTAAGTGCTCCTAATCACTGAACCATCTCTCTAGCCCCAGACACTGCATTTTAAAAATGCCTTTTTAAATGTCTGTTGATGTGTTAATTTTTTTCAGTGTATCATTGCATGAACTGCAATGACAAATTACAGTGTTTCTAAATGTTAAACCAACAACATATTCTTAGAGAAAATGTATTCATGATTATTATTCTTATTTATTTTTGGATTTGATTTGTTGAAATTAACTTTATAAGCCTAGGCAGTTTGGATGCTCACCTTAATAGACCTGGATGGAGGTGGGTGGTCCTTGGACTTCCCACAGGTCAGGGAACCCTGATTGCTCTTCCAGCTGATGAGGGAGGGGGACTTGGTCGGGGGAGGGGGAGGGAAATGGGAGGCTGTGGCGGGGAGGAGGCAGAAATCTTTAATAAATAAATAAATTTTTAAAAAGTAAAAAATAAATAAAAAAATAAAAAAAACAAAAAGAAAGCACAGGTTCAACTCATTTCATACTCTCTCATAGATAACATCAATGTAATGAGGCATTAAAAAAACAAGTTAAATTTCCCTCACCACCAGACTTTAAATTCAGAAGTGCTAGGTCTTTTACAAGTGTTTCATAATATGCTTTGCAAATAATATCATTATGTATTTTAAGTTTAATAACAATAATTAAACTTGCTTATTGCTATATTTGTAGTTGCAAATGGTCAATATTTGTCTATGAATCTTCCAAAGGTTCTTGGAAAGTAAAATTTTTCTACAGAGAAAACGTGAATAAACTAAGCGTTTTCTTTATATAAAACATAAAAAAAGAAATTAACTTTATAATTTTTCATTCTATAATTTTTATTAAAAATGTACTTTTCATTTTACATGCCAACTCCAGTTCCCCCTAACCTCACCTTGTACCACCCCCTCTTCCCATCCCCCATCCACTCCTCAGAGGGGTTAAGACCTTCCTTGGGGAGTCAACAAGGTCTGGCATATCAACTTGAGGCAGGACAAAGCTCCTCTCCCTCAAACAAGACTGAGCAAAGTATCCCACCATAGAGAATGGGTTTCAAAAAGCCAGTTCACGCACCTGGAATAGGTCCTGCTGCCACTGCCAGGGGACCCACCAACAAATAAAGCACATAACTGTCGCCCATATTCAGAGGGTCTAGTTCAGTCCCATGCAGGTTCCCCAGCTGTTCATTCATAGTCTGTGAGCTTCCACTAGCTTGGGTCAGCTGTCTCTGTGGTTTCCCCCATCACGATATTGACCCCTTTGTTCATATGATCCCTCCTTCCTCTCTTCAGCTGAACTCCAGGATCTCAGCCCAGTGCTTGGCTGTGGATCACTGCATCTGCTTCCATCAGTTACTTGATGTAGGTTCTGTGATGCCAATTGGGGTAGTCACTAATCTGATTAAAGGGGGAGGCCCTTTGAGACATCCTCTCCACTATTGCTAGGAGTCTTAGCTGGGCTCATCCTTGTGGATTCCAGAGAATTTCTCTAACATCAGGTTTTTCCCTAACCCCATAATGGTTCCCTCTATCAGGATATCTCTTTCATTGCTCCCTCCCTCTGTCCCTCCCCCATAATGGTTCCCTCTATCAGGATATCTCTTTCATTGCTCCCTCCCTCTGTCCCGCCCCCAATCAGTCTCCTTGATCCCACCGCATGTCCCCATCCCCCATCACCTTCCTTCTACCCGCTCCCAGTTTACCCAGATCTGAACTATTTTCCCCCCTTGGACCCTCCGTATCTGTCCCTCTTAGGGTTCCCCTTTTTAACCTAGCTTCTCTGGGTTTGTGCATTGTAGATTGGTTATCCTTTGCTTTACATCTAATGTCCACTTATGAGTGAATACATACTGTGTTTGTCTTTCTGGGTCTGGATTACCTCACTCAGGATTTTTTTTTCTAGTTCCATCCATTTGCCTGTGGATTTAAAATGTTGTTGGTTGAGGGACATCTAAGTTGTTTTCAGGTTCTGGCTATTACAAATAATGCTGCTATGCACATAACTGAGCAAATGTCCTTGTTGTATGATTGTGCATCCTTTGAGTATATGCTCACAACTAGTATTGCTGGGTCTTGAGGTAAATTGATTCCCAATTTTCTGAGAAACCACCATACTAGGGAGCCGTGCTCTCCAGCTGGAATATCAAACACTTACCTATCCCTCTAGGTACTGGTGGAGTCCGTGATCACTGGTGCAGCGCTCAACCCTAATTTTTCTTTATCCTTCTTGCTCTACCTCCTGATTGCTAGGATTGGATTGCAGGTCTGTACTATCAAGCCCACTTTATAGGGTGCTGAGTCACTGAACCCGGAGTTTTGTGCATACTAGGCCAACATGCTACCAATTGAGCTATAGCCCCAGCCCTACCCTGTCATTCTTGATTTCAGACTCATGTTTTCTATGTCCTTTCCTTTCTCCTCTACCTCTGCAAGGAAAAAAAATTCCACTTATTTTTAAAGCCCACACCTCCAACACAGGATCTCTCTATGTGAGCCTGACTGTCCTGGAGCTCACTAAGTATAGAAGGTTTTGAACTCACAGAGATTCTCCTGCCTTTGCTGGGATTAAAGGAATGTGCCACTACTCAAGGCTCTTAAAGCCCTTTTAAAATGAAACCTTATGTGATTATTTTCTTGATGTTTACGCTTTTTGTCCACATGATGGCAGAACAGGCAAAGAGTTGTGAAATGGAAACTGGCCTGTCAACAACTCCGTTTTACGAGTCAAGAAAACCTTATAGAAATCAATCTGTTACCATTTCATTAATGTCAGCCACTGAATAAATTGAGATTGAACCAAAAATTCAGATTAAACTTGATTTTCACACTTCATATAATAACTAGAACACATTAGCAGGCGCATAATAAAACATAATTTCTAGCACTATAGATATTCCCTATAGGTTCTCACCCGAGAGAGAGAGAGAGAAAGAGAGAGAGTCTCATGGTCAGGTACAGGAAATAATTGTTAGCTAGCCTGAGCCACCTGCCCACCCATATACTGTAATTGTTAGTTCTTTACATAACTACTTGATTTTGATTTTTTTTTAAAAAAAGGTCATTTTTCAATAGTAGATTTCCTGTTCTAATCAGATAAAAATAACATGTCCGTAAAAGGGGGTGGCATAAGGTTCCCTATATAAATATCTATACTTTTAAGTTATCAAGTCATTGATTGTGTTGTTATAGTCTCTGTAATCTTAATAATTTGTGTCTATTCTTCTATTTGTATTTCACTGAAAGTTATATGAAGCTATGTGACTTGTTTTGAATGGCACCAGGGACCAACCTAACTGGGATGGTAAAGGAAGGCACACAGACAAAGGAACGCAGGGAGCAGATGGACTAAAGTCTTCGATGAAGAAGCTGCAATACCTTGGGAGCTTAGTGCATTTATTACATGGAGTTAAAAAGGGAAGCAAGGCTATTCCATGCAGCTAAATAAGAGGTGGGGTTATTACAAACATATAAAGAAAAGGATAGAGTTATTATATACAGATGAACAGGGCTAAGACATTGGTCCTTGACATGGCCATGCCCATGTCAACAACATACATTCACTCAGGGCTTCACTCGTTCCCTACAGCTGTGCATCTATAGGTTCCTAAATCTCAACTGTTTGTTTCATAAAGGTTAATATTAGAATTGATTGGCCACCACTGACTTTATTTCTTGGGTTCTTTTGTCATTCTTTTCTGGATCCCATCCACAAATTCCTTTCAGTCCCTGATTCCTGCCTTTATTGTCATATGTGGTGGCTAGATTTCCTTATATAAAAATCAGAAATAGCATCTCATTATCCTTTTATCCTTTCTAGGTGACGATTCTAAGATGGCTGAGTATGTCACTACACCCAACAACAACAGCTATTTCTGTGACATACATGGTCTGTGCATACTAGACAAATACCCTATCTCTGACCCACATCCCCAGTCCCAAATTTAACATTTCTATGGAATTTCTTGTGTGATAGGTACCATGCTAAGTACCATACATAAATTGTTTAAATTAGTCTTATGTTTTCATTTGGAAGCTTTTATTATTTTTCTACTTTTAAAAGATGACAGCATAAAATACAGAAACATTAAGTTCCTCAAAAGTCACCTAGCTCATAAATGTTCTCATACAACCATCACAATATCCGTCTTCAGAAAATTTCTTGATCTCAAAATGAAATGCTTTCATCACTCAAAAATAATTTCCTATTTTCCACACTGCCAACAGCTACTAGGATTCTGCTTCTGTCTCTGTGAATTTGATCACTGTGAGAAGATGATATAAGTGGAATCACAGTATAGTACTTTTCTGTTAGCATAATGCCTTTAAGGTTCATTAACATTATATTGAAATTTCATTCCTCTTTATGGTTGGATAATGTTCTAATGAGTAAATGAATGTACCCTATTCATTTATCCATCTAACCACTGGTAAACATTTATTGGAGCTTCAGTATCTTTCGGCTATTACGAGAAAAGCTACCATGAACATCAGAGTATGAATAGTTGTGAGTAAAAAAAACTATACTGAAAAATAATACTACACAAAGACCCCAATTATATGTATCATGTATGTTTGTATTCATTATGTGCATAGAATGCAAGTTAGAATGTCAAAAGTGACTTGAGGGGCTGGAGATATGGCGCAGTAGTTCAGAGTACATGTTTCTGTTGTAGAGAGCTCCCGAGTTTGGTCCCCAGCAGCTCCACTGGGTGGCTCACAAACCACCTGTATCTCCAGCTCCAGGGGATCTGATACTTCTTGACCTCCTTGAGGGGCACTTGCATTCACATGCACATACCCCATACACTCATACACATAACATAAACATCTTTAAAAAGTGAGGCAACAGATGTACATCAAATATTTGAGTCATTGTCTCTGGAATGAGAATAGAGTGGGGGTGGAAGTGAGTCTGTAAATTTTATTATTACTATGCTTTAGTATTGTTCCTGAAAAATATTTTAAGGAATTTTAAAATGCAATGAAAAATAATAATGAAAATTTCTAGCATCCTGAGAGTAAAACATATATAAAGAATTTTTCAAGAGATCAGAAGAACACAAGAGGCACAAGAAACTGGAAATCAGTATGTGAGTTGAAAAGAATCTGTGGGAAGAGGACTGAAAGTAAGAGATCACCCTGGGCTGCATAGTGTGTTCAAAATCAACCTGTACTATATAATGAGACCCTTTTTCAAACAAACACAGTCAGCATGGAGTGGTAGTCAATAGAAAGTTCCAGAAAACCCAGATTACATTAGCAAAACCTTGTCTCAAACAAACACAAATCTAGTAAGAAAAGCTTTAAAAGGGCTATGTAACATTGCAATGTCAATTGCCTACCAGATGGGGGCAGTAGAGAGCCGTAAATCTGCATAGACAGACAAGCGATTAAGGCAGAACTTCAAATTTTCAGGGTAGAGGTACTGTTATTTTCAGGCTAAAGGTGCTGGCAAGACACTGGAAACAAGACAATCAGATATAACAGAGGAAATTAGAACATCAGCAAGTGCTCAGCTCTGGAGAGCTAGGGGAGAGAAATCTGCAGCCAGCACTCTTTGCTGAGAATAATTCCACAGTGACCCAAGAGCAGCACACTGGGTCAGATGACCTTGAAAGATTCTTAGGTGTCTGGGGGCTGTGGGCCTACTTAGAAACACCCAGCTGAGCCATCGAATCCTGCACCTTTACTTGTTATAGTGAAAATACCCTACAGACTGAAGATGTGTGGCTAGGCTTAGGGGAAGTGCAGGTTTGAGTCTATCTTTAAATGTGTGATACGGTGCTGGGTGGATGGCTCAGCAGTTAACAGTGCTTGCTGCTCTTCCAGAGAACCAGAGTTTGATTCCCAGCACATACATGGTGGCTCACAACTGCCTATAACTCAAGCCCCCGGGGATCCTAGGCCCTATTCTGGCCTCGTGCACACGCACACACGCACACACACACACACACACACACACACATACACACACAATTTATTTTTAATTTTTGATATTCCTGGAATTTTTGCACCAATTTTTATTTTAGAATACTATATAAAAATATCATTTATCTTGATAAACCAGTTTGTAAGCCTTTCCTTAAATTAGATGTAATAAATAGTTAAGCATCTCACTGGGCCTAAACCTAATCCTGGTAACAGTAAAATAAAAACAGAAAATATAAAGCAAGACCTGGAGATATAAAATGTATCTGTTAGCAGATGTGGTGATTCATGCAAGTAATCCTTGCATTCAAGAGGTTGAGACAGGAGGATCAGCAGGAATTTGAGGCCAGCCCCGACTACAAAGTGAGTTCCAGGTCAGTTTATGCTACAGAATCACATCATCTCTCAAAAAAAGAATAGAAAGAAAAAAAATCCCAAAACGTAGATAAAAATACATCTCATGCATGTAAAAAATAACTTATGCACAAGTTTAATCAAAAATTTTAACTTTATCCCAGGTTTTCTGAAGTTGAAATGAATGATTTTAAAAAATTAGTTATGTGAACCTGCAGATGAAATAAAATTATATAAATCTATGTTAAAGCAAAAACGTAAATGGTTTCTGTACCCCTTGTGAACATGGGATATTTGGGGTCCAGTTAATTTGGAAGTTATTTGTGAAAGGCTGTCTTTAATAGTAAAAAAAAAAAAAGAGCTGGGCATGGTGGTACCCAACTCTAAACCAAGCACTCAGAAAGCAGAAGCCAGCAGATCTATGCTTTCAAGATCAGTCTGGTCTGCATAGTGAGTTCCAGATATGTGAGGGCTACATAGTGAGACTCTGTCTCAATGGATGTATGAATGAATGAATGAATGAATGAATGAATGAATGAATGAATGAACAGTTGATAGGTGCATTCTTGCATTCTACAGGCACCAGAAAATTTGAAGAAGTAGATTAGGAAGCCAACAAGATGGTTCAAGAAAGTACTAACTGCCAAGCCTGAGAATTTAATCCCTAGACTCTACATGAAAGAAGGTAAGAACCACCTTCTGGAAGCTCTCCTCTCCTCCTTGACACACACAAGCAATAAAATAAGTATAAAAAATAAAATAAATATTCAAAATCACACAACTACTTTCACTTAAAAGTTATTTGTGGAACAGGATTATTAAAAGTTTCAAGATAAAGAAAACATCATATTGAGTGAGGTAACCCAGACCCAGAAAGATAAATATCAAATGTACTCATTCATAAGTGGCTTTTAGACACAAAGCAAAGAAAAACCAGCCTACAATTCACAATCTCAGAGAACCTAGACAACAAAGAGGACCCTAGGAGAGACATACATGGATCTATTCTACATAGGAAGGAGAAAAAGACATCTCCTGAGTAAATTGGGAGCGTGGGGATCATGAGAGAGGGTAGGAGGAAAAGGGGGAAGGAAGGGAGGGGAGAGGATAAAAATATATAGCTCAATAAAAACAATTTTTAAAAAAGAAAAAGAAAGATCCAGTTAACTAAAACTTCTTTACAGGTGTGCCTGCTCAGTGACTTGGGTTTTCAGTTAATTCCAGATGTAGTCAGATTGACACCAATAATAGGCATCGCAGGTGTTTTAACCGCATGTATGTGTGTGTATGTGCATGCCTGGTGTCCATAGAGGTGAGAAGAGAGCGTCAGGTCTGCTGAACTGCTGTTTGTGAGCCACTATGTAGGTCCTGGGACCCGAATTTGGGTCCTCTGTCAGAGCAGTGAAGGCTTTTAAAGGCTGAGACCCTCTCCAGCCCAGCATTGTTTTCTTAACTGGGAGAAGATGTATAAAGACATCTGATGGAAACTCAGTACTTTGTAATATTATTTTGTAAATGTTGCAAATTGATTTTGTAAATAACAAATATTTCTTAAATGCTTCAAAAAAGGTAGGTTCTATTTTCCACTGAATATTTAGTTTTGTTCTGTTCTAATGGCCTTAAGTGCATAATTTCAACGACTTGTATTCTATATTAACTTGACATGTTCTTTCGTCATTTCTCAATTCTTTAAAAAATTTCTAGTAATCATTTGAAAATTTCACACACATGTATCTTGATCATATCCATATCTTAATACCCTCTCCAATTGCCCCATGACCTCCGAACCATCCCTTTCTCAACTCCTTGCCCTTCATTACTTGTTTAATTTGTTCATTTATTTTAACCCACTGAATCCAATTAGTACTACCAATATACATGGGTGTGGGCTCATCCACTGGGGCATAGACAAGCTTCCAGTGGCCAGACCCTCAAAGAAATTTGCATCTCCCTCCCTAGCAGTCACATTCAGCTAGGGGTGGACTTTCAGAGTGTCTTCGCAACATGGTGGAACTTTTAACTAGCTAGTTCTTCCATTGATAACCACTGCTGCTCTGACTTATGTGCACAACAGCCGTTTAATGTTCAGATGTCAGCATTTCACAGCACTCTGCGCAGCGTGCAGCTCTTATGTTTTTCCATCTCCTCTTCTGCAGTGCTCCCTAAGTCTTGAAGGGAATTCGTGTTATCTATGACTGCGCACCCATAGTCCCTTCTTCGTAGCACTGTAAATGAAAATGTCTCTGCATTCACTAGTACACACCTGTGTGACAAGGCATTTCCTGTGGAGACACAACATGCATGTGTACTCGTTCCAGATGGGGAGCACACAAAGCCCAAAGTACAGGTACCACTGAAGCCCAGTTTGGTGAGCCAGTGAATTTTACTTGGGTTACTGACAGGGATATGGATGAGGAGCTGCTTACAAGAGCAGAAATGACTCAAAGACAGCTGCATCACCAAAGCCCACCCCAGCACGGGTGACAGCTCACAAAGCTGGGGACCTGGAGCACACTGCACAGCCTGCAGGCATCTCAACAGGCTGCAGAGTGTCCTTTCCAGGTGACTCAGTTGGTCTAAACCTCTTCCAGGCAGTTAGCTGGTCTAGTCTTGGGTTCTTCTTTGTAGCTTGGCTTGTCTAAAAGTAACTCTTAGCACTCTTTATTGTTCATACTTGAAAGGGCAGGGCCTAGTAAATTTGGTCAGTTTTAGGGATTTCCTGAGCTATTTTGAGTTGATTCCCTCTTAGATTAAGGAGCTTTCCTGAAGGATGGACTGTTTTAATCTCTGAGGAAACTGCTACACACCACCACTGTAATAGGAATCTCTTGTGACTAAAGTTGGGAGCAGCCTAATGTATGGATATAAGCGAAAATATTTAGAAGGCAGTTTGACAATATGACAATTTAGAAAACCATCAACAGGACCTCCCCTAGGGCCTATGACCTCATTAGCCAAGTATTTTGACCATGTTCATACTACCAGGCATGAATTCCTCTTATAGAACAGACCTGAAACCAAATTAAGAGAGCTGTAGGTTACTTCAATAAACTATTATTGCACCAGTAGGCACATCATGGCTAGAAGGTCAGTAGTGTAGCATGCAGGGTCAAGCTCTGAATACAACTACTGATGTTGCCCCCCCCAACAGCCTGCCTGCAAAGTATATTCATACACAATAAAAGATAGTCACCAGGGTGTTTCCTGCTCAATTTAAGACTTTTTTTTATTGAGCTCTACATTTTTCTCTGCTCACCTCCCTGCCTTTCCCCTCCCCTTCAACCCTCTAAGATTTATTTTTTGTGTTCTTCAACCAAAATATGTAGTGTCTTCAGCAGTGGGGTCTTACCATCTAGTTATGATGGACAATCAAGAGCAATACCAAAAACCTGTATTGTATTGGGATGCCTCTAGGGTCTCTCTGGCCAATAACTTACAGGAGAATCTCTGTGAGTTCAAAGCCAGCCTGGTCTACATATCTAATTCCAGTTCAGCCAAAGCTGGCCTAGAAGTCGTAAATCCCTTTAATCTGCTTTTATCATGGAAAGTTTTTATTTCTCCTTCAATCTTTTTTCCTTTTATTGAAAACAGATATTTTTCTCACATAATATATCCTAGTTATGCTTCTCCCTCCTTGTACTCCTCCCTTTTTCTCCCCACCTCCTCACCCATCCGAATCCACCTCCTTTCTGTTTCACATTAGAAAACATACTGGCATCTTAGGGAAAATAAAAAAATGAAACAAAATTAGCATGTTGGAATATGACAAAACAAACAATCAGAAGGAAAAGTATAGCAGGACTCTAATCCTACTTAACAATAAAAACTTGGAGTGGGCTATCAGGGAGTGAAAGCTGAAAGATCAGAGAAGTAGTGTGACCAATCATTAGAGTTCTCACCTCTACCCATGTTTAGACGGAATGTGTAATCCTGTCCTCAGAACTCCTCTTCAGACTGTGTGCTCAGACTGACTGCTGCTCAGACTGCTTGCCCAGAGAGCTCCTCAGACTGACTGTTTCAGACTGCTGCTGCAGACTGCAGGCAGGGGCAATCATCAGACTGCAATGAGCTCCTGTTTCATCCCACCTTATATTCCTCTCTCCACCCAGCCATATCACTCCTGTCTCCACCTCCCCTAGTGTAGTAATAAGGAGCGGCGGGGCTGCGTCCCTGGCACCCGGCCGCCCCCACGGCTAGCTTTACCCGAAATAATTACACGGACACTGTATTCTTTTAATCACTGCTTGGCCCTTTAGCTCTAGCCCTTACTGGCTAATTCTGATATCCCGATCAACCCATCTCTAATAATCTGTGAGCACCAGTCTTACCGGGAAGATTCTAGCCTAAGTCCGTCCTGGGTCGGGGCTGGGGCATGGTGTCTCTCTGAGACGTCTGCTCCAGAGAGGAGAGCTGTGGAGTCTGAGCTCACTTCCTCTTCCTCCCAGCATTCTGTTCTGTTTACTCCACCTACCTATGTCCTAACCAATAAAATGGGCCAAGGCAGTTCCTTTATTATCCAATGACCTTCCTCCATCACCCTAGTGTTGGGACTAAAGCTGTGAGATTCCAAGGGCTAGGATCACCTTTGTGTGAGTTCTGTTATTCTTTTAGTGAGATTTAATCTCATGTAGCCCAGGGTGGCCTTGGACTCACAGAGATCCATGGGCCTCTGTCTCCCAAATCCTGGGATTAAAGGTGTGTGTCACCACTGCCTGGCCTCTAGTGCTTTAGCTCTGCACCCTGATCTTCAGGCAAACTTTACTTATTAAAACACAAACACAACTACAGAAAAGAGTCCAGGAAAAGGCACAAAAAACCAGATACAACTTTTACTGAGTGATGAGCTCATCTACCTTGCCTTTTATCTTTTCAATCCTCCACATCACAGTAGGACAACCAAGTATGGAGAACCACACCAGGACTCATCTTAGGAGAGGAACAGCAAGAGGTACGCTGATTTTGGACAGTGTCTGTTCTCATGAACCATAGCAGACTTGTAAAGACAAGGGATATAACTCGAAACTCCTATTACCAGTTCCACAGAGGAAAGTAATGTATCAACCATCTCACAATGGAATCTCTCATGAACATTGTATATAATAACTACACTTAAGAAAAGTGTTTTAAATCCAGGTGTGGAGTCTCATTCCTTTAATCCCAATAAGAATTACCTAGTCAGGTGGTGCTGGCACACACCTTTAATCCAAGTACTCAGAAGGCAGAGGCAGGAGGATCTCTGTGAGCTCAAGGCCAGCCTGGTCTACATAGTGAGTTCCAGGATAGGGACCAAAGCTACAGAGAAACCCTGTCTCAAAAAGCCAAAAAAAAATTAACCAGAAGATTTTTCTAGACAACAAATTCAAGAGAACAATTATACCTATATGATATGGGATTCCCTACTGTATGCTGTGAATACCATTGGTTAATAAAGAAATTATCTTAAGCCTGCACAAGGCAGAACTTAGGTAGGCATGGGAAAACTAAACTAAATGCTGGGAGAAAGAAGGCAGAGTCAGAGAGAAGCCGTGTAGCCCAGCCAGAGACAGATGCCAGAACTTTAACCCATAAGCCACAGCCACCTGACAATACACTGTTTAATAGAAATGGGTTAAATGAAGATGCATGAGTTAGCCAGAAATATGCTTAGGCTATTCAAACAGTATTACAAATAGTATAGTTTCTGTGTGGTTATTTTGGGTCTGAGCAGCCAGGAATAAAGAAGTAGTCTCCTACAACACCTATATTCAAACAATTTGGGAAGATATATACAAAAACAAAGAGGTGAATAGAATGGGGACATAAATGCAAAATAGAATATAATTTAACAAAGAATTCATGAAGAAAATTCAAATTGAAAAAGATGCTGGAAATTAAAACCTTAATGAACCAGATTTTAAAAAGCAATGGAAATTATCTCCACAAAAAAGGATCATGTAGAAGACATGCGGAACTGGTAATAGAAGTTTCGAGTTATATCCCTTGTCTTTACAAGTCTGCTATAGTTCTTGAGAACAGACACTGTCCAAAATCAGTATACCTCTTGCTGTTCCTCTCCTAACATGAGTTCTGGTGTGGTTCTCCACACTTGGTTGTCCTACTGTGATGTGGAGAATGGCTCTCTTATGTTCAAACACTTGGTCATCAGTTGATGGAACTGTTTGGAAAAAGTTAGAAGGTATGGCCTGTTGGAGGATGTATGTCATAGGGGTGGTCTTTAAGGCTTCAAATGCCTCTTGCCATCCCCAGTAAACTCTCTGCTTTCTGTTTGTGGATCAGAATGTGAGCTCTCCGATTCTGCTCCAATGCTCTACCTGCGTGCTGCCATGCTCCCAACCATTATAGTGATAGACTCCTATGCTCTGGAAATATAAATGCCAACTAAACTTTTCCTTCTATATGTTACCTTGGCCCATGGTGTCTTATCACAACAATAGAAAAGCAATAATGTACTTAATAAGTTCCCATCTATTGGTGATTGGGGATGTCTTGGTATGATAGGTGTGTAATAGGGAGGCCTAATGTGTTGAGACAGGGCCTACCTGGGAGCCCTGGGAAGCAAGAACCCAGAGGAGTAAGCCTTGTATAAAGTATGTAAGGTTGGAACAAGTGGGCCTAGCCTAAGGTATGAAAGATCCCAGAGGAGTCTAGTAGCCTGGCAGCACATAGAAGCAAAATCCCAGAGAAACTGAGAGGCCTACAGGGTGAGACAGAGGAATGCCCACCCAGCATTTCAGGGAAATGAAATCATAGAATAAAAACAAACAAACAACCAGATGGCATATGGTGCGGAAAGTAAAGGAGCATAGGTAACCTGCTGGGTAGGGAAGGGAGGTCAAAGAGGATTCCAGCTACCTGTGAGGTAGGGTGACCTATTTGACAGCATAGAGAAGGGAAGAGCCAGGCCTGTGAAGTGGGAAGAAGCTCACACTCTTTCTTTTAACCATGTATATTTTTATTTGAGTCTTCCAATTTGCCACAGTGCTTTTGCAAGTGTGCTTGCCTCCTTTACTAAGATGTCCTTCTCTTTCATTTTCTCATATAGTCTTATTTGTTTCCCATGATTCAGCTCCTGTACTGTTTCTCCAATGTCACTGGCCCTAGACTTCCTTAATGAAATCAAATCTGTTATTCTCAGTTCTACTAGCACACAAGTAATTTTCTTTAATGTTTCCCCCACACACAATTCTCTCTACCACTGAAGCCTCCCGAACACAGAAGAAGCCCCACTTGGGAGTTGAATACTGCCAATTCATGGTGAAACAACACAAAATTTCAAGAGCAAATCCATTTGTTGGAACGCAGTCTGTTTTGCCCCTGCCACCTATCTGTGATTCATACACACTTCTCTAAGAGAAATGTCTTCCGTAGAGACCCTCCTTGTCTGTATGCTGAAACAGAAACCAGGGCAGGCAAAAATAGGCTAAACAAAGAGACCAGGACATGTGCTTAAGCGATGCATCTCCTGGTGTGTCTGTTTTAGGAGCCTAGGCTCGGAGCCCTGAGATGAGTCAGCTCTTTGAATAGTATATGCTGGTCCATTAGTCAGATACTGACAGAATGTGGTTGTCAGGGAAAACTCCTCAGCAAATTGAATGCTCTCTTATACAGCAGTTCTGATTAACATCTATTTCCCACGTAAGATTAATTATGGTGATTAATTTATTAACTTAATGAACCTATCACCTACCATAGAAATAGCTTTGTTATTTAAAGAAAATAATTTTCCCATTATGCAGAGAAAGGCACAATTGCCAACCGTTAGCACATCTGATAGTTTCTTTTGTCTCTCCATTCCCTGCAGCATCTGAGCAGCCTTCCTCACTGTCCTCAGATCTTTGCCCTACCTCCTTTAAAAATAGTTCGTACTTTTCCATCGCACAATTCCACTGTGCACATATATGACATTTTCTCTATCCATTTCTCTGTTGTTGGATCCCAAGGTTGGTTCCATTACACAGCTATTGTGGAAAAAGTGTGGCAATCAAGACTGTTGTGAAGATATCTCTGCAATACGGTGATCTTGGGATTTTTCAAGTAAATCCCTAGCAGTAGTATAGCTAGGGGGTGGGAGGGTTATATTTCCTAAGTACATCATATGCTTACATGATAATGAACTTTCTTGAGCTTATGGTCTTAGGTCATATGAAAGAGCAAGCCCATAAGTCATGGGGAACAAACAAGTAAGCAACGTTCCTCCATGGTCTTTGCTCCAGTTCCTGCCTCTAGGTTCGCACCTTGAGTTCCTGCCTTGGCTTTGTTGGAGTGTACCTTGTGAGTTCAAATAAACCCTTTCCTCCCCCAAATTTCTTTTGACCAATATTTTATTACAGCAGTAGAGAAGCAAAGTAAAAAACCAATCTCTATAACTGAGTACTTAACATCTGTTATTTAGGAAGCCCTACTGTGCTTTCCCTTTGGCATGGCATTTCAAACCAACGAAGACAGCCCCTGTCCGAACCAGCAATTTGATCTTGCCACTGTTTACAGTCAAACTGGAAAGCAATTATATATACCAGCTGTGGTGGTTTAAATGAGAAATGTCTCCCAAAGGCTAAGGTAGTCATGCATTTGGTCCCTAGTAGATGGTGCTTTTTGGGGGATATTATGGAACCCTTAAGAGGTGGAGTTTTTCTGGAGGAAGTGTATCAGTAGAGGTGGGTGTTGAGAGTTAATATCCATGTCCTACTTCCAGTTTGTTCTCTTTGCTTCATATTTGCAGTTGAAGATGTGGTCTCTCAGATTCCAGCTCCAGCTGCCTACTTACATGCACTATAGCCTCTCCTTCTGGAATCATATGGGAAAATTCATCTCTTAAGTTGCTTTTGGTATTTTATCACAGCAATAACTAATAAACAAGCGAATACCTCTTTCTCAACTCTTGATTACTCTGCAACCCATTGAGACCTGATTTCTGCCTCCACTGTTCCACTGAGTATATCTGGCACTCCATTTGCTTTGCTGGATCAGCCTCTTTTACCCAAATTCTAAACAAAGGAATGCTAAACAAACAAATCCCTCATAATTTGATTTGAACATTCTCCTCTACCTTCTCTCCCTAGGTTCTTCATATCCATTTCTACAAGCTAGACTTAGCATCTAGATTGGGTTTGTGACACAGAACCAAGAATAGAACTTGGATGTAAACAAAAGTAGATAAAAACATAAATTTTGATTAGGCAGCTGGGATTAGGTGCACGCCTCTAATCCCAGCACTCAAGAGGAAGAGGCGGGTGGAACTCTTAGTTCAAGGCCAGCCTGGTCTATAGGTCAAGTTCCAGGATGGTCGTGGCAACACAGAGAAACCCTATCTCAAAAAAAAAATAATAAAACCACAAAACAAACAAACAGAACCCATAATTTTGTGAGTGTTTTTGTAAGTGTATAGGTACATGCTTGTGAATACACATTACAAGCATGTATGTGAAGGCCAGAGGGAACAGTTGATTTTCTTCAAGTGCTATCCAGCTGGTTTATTGAAGCAGGGTCTCTCAGTGGCCTGGAGCTCACCAATTAGACTAGGCTGGCTAGACTCTGAGATCTACTGGTCCCTACCTCTTCAACACTGGGATTATAAATCCACCATTCTCAGGTTTTGTTTACAGGGTGCTAGGGATCTAAGGTAGGTCTTCATGCTTATGCTTCAAGGCACTTATTGCGACTTCTCTCCTCAGGCTGAAAAGGTTAACATTTTATATTTAATAATCTCTAGTGAACATTTAATATTTCTTCTAATTATTAATATAGATAACAAGCCAATATGCATGATTTTTATCATTGATAGAAATCACAAATATTTTCATAAATCATGGTTGTTACTGATACATCAGAATATTATTGATACTTAGCATTATTTAAGCGTATAGGCATTGTTACATTCACCATCTGATCGTTTAACAGATTAATAATTACATGTGTTCTTACATAATAATATCTTTATTTGTTAATTGTATCTCAGTGTAACTTCTTTTTTTGTAATCTGATTCATTTTCCTTGATCCATTTAAAAATATTATGCTGAGAAAAGGTCATAGGCTTCCCAGGCTTCCAATAGCATAAAGAGTGTTAGAAAAATCCTTTTCCAGATGCTGATGACTTAAGTGGCTCATGGACATCTGTATTTGAATACCTCATGGGACTCTGAAACAAAACTCCAGATTGATCTTAGCACTTCTTCCAATCTAATTTTCCTAAAATCTCATTCTCCTGTGTCCCCTATTTCATGAGAGGGATAAATAATCATCTAGTTACCAGCATCCCAATCCCGAGCTCTTCTGACTACTCCTTTACATCACTCCTTCAGTAATTCAGAGGGAAAACATGAGGCTTCAACTTTTTTTTTTTTTGGTTTTTCGAGACATGGTTTCTCTGTGGCTTTGGAAACTGTCCTGGAATTAGCTCTTGTAGACCAGGCTGGCCTCAAACTCACAGAGATCACCCTGCCTCTGCCTCCAAAGTACTCGAATTAAAGATGTGTGCCACCACTGCTCAGCTTCAGCATTTCTTAAACTCGCCCATTTTTCTTCATTGTCAACACCTCAATTTTCATAACCATGTTCTCTTTTCTTCCTAAATAATCTCCCCACAGAGTGAGTTCCTTCCTAGACCATTTTTCCCATCACTATTAGAATAATAATTTTCCCCATGAATAACTACCCATGAATAACTATAACTATAACTATATATATATATATCACTTTACATTATCATCCTGGTATGCCTTACTTGGTATAAGTTCCTTGAGTATAAGGACTTGTACTTTGGTAATTTGTCCTGGTATGCCTTACTTGGTATAAGTTCCTTGAGTATAAGGACTTGTATTTTGGTAATTTGTGCACCTATAGCATTAATCTTGGTGTCAGATATACAAAAATACTCTATAAATGGTGTTCATGTGAGCTCAAGTTCTCTAGAAATGCTAAATCTATATTAAAAATCCTGTAGATTGTTTGACCTTGGCTAAATAGTCTTATGACTGTATATACATAGAATGTTATAAGTGAAGAGCCAAATTTAGTCATCTTTAACCTGTTTTTAATTTTTTCGTTAATTACATTTATTTTTCGACAATTTCGTACATGATTAAAATGCATTCTGATTACTCTTATCCCCTGTGCTGGCTAGTTATTTGTTTGTATTTTTGTTAACTTGACACAAGCTAGAGCCATCTGAAAGGAGGGAGCCTCAATTGAGAAAATGCCTCTATAAAATCAGGCTATATGGAGTTTTCTTAATTAGTGATTATGGGGGAGGGCCAAGCCCATTGTGGGTGGTGCCACCCCTGGGCAGGTGATCCCTGGATTCTATAAAGAAGCAAAACAAGCAAGACATAGAGAGCAAGCAAGTAAGCAACACCACCTCCATGGCTGCTTCAGTTCCTGCCTTCAGGTTTTTGGGTTTTTTTGTTTTGTTTTGTTCGCAGAGACTCACTATGAAACAGTCTTTATACACTGCAATTATGTCTTGCTCTCATTATTTCATTACTAATAAAAAGGTGACTGACCAATAGCTGGGGACGAAGAGATTGGGCGAGACAACCTAACATAGAGGGAATGCTGGGAGGAAGAAGGGTGGAGTAAGGAATTGCCAGACAGACAGGAAGTAAGCAAGGCATGCCTACTTGAGCCTTGGGACATCACATAGATTAATGGAAATGGATTAATTTAAGTTGTACGAGCTAGTTAGTAACAAACTGGAGCTATTTGCTGAGCATTTATAATTAATATTAAGACTCTGACTGGTTATTCGAGATTCACTACTAGCACAGGAAAACTCTGCCTACAGAGACTCAAGGTTCATCCTTCATGACTTTGTTTATTGATTTGAGACTCATCTCAGCAATAACTTTGTGGATCTGATTCTTTCTTGGGAGGTACTTTAACATATTTATTATTTAAAGTTCTATTTACACTTCTGCATAAACCTACAGTTACTTGTGTGTTGAATTCTTGTCTCCTAAGTTTAGCACATTTCTTTACAGTTTTTTCATGTAATAGAATTTTAGGTGTTGTACATGTCTAGTGAAAACAATCTCTGGATGTATTTTTCTCCGACAAAATAACAAATGGTAAACTAAGTATTAGTTGGTGAACATTTTGAAAACTTCATTAGCTAACTTGATTTCCACTTTGGGTGGCACTGACCCATTAGTAAGGAAAGCGAGTTTCTATATTAGTTAAAGAAAGATAAGCTAATCATAATTGCAAAGGAAATACCATTTCAAATAAATTAGTTTTCATTTTTTACAATATTTCTTTTGCTCCAAGACTGCTAATTACATTCAGGATAGTTACAAACCTTGCAACATAAAACATGCAAATTTAAATTATAATTTCCCCTTGCAATGTGAGAGAATATTCTAACATAGTAAAGAAATTGAGATATGTAAAAATCATAAATTCTTGGTTGCACTAAGATTCAATAAGTAACAATAAGTCCCTATGCAAAGGCAGAAGGAATTCTAGCTTGGAACAAAGCCAGTTCTTGAAACATTCAACATGTTCTACCAAAGAAACACTGCTTTGCTGTTGCTGTTGTTTTCAAATATACATAAGCACATGGGATCATTCTTTTGACACTACTGTGAAATCAGACCTCCACTTAGTATTTCAGGTGCTTTATCCTGCCTTCAGGTTCTTGCCATGAATTTCTTCCCTAACTTTCCTTCATGATAGACTGTGATGTGGAACTGTAAGCTTCAATAAACCCTTTCTTTCATAAGCTACTTTTGGACATGGTATTTTAATATCGCAAAAGAGACCCTAACTAAGAAACCCCTTCCCTTATCTCTCTCCCCCAGACTGAAATGGATGTGTTGTTGTTGGAGAATGTTAGGAGTTGTTTGTGATTGGGCCTTACTGTGTAGTTTAGTTTGGCCTCAAATGTATTAGCTTCCTGCCTTGCCTTCCAAATGCTGTGATTATAGTAATGTACCACTAAGCCTGACTCTTTAGTCCTTTTTTCTGCTTTTCCACAGCAAGATTATGCTGTCAGTGTCTGATGCAAAACTGACAGTGATGTCACAAACCCCAAGACCAGCCTGAGGAGATACAGGGGTAACCTCAGCCAAAGAAGCATTTGGCCACACTCTGGCCATGAAGGTTCATATTTGCTTCTTATTCTTATTCATTTGGACAATCAGTTGCTTAAATATAAACCACATCCATGAATCATCTACTGCCAGAACCACAGGTACGTGCCTAAGCTTAATGTTCAAAATGTATTATCATATTATTAATGTATTATGTTATTAAGAATGCTGAATTAAGAAATATGCTCTTATAATGGTGTTACTGTTAGGAGGGCTTTAAGAATTTGCAGTACAATAGTTAGTATTTTAAGTTCTATGTGGAAATTCAAAATCTAAAGAATATAGAGTTACAGTCCCCTCTGACTTTCCTTTAACACCCTGTCTGCCAACCAAACTAGACAGCCTTATGGGAATAAGAATAGGACTTAAGAAGCAGGGGTTTGTTTTGATTTGGGTTTAGTTGTTGGAGTTAGGTTCTTTCTGTGTTGTTCAGACTCTTTTCAAGTACCTGAGCTGAATGACCCTTCATTCTTTGCCTCTGAAGTGGCTGTTACTAATATACCATTGACTATGAGCATGGTCTGCTGTTATCTTGTCCTATTTCCTGCCACATACATAGTAACACTCAACTGTTCTCACCTATGCACAGCATATGCTCAAATCTTAGTTACTGCAATAACCACCCATGATTCAGAGGTAATGCAGATAATGATATAAATTAGCCACAGATACTACTCACATTTGACATTTATAGCCATGATGTGGGCTGTCCTTCTGTATATGTGTTGCTTTTATTGGATAATGAATAAAGCTGTTTGGGCCAATGCTTAGCAGAGTAAAGCCAGGTGGGACATCAGAACAGAGACAGAGAGAGTAGGCGGAGTCAAGGAGTCACCATGTAGCTGCTGAAGGAGACAGACGCTGATCCTTACCAGTAAACCACAGCCTTGTGCCAATACATAGATAAAGAAAAATGGGTTAATTCAAGATGCAAGAGCTAAGCAGGGAATACGACTAAGCTATTGACCAAATAGTATAGTTTCTGTGTGATTATTTGGGTCTGAGCAGTCAGGAAATGAAAAAGCAGTCTCTGACTACAAAGCCAGGATGTGCTCAAGGAAAGAAAATTACACTGGAAGGCCAAGTGGGTAAGGCAATTGCTGCACAAGTGTGATGACAAATTCAGAGCCCCAGAACACACATAAAACTGAGCACAATGACAAGTTATCTATAATCCCAGTGTTCCTACAGTGGGATATGAGCTAGACAGGAGAATCTTCACAAACTCACAAATCAGCTAACCTGGTTTTCAGTGCAGCAATAAACAACCAAAGAGACCAGTAACACGAATTCTAATCAGTATTAATAATAAAACTTGGAATCAGCTATTGTTGGACCCTGGAGTCCAATTACCAAGGAGGAGTCGCCCCAAGAAAACACTCTCACACCTCAGTTGATGAAAAAGCATGTGTATTTTAATTAATTCTGTCACAACAGGGTTTATCAGCATTCAAGAAGCCAGAAAGACCCCGAATAGCAGATACAGGCTGCTTTTCAAGCAAAAAGCCACAGAAACAAGGGGGGAGTCTAGGGGATTGTTCTTCAACTATTGGGACTGGCTTATTCAAAGGGCTATTAACAATGATTGATCTGAGCCAGGACTGGAGGGCAGTTGCCAGATCAGGTGAGGTAAGAGGAAACATTTGAGGGTTACTTTGACCCCTTCCCAGGGACTGAGTCAAAACATCAGGAACTGAGTCAACATCTTAAGGGTTATCTTGCCCCAATTTTAACAACTGAGTTTTATCTGGGGAACATTCACAAAGACTCAGGGAAATGGAAAGTTTCCAACATTTCAGTACGTGTGTGGGTAATTGTTAGATTCCTGGTTCCAAGGGAGGGGGGAGCACTAAGGCTGAGAGGCCTCAGAGTTGTCATAAAATTTTACATTTCCTCCTCTTATTTGGCCGAAAATCTCAATCCTGTGATTTAGAGGGTACTAGGTACTAGTTTCCTGTCATCCTGGGACTAGGGAGAGTTAGGTTACACAGGTGTTGATATTGAAGCGGTTGGAGTCCCCAAACACAGGCCTTTTTCTGACACTTTTGTCAAGGTTAACTTTTTCTGTTGACCCCAACTACAGGACGTATGAGAGGTGATATTGTTGAAACTGCCAGATGAGACTATTTCCTCGTAATGCGGGGGGGGGGGGGGGGGGGGGTTGAACCATGAAGGATCAGAGAAGCAGGGAAGCCGGTCACTAGAGAGTTCTTACCTCTACCAATGCTCAGACCAAAAGGGCGATCCTGTCCACAGACTGTCTCCTCAGATTGCACCCTTAGCCTGCAACCTCAGACTGCTGCCTCAGACTGCTGCCTCAGACTGATTGCTTCGGACTGCTCCTCAGACTTACTGAGCTCCTATATCCTTCTGCCTTATATTCCTTTCTACACCCAGCCATATCACTCCTTTTGTCTGTAGTGATATTTTGTTTGTAATCTAACAAATAAATCTTGCCTGAAGATCAGAATTTAGTGCTAAACCACAAGAGGCCAGACAGTGGTGGGACACACCTTTAATCTCAGAACTCTGATCTCTGTTAGTTCAAGGCCACCCTGGGTGACACAAAATTGAGCCAGTCTAAAAGAGAAACAGAGCTCACATAAAGGTGATCCTAGCACTTGGGATCCCATGCCTTTAATCCCAGAACTAGAGAGGTGGAGACAGGAGTGATATGAATGGGCAGAGAGAGGAATATAAAAAAAAAGAGACAGGAGGTCAGTGCAGTCTGAGGAGCAGTCGGAGGTAGAAGTCTGAGCAGGAGTCAATCTGAGGATGCAGTCTGAGGATGCAGTCTGAAGACTTTTGGTCTTAGCATTGGTAGAGGTAAGAACTCTAGTGGCTGGCTACTCCACTTCTCTGATCTTTCAGCTTTCACCCCCTGAGAGCTGAGTCCTGAGTTTTTATTATTAAGACCCATTAGAATTCATGCTACAGAGACCCTGTCTCAAACAAAGTAGAAGACAGGGAATGACACCCAAGGTGTCCTCTGACCTCCACATGTACATTGAAACATGCACTTGTCCACACACAGACAAATCCATATGCACACAAATAGATAGATAGATAGATAGATAGATAGATAGATAGATAGATAGATAGATAGATATTTCAAAAAATAAGATAGTGATTGCCCACATGTATGCACACACACACACACACACACACACACAAGCAAATTATTAAGGAAAGTTTCTTTTTTTTTCAGAGATTTTTTTTATTGAGAAAATGAGAAAAAAAAAACAAGTTTCCACCTCCTCCCAGCCTTCCTCCCCCTCCTCCCACCCTTCTCCCCCTCCCCCCACTCCTTTCCCCCTCCCTCTCCAGGAAAGTTTCTTAAACTTAAAAAGGAATCACTGAAGGACTGGAGAGATAACTCAGTAGTTAAGAGTACTTGTTTCTCTTACAGAGGGCTGAGTTCAGTTCCTGGTACATTCATATGGTAGTTCACAAGCATTTGTAACAACAGTTTCAGAGTATCTGACACTCTCTTCTAACCTCTGCCAGATTCCAGGCATACATGCATATGGTATACATAAATACATCCAAGCGAACACTCCAACACATAGGCAAACACTCATAGACTTAAACATATTTTTCAAGAAATCAATGAGAAAGAGATTTGACTTCCATGTACAGTGGCAAACCACTCTCAAAGTGGGGGGGGGGGGGAGGAACTGGGTTACCTAGCACATTTGCTGATGATACAATCTATTTGCAGTTGTAAAAACTACGGTCACTACAGGAGCAAAGATGGACGATTTTAGGAAACGCTTGCTGGGCTTCATAATTGGAATAATGATCATAACCTTTACCTTTACCTGCTTTTGTTTACTGTATTATAACTGCATGATTGAGGAGGTCAAACCACCAAGAGGGTAAGTTTTACACATTTAAGAATGAAAAGTGTGTGTATGTTGTGTGTGTGTATGTGGGTGGGTGAAGTATTTGTGCACAGGTGTGTGTACACATGCAAAAATCAGAAGATGATGTCAGATGTGTCCTGCTCTATCGTTTTATGCCTTATTGTACTGATACAGTGTGTGTCACTAAACCTAAATGTTGGCTTACAGGCAGGAAGCCCCAGCAATCTTCCCCAGCAACCTCTTCCTTACATGTGGAGTACAAACATATGCTACCATACACAACTTTTTACTTGAGTTTTAAGTGAAATATCTATGAGAAAGAAAGACAGGTATTTACTTCTATATGTATGAGTATTAATTAGTCTGCATATACAAATGTGCATGCAGTACCCATAGCAGCCAAAAGAGGGCATCAAATCCCTTGGAAATGGAGTTAAAGCTGCTTGGAGGCCACAGTAGGTCCTGTTAACTAAACCCAGTTCCTATGCAAGAACTGCAAGTACTCTTAACCACTAAGCCATGTCTCCAGACCAATAATACAGGCTTTTATTTGGGGGGAAAGGAAGTTCTTCAGAAGAAATCTCTGTTGTAAAGAGAGATAGCTCAGCAGTTAAGAGCACTGGCTATTCTATGAGAAGTCCTGGCTTTGATTCTCAGCACCTACCCAGCAGCTCAAAACCATCTGTAACTCCAGATTTAGAGGATCATTGTCATCGTCTAGCCCCTACAGGCATCAAGCACAAACATGATGTAAATACATACATGCAAGCAACATACCCATATACATAAAATTAAATTACCTTTTTTTAATTAAAAGAGTAAGAGCTCACTATCTGATTACAATCTGGGGTAGCCACGGGACAGAAAATTGGGAAAAGGATGATTGAAATTTTTCCTTTAGCAAGGTATGGTGGCACACATGTTTTATCCCACCACTTGGGAGTCAGAGGTAAGTGGAGATCTATAAGTTTGAGGCCAGCCTGATCTACATAGTAAGTTCCAGGCCAGCCAAAGGATGTTAGGTGATTAATAAACATCTTTCATGGCTAGTCCCTTACTGGAGATTGATAGAAAAGGGAAGGCAGGAATCTAACAAAACAAGTTGCTTTTATTCTAGAAATTTGGCAACGTTAGCTTCCAAAATTGTCACTGTTTAATCAAAATGTAGGAGTTTTACAAAATGTCATGACTATGAATAACATTTCCTGACTTTTGTTTCAATTATACCAGTGAAAAACAGAATAGTTTTTCTTTTTGTATCTCTCGCTTGACAGGGTCTGTATCCTCCTCAGAGAGGGCATGGAGAAGTCTTCAGTATAGTAAACATTAGAAGAGGAAGATGATAGAAGGGAGGGGTCCCTTTTCAATAGCCTCCAAAACTATTATCTGTTTACTTACCTAACATTGTGTCTTTAAGAGTTGAGCCCTAAACTCATTTACAAGATGAACATCAAGTTACTCTCTGCATTTATGGATGAAATTAAGGGTGTATAAGGGTTGAGGGTCCCTACTCTTACTGACTTTAATGTATTGGATATCAATCAAGGGGACCCAGGTAGATGGAGACAGATTGTTGCAGGATTGATACCTGAGTGTGAATGGACAAGGAGACTATGATGTTTGGTGTGGTCTTAGTGCAGGTAACAACAGTTGATGTGAGTTAATGATTACAGTAGCTGCATCATCAAGTGAAGGGAATGGCCTTTCACCTTAGTCTTTCACCTTAGCTTCCGGCTCTTAAAGACTTCTGGACACCTCTTCCACAGTATTCCCTGATTCTAAGAAGTGGTGGTATACGTGACTTGCCTGGGGCTAAATCCACATAGGTGACACGTTTTCTAAATTCTCCACTGTTCATTGTAAGGAGAGGCTTCCTTGATTAAGGCTGAAGCTGCTTTTGCCTGTGGGTATACACAGAGGTGTTTAGAAAGCAGTTTGCTGCTATATCAGTTTAGTTAACCATCAGAAGTCCATTCCTCCTGTGGGTATACCCCTCCTATACTTGAGTTGTTAGTCAAGCTTACTGGTCCCCTTTCCATCACCCAGACTGAGACTCTAGAATCCATTCAGAGAGCAGTTAGTTAGCACCACTACTAAAACAGTCAAGCTGTTATTGCATAGGTAGGTATATCTAGCTTTCCAAATGGTTTTTTTATACTCCTTTTATTCCAATTAATCCTCCTCCATCCCACACCATCATCTCCCCAATTCCCTCTCTCTCTGCCTCCCTCTCTGTCTAAACATTTCCTCTCAGAATCCCTCTTCCTTTTATCTATGTTCTACTACCCTCCCCCTCAAGGTATACACACATGCTGCACACACACACACACATACACACACACACACACACACTTGCTTTGCTTTTTTGTTTCCTAGTTTGCATAGGTACTCCACTAGATATAATGTACTAAAACTAGGATCCTCGTATGATGAAAGAGAACTAGTGAAATTTGTCCTTTTTATCCTAGGTTACTCATGTACAAATCCACTCATTTCCCCTGCAAATTTTAATTTTATACCCAAGTTATAGTCTACTATACATACGTACCACATCTTTATTATTATTGACAATTTTGTGTCCCCCCATACTTGGACTAAAAAGTTATCTAATGCCTTTGAATTCCAATTACTGCTCCTCCATCCCACACCTTCATCTCCTGTAAGAAAAATTAGTTATGAATTCATATGTATAACATGTTACAGCTGTCAGCACACTCTAATTGTTACTGTGTTTAACTTTTACTCTGGAAAAATCCATACCCTAAGCTAGCATTCTATTTCCTGATGATAGCAATAGTACTTTCGTTTTAAATTATGACACCCAAAGTTTTCCGTGTTTTAGGCTCAACAAAGAAAATATGGAAGCTATATCATCCTGGGTATCCAAGGTATCAGCTTGTCAACCTGATATAATAACTGAGGACATTCTGGAAACTCAACCTCTGCTGTTAAATTCATACCAAAAAGCTGAGCCCCCATGTCAAGAAAACCTATATATGCCAAACAATACAATAAAAGCAGATGAGCCTTCAAGTCTAGAAAAGCCATGCATACCATCCAACCCACAAAATTCAATGAAATATACAAATACTGATAAGTCGTCCATGCAATGCAGTGAAAAAACATCAAACAGACAATTTGATACAAAAAGGTCAACCAAGTCGTCAAATCCCCAAAGATTACGTCAGTCATCTAGCCTGAATAAGTCCTATGAGAAACACAGCCTTAAAAAATCAAAGAAGCTCGCCCATACCCGTAAATTATCCTGCTCAGAGATGCAAGCCACACCACTCTGGCTAACTATTGTGAAAATGTCAGCTGCTCTGGCCACACAGCCTTGCCAATCAGTCTCCAATAATCAACTTGTGTCCACCAAACCACCTAGAAGGAGACCAAATCAGGCACATAGAAGCCATGATCAAAAAAAGTCAATGAGTACAGGAAAGGCTGTGTTATGCGGAAAGCATTCATCATTCACATTTTGCAAATATTATAAGGAAAAATGTCTTACTTGTAATCCTGAATTTTTTCTCAACGATTATGCGGAGCCAAAGAGGAAGCATGCTGGAAATCCTTATGTTTCAAAGACAGTGAAGCCATTTCCCAAGTTCTTTTATGAAGCACAGTATAAGTACACTGAAAGAGGGTACAAGCGCAAATGTTATAAAGGTAATGAGAGTAATGAGACTGTGAAAACCTGTGAGAGTGAAGACAGCAGTACAGAGGTAGTCATTATTTGTGGCAGAAGTCATGAAGATGACATGGCTAAAAGCATCTTAATTTACTAAGGACTTAAAACAATTTAATCTACATGCGGAATACCAACATGTAATCACTATCAATAATAGACATATATGTTCTGAAGGCAATTAAATGCATGGCACAACAAATTATTGGTCGTTGTATTTATCACTGCATCTCATTGGCACAAGATTCATTTGGTGCATTTTTTTATATGTGATCACTTAAATGGGAACCATACGTGTACATGTACATACAAATCTAGAAAGAAATTTTAAGATGGATATCCTTAACTGCTCTTTCCCCCGAGATAGAGCTCAATGAAAGGCCCAATTTGACATTATTTATAAAGGTTTTTTTCAGCGCTGAGGAGTAAACTGAGAGTATCATTTCTGCTAGTCAAGTAGTGTACCAGTGAGCTTTGTGACCACTTGGAAATGTTTTTTTCAATTAATTTTTTATTATTATTTTATGTGTGTGAGTGTTTTGCCTCCATATATTCCTGTGCACCACTTGTGAGCCTGGTGCCCAAGGAGGCCAGAAGAGAGATTCCCTGGAAGTGGAGTTCCAGACAGGAGCTGCCGTGTGGATGTTGAGAATATTAACTGGGTACCCTGGAAGAGCTCTTAATCCACTGAGTCATCTCTTCTGCCCCTGGAAATTATTTGTAAATTTTTTTTCAGAGTTGGGATCAAGCCCAGGACTGTGAATACTAGACAAATGTTTCACCACAGAACTATCCTCCCAGTCCCTGAAGTAACTTTTAGTTGGGGGTGGGATGTGTGGTGCTGATTATGGAATCCAGAACCATGTACATGTTAGACAAGCTCTCTGCCACTGAGCCACATCCCCAGCTCTACTGTCAATACTTATGTGGAAAACTCATGATTTAAGACTGTGTCTTTTTCTATAGGACATAGTGCTTGTTGGAAATATAGGTCTATAGCTCTGTGCTATGGAATGAATGCTTGTATTTGCCCCAAATTCACATGGTTGAAACCTAATGCTATATAGGATAAGTATGGAGTCCTCAGGTGGTAGTGGGGTCGTGAAAATAGAGCACATCATGAACGGGATTTGTACCTCTATAAGGGGCTAAAGTGCTTGCATCTGCACTAAGAGACCCAGCAAAAATTCCCATACATGAATTCTAGAGCTGGCCCTCCCTAGACATCTGCTGCTGCCTTAAGTTTGAACTTTCCAGACTTCCGAACTGTGAGAAAGAAATTTTCAGGCTTACAAGCCATTCCGTTTATGGTATTTTGTTGTGGACTCCAGACTATAAGATTCTCAATACAGTTTGCTGCTGGATAATTTAGAAAAATTCCTAACAACCAGTTCTAAGAACACCTCCTCCTCTAGAGATTACCACCTAAATGGAGGCCTCCAACCTATATAGCACACACTCCTGGAATTCTATGATATCAGACTAAGTGTTGTAATTGACTCAGCAATTAACTTACTGTAGATAGCAAGGGGCCCATGGTGAAATTTATACACATTGATTATATAATGAAATTAAATGTTGGGGTCAAAGAAAGACTGGAGCTAAAACAGTAAAGTTGGGGGCTGGAGAAAGGGCTTTGCAGTTAAAAGCACTTAAACTACTTTAGCATAAGACCTAGATTTAATTCCCAACACCCACATGGATACTAATCATGACATTTAACTCAAATTCCAGGGCATATAACTCCCTCTTCTGGCCTTTATCGGCTTCTGCACATATGTGATATATATATAAATGCAGGCAAACACATATACGTATAATTCACATACATATAAATACATCTTTTTTAAAAAAAAAAGAACAGTAAAATTGGGAGCACTGAAGAAGACAAGAGGTCTCACAGCTGCGTATGAGAACACAAAACTGATGGGAGGAAAGAGGTTTCTGAACCAGTGTTAGTGGCCTGCTGGTTCCCCTGATTCCTCAAGGAATGCATGCTAGACACTATTCCCCTTTCACATACTATTGAACCTGATGCAGGTACTCATAACAGAGTAAATCATGAGTGGAAAGTGTCCATGTATTTCAGGAAAGAGACTCTCAGATTGCTCTGTGATATAAAATATTAAATAACCAAGAACAGCCACAGCTACAACTTGGTTTCTGTGATAAGGGTTATTTCGATGCTGAAGCGATAAGCTGGCCACAAAAGTGTGAAAACAACAAAAGCATAGCGTAGTATCAAGATTCCCGCACGAATGATGAGTGTTGGGCCAATGACTAGTAGACAAGGCTGGCGGCCAATGCAGCAGGAACCAGAGATGAACACAGGAGGGCTCTAACTACTCCTTAACTGGGTGGGCAGCATGTGAATAGAACATGGTCATCTCCCTGCTTGAACCAGGAGAACAAACAGCTACTTCACCTACTTCTACAAATTTCTTGTATCTTTAATATTCACTGTAATGAGACAATCAACTCATGAGCCACTGTCTCTGGTGGACTTTTAGTGGTTGTTGAATTTCTGGCACCTTAATCCCTAGGTCAAGTACAAATGGGCCAAGAAAAGGATGGAAGTAAGGAAGGGAAGGAAGGAGGAAGAGAACGGGGAAAAGGGTGGAGTGGGAGCACTACTAAAACCTTGTCCATGTCAATAACTTTGAAAAATTAAACCTTGTCATTGCAAGTGCTTTGAACATCTTGGAAATGTCCTGATTTAATAAAAATGGTCTCAAATGACTACTTCCTGGCTAACTTGCCTCTCTGTCTTAACTTTATGCTACTTTACTCCCTTTGTTCCCACTCTTCCGTTTAAAGCACGTTCAGAAAGAATCGGGGTCCTGGGTCCATCACTTCCTTACATTTTATACTGACAAGGAACACTGTAAAACCATTTCAAGGATGCCTCTTCCCTTTCAGACCACCCCTATTCTCTTTCTTTTGAATTACCTCTCCATATTCATCTATAAAACTCATACTCCCCTCGTGGCTATAGGACTGAAATGGATTATATTTTGCTTTTTGATCAATTTGGTTTAATGGAAGGAACTGAGATGATAAAGCAGGCAGATTGTGAGTTTGAGGCCAGTTTGGTTTACAGAGTGCACATGTACAACATTTGCTAAAATTGTGATATTTGTATAAAAAGGTGATAAATGGTAAGATTTAAAATGTTTCTCTAATATACCTTCTATTTATACACAAGCATGAATCTAAAGGATTCTTAGAGATCTTCAAATTCACCCTTCTGTGGGAAAGGCATCTGTAGAGTGAAAAGTATGCTCAGGCAGCAAGATCACTTTTTTCCAAAGGTGAACTTGCAGTAGCATTGTACAGGTAATAACATTTTTTTTAATTTAATTTATTGCTTTTAATTGAACTTTACGTTTTCCCCACTCCCCTTACTCCCCCCTCCTGCTACCCTCCCCTAACTCCCACACTCCCAATTTATTCGGGAGATTTGTCTTTTTCTCCTTCCTAGAAGAATCCATCCGTGTATGTCTTTCTCTCTTAGGGTCTTCTTTGTTGTCTAGCTTCTCTGGGGTTGTGGACTATAGGTTTTTCTTTGCTTTATGTCTAAAATCCACTTACGAGTGAGTACATATATGTTTGTCTTTCTGGATCTGGGAAGACACTTATGAGTGAGTACAAATTTGTCTTTCCGGATCTGGGTTACCTCACCCAGGATGTTTTTTTTCTAGTTCCATCCATTTGCATGCAAATTTCAAGATGTCATTATTTTTTTACTCCATTGTATAAATGTACCACATTTTCTTTATCCATTCTTCAGTTGAGGGGCATCTAGTCTGTTTTCAGGTTCTGGCCATTAAAAATAATGCTGCTATGAACAAAAGTCCTTGTAGCACAACTGAGCATCCTTTGGGTATATGCTATTGCTGGGTCCTGAGGTAGGTTGATTCTCAATTTTCTGAGAAATCGCCATACTGATTTCCAAAGCAGCTGTACAAGTTTGCACTCCCACCATCAATAGGGGAGTGTTCTCCTTACTCCATATCCTCTCCAGCATACGTTGTCATCAGTGTTTTTGATCTTGGCTATTCTTACAGGTGTAAGATGATATCTCAGAGTTGTTTTGATTTGCATTTCTCTGATGGCTAAGGATGTTGAACACTTCCTTAAGTGTCTTTTGGCCATTTGAGATTCTTCTGTTTAGAATTCTCTGTTTAGGACTGTACCCTATTTTTATTGGGTTATTTGTTCTTTTGATGTCTAGTTTCTTGAGTTCTTCGTGTATATTGGAGATCAGTCCTCTGTCAGATGTGGGGTTGAAGAAGATCTTTTTCCATTCGGTAGGCTGCTATTTCGTCTTCTTGACCATATCCTTTGCCTTACAGAAGCTTCTCACTGTATTAATTGTTGCTTTCCGTGTCTGTACTTCTGGAGTTATATTTTGGAAGTTGTCTCCTGTGCCAATGAATTCAAGGCTACTTCCCACTTTCTCTTCTATGAAATTCAGTGTGGTTGGTTTTATGTTGAGGTCTTTGATTCATTTGTATTTGTATTTTGTGCATGGGGATAGATATGGATTTATTTGCATTCTTCTACATGTTGATATCCTGCTATGCCAGCACCATTTACTGAAGATGCTTTCTTTTTTCCATTTTATAATTTTATCTTCTTTGTCAAAAATCAAGTGTTCATGGATATGCGGGTTGATATCTGGGCCTTTGATTCAGTTCCATTGGTCTTTCTGTTTGTTTTTATGCCAATATCAAGTTGTTTTCATTACTGCAGCTCTACAGTATAGTTTGAAGTCAGGGATGGTGATGCCTCCAGAATTCCCTTATTATACAGGATTGTTTTGGCTATCCTGGGTTTTTTCTTTTTCCTTATGAAGATAAGTATTTTTCTTTCAAGGTCTGTGCAGAATTTTTCTGGGATTTTGATGGAAATTGCATTGAATCTGTAGAAAGCTTTTTTAGCAAGACTGCCATTTTTGCTGTGTTGGTCCTACCTATCCAAGAGCATGGGAGATCTTTCCATTTTCTGATGTCTTCAATTTATATTATTTGTGGCTATTGTAAAGGGTGAGGTTTCTCTGTTTACTTTTTCAGACCGTTTATCATTTATATAGAGGAGGGATACTGATTTTTTTAGTTAATCTTATATCCTGCTATTCTACTAAAGGTGATTATTAGTTGTAAGAGTTTACAGGTGGAATTTTTGGGGTCACTTATGTATATTATCATGTCATCAGCAAATAGTGAAAGTTTGACTTCTTCTTTTCCAGTTTGTAGCCCCTTGATCTCCTTTTTTTTGTCTTATTGCTATAGCTAGAACTTTGAGTACTATATTGATAGATATGGAGATAGTGGACAACCTTGATTGTTCCTGATTTCAGTGGGATTGCTGGGAGTTTCTCTCCATTTAGTTTGAATCTGGCTGTTGGCTTGCTGTATATTGCCTTTATTATGTTTAGGTATGTTCCTTGTATCTTTGCTCTCTCCAAGACCTTATTATGAAGGGGTATTGAATTTTGTCAAAGGCTTTTTTCAGCATCTAATGAGATGATCATGTGGGTTTTTTTTTCTTTCAGTTTGCTTTTGGTTTTGTGACTTTAAGCTGAACTTCTTCTCCTTCCTATTATTTTTAGGTTTGGTCTTTTCATGATGTCCCATACTTCCTTGATATTTTGTGCTAAGAATTTGTTGGAGTTAATATTTTCTTTGACCAATGAATCTATTTCTTCTATCATATCTTCATTGCCTGAGATTCTCTCTTCCATCTCTTGTATCTGTTGTTTATGCTTGCATCTGTAGTTCCTGATCATTTACCCAGATTTTCCATTTCCAGAGTTCCCTCAGTTTGTTTTCTTTGTAGCCTCTATTTCAGTTTCCAAGTCTTGAACCATTTCTTTCTCCTGTTTGATTGCTTTTCCTTGGATTTCTTTAAGGACTTTGTTGATTTCTTCCAAGTTTTTGTTTGTCCTTTCCTTCATTTCTTTAAGGGAATTTTTCATTTCTTCTTTAAGGGCTTCAATCATCTTCATTAAGTTATTTTTAAGGTCATTTTTTCCTGCCTCATCTGCAGTGGGATGCTCAGGTCTTGCTGTTGTATAACTACTAGCTTCTGGTTGTGCTGTATTGCTCTTTATGTTGTTGTCTACCCAATTCTTCCTCCGATGGGAACAGATGGAGCCTGTGTTTCCGGGAGATCTCTTTTCCTCCAATTGGTGTACTTGGGGGCTGATTCATTGATTGCTCCTTCAGATGTAGGCAGAGGAGACTTCAGTGATCATTCCTCCAGATGCCTACGGGTTCAAGGTTCAGATGGTCATTCTTCTTGGTGTTGACGGGACTTAGGGTGAGGCTCTGGTGGTTAGATAATATTTGGAGCCTACTGCTGTTGCTGCTGCTATGCTTCTCCTCCTGCAATCTGGTTTGGCCGACCACGCAGATGCTCACACTTCCCAACAAAATTTTTAAAAAGCTTTATCTATTTATTTTATCTTTATGTGTATGTCTTCAGTGTATGTGTATCATATGCATGTAGGTACCTTTGGAAGCCAGAAGATGGCATCAGATCCCTTGAAACTGGAATTACTGGTGGTTACGAACCACCATGTAGGTGTTAGACATCAAACCAGTGTCCTCTGAAAGAGCACCAAGTTCTCTTAAGTACTCTCCAGCCGTTGGTAACAGATTTTCAAATGATCACAAAGAAGTGAACCAGCAAGTGTGCTATGCTTATAGAAGCATGAAAGGCTTCAGTTTTATCAGTTCCTGCAGTCCAATAGCCCCTCCCACAATGTGGGTACTCCCTAAGAATTAAGATATAAGAAAGAAAAGAAAATCCAAAGAAACCAAGCTCTATAAAAGTATCAGTCTTCCTAATAAATACCTTCCTAATTGTTATCTATGTACAATTCACAATTACTCTTGTACTGTTTTGATTTTTGAAATAAGAATTTAAAATAATATTCTCTTCACCAGGCATGTGACACATGCCACGAATCCCGGCACTAGAGAAGAAGAAGCAAGCATTTCCTTGTGAGTGTCAGGTCAGTTTGGTCTATATAGCAAGTTACATGCCAGCCAGAGCTACACACTGAGATCTTTTCTCAAACAAACAAATAAGAAATAAACAATAATCTTAGTTTTGAATACATACCTGAGAACTTTCAGAGCTTTATTTGCATAGAACTATCTACTTATCGAAGTCCAAACATATTGAAAAGACTCCTGAAGGTGAGGAAGTAAACTGTCATTATTCTGCTGTACATAATTTTCTTTTAAAATACAACATAATAATTTGGCCATTTTCCCCAGACATTAAAACTTCTTTAATAAAAATACACTGATGTGGGAGTGATTTCTTTCTAATCTGTTGCTTTCATTGGTTAATTAATAAAGAAACTGCCTAGGCCCATTTGATAGGCCAACCCTTAGGTGGGTGGAGAAAACAGAACAGAATGCTGGGAGAAAGAAGTTGAGTCAAGGAGTCGCCATGATTCTCCCACTCCAGGCAGACACAGGTTAAGATCATTCCTGGTAAACCAGCTCGTGGGCTACACAGATTATTAGAAATGGGTTAGGTCAATATGGAAGAGCTAGCTAATAAGAAACTGAAACTAATGGGCCAGGCAGTGTTTAAAAGAATACAGTTTCCGTGTAATTATTTCGGGTAAAGCTAGCCTTGCGGGCGGCCGGGTGCTGGGGACGCAGCCCACTGCTCCTAATACAACAATACACAATCATTAATCACTTCCCGTATGCATATCTTTTCATGGCAAAAGTGGGCTATTTTTTAAGACACATTCTCACTCTACCTGGGACTTCCTATGTAGCCCCAGATGATCTCAAACTTTTGATAATCCTGCCTCAGCTTCTTGTATGCTAGGATTACAAAGGTGTACATTTGGGTTGGCTAGTTTTAAAATATTGCATTGAAGCCAGGCAGTGGTGGCACATGCCTTTAATCCCAGCAATTTGCGGGCAGAGGCAGGTAGATCTCAGTGAGTGTGAGGCCAGTCTGGTTTACAGAGTGAGTTCTAAGACAGTCAGGAGTACACAGAGAAACCTGTCATGAAAAATTGCATTGAAATGACCAAAAATCGATAACTAGAAATACATAAAGAATGCATGAGGTTATATGATAATGTGTAATTATATAAATTTTAGGTCTAGAAATCCTGAGAACTGATCATATTTATCATCAGAAGACTTTCTTTGCTCTCTCTGGCATTTTTCTTTTTTAAAAAAATTTTATTAGATTTTTTTTTAAAAAAAAAAATACCAATCCATGTTCCTACTCCCTCCTTCTGGGTTAGGATAATCAAGTCTTCCTATTGTGTGACCACTGAGTTCTAGTGTTAAAATGTTGCTTTTTAGGTTGTTGAAGGAATTATTGCATTGGCGCCTCCCCATCTCTTCCTTCAAATTAGGCTGACAGGGTCTTTGGGAGTTTTTCTTAGCCTGCTCTGTACTGTCCATGTCTGCTTCAGAAAGCCTCCAAGGCTTTCTTGGTCTTCTCTTCTGGTTTGCTCTCTTGGTGCTCTCTCTTAATCCCCTCAGCGTTTGTAACAAGCTCTTGGTCCTTCTTAAATCCCCTCAGTATTGGAGCAAGCTGTGTTTCAGAGTTCCACCGAGGTTGCAGAGGATAGGCGGGCTTGGGGGCAGGGATGTGGCTAGTAGTATGGATGGCAGCTGGATGAATTTGGGTTTTGGGGGAGCCTAGCCACAGGAAACTCCCTGCTGACTGGCTAGAAAAGCCAAAGGAGTTGGAGGAGGGGCCCGGGGTTTTGTCCCACTGGGGAGGTCATAGAGAGTGGGGCATCCCACCATGAGGCTCACCTCTTAAATCCCCTCAGTATTGGAGCAAGCTGTATTTAAGAGTATCTCTGGCATTTTTCAAAGTAAGAAAAAAAATCAATGACAAATTGTGTGGTTACGTAGTAGGACAAAATAATTGTCATTAAGGTTCTTATTCTTTTACTTCTGAATGTTCATCTACATGAAGCTGCTGAAGGAAAATTCTTGAGTGCTACAAGAGCAAGGGTATATCTTATAGATGATTACAATAAAGATAATCAACTTCTGAGAGTGATACTGGTTTGAAAAAGGAATATATTGGTTTTGTGTGAATAAGTCTCTTATAAAATTTGGTTTAATAGAAGGAGCAGAGATTATAAAGTAGAATTGTCAAATATAAAGCTTTCTAGGATGGTGAGATGGTCCAGCAGGCAAAAGAACTTGCCATGCAAGCCTAATAATCTGAGTTCAAACCCTGAAAATCACAGTGGAAAGAGAGAACTGACTCATATATGTTACCCTCTGGCCTACAGAGCGAGAGCGAGCGAGCGAGCGAGAGAGAGAGAGAGAGAGAGAGAGAGATGAAGAGAGAGATGTGGAGAGAGAGATACACATATGTGTACACAAATAATAATCTTTTTAAAAATAAGGTTTCTTAAAAATAAGGTTTTCTGACTGGTGTAAGATGGTATCTCAGAGTCATTTTGATTTACATTTCTCTGATGAGTAAGGATGTTGAACATTTCTTTAATTTCTTTAAGTGTCTTTCAGCCATTTGAGATTCTGTGTAGAGAGAATCTCAAATGTACCCCATTTTTAATTGGATTATTTGGAATTTTAATGTCTAGTTTCTTGAGTTCTTTGTATAATTTGGTGATCAGCCCTCTGTTCAATGTGGGGTTGGTGAAGATCTTTTCCCATTCTTTAGGCAACTGTTTTGTCTTATTGACCATGTCCCTTGCCATACAGAAGTTTTACAGTTTCAGGAGGTCCAATTTATTTTTTGTTGCTCTCAGTGTCTGTGCTACTGGTGTTATATTTAGGAAGTGGTCTCCTGTGCTCATGCATTGAAAGCTACTTCCCACTTTCTCTTCTATCATGTTCAGTGTGGTCGGATTTACATTTAGGTCTTTAACCCATTTGGACTTGAGTTTTGTGCACGGGTATAGATAAGGATCTATTTGTATTCTTCTACATGTTGACGTCCAGTTATGACAGCACCATTTGTTGAAGATGCTTTCTTTTTTCCATTTTATAGTTTTATCTTCTTTGTGAAAAAAAGGATAATTCAGGAATTTGTAAGAGTTGCCCTCTTTCAAATAATTGATATAATGGACCCTGGGTATTTCTTGCAAGAGATTGTTATTAAAAAGAGTTAGCCTTTGTGTTGGAGACATGGTTCATTTGTTCTTGCAGAGGACACAGATTTGGTTCCCAGCACCCACATAGTAACTGCCTGTGTCAGGGAATCGGATGCTCTCTTCTGGCTTCCACAGGTACCAGGTAAGAATGTGGTACACAGATGTACATGCAGACGATCCAGTCATAAAATATAAATAATCATTTAAAAACTTTAAAGAGCCCGGCCCCTGAATCTCTCTCTGGATTCCTGATCTGCCCCTCGTTCCCACACTCCCACTGTAGTATTGCTGCCATGAGGCCTTTATGAAAGCTGTTTCTGTTCTTGGACATTTGGCCTCTAAAACAATGAGCAAAATAAAGTTCTTTTTATAAGTTCCCCAGTGATCTAAATGAAAGAGCATTCAGGAACTGACAAGACTAACTTGAGAACATGATTGTTTTGGCTCACTTTTTTTGGATAAAGCTCATCATTGTGGGAAATTCCCGGAAAGAGGAGTTTGAAGCAGCTTTTCAAGTTGCATCCGCAGCCACAAAGAAAAGAAAGATAATGTCTGTATTCAGCAACCTTTCACTCAGAACCGCAGCCCAGGCCAGGAAATGGTGCTTCCCACATTTAGGTTTTGTCTTCTCACATCAATTAACTTAAGACAATCAATCAGGTATGCCCAGAGACTAGTAATCTAGATAAACCCCTACAGGTATGCCCAGAGACTAGTAATCTAGATAAACCCCTTATAGGTATGCCCAGAGACTAGTAATCTAGATAAACCCCTACAAGTATGCTCAGAGACTAGTAAACTACATAAACCCCTACAGGTATGCCCAGAGACTAGTAATCTAGATAAACCCCTACAGGTATGCCCAGAGACTAGTAATCTAGATAAACCCCTACGGGTATGCCCAGAGGCTTGTTTCCTACTGCTGGCTTGTTGAAACTCAATGTTAACATCACAGAGCCAGATGGGATCCCAGCACTGAGAGGGGGAAGTGGACACAGAGTCTCACCCCTAACAGAGAAGCTGTTTGCAATTGATACTCACCAGCAAAGGGCAAATCTGTCTTCTTTGGTGGAGTGTCATTGGGTATCAGTCACACTCCAGGACAAGCTCCATGGCCAGGAATAGCTGGCCAACACACACACAAAAATGCTATGGGTTTTGTTGTTGTTGCTGCTGCTGCTGAAATAAAAATACATAAAAAATAAAAGCAGGTGTTAATAGGTATGTTTATTAATATCTGGATCTTTGATTTGATTCCAATAGTCAACCAGTCTGTTTTTATGCCAGTCCCAAGCTGTTTTCACTACTGTAGCTCTATAATAAAGCTTAATGTCAGGGATGATGATGCCTCCAGAAATTTCTTTATTGTGCATGATTGATTTGGCCATTCTGGGTTTTTTTTTCCATATGAAGTTGAGTATTGTTCCTTCAAGGTCTGTGAAGAATTGTGTTGGGGTTTTGATAGGAATTGCATTGAATCTATAAATTGCTTTTGGTAGTATTGCCATTTTTATTATGTTGATCCTATCTATCCAAGAGCATGGGAGATCTTTCCATTTTCTGGTATCTTCTACAGGAGAACTCTAAGAAAAACATATATAGATCCCCATGGGAAGAAGAAATAGAGATCTTCTGAAAAAAATGGGAGCACGGGTGTGGGGGATAAAGGAAGGTGGGAGGAGAGGAGGGGGAAAGTGGAGGAGAACTTGAGGGAATGGGGTAGTCGAAATGGAGGAAGAACAGAGATGAGAGCAAGAAAAGAGATATTTTGATTGAGGGAGCCATTATGGGGCTAGCAAGAAACCTAGCACTAGAGAAATTCCCCGGACTCCACAAGGATGACCTCAGCTAAGACCCTAAGCAATAGAGGAGGGCGTGCCGGAACTGGCCTTGCCCTGTAGTCAGACTGATGAGTATCTTAAATGTCACCATAGAACCAAGGCAGAGAGCTGCAGCAGAGCACTGGACTGGGCTCCCATGGTCCAGCTGAGGAGTGGGAGGAGTGAGAATATGAGCAAAGAGGTCAAGACCATGATGGGTTCACCCACTGAAACAGTTTACCTGAACTAATGGGAGCTCACGAACTCCAGCTGGACAAGGAAGGACCAAACTGGACCCTCTGAGTGTGGGTGACAGTTTTATGACTGGGGCAGACTGCGGGGCCACTGGCAGTGGCACCAGGATTTATCCCAACTGCCTGTACTGGCTTTTTGGAACCAATTCTCTTTGGAGAGATACCTTGCTTAGCCTTGATATAGTAGGGAGGGTCTTGGTCTTCCTCAAAGCAATGTGCTTTAACCTCTCTGAGGAGTGGATGGGGGCATGGTGGGAGGGTGTGTGGAGAAAATGAGAGGAGGAGAGGGAATGAAAACTGGGATTGGTATGTAAAATGAAAAAAAGATAGTTTGTTTTCCTTTTTAAAAAGACAAGATCTCCTGAGTAAATTGGGAGCATGGGGACCTTGAGGAAGGGTTGAAGGGGAGGGAAGAGGCAGGGAGGGGAACAGAGAAAAATGTAGAGCTCAATAAAAATCAATAAGAAATTAAAATTAAAAAAATAAAACAAATTAGGTTTTCACTACAGGTCTCGATAGTATAAAAAATATTAAGGGAATATTAAAGAAACTTAGAGGTAAATGGGAAGAACTCTGTAATAGGATTCATGCACTAGTACTGAGCTACTGTGTTACCAGCAAACCAGTCTGGAGCACTACATTTGGGCTCAAACTATTTTTATTTTCATCATGGTTATCAGGAACCAAAATAATAAATTCTTAAATCAGAGATGTATGGTTCTCTGAAAGCTTAAAACACTTACATTTTATAACCAGTTCTCCAAAGAATACCTTTCTTGTTCAATAACTAGGCACTGGCTGTTGGACCAAAGGAAGAAGAAAAGTATTTTCTGAGACCATTACATCCCGTGGATCCTTAGAGTGATATTTTATTTGTGTTTTAGTAAATAAAGCTTGCCTGAAGATTACTGTGCAAAGCTAGCCACATTGGTTAGCAAGGCAGTGGCTGCACACACCGATAATCCCAGCAGCCACACTAGTTAGCCATAGAGACTGGGCAATGGTTGTGCACACCTTTAATCCCGGCACTAGAGAGGACTGTAAGGTGGGATGAGACAGGAACTCGCTCTCTTTCAGTCGGAAGATTTCATAGAGGTAAGAGCTCTCTAGTAGTTGGTTGTTTTGCTTCTCTGATTTTTCATCTTGAACCCAAATATCTGTCTCTGGGTTTTTATTATTCGTGTTATAGGTCCTAGATATATGCCAGATTTTGTTGCTTTGGGTTTTTTTCTGTTTTTTAAATTAATTATTATTATTTTATGCATGTGGGTGTTTTGTCTTCTTGTTTATTTGTGTACCACATGCATGTTTGGGGCCCAGAGAGGCCAGAAATAGATGTCATATTCCTTGAGATTGGGGTAACAGGTTGTTGTCTGACCCAACATAGGTGCTAAGAATCCAATCCAGGTTCTCTAGATGAGTAGCCAGTGCTATTAACCACTGAACCATCTCTCTAGCACCTATCTTTTTTCTAAAGCTTCCATTTTGTTATATACCTTTGTTGTACAGGGGTAGCATGATCCAACTTTTATTTTATTATACATAGTCTCAGAGGTCTGACATCTATACTGAAAGCAGCTGTAGACTGTACTCAAAAAGAGCTAGTAGAGAGTGATTAGCATGCACAAAGCCCCTTGTTTGATTTCCAGCACTGCATAGACAGCCTGCCATGACAGTATATGCTCAGAATCCCAGTACTCATGAGATGGAAGAATGAGGATTAAAAGATCATCTTCAGCTACAAAGTAAGTGGCCAGCCTATGTTAGAGATTCTGTCTTTTAAAAAGAGGTATCTGAAGACCTATACCAAGCTTCTCAAGCATTAAACAAGTATCCCTCCCCTTCCTCTGAGAGCCTAAGATTCCTGTCTTAGTTAGGGTTAATATTGCTGTAATGAAACACCAAGACCAAAAGCAACTTAAGAAGGAAAGCATTTATTTGCTTAAATAGCATAAGTCACAGTCCACTGAGGGAAGTCAAGGCAGGAACTCAAACTGGGTGGGAACCTGGAGACAGGAGTTAAGGCAGAGGGCACAGAGGAGTGCTACTTTCTGGCTTGATCTTCCTTGGTGTGGGAGGTCCTTCTGTCTATGTATTGTTTTTATTGGTTAATGAATAAAGAATTGCTTTGAGCCTATGGCAGGGAAAAACAGAACTAGGCAGAGAAAGCTAGGCTGTATGCTGGGAGAAAGAAGGGAGGAGTCAGAGAGAAGAGATGGAGCTACCAGATTCAGACACTGGGAACTTTAGCCAGTAAACCACTGTCACATGACGATACGCAGATTAATAGAAATGGGTTAAATTAATATAAGAGTTAGCCAATAAGAAACTAGAGCTAATGGGTCAAACAGTGATTTAATTAATAAAGTTTCTATGTAATTATTTCAGGGCTGGGCAGCCAGGAACAAACAAGTGGTCCCTTCTCCAACACCTCCTGACTTGCTCAGACTGTTTTTCTTACAGAACACAGAACCACTGAGTGGAAGAGTGTTCCCACCCACAGTGATCTGGGCCATCCCCCATCAATAACTAATTAAGAAGATGCCCTACAAGCTTGTCTGCTTACAGTCTGATCTTATGGAAACATTGTTTCAGCTGAGATTCCCTCCTCTCAGACGACTTGATCTTCTGTCAAGTTGACATAAAATTAATCAGAATAGCACTCTGGCCAGGAAAACAGAAAGGGTAACTTCAGATATTCATCTCTTCCTCCACTCCTCCAAATCCAATCCCTGAATCTCGCTCCTAGCTCTTTAGCAGAGCCTTTACTACAGCCCATCTCCCTGTGGCCACTCCCAGGGGAAATAACACAGATTTTTTCCTTCCATCCTTCATTCCCTCTACTTATCATTTTATGCCAGTGCACAATTCCATCATGCAGTCCCTGGGAATCTATTGTAGAATGATATTTTAAAGTGTGTTACATTTACTTATGCTCTGGAACATTTGTTTAATGGCGTAAAGATGTGTTGCTTTTGGTTATAAGATTTCTCTGTGTAGCTTTGGAGCCTGTCCTGGAACTCACACTGTATACCTGGCTAGCTTTGAACTCATAGAGACCCACCTGTCTCTGCCTTCCAAGTGCTGGGATTAAAAGCATACACCACCACCACCCAGCAAAGACAAGGAAAATGTTAAATCTAAAAAGGTCCTGACACAAAACATCCAAAAAATCTGGGACACTCTGTAAAAATCAACTCAATGAATAATAGCAATAATAAATAAATAGTGGTGGCGCACGCCTTTAATCCCACCACTCGGGAGACAGAGGCAGGCAAATCTCTGTGAGTTCAAGTCTAGTCTGGTCTACAGAGTGAGTTCCAGGTCAGCCAGGGCTACACGAGAAACCTTGTCTCACAAAAGTGAGAGAGAGAGGGAGAGAGAGAGAGGGAGAGGGAGAGAGAGAGAAAGAGAGAGAGAGAGAGAGAGAGAGAGAGAGAGAGAGAGAGAGAGAGAGAGAGAACAATAAAAGAGAAGAAACCCAGGTCAAAGGCACAGAAAATATTTTCAACAAAATCATAGAGGAAATTTTCCCTAACCTAAAGAAAGAGATACCTATTAAGGTACAGAAAGTATACAAAAAAATACATTGGGTTAGAAAAGAAATTCCCCTCAGCACATAATAATTAAAACACTAATGTACAAAAGAAAGAATGTTAAAGGCTGCAAGGGGAAAAGACCAAGTAACAGGTAAAGGCAGATGACCTATTAGAATAACCCCTGACTTCCCAGTAGAGACTTTAAGAGCTGGAAGGGCCTAAGCAAAATTTCTACAAACTCTAAGGGACCACAGATGCCAGCCACTGTATCCAGAAAAAAACTTTCATGCACAATAGATGGAGAAATAAGAGATTCCATGACAAAAACAAAATTTGAGCAAGATCTACAAATCTAGCACTTAACCTGTAAGTCAGGACCCCTTTAGCAAACCACGATCTGCAAAATATTTACATTTTTATTTATAGTAGTAACAAAATTATAGTTATGAAGTAACAAAAATTAATTTTATGGTTGTGAATTACCACAATATGAACTGTATTAAAGGATCACAGAGTTAGGAATGCTGAGACCACTGCTCTAGAAGGAAAACTCCATCTAAGAAGGTTAACAACATCCAAGAAAATGCAAGGAATAAATAATTCCAGACTAGATAATCAAAAGAGGGGAAACAAATACACACAGCCCACTACCACCACCACCACAACCACAATAACAACAACAAAACAGCAATCAACAAATGCTGCTCATTGATATCTCTCAACATCAATGGATTCCCCCAATAAAAAGATGCAGACAAAAAGAACTGACCCAAAAATAGGACCCATCTTTCTGCTGTATCCAAGAAACACACCTCTACATCAAGAATAGGTATCACTTCAAAGTAAAATGATGGAATTAGACATAAGAAGTAAGTAGGTACCATTTTAATATCTGATAAAAATATACTTCAAACCAAAACCAATCAGAAGAGATAAGGCAGGACACTACATACTTACCTTATTTAAGATTTCTATTGCTGCAATGAACCACCATAACCAAAAATCAAGTTTGGGATGAAAGGGTTATTTGGCTTATACTTCCATATTGCAGTTAATCAAAGAAAATCAGAACAGGAGCTCAATATGGCAGGAACCTGGAGGCAGGAGCTGATGCAGAGGCCATGAAGGGATACTACTTACTGGCTTGCTTTCTTTGCCTTGGGCAGTCTGCTTTCCTATAGAACCCAGGACCACCAGCTAAGGGATGGAACCACCAACAGTGGACCGAGCCCATAAATCACTAATTAAGAAAATTCCATACAGTGCTCTCTTATTGAGCCAAGTCATCTTTCTCAATTGAGGCTCCTTCTTTTCAGATGATTCTAGTTTGTGTGTCAAAAGAAAAATCCACTAGGACTATGTAACACCTAGGGACAAATACATGGGCACCCAAGTTTGTAAAAGAAATACCACTACCTCTTAAATTACTTGTTGACCCCCCTCACACACTGATAGTGGAAGATTTGAATGCCCCACTCTAGACAAAAATAGCTCATCCAAAGAAAAACTAAACAAAGAAATGCTAGAACTGATCTTTGAAACCAAACAGATCTAAAAGATACATACAGAACATTTCCCCAAAATGCAAAAGAATGTACCTTCTTGGAAAAAGAACACAGGGCCCCTCCAGCTCCTGCTGCAGGGGCTTCTTTGTTCCACACGACCCTGCCTCCTCCCCCAAGCCTGCCCGCTGGGCTGGAAGGTCCATGGAAGGGAGTGCAGGGTACCTCCAGCTCCTGCTGCAGGAGCTTCTTTGTTCCACATGACACTGCCCCCACCACCACCAAGTTTGCCCTTTTGTCTGCAGGGTCCTTGGACTTCCAGGAGTCCCTGCTCTTGTGCTGAAGTGTTCCATCCAGACTGGTGTGTGCCATCCAGGGCAGATGGTCCAGGAAAGGAGCACAGGGCCCCTCCAGCTCCTGCTACAGGGGCTTCTTTGTTCCACATGACCCTGCCTCCCCCAAGCCTACCCTATTATCTGGGAAATCTTTGGCCCAGGAACAGTTCCTGCTCCTGCACTGAGTCTATCTACCCAGAGGGGTGAGGTCCCTGGAAGGGAGTGCAGGGCACCTCCTGCTCCTGATGCAGGGGCTTCTTTGTTCCACACAACCCTGCCCTCCCCCAAGTTCACACCTTTGTCTGCAGGGTTCTTGGACTACCAGGAGTCCCTGTTCCTGTGCAGAGGAGATCCATTCAGATGGGTTTTTGGCCCAGAAACAATTCCTGCTCCTGCACTGAGGACATCCACCCAGAGAGTCAGTCACAGCATGGATTGGACCAAGACACCAAGACTCTCCTGGCTGCATTTGAAGGAAGAGATGGGCAGGTGCCAATGCAAAAATTCCTCCAACAACCTGAAAGGCAACATGACAACACCAGAATCCAGGGATCACGAAACAAGAACACTTGAACACCCTATTCCAGAAGAAGTAGAAGAAATTGACTTTAAATGTAACATTATGAAAATAATAGAGGACCTGAAACATGATGTGAAAACCAGCTTTAAAAAAATGGAGAAGACAAACAAAAAGGTAGAAGAAATGATAACCAAAGATATCCAAGAAAAACAAGAAAAAACAATCAAACGGGTAATGGAAACAGTTCAAGACTTGAAAACTGAAATGGAGGTAATGAAGAAAACACAAACCAAGAAAAGGCTGTATATGGAAAATCTGGGTAAACGAACAGGAACTACAGAGACAAGTATAACCAACAGAATACAAGAGAGAAGAAAGAATCGCAGACACTGAAGATACTATAGAGGAAATAAACTCATTGATTAAAGAAAATAACAAATCCAACAAATTCTTAACACAAAACATCCAGGAAATCTGGGACACCATGAAAAGACCAAACCTAAGAATAATAGGGGTAGAAGAAAGAGAAGAATTACAGCTCAAAGGCCCAAAAAATATATTCAACAAAATTATAGAAGAAAACGTTTCCAACCTAAAGAAGGATATTCCTATAAAGGTACAAGAATAATACAGAACACCAAATAGACTAGATAAAAAATCTCCTCACCATATAATAATCAAAACACAAAACATATAGAATGAGGGATGAATATTAAGAGCTACAAGGGGAAAAGGTCAAGTAACATATATAGGGAAACTTAATCAGAATTAGACCTGACTTCTCAATGGAAACAATGAAAGCCAGAAAGTCTTGGATAGATGTGCTGCAGACACTAAGAGACCATGGATGCAAGCCCAGACTACTATACCGAGCAAAGCTTGCATTTACCATTGATGGAGAAAGCTAGATATTCCAGGACAAAAACAGATTTAAACAATACATAGCCACAAACCCAGTCTTACAGAAAATACTAGAAGGAAAACCACAAACCAAGAAAGCTAACAACACCCATAATAACACAAGCATCTGACAACCTTCCACTAGCACAACTCAAAGAAGGGAAACACACAAACATTACCACCAGAAAAAATAACTGGAGTTAACAACCACTGGTTATTAATATCACTTAATATCAATGGACTCAATTTACCTATAAAAAGGCACAGGTTAAGAGAATGGATAAGAAAACAGGATCCAACATTCTGCTGTTTACAAGAAACACACACCTCAACCTCAAAGACAGACAATACCTCAGAGTAAAGGGTTGGGAAAAGGTTTTCCAATCAAATGGACCAAAGAAACAAGCAGGTGTGGCTATACTAATATCTAACAAAACTGATTTCAAACTAAATCAATCAGAAGAGATGAAGAAGGACACTTTGTACTCATAACAGGAACAATTCACAGGAGGAAGTCTCAATCCTGAATATCTACGCCCCTAATATAAAAGCACCTACATATGTAAAAGAAACATTACTAGAACTCAAAGCATACATCAAACCCCACACTCTAATAGTAAAAGATTTCTTTTTTTTTCTCGGATTTTTTGAGACAGGGTTTCTCTATAGCTTTTTGGTTCCTGTCCTGGAACTAGCTCTTGTAGACCAGGCTGGCCTCAAACTCACAGAGATCCACCTGCCTCTGCCTCCCGAGTGCTGGGATTAAAGGCATGCTCCACCATCGCCCAGCTCTAGTAGGAGATTTCAACACTCCTCTCTCACCAATGGACAGGTCAACCAGACAGAAACTTAACAGAGAAATAAGAGAACTAACAGATGTAATGAAACAAATGGACTTAACAGACATCTATAGAACATTCCACCTAAACAGAAAAGAATATGCTTTCTTCTCAGCATCTCATGGAACCTTCTCAAAAATTGATTACATAATCGGTAACAGAGCAAACATACATAGATACAAAGAAATTGTAGTAACCACCTGTGTACTATTGGATCACCATAAAATAAAGTTAGAATTCAACAACAATTCTACCCCAGAAAGCCTACAAACTCATGGAAACTGAACAGTCAACTACTGAAACACCCCTGGTCAAGGAAGAAATAAAGAAATTAAAGTCTTCCTTGAATTCAATAAAAATAAACACACAACATACCCAAACCTATGGGTAGTGCTAAGAGGAAAGCTCATAGCACTAAGTGCCCACACAAAGAAAATGGAGAAAGCACACATTAGAGATTTGACAGCACACCTGAAAACTCTAGAAAAAAAGAAGCAGACTCACCCAGGAAGAGAAGACTGGAAATAGTCAAACTGAGGGCGGAAATCAACAAAGTAGAAACACAGAAAACAATACAAAGGATCAACGAAACAAAAAGCTGGTTCTTGGAAAAAATCAACAAGATTGACAAACCCCTATCCAAACTAGTCAAACAGCAGAGTAAGAACACGCAATTTAACCAGCTCAGAAATGAAAAGGGTGACATAACCACAGACACAGAGGAAATTTGGAGAATGATTAGATTTTACTACAAAGGCCTGTATGCCACAGAATTGGAAAATATGAAAGAAATGGACATTTTTTTAGATAAGTACCACATACGAAAATTAAATCAAGACCAGGTGAACAATTTAAATAGATGGATAAGTCATAAGGAATTAGAAGCTGTCATCAAAAACTTCCCTACCAAAAAAAGCCCAGGACCAGATGGCTTCAATGCAAAATTCTACCAGAACTTCCAAGAAGAGTTAATACCTATTTCACAAAATAGAAACAGAAGAGTCATTGCCAAACTCCTTTTATGAAGCTATAGTTACCATGATACCAAAACCACACAAAGACTCAACCAAGAAAGAGAATTACAGACCAATCTCACTCATGAACATAGATGAAAAAATTCTCAATGAAATACTGGCAAACCGAATCCACAAACAAATCCAAAAAATTATACATTAGGATCAAGTAGGCTTCATCCCAGAGATGCAGGGGTAGTTCAACAAACAAAAATCTATCAATGTAATCCATCATATAAAGAAATGGAAAGAAAAAACCATATGATCATTTCATTAGATGCTGAAAAAGCATTTGACAAAATTCAACACCCCTTTATGATAAAGGTCTTGGAGATATTAGGGATACAGCATTCATACCTAAATATAATAAAAGCAATATACAGCAAGCCGACAGCTAACATCAAATTATATGGAGAGAAACTCAAAACCATTCCACTAAAATCAGGAACAAGACAAGGCTGTCCACTCTCTCCATACCTCTTCAATATAGTGCTTGGAAGTTCTAGCAATAGCAATAAGACAACATAAGGAGATCAAGGGGATTCGAATTGGAAAGGAAGAAGTCAAACTTCTTTATTTGCAGATGATATAATAGTGCACATAAGCGACCCCAAAAACTCTACTTAACTCCTACAGCTGATAACCATTTTAGTAATGTGGCATGATACAAGATCAACTCCAAAAAGTCAGTTGTTCTCCTATACACAACGAACAAAGAAACAGAGAGAGAAATCAGATAAACATCACTTTTCACAATAGCTACAAATAGCATAAAGTATCTTGGGTAACTCTAACCAAGAAGGTGAAAGATCTATTTGACAAGAACTTTAAGTCTTTGAAGAAAGAAATTGGAGAGGATACCAAAAAATGGAAGGATCTCCCATGCTCTTGGATTGGGAGGATCAACATAGTAAAAATGGCAATTCTAAGCCTGGAGGTGGTGGCGCATGCCTTTAATCCCAGCACTCGGGAGGCAGAGGCAGGCAGATCTCTGGGACTTCAAGGCCTGCCTGGTCTAAAATAGCTAGTTCCAGAATGGGCACCAAAGCTACAGAGAAACCATGTCTGGAAAAACCAAAAAAAAAAAATTGGCAATTCTACCAAAAGCAATCTATAGATTCAATGCAATCCCCATCAAAATTCCAACAAAATTCTTCACAGACCTTGAGAGAACAATAATCAACTTTATATAGAAAAAAAAACAAGGATAGCCAAAAAAATCCTATACAATAAAAGTACTTCTGGAGGCATTACCATCCCTGACTTCAAACTCTATTACAGAGCTACAGTAATGAAAACAGCTTGGTATTGGCATAAAAACTGAGATGTTGACCAATGGAATCGAATCAAAGACCTGGATATTAATCGACAAACCGATGAACACCTGATTTTCAACAAAGGAGCTAAAATTATACAGTGGAAGAAAGAAAGCATCTTAAACAAATGCTGCTGGCATAACTGGATGTCAACCTGTAGAAGAATGAAAATAGATCCATATCTGTCACCATGCACAAAACTCAAGTCCATATGGATTAAAGACCTCAATATAAATCTGACCACACTGAACCTGATAGAAGAGAAAGTGGGAAGTAGTCTGCAACATATGGGCACAGGAGACCACTTCCTACGTATTACCCCAGTAGCACAGACAATAAGAGAAACAATGAATAAATGGGACCTCCTAAAACTGAGAAGCTTCTGTAATGCAAAGGACACTGTCATTAAGACAAAAAGGCAACCTACTGAACGGAAGAAGATCTTCACCAACCCTGTATCAGACAAAGATCTGATATCCAAAATATATAAAGAACTCAAGAAACTAGACATTAAAACTCTAATTAACCCAATTAAAAAATGGGGTACTGAACTGAACAGAGAATTCTCAACAGAAGAAGTTAAAATGGCCAAAAGACACTTAACGTCATGCTCAACCTCCTTAGGTATCAGGGAAATGCAAATCAAAATAACTTTGAGATACCATCTTACACCTATCAGAATGGCTAAAATCAAAAACACCAATGATAGCCTACGCTGGAGAGGATGTGGAGTAAGGGGAACACTCATCCATCGTTGGTGGGGATGCAAACTTGTGCAACCACTTTGGAAGTCAGTGTGGCTGTTTCTCAGGAAACTGGGAGTCAACCTACCTTGGGATCCCGCAATTCCACTCTTGGGAATATACCCAAGAGATGCCCAATCATACTACAAAAGCATTTGTTCAACTATGTTCATAGCAGCACTATTTGTAATAGCCAGAACCTGAAAACAACCTAGGTGCGCCTCAATGGAAGGATGGATAAAGAAGGTGTGGCACATATACACTTTAGAGTTCTACACAGAAATTAAAAAATAATGACATCTTAAATTTTGCATGCAAATGTATGGGAATAGAAAAAAACTTTACTGAGTGAGACAACTCAGACCCAAAAAGATGAATATGGTATGTACTCACTCATACGTGGATTCTACCATAAACAAAGGACATTGAGCCTATAATACATGATCCTAGAGAAGCTAAATAAGAAGGTGAACCCAAATAAAAACATATATTTATCCTACTGGATATTAGAAGATGTTGTGGGAGGTCCATCCGCTCCTCCAGTCAATAGCCGCTGAGATACCAGCCCATTGGGGCATGGTCTCTCTCCCTTTAAAAAAGCGGCCACTTCCCTTCTCGCTCTCTCTTACTTCCTGCTCCACTTCTGGAGACTAGACTCCCTTCCTGATTGTGCAGAGGGCTGTTGTCTGGGACAGTGATCTGTAAGTTTTTTCCCCTTTAAATAAATAACCATTCTATTAATCATAATTCTAAACTGGTGTGGGATTGTTTTTGACTTACGCCTTCACCTTCAGGAAGAATAAAGGATTGCCAGGCAAAAGTTGGGAGCACAGGGGTGGGGCTGGGGTGGGGGAAAGGGGAGATGGGGAGAGAAGGGAGACGGGGAAGATTGGGGAGAGCTTGGGGGAATATGATGGGTGAGATGGAAGAAGGGTGGATATGGGAGCAAGGAAGAAGATATCTTAACTAAGGGAGCCAACTTGGGGTTGGCAAGAGACTTGGCTCTAGAGGGGTTCCCAGGTGTCCAAGGGATTTCCCCAGCTAGGTCTTTGGGCAGCAGAGGAGATGGTGCCTGAACTGGCCTTCTCCCATAGCCACACTGATGAATATCTTGCATGTCACCATAGAACCTTCATCTGGCGATGAATGGAGCTAGAGACAGAGGCCCACATTGGAGCACTGGACTGAGCTCCCAAAGCCCAGATGAAGAGCAGAAAAAGTGAGAACATGAGAAAGGAAGTCAGGACTGTGAGGGGTGCACCCACCCATGGAGACCGTGGGATTGATCTAGTGGGAGCTCACCAAGGCCAACTGGACTGGGACTGAATGAGCATGTTGATCAAACCAAATTCTCTGAATATGGCTGGCAATGAGGGAGGACTGAGAAGCCCATGATAATGACACCAGGTTTTGATTCTACTGCATGTACTGGCTTTTTGGGAGCCTAGTCTGTTTGGATGCATACCTTCCTAGACCTGGATGGAGGGGGGAGGGACTTGGACTTCCTACAGTGCAGGGTACCCTAAATTCTCTTAGGACTGGGGAGGGAGGGGGGAGTGAGAGGAGGGGGATGGGAATGGGAGGATTGGAGAAGGTGGAAATTTTTAATAAATAAAAAAAAGAATGTACCTTCTTCTCAGCACCTCATGGAACTTTCTCCAAAATTGAGCACATACTCAACACAGAGAAAGTCTCGACATACACAAGAAAATTGAAATAATACCTTGCATCCTATCTGGCCACCTTATATTAAAGTTGAATATCAACAACGACCAAAATCTTTCAAATTCATGGAAACTGAACCACTCACTACTGAATCAAAAAGGAGTCAATAAGAAATTAAGAAACTAGAGTGTAGTAATATGAGCGGCGGTTTGGATTACATCTAATTGAATTGTTGGCCAAAGAGGTCCTATGGGAATCCCCAAGCAATCCAGGCTATTGCCAAGACTATACAGGTTGCTCTCTACTGTCTGATGGTAAAGCCCTACTGCTGATGGCCACACATACACAACTCACTGAACTTGAAGAATTCCAGATGGTGACTACATAGAGCCTTCACTCATACATGATAGTGTCTTTGGTACAGGAAGGTACTCTGCTCACCACCAAAAGAGAAATATCAACACCAACCCAGCCACAAACCCTTTGCACTACAAAGGTGTCCTGCCTCCAAGATATGTTAGTACAATGGTGGCACAAATCTTGTGGAAAGAACCAAACAATTTCTGATTTGACTTAAGGTCCACTCCATTGGTGTGGGAAGTTCTTCTGTCTATATGTTGCTTTTATGGATTAATGAATAAAGCTGTTTCAGCCAGTGGCTTAACAGAATAGAGCTAGGAGAGGAAAACTAAACTGAATGCTGGGAGAAAGAAGGCGGAGTCAGTAAGAAGTCATGCTGGATGGAACTTTGCCAGGTAAGCCATAGCCACGTGGCAATACACAGATAAATAGAAATGGGTTAACCAAAGATATAAAAACTAGCTAGCAAAAAAAAAATTAAAAAAAAACTAGCTAGCAATGCACTTAAGTGATTGGCCAAGCAGTGATTTAAATAATATAGTTTTGAGTGGTTATTTCAAGTCTGGGCAGCCGGGAATAAACAAGCGGCCTCCTACAACACTTCATGAGACAGAACTCACATCTGGTTGTTTGATCAAGAACCTGAGATTAGATAGCCCAGAGACCTAGGGGAAAAGCAAATACTACTGGTCTACTGAAAGAACATATCAGTAAAATGACTCCTAATGATATTCTGCTATACTTATAGATCAGTGTCTTGCTCGGCCCTCATCAGAGAAGCTTTCTCTTGCAGCAGATGAGAAAAGCAAGACAATATGCAGAGAGTGAAGAAACCTTGGGACACTCAGCCCTAAATGGGCTGTCTCTATCAAATCCTTCCCATTGGGCCAGGGAGCCCTATGGAAGAGGAGGCAGAAAGATTCTAAGAGTCAGAAGGGATGGAGGACACCAAGAAAATAAGATTCTCAACATGAGCAATGCACATATAAACTCAGAGAAACTGAGGCAGCATGCACGAGCCTCCATGGGTCTGCACCAGATGGGGTCCTAGCTCAGAAAGAGGTGAACACATTCCTCCATCCCTAACCCAGAACTATCTCCAATTGATAACTACTTGAAAATGAAAATTTAGTTTTCTCCAAGGGAGTCTCACTGGGGAAACAAACTATTCTTAAGTGTAGACCTGCATGCCCAGCAATAGATGGCTAGTAGTAAATGAACCTAACAGCATCATTAGAAGTTCTTTCAGATCTCCTGAGTAAATTGGGAGTATGGGGACCTTGAGAGAGGGTTGAAGGGGAGGGGAGAGGCAGAGAGGGGAGCAGAGAAAAATGTACAGCTCAATAAAAATCAATAAAATTTTTAAAAAGAAGTTCTTGTTTCATAATGTCATGCCAGGACATTTTTTAAAAGTCTCATTTTAATATTAATTTAAATATACATTTAAATTAATATTATATTATATATTTAAATTAATATTATATGTTATCATATATAATATATTATATATATTCCTCTCTTTTCATCCTACAAGTCCTTTGGATATATATTATGTCCTCCAGTTTAGTGGTTTTATGAGAGTCCTGAGTGTGACAACAAGTGGATCTCTGTTTCTTGTGCCTTCTCTTGGGCTCTTTTCCTTTTGTTTGTTATTTCCTATAATGATGTGTTAGTATTTGTTTTATATCATTACACCTTATTATTATCACTTAGAAGCTGTTTGCTTTTTAATCCAGAAAGGGGGTGTATCTGCATGAGAAGAGACATGGCAAGGAACTAGAAGGAGTAGAGGGAGGGGAAACTATAATCAGGATAGAGTATGTGAGAAAAGTAATCTATTTCAATAAAAGGAAAAATAAATAATGAAAACAACATTGAGCTTTATTTATCATGGGACAGTTTTACAACCATCTTCAATCTATACATAATATATAGATGCATATACCTGTGTGTACTTCATACCATATTGCCTGACACTTGTGATGCTACACATTCTCCGTTCTTTAGTTTTGCCTGAACCCATGCAGTGTATAATTTTTGAAAGACTACTGTAAGCTAGGCGGTGGTGGCACACACCTTTAATCCCAGCACTCAGGAGGTACAAGCAGGCTGATCTCTGTGAGTTTGAGGCCAGCCTGGTCTACAAGAGCTAGTTCCAGGACAGGCTCCAAAGCTACAGAGAAACTCTGTCTTGAAAAAAACAAAACAATAAAAGAAATGAAACTAGAAGAGTTACTCATGAGAAGTTGGTGGTAAGACCCTGTTGCTGAAGACACCATACTGATTTGATTATACCATATGCTTGGATCACAGAACATACAGAAATCAAGTTAGTGCAATCTGGAATCTTCCTTTTTTCTTGCTAGCTTTCTAAGTACAGGAAGGTCTGATGTGGGCCGCCAGGGGAAAAGAAATCATAACAGTTCTAGTGAGCTATTAATTCGGGAGTTACAATAATGACTAGATGGGTGCATGTTGCACATTAGCACAGTAGTGGCATGAATACTATTGGGGGTAATTGACCACACGTTTTTGTTAGAATCAAGGCCTGTTCCACAAGGCAGACTCATACCTGGTACTGTTCATAGGGCCCAAATCCTAGGGCTTGGTAAGGCATAGGCCATACCTACTACTTTTACTCTGTTGAAAGGACACAGTATTAAACTACTCCCTAAATAAGTGTTTTATACGTGTAGATTAAAACATCTGTCAATCCTAATGAAAGAAAAACTTTCCCCCCAGTATATGGTAGTTAATTCAAAAACTTGAAATGGATCAAAAGCAGAGAATAAGAGACTATGTGGTACTCAACTGCAAGATCTCATCTGTGTCCCATTGTCTCCTACAGAGTTCAGGGACCATCACAGAGCAGAGAGCATAAAGATGGTAAGAGCCAGAGATAGTAAAAGGCTTCTGCAAAACAGTGTTTTCCAGATTTGAAAGGGATGCTATATATACGAACTCACAGTAGCTATGATCGTATGCATAAGACCTTGTGCTACTTTTTTATTGCTGTGATAAAACACAATGACCAAGGCAACTCCTAGAAGAAAGTTTATTTGAGCTTATGATTCCAGAGAGAGAAGAATCCATCATGCAGGGAATCATGGCAGCCAGCAACAAGCATAGTGGAAGACACAACTGAGAGCTCAAATCGCAAGCCACAGGCAAGAAACAAAGAGAGGAAAACTGGCCTTTTGAAATCTCACTGGCAGTGGCATACTCCCTCCAGCAAGACCACAACTCCTAAACATACCTGTGGTGGTTTGTATGAAAATAGCCCCCATACGCTCATTAGGAGGTATGGCCTTGAAGAAAGTGACTGAGGATGGGCTTTGAGATTTCAAATGTTCAACAACAAAAAAAGATTTCAAATGTTCAAACCAGGGCCAGTGTCACTCTCTATAAAATTCTTGGTTCCTTCTCCAGCACCATGTCTGCCTGCAGGCTACTATGCTTCCTGCCACCAGGATAGTGAATAATGGATAAAACCTCTGAAACTGTAAGCCAGCCTCCAAATAAATGTTTTTCTTATTAAGAATTGTTATGGTCATGGTGTCCCTTCACAGAAATAGAAACCCTAACATATAGGGATTGCCTTTCTATATTAGCATAATCTCCTCCAAGAAGTTGATCTTGGGAGATTTTGATTCCTCTAGCTCTACTCTGTTGTTCAGTGGTCCACTAGGTCCTCCATTGTACTTGTGGGCCAGGCTCCCAGATTGTTGTAACTAAGTCTTTCCAGTCTTAAGGAATAATTCTATTACAAGTTGATCATGAGTTTAACATCTGCTTCACAAATGGTGAATGCATGCCATATAAGACTACCACTTCCTTGAATCCCCTTAAATCTAACATTGTCACAGGAGTCCATTCAGCTCTTACAGAGTCTTGGGGATATCTAACATTTGGCAACTTCTGTAAGGTTACTGGCTATATTAAGATTGCTTGTTTAAAAAACTTAGGCAGTTCCTCTCAAACTTTGTAAAGCAATGCTGAAATTGGTTCTCCATTTAATTCCTCTGTCTAGACCTGAATATCTCCATTATCTGTTTTACTAAGTTTTTCTGAGGCCTGTATCTTGATATTCATATCAAACAACTTTTTAGAGATAAACCAAGAAATATCAAGATCATAATTAACACTGTATCAATCTCAATTATCTTGTCATTTAATTGTTTTATTTTAAGTCATGCATTATGTAATAATACAGAGACCTAACCATTTTTTAACATGGAAAAGAACGCTATTAACTAATTTTTTAACTAATTCCTCCCTTTAAGAATTCCCAATTTTCTCACCAAATTTGCTGCCAATGACAATGAAGATGTGAGATTGACTACTGCTGCATAGAACAGTACAAGCCTGACCGCATTTCAAGGCAGCTACCTAGTTTGGCAGCAGCCTCAGAAGGGGGTTCATGAAAAGCCCACCAGAAGAGAAGAAAGGAAAACCTAGCCAGGAGGGCATTGCTTCCTGCCATGTGTAGCTGCAGCCTATGCCAGTGGCTGTAAAGCCATAGACAAGTAGCGCTTTTTTCCATGAATTTTTACACCAAATCTAAGCACCAGATGTAGCATGAATCTAATTGGTCTTAAAAAACCCAAAGTTAGATCTAAGAGGATGAAAGCTGAGAGATCAGAGAAGCAATACAACCAGCCACTAGAGTGACCTTTTACTTCTACCAATGCTCTGACCAAAGGTGTGAACCTGTCTCTAATAATCCTCAGACAGCATCTGCTCCTGTCTCCTCCCTAGTCCTCTCTCCACCCAGCCTTTTCACTGCTGTCTCTACATACCTAGTGCTGGGATTAAAGGTGTGTGCCACCACTGCATGCTCTCTATGGCTTACTAGTGGCTTAGCTCTGCACTCTGCTTTAAGCAAGCTTTATTTGTTAGATTACAAACAAAATGTCACTACAATGCCTGAAGGTAATTCCTAGGTGATTTTAAATCCAGTCATGTTGACAATAACAAATAACTATTATATTTTAAAGCCAAGAAGATACTGACAAATATGTTTCATTTCAAGTGACTCTCATACAGAAACATATTATATACAGGATTAGATTAAAAAAAACCATAGCATTATTTCCTAATTGAATGACAAAGATTTCTATGATTGAATTTAGGAATAGGAAGTAGTTATATATGCATCACAATATATACTTACCATCTCTGTAATAAAAGCAGAAATTTAAAATATGTATATATGTGAGTACATTATATATTACATATGTATTATATATAATATGTGTGACTGCATTATAGAAATATATGATAACTCAAAGACCTAAAATACTCACTGCCTCATGACCTATAATCACAGCAGTTTGCTCAGCAGCTTTCCTTGATCCTATCTATTCTTTAAATATGCTATCCTTAGGCATAAATATAAATGAACATGAATCAATTATTTTCCTGGAAGGCTTTTTATTTAGACTATGTTGGTATATAACAGTTCTTGGAAAATATGCCAGAGCTATAAATAGGTTCTCTGTGCATTTGAGTTCATGAATATTGTTTAAAACCAGTGCCTCAAAGCCAACTGAGGAAAATATTACATGTTCTTGAAATAAACAGTAGTTTAAATCAAATAAGAGATGGACTTTTCTCACTAAATTATAATAAGGAGCAAAAATCGATTTCTATTTGCACATGATAGTGTACAACTGTAATCCAAGCATTTGGGAGAAAGTAGGTAGTGTTAGATCACAGATGCAATCCCTGTAGAGATTAGTCATGTCTTATAGCCCATTTGATATCTTCCCTAAACTACTAAGATCCTGTAAGAACCAGTGTAGAGTGAGGTGAAATGATTAGCTTCCTGAATTTTGATCTTATATCCTATCAAGTATATTCATTAAACTGCTTAACTCAGAGATGTATTCCCTTTTTAAAATATTTTAAAATAATGAATTTTCTTTATCTGTGGGCTGCTGTTGGATGTCTTATCCTAGCTTCCCCCATTGAGAATGGCCAGCCTCACTAAAAGATCTTTAATCAGAAATTGCCTCAGAGCATCTCTTTATGGAATCTGGAAAGAATCTTTATAATCAAAAACTTATTGCTGGATGTAGTGGTACATGCCTTTAATCCAAGCACTCGGGAGGCAGAGGAAGGTGAATCTCTGAGTTCAAGTCCATCCTGGTCTACACAGTGAGTTCCAGGACAGCCAGTGTTACATAGTCAGATCCTGTCTCAGAAAAAAAGGAAAGGAAACTTATTGCTTCTAGACTACCAGCTAAATCTTGTTCCAGAAATCATAAACATCTAATACAGAAAAAAAAGGGAAAAAAACACAAGAAATAAAAGAAGCCAGATATGGAATACAGGCCTGTATTTCCATAAATTTGGAGGCTGAAGCAAAATGATTGCCATGAGTTCAAAGCTAATCTGGACTACAAGGTAAGACCTAGACTCAAAATAACAATAACAACAAACCCCAATATCAATATGGTACTTTATAAACTATCAAAAAGTGAAGCAGAGGAATTAGAAATATCCCAGAAGTTAAGAGTATTTGTTGTTCATGCTGAGAACCTAATTTCAGTTCCTGGCACCCACATGGTGGTTCCCAACCACTTGTAACTCTATTTCCAGAGGATCTGATACCCTCTTCTGAACCCCATGGGCTCCTGCATATACGGGATGCACATGCAGCATACTCAGGCAACACACACATACAAAAGAAATAACAGATAAATATAAGTTTTAAATTTTGACTTTATAAAGAAGTGTAACAGGGCTGGGGGCATAGTCAGGTTGGTGGGTGACTTGCCTAGCATACACAAGTGTAGTAATTGGAGCGACAGGGCTGCGTCCCCGGCACCCGGCCGCCCGCATGGCTAGCTTATGCCCTGAAATAATTACACAGAAACTGTATTTTTTTAAACACTGCCTGGCCCATTAGTTCCAGCCTCTTATTGGCTATCTCTTACATATTGATCTAACCCATTTCTAATAATCTGTGTAACACCACAAGGTGGCTTACCAGGAAAGATCTTAACCTGCGTCTGTCTGGAGTGGGAGAATCATGGCGACTGCCTGACTCGGCTTCTTTCTCCTAGCATTCTGTTCTGTCTACTCCACCTACCTAATTTTCTGTCTTATCAAAGGGCCAAGGCAGTCTCTTTATTTAACCAATGAAATTAACACAAAACAGAAGACTCTCCCCCATCACACAAGGCTCTAGGCTATTTCCCAGGCACCTCATAAACCGGACACAGTAGCACATGTGTGCAATCCCACCGCTCAGGAGGTGAAGGCAGAAGACCAGGAATTTAAAGTCATTTTCAACTATATAGTGAATCTGAGGCCAGCCTGGGATACATGAGACACTGCCAAGCAAACAAACAAACAACAGAACAAATAAATAAACACATAAATAAATAAATAAATGGCAAAAATAAACATAAAATTAAAAATTAAACACAAAATGCCATCCAGAAGCACCATTGCTATCTAGAGTGAATAAATCCGAGTCTTTATCAAGAATTCTGTACTTTAGAGAGCACCCAATTGTTTATGGACTAAGAAATAAATAGGGTAGGCACTCCTGAAAGAGATACAAGACATAACAATCCAGTGTTTAAAGAGATAAGAGAAAAGCTAAACTTCTGCCTAATAACACATTCACAAATTGTCCACAGAATCCATTCCATGCTTTTGTGACTGATCCATTCCTTTTAGCAAATTGTATTTGGCTAGCAATTTTGATATAGCAATGGGCTAGGTAGGCTAGAGATTCACAGTGATTAGAGTGGATTAAACTTCTTGTGGATGCCTGGGGTTATTTGGAAATAAGTTTGCATCATGGTAAAGTACACCAGGTATTAATGATAGGAGATTTCTCAGCAGTCAAGGAATGACAGTTACTAGAGAAATTGCATAATTATTAATTATGACTTATAACTGAGCAAAAATTGAGACATTACCAATTACAGTCTTAGTAGTTTTCTGTAAGAGATGAGCTAATTAGGTTTTTGTGAGGAATGACAAGACCACTGTGCCTTTGAATCCAATATTCTAACTGGTTGCCTGGGTGATTCCGGGCAATCTATAATGGATACACACAGCGAAGAAAACAGCTTCTCTCTGAATTTTAATGAAAAACACAGTGTAAGTACATATTTGATGGGTTTAAGCTTTCTTTTGTCACTGAATTGCTAGGCTCAAGCCAGAATAGATTGAAAGATTTTCATAAAACACTGATTGAAGTAGCATAGTATAGGGAAAATGGAGTAAGGAGGACATACTGGCAGGTGAAAGTACGCCAACCAAGGAAGAAGAAACTAAAGTTACCACTTCCTAGATGAATCTGCTTTGTATCAAGCTGACAGTATACTATACTTCGTGAAACTGTTAACACGTTGGAACATGTTAATTGGGGTAACTTGAATCTCTGTTCTCAGGCTATGATTACTAATATTTGGCACCAAAATGAACCTTTTTTCCCTTTGAGCTGAGAGCTGTGTTTTCCATCAACAACTAAATACGTCTAAAATCCTCAGATTCTTTTGTTGTCGTTTTATTTTGTTTTACTTTCAAGACAGGGTTTCTCTGTGTAACAGCTCTGGTTGTCCTGGAACTAGCTCCGTAGACCAGGCTGGCCTTTGGTGCGGGAGAACAATTCTATATCTGTCAATTATGTTTTAAATAAATGCTGATTAGCTGATAGCCAGGCAGGAAGTGTAGGCGGGAAAACCAGACAGGAAGTAGAGGTGAAGAATAAGAACAGGAGTATTCTGGGAAGAAGGAAGCTCTTTCCGCAGTTATTTCCAGACCAGCGAAGAAGCAAGATGTGATCTGCCTCACTGAGAAAGGTACTGAGCCATGTGGCTAACATAGATAAGAATAATGGGTTAATATACATTAGAAGAGCTAACTTGAAGCCTGAGCTAATAGGCCAATCAGTTTATAATCTTATGGAGTCCTCTGTGCGATTTTCTTTGGGACTTGCTGGCTGTGGGAAATGGGCAGGATGGAAACCCCAACAAGCAGGCCCTTATGTTACAGGCCTTGAACTCTGAGATCTGTCTACCTCTGCCTCCTGAGCTCTGGGATTAAAGGCGTGTGCTACCACCCCCCAGAAAAATTCTCAAATTCTTGGATGAAGAGATCAGATCTCATTTTCTTATTCATAAGGAGAGGAATGTAGAAGAGCCATAATATTCCAGGAAGGTTTTTTTTCTTTATTTATTGATTTTATTGAGCTCTACATTTTTCTCTCTGCTCGCCTCCCTTTCTCTCCCCTCCCCTTCAACCCTCTCCCATGGTCTCAATGCTCCCAATTTATTCAGGAGATCTTGTCTTTTTCTACTTCACATGTAGATTAGATCCATATATGTCTCTGTTAGGGTCCTCATTGTTGTCTAAATTCTCTGGGATTGTGAATTGTAGGCTGACTTTCTTTATTTTATGACAAAAAAACACTTATGAGTGAGTACATGCGATATTTGTCTTTCTGGGTCTGGGTTACCTCACTCAGTATGTTTTCTAGCTCCATTCATTTGCCTGCAAATTTCAAGATGTCATTATTTTTTTCTGCTATATAATACTCTGGTACTGCCCCTTTGGATATCAGTATGACGATTTCTCAGAAAATTAGGAAACAATCTTCCTCAAGACCCAGTAATACTACTTTTGGGTATATACCCAAAGGATGCTCAATCCTACCACAAGGGCATGTGCTCAACTATTTTCATAGCAGCATTGTTTGTCATAGCCAGAACCTGGAAACAACCTAAATGCCCCTCGACCAAAGAATGGATAAGGAAAATGTGGTACATTTACACAGTGGAGTACTACACAGCAGGAAGGGTTTTGTAAAAGATGTGCTTAAATGAAGGCAGGTAAAATTCAAAAAAATTTCTAGTAGACACCTGCTGAGATAGCTGCCTGTTCACTTGGATTTTCCCTCCCACCCCACCCCACCCCCGTCTTTTAAAACAGAAATTCCTGGTTTACTGAAGGGTACTATTAGAGACTAAATGCTTATCAGGTAAGGATAAGACAGGCCTGCCCATAACAAAAATAAATGTTATTTCATCTATTTGAATATAAAATCTGGTGTGGCCAGCAGTATTCTATCAGAGGTATACTGCCATTTGTCATGTGATTTGGGTCCCAGAACCCTGGCTATGGGCAGTAGGGAAATGAAGACACACAGACATACGTACAATGATGCTGAGATCAAATGCAGAATACGGAAGCAACCCAGAACCTCGATGTGTTTATTAGTACAGTGCAGGGGGCAGGGGGTTGACTAGTCTCAGCAGAAGGTCTCTGTAGGTGACAGCAGTCTCAGGCTACCAACATTCCAGAGGAGGAAGCTGCCGTTGCTAGTTTTTGCATACACTGAACAGTCCCTCATAACCGCTCAGACTCCTGAGGAAAGTTGTCGTCCCTCTCAAGCCTGACTCGTATGAGTAATGACTTTACCAATTTACCACTCGCCAATTGGTCTTGGAGTCCTCAACAGGCCTTGCTCATGTCTAAACACACATTCACTCTGGACTTCATTCACTCAAAGATTCCTTTGGTCCCTATTGTGTGCATGTGTGAAAGGGTCCTGTTGGGATCTGAGGGCATGCTAGTTTGATGAGCAAAAGGCTCATGGTATGCTGTCCTTCCCTCACTCATTACCTGTGGCCTCTATAACCTCAAAAGAAAAGAGAAATGCATATCTGAATAGCATATTTAGATTTCTAGCAAGTCTAGGAAAGATAGCCTGAGGGGCAGGCTTACTCATTCTTCACTCACTGAGTTGGCCAGGAATTTAGTACAAGTTTCTATAATTATAGTTAAATATTTTTTTCAATTATGCAGTTAGAAGCTGAGCCTTGTGCATGCATGCTAAGCAAACAGTCTATTGCTGAGTTATTAACCAGCCCCAGTAAAAGCTTCTCATCACAATCAAAATAGTACTACTGGAAAACAAAAATTATATTTGCTTTAAAATATCATGTCAAAATAATAAAAATTCAAGCCTGGTGTGATAGCATATGCTTGTAATCCAGTGCTAGGCAGGCAAAATCGGGGATATAACAAGTTAAAGAGCAGTTAGTGTTACACTGGTTTCAGTCAAAAGGCAGAGAAGCAATCGGGTTGGTCTACAAAGGATGTTTGAACCAAAATTGTATTATTTTCAGCTGGAGCAATTTAATAAGTCATCATCTTTACATGGGACAAATAAGGCCCAGAATGTGTAAGTGGTTTGCATAAGAAGCAACTACTTCACATCCAGAATTGACATCTCTTAGTTCAGGGTCTTTTCTTAGCAGCACATGGATATCTTTTAATTCCTTAGTCAACATTTTCTGAGCTTTATCAGTGTGCCTTGCTCTTCCCCAAAACACAAAGACTAAGATAGGTAAGACATATATGATCCTGATTTACATATAACTTTCACAGCCCATACCCTCAAAGGGCTCATATTTTGTTCTATTTTGTTCATAGTTTTTGTGAATGTTGGTATATTCAGTTATATCCTGTGACAAGAAATTAAAATAGATTCAAAATGGCAAATACATTAGCAAGTAGGGCAGACTAGATACTTGCTGAAGAGTGCCAAATGAAATTACAAATGCTAGAAATTGAGCTAGTAAGAACCATACAACTTAAAATAAAGCAGACACCAACAGAGATATTAATTAATTCAAGGTTGGATTTGATTGTTAAGGGGAGTTTGCATCTCTATCACTGCTGGGAAGAGAGCCATTTTAAATGGATTTTGATGGCATCCTGCCTGAATCTTAGCACTTTAGTGATGGCTTGGATAAGATAGAATTTGAATTAATTGATCAGAACACTGGATGTGCAATTTGCTATTATTTTAAAACAATGAAATGTGGTGGAAATAGAATTGTAGAGTACCCACAGAGTTTGTTCAGTTTTAGGTGTGCACCTCAGGTTCTATTCTATTACTTATGAAGTCCCATCATCTTTCCTAATTGCCTGTTCTCAAACAAATTAAGCATTTCTCAGTAGCTCAAGATCACTCATTCTCATGTATCCTTTTCACCTGAAAACATAAGATCCATTCTTTTCTTAGACAGTGTTCTTTCTTGTCTCCAGAGAGAATGCTCACTCCTTTCTTCTCAAATCTGTGTCCTGTATTCTCCACTTCCTAAAATGGCTTCTCTTTATAAAATATTTAGCCTTTTTTTGATTTTTGAGACAGGGTTTCTCTGTAGCTTTTTGGTTCCTATCCTGAACTAGCTCTTGTAGACCAGGCTGGCCTCGAACTCACAGAGATCCGCCTGCCTCTGCCTCCCGAGTGCTGGGATTAAAGGTGTGCGCCACCACCGCCTGGCTAGCCTTTTCTAAAAACAGAATTCTTATCTCTTTGTTTTATTGGGTACTTTGCTTACTAGCCGTGAACTCACCATGGTATCCAGGATGGTCTCTTTCCTCATCCTCTCCAGTACTGGTATTATAAATGTGTGCCAGAATGCCTGGCTTCTCTTTCTACTTTTAAATATTTATACGTTCCTTTAGCTTAGAATATAGCTTAATCCTAATGGATCTCATAACTACTGCAAAACATTTTATTTCCTTCTTTCAATATTAAACTTTACAAATGAACAGTTTACACATATAAACTTCTGATATCTGGCTTCGAGTACAAACACGGTTGAAACTGTACTATTATAGCTCATAGATGATTTCTGAAGCATCAAAATGAAATAACTTTTCTCAATTCCTATTTTCTGTGGCTAGGAATAATTCACACCAAGCTCTAATGCCACGTATTTCCATGCACAGTAGGCATTTTTATTTGAGCATTTGTTGCTGTTTCAGCATAGTTAAGATGGATTCATAACTTTCCCCACTGGTGTTTCCTTTGAATGACTTTCCTATGCTTGGCAGATGTAAGCTCTGCAAAATCGGGGATCATATCTCTCACATTCATAGCTATTTCCATCACATGACTTTGGTATAATCAATATTCAATAACTATTTGCTGAAATACTTAACAAATGAACAGCATTCTTCCACTAAGGAAGCTTTAATTTCCTAGAATTATTTTGAATTCACTCCTTTTATTTGATATGTATATTATATTAGTTTTCAAAACTCATAAATTATGCCTCCAAAATGTTAGTATCATGGACTTGGAATCAATTTAACTCCTTTGACTCTTTGCTATTTTCTAACTATGACTTTGTAACTAACTTTTGTACTAACTTTTTAAGGTTCATAACCCATCAGTTTCATCTACAAAATGGAGGGTAATAGATGTACTTATCTTTATCAGATTATTAAGTACATAGTATATAATGCATGCAACAGCATGGCATATAACAAATGTTCAAGAAATGACAGCTATTTAAAGTGGTTGTATTACTCCCTAGTGTAGGCTCACATTCCCCAAACGGGAGATTTACTTACTAAATATTGTCTTTTCTTGAAATGTTTTCTATTTTCTTCTTTTTCTTTTGGCTTTTGAGATAGGGTTTCTTTGTGTAGCCTTGGCTGTCCTAGAAACTAGCTCTGTAGATCAGGCTGGCCTCGAACTCAAAGATATCTGCCTGCCTCTGCCTCCTGAGTACTGGGAAAGGCATGCTCCCTCACCAGCCAGCTCTTTCTTTCTGTCCACTCAAAATGCTACACAGTCTTTTTTAAATTAAGTTTTATATTTGAAAGTGATATTTATATCCAAAAGATGAACTGAATTCAAAGACTTACAAATAAAAGATCAGACTCCTGCTCCACTTGTACCAACTTCTGATCTGCATGTCTAGAGTGATAAAGTAATTTTAGCAGCTTTAGTTATATATTTCCACAGAAAGTCCCTGTACTGATGCCCTAGCTTTATGTTGCTATGAACAACAACAACAACAAAAAGCACTGATAAAAAGGAAAGGTTCATTGTGACTCATGGTTTCAGAGGCTTCTGCTCTGGTTATGGGCATGAAGACATTATGACCAGAGGACCACTGAGGGAGGATGTGGTGTTGAGGATACAGTAGTTTACTTCATGCTGTATGGAAGAGGAAGAGCAGGGAAATCATACTCTTCAAAGGAACTCCTAATCCCAGTAACTAACATCTTCTAGAGACTAACTTCTTCCAAGCAGACGCTACCACTCACTACCTCCTAACAATGCCATCAACATAGGAGTTCATCAGTAGATTAACCCATTGACACATACATCTTTGGGGAGATACCTTATATCTAAACAAAAAGCATCAATGTTTCTTGAATACTCAATTATTAGGTAGTATGACTTACCTTTTCTAGCAGGTAGACAAAGACTTGGGTTTCACACAATACAGTTCTCACCAAATCGTGCTGCCATCATTCTATCTATGCCAGTAACCTCACAGGCAAGCATGTTAACACTGCTCCATCCATCCTCACTCTTGATGTCCTATTTAGTTTTGCTTATGTAAATTTCTATCACTGTGGAGCCACATCAAATTTTATTATGACTCATTTGCTTTTTTTTTTTGAGCAACTTTCTTTTTTTTTTCCTTTACACTTAAAAAATAGTTCTTTAAAAAAAATTTGCTTGCTTTACTTCTGGGGTATCTATCACTAGTTTCTTACTAATTTTCCCATAGGGCTGTAAATCCTTCATTTTTAATACTGTTCTCTATAGAGTCAAACACATAAGGCAATCAGGTTTGTTTTTCCTTTAGAGAAAGAAGATCCTCCTGGATCTTCTTTTACTTTCTTTAGTTTCATCAGGCGTGCCACATAACTGCTTGACTTGAGTTTCCATTCATTATTATTTAGAGAATTCTCTTTTTCTTTTATGCTAATACCTGTTTTCTATGCCCTATTTCTTCTTTCTTGCTTTATATTCTTATTTAATGGAATGTACATTCCAGTATCTTCCTAAAAGTGGAGGTTCGAATTTTGTTTCATTAGGATATAACTGGGATAGAGGGCTAATTTAGTGGCATAGCACTGTGTAGCCTGCATGATGTCCTGGATTTGATCACCAGCAAAACACACACAGACAGATAGACAGACAGACAGACACACACACACACACACACACACACACACACACACACACACACCATTTATTACCACTCTTTAGTGTACAGTCATTGTTCCTCCATTGTTCTATTTATATTACCTAGTGAAATATTTTTTCTCCCGAATCTTTACTCTTTCTCTGGGTTGGAATGCTTTCTTGCTTCCTGGCCCCATCTTTCTAATGAGCATTCTAGAACCTTGCTTCCTTTTCATATCATGAGTGATTACTAGAATACATCTGCTTCTCCTTTTTGAAAGCAAAACCATATTAGATCATCCTCAATCTCCTTGGACTTGTGCCATTCTCTATGATTATGAACCTCATCTGTCAGTACCGAAAGACGCAATTAATATGGGCTATTTGGAGCACAATAATAGGGAGTACTGATCTCATCTGAAGAAGTGACATTTAAACTAAGATCTGAAGTATGAATAGCTAACAGAAGTAAAAGCATTTCAGCAGAGGTGGTTGCCTGTGCAAATGCTATTAGAAAGGAAGAAGCTCCGAAACTCAAATAATGAGCTGAGTCCAGTTAGGTAAGTCAGAGGGATAATTGCCTACCTGAGCCTAGAGAGGAGGGCAGGGGTCCGAGAATTCAAGTTCTTGTAGGTGATATTTGGGAGGATTTTGGCTTTTGTTAAAAGCAAAGGGAAGTGTAGTAGGCTTTGTTTTGGGCCACCAATCAACTCCCAAATCCCGACACGGAGACTTAATATCAGTTATGAATGTTTGGCCTTAGCTTATGCTTGTTTCACTAGCTCTTATAACTTATTTTAACCTGTTTCTCTTCATCTACACTTTGCCTTGGGGCTTTTTACCTTTCTTTCCTTCTGTATTCCCTATTTTCACTGTTGTGTCTGTCTGTCTGGCAGCTGCTTGGTTGACTGGCCCTATGCATCTTGTTCTCTTCTCTCTTCTCTTACCTATTCTCTCTGCCTGCCAACCCCACCTACCCCTCTACTGCCTAGTTATTGGCCATTTAGGTTTTTATTAGGCCAATCATGTGCCTTAGGGAGGCAAGGTAAAACAAATGTAACTCATCTTTACATTGTTAAAATATGCAACAAGAAATGTATCACACCTTTACATAGCTGATGTACTATACAACAGGGAAGCCCCCTGAAAAGCAATAAGAAAGACAGGGATTTTTCTAGTATTTTGAGATAGGGTCTCTATAGTCCAGGCTGGCCTTGAACCTGAGGCAATTCTTCTGTCTCATCCTCCCAAGAATTAGGATTACAGGCAGGAACCACCATGCTCCCATGAGGGGAGTAATTTTATCTATTTTTTAAAAAGATTTTGTGGCTGTTGCACGAACAGCAATTTGGAAAGGATCAACAGGAAGAATAATATGGACAAAATTGGTCTTAAACATCAAGGCTAGCCTTGAAACGGAGAAGGACATTTTGTATATGCAAAAATAATTGTAGGAGACATGTCTTAAAAGTCAGCATATCCAGAAGGATTTCTTCAACTTGCTGATAATAGGCAATTTAAATTCACAAGTCATAGTTTCATTTTTTTTTCCTTTAAAAACTTTAGGACTAAGTGGAAGATGTAATTCTACCTCACATCACTTCCTGCTGATTTACTGTATTCCAGGCTTGTGCTCCTTCACAAGATGGTGGGACAGCTGTCCCCTAGGGTTTGTTCTGCATTCCTTCTGGTAATCTTTCAAAGTAGGAGGTGGGAAGGTATAAATGGCATGGGAATAAAAACCGAGGACTCCTGAGTGCTTTGCATAGAGACGGGCAAAAGGATCACTCTTTTTCCATCCCCTGGCTTCAAGTTCTATCCCTAGTCAAGTTGAGGAGAGTCCAGACTCCATCCTGAATTCCCTGGAAACTGTGGCTTCTGCTGCAGTCAGATGACACTCTGGAAAAGTTGGCATTATGTGTCATTACCGGCTGTGACAGTGTCAGCAGGAGGAAGGAAGTTTCTGCAGCTCTGTTTATGGAGTTGGCTGAATAGAAATGTTAGCTGCTGGTTTGCTTTTCATAGTCATCCACAACACCTAGGTTTTCTTAGGAAACTGTGAAGAGGCACTGAAAAGAACAAAATTAATTTCTTTTTGTCTTAAAAAAATGACAAAGGAGTTACTCCATGGGGTGTATGTGAGAGCAACTATAATTTCAGCTTGAGATACAAAAAAAATTGCTTTTATATAAATCTCATATTTTGGTAAGCACAGTTTGGTTAGTATGAAATTTCATTTTTATATTGAAGTAAATTAGTCCGAACTCATGAGAATAGGTGTTGTGCTGAAATAAATTGTGACAATAAGGAGACAGTGTAGTGCTATTTCATTTATATTTTAATAAATAAACTTGCCTGAAGTTCAGAAAGAAAAACAGTCACACTGGCCAGCCTTACAGACCAGGCTGCAATAACACACACCTTTAATCCCAGTAGCCACACTACTTTGCTATAAAAACTGGAAGGTGCATGACTTTCATCCCAGTGGTTTATGCCTTTAATCTCAGCCCTGGAGAGGATTATAAAACAGAAGGAGGGCTGGAGAGATGGTTCGATGGTTAAGAGCACTGGCTGTTCTTCCAGAGTTTCTGAGTTCAATTCCCAGCAACCACATGGTGGCTCACTATATCTACCATGGGATCTGATGTCCTCTTCTGGCATAAAGTTGATAGAGCTGCCATATACATAAAATAAATAAATGAATCTAAAAAAAACAAAAACAGAAAGAGACAGCTCTCAGACACTGTCTGAGATTCCTGGAGGCAGGATCGCTATTTTGGACTGAGGTTAAAGTAAGAGCCAGTGGCTGGCTGCTTTGCTTTTTAAATCTTCAGGTTGAACCCCAATTTCTCTCTCTGAGTTTTTATTAATCGTGCTTCATTTAGTGGAATTCTAATAACAAATGATATGTGAGCAACAATTCTTACTGTGTCCTGAGGGATCTTAAAGTCATTGCTTTTAAAGCTCGGTAATATATTAAAAAAAGAAACAAGTGGGAGAAAACACTGACAATTTTGAGTGTCCATTTTTTACAGTTTATCTGTACACATCTATAAAAAGAGTACTTTTTCTTCCATCTGCTTAACAAAACTAGATGTAGACAAAATATTTACTAGTAAGAACTTCCATATCAAACTGAATTAGTTTTCGACTACTTATTTTGTCAAAAAGTTTGTATTTCATTGATAAAGATTCTATACTCGTGCCTGGATTGTTATCAGACTTAGGAGTAACAACCTGTAGCATGAATAATAAGAACCCCCAGAGACATATATTCGGGCTCAACATGAAGATCAGAGGAGCAAATCAGCCAAGTCACTAGAGAGACCTTTTACCTCTACTAAATCTTCAAACTGAAAGGGCGAGTTACTGTCTCCACGAATTCTCAGACTCCACACTCCACTGAGTTCCTGTCTCTTCCCCTTTATATTCCTCTCTCTACCCAGCCATATCACTCCTGTCTCCATCTCCCTAGTGTGTGACTCCCAAACACTGGGATTAAAGATATGAACCACCACCACCTGGATCTGTTCCTGGACTGATCTTGAACTCACAGAGATCCATCTGTCTCTGCCTCCCAAGTGCTGGGATAAAGTTGTATGCCACCACTCCCTGGCCTGTATGGCTGACTAGTGTTGCTGTTTTGCCTTCTAATCTCTAGGCAAGTTTTATTTATTAAAACAGAAATAATATACCACTATAACAACCTGTGATTCAAGGCAGATCTGGCCACCCATCTTCAATGAGCCAATTAGATGAGACATATTAAAAGTGGAAAGCAGAAAAAGGAGATTTATTCAATGTGGTCACACTGATAAAGGACAAAGAAGTCCAGTGGCAGCTGCCTCCAATACCTTTCCGCAAAGAACATACATGTCAAAGCAGTCTCAGTCAAGTGTGGTCCCACCTGCCACTGACCCATCCAATCACTGTCTGGACTTCAGTCTCAAATTGGAAGGCATAGCAATTTTTAGAACTGTGGAAAATCTCTTCTCTGAACAAGTTCACTTTCTGCCAGGGGGATTTTTCTTCACTAGGTGTAAGGACCCTGGGTAAACTCCAATTTCCTTGTGATAAGTCAGACATAGAGACACACATTTCTACAGAATATCTTCATTTCTGTCCAAGCACATTTCAGAATGAGTAGCAATAACTTCCTTCAACATTCAACATCCCCCTCAAGTATTCAGAATAGGAGTTATTCACATAGTAGCTACCCAACAAATAATTAGTAAGTGAAATTAAAAGTTTCTGTGTTCAATAAAAGTAAAGTCAGGAAAAACAACTCTATTTAAAACCAATTCTTTGGAGTAGTAGAGAGCACGATCTCAGATCTTAATATCTAATTGGTACATTTAAGATTTCTTCAAGATTATTAGACATATCCTTAAGCGTGGGGAAATAGAGGAGCCATAGTAGGAAAGGTAGAAATGGTTGACTTTACCTCTAGACAGGTAGGACCATTTAGGAACGAATTTAAATCTGAATTTGCACTTTATTGTGTGGGGGCTTCTCCTTGATCATGGAAACAAGGTCAAAGTTCATAGTTTGTTTCTAAGGATGCTTTGGGGCTTTGGCTTTTATTTGTAATGTCCCGCCCACATGTGTCCCCGTTCCTGCCTTGACAGAGTGGCTGTGTTCTTTTTCTTAGGTTGCCCTGTACTTTCCAACTGACCTCTCCCTCTCTTCCCAGGACTTTGTTCCCTGGGCTCCTCCAAAGCCTTCCCACATTCCAAGGCCTGGGTTAATCTCCAGCAGCTCTGTTTTATAGGCTTGGCCCAGTGAAAATTTCATGGTTTTCAGGAAAGCTTCCCGGTTCCTTTTTAAAGGCATTATCCTCTCCTGTTTTCCTTTGCCATTAGAAAGCATCACAAAATGGGTAATTTTCACGCGTTTGTACCTTGTAACTTCACTGTGGCCAGCCTGCTGGGGAGGTCTTTTAATACATCACTGTATCCAGCTTCTAGAAAGACAGCACCAAGTAAATGTTTGTTGAAATCTAACCTTCGGGGGCGTGGAGTGTAAAATGGGAAGTACCCTAGCCTCACAGTAAAAACCTTTCAAGACTTGACACCGGGTCAGCTAGGGAGCTAAGCCCAGTCCTTCTAGGCTGGAGGGAGAATTTGCCTGTCTCTACAGAACTCCCTTTACCCACTTCTTTAAAGAATTTATAGAATTCAAAAGTTCTTAGCTAAGAACAGCCTAGCGCCCCGCCTCAGAGGGCGGTGGAAAAATGGGTGGGAGCGGGGAGAGCTATTCAGGCTCAACAGAATTCTTGACCAAGCTTTCACTTTTTAAGTTTTAAACTTTTGTACACTGCAGTTTTAAGACAGCAAGTTGAGGGTGTGCAGGATTAACGCTGAGGAAAGGTCGAGTTCTGGGTAAGGTTATCAGCATTCAGAGCTGAATTTATCCTCCTCATCACAGTTCCCACAGCTAAGAACGTACCCAGTGTTTCTGATTTCCACACGCACTGGTAAGGAGAAGAACCTTGATTCAGCCCTATGGTCTCCGCAGCTTCCTTCTGCAACTCTGTGAGCAAACCCTAGTCGGGCGTGTGGGGGAGCTCCCAGCCCGCAGTAGCGGGCAGAGAGAACCATTGGACTACAACTCCCATGATGCACTGGGAACAGCGAAAAGGGCGGGTGACCGAGGCGAGGGCGGCAGGGAAATCCCGCCCCGCTGCGCAGTGGCAGCGACACAAAGCCCTACTTTACAACCTCCCAGAGAAAGTGGAAGTAAGAGAGCTAAGGTGGAGTAGCTGGACGGAAGAAAACCACAACCCAGGCAAAGACCAGAAAGCCCCAAAATACGAGAAAGGGAGGGCGGCGGCGGCGGGAACCGAGAGGCAAGACTCTCCCGTTTGTAGCCTAGGAGGGGGCGGCTTTTGTAACTACTCCCGCCGCCCGCGCCGCGCCCCGCCCGCGCTAGGGTCTCCTCAGCCGCCCGTTAGTCCCGAGTGTTTCCTTAGAGAGCTGCCCCTCCCGGTGAGGAAGCGGGGCGCCTGGCGGCCTCCAAGTGGGCCGCAGCGAGGTTCCCCCTCAGCCCGAAGTGCCGGGCGAAAGCGCGGGGCCGACGAAAGGCTGCGAGGGAAGCGGAGAAGCGGACGAGTTAGGGCCGGGGTGAGGGAGACCGGGGCTCCTCAGACACCCGGGAGTCGTGTCAGGCGAGCGAGGCGCGGGGACGCCCCCCGCTGAAGCTAGCGGGGAGTCGGGCGGGGGGCTCCGCAGCAGGACGAGTGGAAGGCGCGGGGTGCCCTGCCCGGCGCTGACGGGGGAGCCCTGAGCACCCCCCCCCCCCACACACACACACTCCTCCTCGTGCAGGGCGAGCATCACGCTCGGCCCCCATCCCTCCCCGCCCGCGCGCCGGCTCGCTTCTAGGCGGGCTGCCGAGGGAGCGCCTGGCGGTGCTGGGGCCAGATAAGGGGAGCGACGGGGTCGCCGCCCCCGGGCCGGGCGGGCGGGCCGGGGTTGGTTGGGGGCGGGCCCCCGGGAGGGCGGGGCGGCGAGCGCGCGGGCGGGGGCGGGGGCGCGCAGAGGCGAGGAGGGCAGGCGGCGGGCTGGCGGCAGGGCAGCCGAGCTAGCTGGCCGCTTGGCGCCGCGGGCCCACGCCGCAGTGTGTTTTGTGGACGGCGCCTTCGCAGACAGCCCCCCGTGGACGGAGCCCGGCTCGGCAGCCCGCAGCCCTGGACGCGATGTTCCGCCGGACCTTGAATCGCCTGGTGAGTCCACTTGCGGAGGTTCCCGGCGGTACAGGGGGCAAGCCGGCTCTCTGGCCCCTCCGCTCTTCTGGAGTCGAAGTGCGAAGGGGACCAGTGGGACGCGCCACCCCCCCCTTCCATTTTAACGGAAGCATGCTGCTTCGGGTGGCCTGGGTGGGGAGGCAGGTGGGGCTCTCCGGTGTCCCACCCCAGCCTCCTGGACCTTTCAGCCCGGGTTTACCCGGGCTCCGAGGAACTCTGCCTCTGGACCAGGGATTGCCTTGGAGAGGCAGACTCGGGGACCTCGGGGTGGGATGGGGGCTCCCCGGGGCTCCCTCAGTTTCCCAATTAGTGGAAGATGGCGTTTGATTATCTGGGAGGAAGCTTTCTTTTGTTTCCTCTGGCATGAGCACATGGAGGTAAAACCTAGATCTGTCACCGTGGCCCAAAAGAAGAGCTGGGGGGGGGGGGCGAGAGCCCGGGGCTACAGCAGGACCCAGCCTCGCCCCAGCTCCGGAGGGCGGGCGGCTGCTGCCCAGAAGCCCGGCAAACTTTGAGGACTCAGCCTCCAGGCTCACCTTGAGGGCGAGATAAAGAGCCGGGGCCGCCGGCGGGGTGGGCTGGGACCGGGCGACGGCGGGGAGGCTGCGCCAGCGCTGCGGAGCCTGGAGCCTGAGGCTCGCGGAGTACTGGCTGGCTGCTCCGGACTTGGGATCTAACATGCAGTTCGGCTCCTCTGGCCACCTTGCCCCCCTTTCTAGCCACCCCACCCCCAGAAAAGAAAGGGAATTGTCCTTCTTTGAGGAGTTTGGCACAGGGTCGGGGGGAGGGGGAGGGAAACCGATTTCTGGCTGCTACTGACTTTTTGGATCAACCTGAGTGTTCCCAGGGTTCCTTAAGGACTGAGTAAAGTGGAGCAGTTTACTTACACGCTGCTGTTTGTAGCAACTTCCCTAATTTCCAGAGGAGGTGGTGGGAATAGGATTTTATTTCTGCCAGGGATAGGAAAGAAAGAGGTCAGCCTCAAATTTTTATGTTTCTGTAGTTAGGGGGGAAATGCTGAGTGCATCCCCTGCACTCTTAGGATAGACTTAAGAACTTGACAGTTTGGTACCCTTTGTGAAGTCATTTCGAATGAAGTCATTGCTGGTATGTTTTTCGTAGGTCAGATGAACTTGCCCTTAATTTTCTTTCCTTCATTTGGAACTTTCGCAAATGTCCCCTGCTTAATAATCACGCTTAATACGTCCCTTTTTAGGACACCACCATCGGCACAATAATACTCAGTTTTGCTAAATGTTTCTTTCGCTCAGAAACACGCAAACGAAGGTGGAGCTGATTAGTACCTGTGGCACTGAGCAGCAAAGGTTGTGCGAACCAAGGATCTCAAGTGTCCTGGGAAATGCATTGTGCTGGATGCTTTGCTGAAGCAAGTGACTAAAATTTGTTCTCACATTTAGACTGAGACTGTAAAAGAGCATTGTACCTCCTAGTTCTGTTTCACATAGGTTCTTGTGATTCTGAAGTGTTGTTTTTGGGTGATAAAAAGAGAAAGGTGAGAAGAAAGCTAATTGTAATGCGTAGGGAAAAGGGTAATTTTTTCACATGGCACTCATATGTTGCAAAATAACTGGTCTCTGAGTCATGTTAAATTCATTAGCTCAAAATTAAGATGCTGACATCCCCATCCCCATTTTTTAAGGCTTTGGGCATTTGAAATTACACAACCAGTGCTGATCCAAAAGCCGTTTTCTTTTGCTGCGAGTGATCTGCATTGTAGCTGTAAAAATTAAGCATTGCTGGCCCACAAAGCTAGGGCATGCAGTAGAATTTGCAGCAGTTGTTGAGTGCCAGCCTGCTGGTACCTTGCATTCTTCCCAATATTTCTGCATAGACTCACTTTTACTAATATGAAAGGGAGCTTTGACCTCATTGTTTCAACTAAGATGTCCAGCTGCACACATTTACTGCACAGTCCTGACTATGATAAGTCCTAGGAATTTGTTCCAGTGTCATAAGCTGGAAGGTTCTTAGGAGTTCTGTCTGAGCCCTAGGCCTAGAGCAAGGAATTAAACTGCAAATCATTGCACTGAATATACCATCAAATTTTCACTGCTAAAAGTGGCTTTAAATTTGGGGTGTGGAGTGGCCAAATTTTTAAATTCCTTAGATATTAAATCATGCTCTATTGTCATCTACACAGAGCACATTCTTTTACTAATATATACATTTAAATCACCAGATCAGTAAATTAAAGATTGAATTGGAACTTACACAGCCCAGTAGATGTAGTCCAAGTATTGTGTTTTCCTTACAATTGTTTTTAAGATTTTAGAGATAGGGCTATGGATTCTTTAAAAACCAATTACGCTTTTTTGGCAGTCATTCTTCTGAAGTTAACTTCAAATGTTATGTATAGTATTGTTGGTCATTGAACGTTAGAGGATTATATGCTAAACTAGAACTTTTTTTGTATCTTAAACCTGTGATGGAAGGTAAGACTCACTTAGGAATCACTTCATCTTCATAAAGCTAGTTGTGTTTGTTGAGTCATTTTTAAAATGTCATTTTCTTCCCCAGTTCCTCTATTCTTCAGCTAAGAGAAATGGTGATTAATTGTACTTTTAAAAGACAGGGACATGACATGATATCTCTGCCACTAATAATTGTCCTTCCTGACAAATTACAACTTTTGAAAAAAATTCTGAGACAGAGTCTCACGTCGTGCAGATGGCCTTAAAATCAATGACCTTGAATTCCTGATCCTTGCTTCCACCTCCCAAGTCTTAGGATTGCAGGTGGTTTCTACAGCCGCCAGCATCAGTTTCCTTTAGGCAGCCTTTTGTGGGGTTTTGCTTGTTTCTTTGTTGATTTGAGACAGGATCTCTTATCTAGCTCCGGCTGTCCTGGAACTCACTCTGCCTATGGAGTGTTGGGATCAAAAGCAATTGCCACAGCATCTAGCTTCTTATTTCTTTTTGCAAATAGTGTTACTCCATAGTCTAGGCTGGCTTTGAACTCTGTCCATCCACTCCTTTAGCCTTCTTAGTGCTGACATTACAGACTTGCACCATAATGCCCAGGTTTTGACAGCTTGTGGTGGAAGATTAGTGGAGAATAGTGTACAGCATTTTGGGAGTTAGACCTGTGGGGTGTCTTAAGAGCACTACGTGTTTGTTCCTAGTCAACATCTCTATAAAAACAACAAATATGTAATAATAGCTTTGCCTGTCCAATTAATTTGCTTCAAAGGCATATTTAATTGGAAGTCTGGACTAGTTAAAATTTAGGATGTAAGTTAGGTCGTGGACTTCGATGTTATCCCATCTTTTAATAAAATTTGTAGTTGTTATAGGAATTTTATACTTTTGTCTAAAGTTTCATAAGCCATAGGCTTAATGGCTTATTGACAATCTGTCACAAAGTTTTCTCTTTTAGCTTATTAAGTTAATTCTTGCTAAAGGTTCAAATAAAGTATCTTGATAAAGTAAATTAGGTGATTTTGTTGAGTGGGTACTGTCAATTTAATTTGTTGAAGGGATATTGGACAGTACAGGTCATTGATAATAAAAGCTTATTAGTACTGTGGAAAACTAGAGTAAACTTGTATCACTGATTCTAAAAGTATTTAAACCGTATTGATTCTATAAAGAAAATATCTTATCATAGAGACTGGGTAAAATTAGTCTGCATTAAGAATGAAAATTTTAAATAAAGCTACAAATGCAAAATAAAAATTAATGAATTGGGTAGCTGGTTTATTACCTTGAGTCCAGAGTAAGGCCACTTTAATAAAACAAGATGTATAAAGGTAGTTAGCAAAATAATTCAAGTAACTGCTTTTTGTCTCAGAAGCAAGAAAGTTTTTGGCTTCCTTATGAAATTATAAGGGTAATTATGAGTTTTTTTTCTATTTCATTTCTCTAATAAACTTGTCCTGATATTGTTGAATGTCAAATACACTTATTTTAATTTGTTGTGTTTTGAAATATATCTGCATATATGTATTGCAATATTTTTGCATTTATATAACTGGTAATGTACATCTATACTTTTTGACATTTACCAGATAGTTCTGATAGTTGAACTTGCCCCTACCTAGAAGCAACCTTTTTACCTTATTGCATTCTTTATAATTGCCTTTTAATTTGTATGGCTTTCTAGACTTGCTTTTCTCAAGTGGGAAAGAAGCCCTAATCCCTAGGGCATATATTGTATATAATAAATTAACTTTTCCTAGATAGTTGGAGGAGAAAATGCAGTGTGAGAAAGGAGGGTGTTCTAAACCGAAAGCAATTGGGGGTGGCTTTTAACACTATACTTGGTACTTAGAAGATGTTTAATGACTAACTGTTGAAAATATAGCTTTTAAATGTTTCACGTAGACAATAATCTTTACATATGATCAGTGGTTTATAGTGAGCCCTGCTTTTATTCAAAGTGATTTAAGAATAAAGAGTTTGGGCTGGAGAGATGGCTCAGCAGTTAAGAGCACTGTCTGCTCTTCCAGAGGCCCTGAGTTCAATTCTCAGCAACCACATGGAGGTTCACAACCATCTGTAATCAGATCTGGTGCCCTCTTTTGGCATGTAGGCAGAACATTGTATACATAAACAAATATTTTAAAAAAAATAATGAGTTCTAGTTCCTGGGCATGGGTAAACCATGCACCAATTAGTTGTGTTCTAGGAATTACAGTATATACATCGATTCCTGAAGCTATACTGACTATAATATATTCTTTTGTAGGTGATTTAGTCACTTTATGGTATAGGGAGCACTGTTTCACTCAACAAATACTAAGCAGCTACTTCTCACTGGACATTGTGATAGGGAATATATCATGAGTAATGCTGACAAGATGCCTATCCTGAGATTCTTTATTATATTCATAACTATAGCTAAAGAAGGCAAGATGACTACATTTGTATTATTTGTGGTATCCCACACAATTTGATGTCTGTGAATAAGTTAATGTTATATATTTACTAATCATTTGTCTTAATACCCCAAATAGATCGTATAATTTATTATTTTCTAGTGGCTTTGATGCTAGATAAAATTTAATTGTAACTGACTGACATATTTGATATACTTGGGAAACTGTTCTTTTGAGAATAGTTGTTAAGCTGACCCTTTTGCAAATTGAGAAACCTATTTAGAAGTGATCCACTGCAACTTGGGGGAAAAAGATGAATCAATAAGTTTCATTTCTCCATTCCACTCCTCTCTCCTCTCTTTGAAAGAGTCTTGCCACGTAACCCTGATTAGCCTATTCACTTTGTACTCCTAAGCTATTCTCAAACTTCTGAAATCTTCCTTCCTGGGCCTCCCCCCAAGTGCTGAGATTACAGGCATTTATTACCATGTCTGACTTGAAATATATCTTTACACAGGTTAAGGCAGATTTCTCTACCCAAGTATTTCTGTGTTAATTAAACAATCCAAAACTGAGAGTGTTTGCTGAATGCCTTCAGTAAGAGTTTCTTATTTGTTGATTTTGTTTGTATTGCTAATATTTCAACCTTCATTTTAAAATTTATTTATATTTTTCAGTATATGAATGTTTTGTCTCTGTTTGGATACTGAGCCTGGGTCCTCTGGCAGAGCAGGCAGAGTAGTGGGGGGGCGGTTAGCAATTTATTTTAATTTTTATGGCGGTAAAACAGTCTTATTGTGAATCTTCTATCTTCTATTCCAGAGCTTTTATAAGCTGTTTGTAACAAAGATACCTGTTAGGCACATTTCCAGATGAAGTAGTACTCTTAATGCAGAGCCTCTGGTCTCTTCCTCCTCCTCTTCCTCCTCCTCCTCCTCTTCTTTCCTCCTCCTCCATTTTCTTCCTCTTTTTTTTTTTTGAGAAAGGGTTTTACTTTGTAGCCCTGGGTAGCCTAAAACTTACTATGTAGAACAGGCTGGTTTCTAAGTCATAGAGATCCACCTGCTTCCTGAGTGTTGGCATTAAAGGTGTATGCAAGACTATTTTCCAATAATTCTTTAATTTTATGGGTAAGGGTGTTTTGCATGCATGTATGTCTGTGTACCATGTGTTTGCCTAGTGCCTATGGAAGCCAGAAGGGGTGTAAGATCACCTTATGGGGCAGTATGACCAGTGGCCCCTAGAAGAAACCCTTTTTCTTCATGTTGTTCAAAGAATTAGCTTGTTTGGCAAATTTAAATACTGTTTTGTTGAGTGGACAAAGTCACAACTGGTTGCTTATCAGCCATGGTTGATCAGTTCTTTCAAAGAGGGCAGACACATAGGATGGAAAATAAAAACATGCTTTCTTCTTTTTCCTGGTGTTGTTGAGTTTCCTGTATATCTGCATTGCTTAACCTCTGAGATATCTGAAATCCTTGAGATTGTATGCTTTTTCTGGTTGGATGGAAGAATGTTCTGACATTCCAGGCAAATTAGGTGTGCTTCGCTAGTTATTTATATTCACTCAAAGTTTGTTTTCTGACCTGGTATAAGTAAAGATCAGTAATGACCATAAGGCAAACATACTAGCACAGCTGCAGCATATGTTCATACTACTGCAGATTAATGATGAATGAGTGTTCAGCACTGCAGATATGTGCACAGGATGCCCATCCACATTGGCAGGCAGCCCCTCAATTACTGCAGTGTATGGATGGATTGCCAGATTGGTTCATTTCTTGGTTATAAAAGATGCATTTTTTAAAAATAGTGTTGGATTGACAATATCTGGTTTAGGAAGTTGACTGTATTTGTAATGTACAAACTACCATTGATTTCATGCCCAAAATATTTAATAGAATGTGAGAGGGTTGAAGAAGACTACTTGGTTCAAGCAGGTTATCACTGTTTCTTAGACCTCTCTAGTCCTTATTATCTTGAAGTATTAATATTACAGTATGTTCTTAGTGCAGTCCTCTTCATTGATATATTCTTAGAAAATTCAAAACAGTGCATTGGACAATGATTTTATACTAGTACAGGTAAGCCATAGATATTTAGTAAGTACTTGTGAGTTGTGTTGAACTGAATTAACAACACAAAATGAATCATTAATCATTTGAAAAAACAGCTACTAAGAAACCTCTGTTTTTTTTAAAGCTAAGAAACATATAGCAGAGGAAAATAATATTCTTTTCACTGGATAGTGTTCTATGTTATTATTTTGAATGAGAAAAATAACAATTATATGTCCCACTTAGTAGCCAGAAGAAGTTTGCCCTTTACTGAAACTATTTTTCTCTATGCAACAGAAAGACAACCTTTAAATCATACCCTTTTCTTGACATTTCATAAAACTGTAATTAATATTAATATATTATCTTCAGCTTTTAAAATTAAAAGTACATTTGTATGCTTTGTTAAGTACAGTTAATAACACATTTTCTATTGTCACTAACAAATCAAATCTAGTTTGAAAGCCAAAGATGCAGAATTAACTCTAGAAGAGCTTTGTATTACTTTTTGTTTGTTTTTGAGATAGAGTTGTCTCTATAGCTCAGAGTGACCTGTTGTCATTATTTAGCCCAAGTTGACCTTGAACACTGAATCCTCCTGCTTTAGCTTCCCAAGTGATGGCGTTGTAGGTATGTGTCACTGTGCCCATTTGATTTATGTCATTTTACTCACTGTGGTAAGTGTGGTTTATCTGAATTCAGAGTAACCCTTTCTTAATATTTAGTACTAAGACTATAAAATAGTATAAAGGCAGAACAAGCCAGGCATGGTGGTGCATTCCTGCAAACCCAATGATGGAAGTTATGATGACCTCAGAGCCCAACTTCAGCTATACGTTGCATTCTAGGATAGTCTGAGCAACAAGAGACCCTGTCTCACATATCCAAAAATAGGAGCACAGGGCAGAGGAATTGCAGATCATGAAGGATTTGCAGTTGTGTTGTGAAATAAATCTCAACCCTGTTTGAAGGCTGTTATGAAATATTGATATTGAAAGAAAATTACTTCCAAGATCAGTAAGCTGATTAGCATTGGGGTTGAGTCTGTATCTGATACTAATAGAAATCATACCTTTTCAGTGCTACCTCAACTATGCTTCCCAATAATGAGTCATTTCTTTTCATATTGTTGACAGTATTCCCTCTTTGTCATTTGCCGCAGAAGAGCAACCTGCCGCTAGCAAATTGATGCACCCAGTGGGGGAGCCAGGAAGTATTGATGTTTCTGCCAGTTTAGCGTCAACACTTGCTGGTTTCCTCTCTGGAGCATCACCAAGTTCGTGGATTTCTATTTGGGTTTTCATAACTGTCCAGATCTCTCCTTGTTCCATATATTTGTTCATGTTCCCAACATTCGTTTGCATCTTTCTCACATCTCGTTCTACACATGCCGTAGTTCATAGGCAGTAAATATAAAGATCCTTTTAGGTAATATAATTCCATATAGCAAACACACTGATGAGTATTTTATTGTAATACCTCCCATACATATATATATATATATATATATATATATATATATATATATATATATGTACACAGACAGACACACATATGGGGAGGGGGGAGAGAAATTATTGAATTATTGGGCTAATAAATTTAAGGCAATACTTATAAGTATTACTTTATTTCAGGATGAATTTTGAGTTGAATAATCAGGAAAATCTACAGAAATATATTTCTGGTTGGTCTCAAGTTTCAGACTATTTACTGTTGTAAAGGAAAAGTAACAATTCTGCAGCAGTATAGTAGATCACCAGGGAGCAGAAGCCAATAGGGAACTGTCACAAATAACAGCTGGGTAGGGAATATTATGTAAGCTATACCTGCCGTGAGAGCAGTGGGGATGTCCTTTAAGCTTCACAATCTACTTTGTGGCAATGTGGATTAAGGAGTCCATAGTATAGTACACAACTTAATTTATTTCAGTCCCTTTCCCTTTTCATTTTATTTTAAAGAAAACATAAGCTGGGAAGATAGCTCAGTGTGTAAAATCATTTGATTGATGACCTGAATTCAGATTCTCAGAACCCACATAAAAACCAGATGCAGTGGTTCAAGTGTCAAAAATCCCAGTGCCAACCCTACTGGGAGATTGGAGGCTGAGACAGGAGAATCTTCAGAAGCCCACTTAACAAAGCAGAAGTATTCTCTGTATTAAAGCATGGTAGTTTGAAAGAAAATAGCCCCCAAAGGGTGTAGCACTATTAGGAGATAGGGCCTTGTTGGAGTAGGTGTGGTCTTGATGGAGGAAGTGTTCCACTGTGGATGTGGTCTTTGGGGTCTCCTATATGTTCAAGATACTGCCCAGTGTGAAAGTCCACTTTATGTTGCCTTCTGATCAAGTTGTATCCAGCACCATGTTTGCCTGCATGCCACCATGCTCCCCACCATAATGATAATTGACTGAACCTCTGAAACTGTAAGCTGGTCACAATGAAATGTTTTCCTTTATAAGATTTGCCATAGCTATGTTGTCTCTTCACAGTGACAGAAACCCTAACTAAGACAGAAGTTGATATTAGGGACTGGGGTATTGTTGTGAAAGGCCTGTCTATGGTTTTTTTTTTTTTTACATTTTTGGAGGAATTTGGCTTTTGGTACTTTGGTTATGAAATTATTGGAATACTTTAAGCACTGTTTAATGGGCCATACTAGTAGAAACATGGAAGACAATGATGCTGATAATGATTTGAACTCTTTAAGACACTGGCTCAAGAGGTTTCAGAGGAGAAGACTTTTAGTATGTGGTATTTTGGTATAGAATGTGGCTGCTTTTGCTGTAGTCTGAAAAGTTTGCCTGAGGATAAAGGGAAGTTTTGGTTAATTCCCTTGGCAAGGAAAATCTCAAAAAAGCTTAGTAGAATCTGGTATGTGGTTATTAGTGTTCACTCTGATGAAGGTTTATAATGAAAAAGAGCAAGCTGAGCAAATAATACACAAAATGTACACATTGAGAAAAAGGACACTCAGAAGTGGAATAGAGTGCTAAATTCTGTAGTCAAGGAGGCAGATTAAGAAATGGAATAAAGGGAATAGTGGTGGCAAGATCCACAAAGCTAAGTTTCCAACTTGTGAAAAGGAAGTAAAGAAAAGCTTAGAACTGGTTGTGATTGTGCAAGCCTTTAATCCTGGCACTGGGAAGAGAGAGGCTAACAGATCTCAGAGTTTGAGGGTGGCCTAGTCTATAAAGCAAGTTTCAGGACAGCCAAGCTTAGGCAGTGAAAAACAGAAAGCTAGTGAAGATGTAATTGAACAAGGGGTCAGCAAGCAGCAAAACTTGGTAGCTTTGGCCACGTGTTTCTGGTTTTAGAGTTAAGGATAGAAGAAATGGGTTGTGGAATTTGCCTTCCCATCTAAAGGAAGCTGCTGAGGCCAGGCTGTCGCGTTCAGCCTCGACCCACAAGGATGACACGACACTGGAGCTCTTCCTGCTAGCAGTTTATTCAGGACCTTTTTTAACAATTGTATCTCTCTCTCTTTCTCTCTCCTTCTCTCTCTCTCTCTCCCTCACAAACTTCTCCCAGCCCTTAAGTAGGCACGGGCCGCCAATCCCGGATTGCCAGGTAGGCACTGCCCATAGGTTCACGCATATGCAAGCAGCTGACAATCATTGCGTGATAATAGCATATTATCACGCAATGATTGTCAGCTGATAATAGCATATAATAGCCAATATTAGGAGATGATTATCAGGTGTGGCTCCACGCAGCTCTCTACACCAGGCATGTATCAGGGGTGTCCGTGAATGGAGGCCTAGTAGAGAGGCCATTGCATGAAGCTGTGAATTTGAAGCCTGGATTGCCTTGTAGACCCCAAGATGTTAGAGATGCCAGATTCGTGAGGATACTTGCTGAAGGGAGCTGCTAACAGGGAGTGGAATCAGATCAAGAGAAAGTGTTCTAGTCAACAAAGCTGAAAGGAGTTGGAGGTCTGAAGATCATTATGACATCAGACATGGAGATGCAGTTTGGAGTTTTCCAGCTGGTTTTAAGTCTTGCTTTGGTCCTATATTTCCTCACTGTGCTCCCTTCCCTATATTTTGGAATAGTAATGTTTATCCTGTGCCATTATATGTTGGAAGTATGTAATCTTTTTTTAATTTTTGTTTTATAGGGGAATAAAGTTAACAGATTGCTTGAGTCTCAGAAGAGACTGTGAACTTTGGACTTTTAAACATTGTTGAGATTGTAAAAAACTATGGGGATCTTTGAAGTTGGACTAAATGCATTTTTGCATTATGATATAGCTATAAGCCTTTGGGGGCCAGAGAGTGAAATGTGCTGGTTTAAATGAAAATGGCCCACAAAGGAGTGGTACTGTTAAGAGGTATGGCCTTGTTGGAGTGGTCTTGTTGTGTGTGTGGTCTTGTTGAAGGAAGCGTGTCACTGTGGGTGCGGGTTTTGAGGGCTCATATATGCTCAAGATACTACCCAGTGTGACAGTCCGCTTCCTGTTGCCTTCTGGTCAAGTTGTAGCCAGCACCATGTCTACCCACATGCTACCATACTCCCTGTCATGATGATAGTGTACTAGACCTCTGAACTGTAAGTAAGCCAGCTCCAATTAAATGTTTTCCTTTATAATTGGAGCCGGCTTACTTACAGTTCAAAACCAGACTCGCTGAACATAGCGGACAATGAGGACTACTGAGAACTCAAGAACAATTGCAATGGGTTTTTGATCCTACTGCACGTACTGGCTTTGTGGGAGCCTAGGCAGTTTGGATGCTCACCTTACTAGACCTGGATGGAGGTGGGTGGTCCTTGGTTCCCTGACCTGTGGGAAGTCCCTGATTGCTCTTTGGGCTGACGAGGGAAGGGGACTTGGTTGGGGAGGGGGAGGGAAATGGGAGGTGGTGGCGGGGAAGAGACAGAAATCTTAAATAATAAATAAATAAATAAGTTGCCATGTCATGGTGTCTCTTTACAGCAATAGAAACCCTAAAATGTATGGTGAGGGCTGACATCTGACATTTATCCACATGCACAGGCACACACTCACACACGCATGCACATATTTATGGACACATGCATGCACATGAAGAAGGGTAGGTCTCTACCCTCTCAAGTAACTGGGACTATAGGTATTTTCCACTATGCCTAGCTTTAGGCTTCTTTTCTGAAAATGTTATATGAGTCATAAGCTTTTATTGGAATGCTCAGTGTCTTATTAAGGACTATAAAGGGTTATAAGATACAAGCTTTCTTCTTGGGACGGAAGATATACATATAAGGTCAGTTTTCATGTGAAGCCAATAAGTCATTAGTATCTGATTGATTAATTGATTTGACTTAATTAGCTCGCCAGCAAGCCTCAATGTAGCCTAGGCTGGTCTCAAACTCCTGATTCCCCTGTCTCATCATCATTCCTGCCTTTGCCCTCTTGAATGGCATATGAAGTAGACATTTGGAAGGAGGTACTGGCTTTTGTTTTAGATGAAGAATACTAATCATTTCTCATAGTTCTATCTACATTACCTAATTAATCTCCTCAAAGTCTCGCTATAATATCACAATGAGAGTTAGGACTTCAATATATAAATTTGGGAGGAAAGGAACGCCAGCATTTAGCCCACACATCGCGAGAAGAGTACAGCCTTGCCTTTCAGTGCTTTGTTTTCTATGCTAAAATTTAAAGAGTTTATAAAGGTGATGCTAAAACTGGCTATCAGACAGCTTTAGGTCTCTGCAGCGGCTGTACAACTTTTTCCATAAACTTGCTTCTGAAATCATTATTCCAATGTTCTACCCTTCTGATTTCGAACAGTAAAATGGGAACAGAAATTAAATTAACAATTGAGGTAATAAATTACTACATCATACAAAATTATGTGATTGGGTACTTCAGTTGTGTGGCTTGAGTAATGGATAGATACCTTCAAAGATACCTTCAGAAACTTCGTAGCTCTAGGGTAGTGATTTATAATCTTGAGTACTGGCTTTGTGGGAGCCTAGGCAGTTTGGATGCTCAACTTACTAGACCTGGATGGAGGTGGGGGTTCCTTGGACCTCCCACAGGACAGGGAACCCTGATTGCTTTTCGGGCTGGGGGGGGACTTAATTGGGGGAGGGGGAGGGAAATGGGAGGCGGTGGCGGGGAAGAGACAGAAATCTTTAATAAATAAATAAATTTATAAAAAAAGATTATGCAAATAAAAAAATAATCTTGAGTACTTAAGTCATTTATTTTAATTTTTTAAAGGTTTATTTATTTTTATTTTATGTGCATGGGTGTTTTGCCTGTATGTACACGTGCATGCATGCCTGGTGCCCTTGGAGGACAAAAGAGGATGTTGGATTCAGTGGGTTATAGATGGTTATGGGCCACCATGTGGGTACTGGAAATCGAACTCAGGTCCTCTGAAAGAAGAACAAGCTATCATCTCTTTAGCCCTAGTGGTCATTTATTTTAAAAACTGGGAGTCAGACCTTTGTTTAAGAGCATTTTTTTTTTTTTGTTTATCAAGACAGGGTTTCTCTGTGTAGCTCTGATTGTCCTGAAACTTGCTCTGTAGACAGGTTGGTCTCGAATTCTCAGAGATTTGCCTGCTTCTGTCTCCTGAGTGTTGGAATTTAAAGCATGCACCACCACCACCTGGCTAAGAGCACATTCTTTAACGCTTCATAACATGGCTATAGAATAGTTATTCAGGACTATACCCTTCTAAGAGTAGAGCATGAATTGTGATTTTTTTTATGACTAGTGTATCACTACACCGAGCTGATGCCCACTGGCATTATAGTCCAGTTCATATTTGCCTTTTTTACATTTGTTGCCCTTTTAGTTTTCTGTGATTTAATAAATAGCACTATTTCTGATCTAGTGGTACTAGCAATAAATAGAGTAGCCGTCTTTTTTATTGTTTTTATTGAGCTATATATTTTTCTCCCGTCTCATTCCTTTCTATCCCCTCCTCTTCAAACCTCTACCATGGTCCCCATGCTCTCAATTTACTCAGGAGATCTTGTCTTTTTCCACTTTCATGTAGTTTAGATCCATGTATGTCTTTCCTAGAGTCCTCTTTGTTTTCTAGGTTCTCTGGGATTATGAATTGTAGGCTGGTTATTATTTTTTTTGCTTTATGTCTAAAAGCCACTTATGAGTGAGGACATATGATATTTTTCTTTCTGGGTCTGGGTTACCTCACTCAATATATTTTCTAGATCCGTCCATTTGCCTACAAATTTCAAGATGTCATTTTTTCTGCTGTGTAGTATTCCATTGTGTAAACGCACCATATTTTTCCTTATCCATTCTTCAGTCGAGGGGCATATAGGTTGTTTCCAGGTTCTGGTTATCATGAATAATGCTGCTATGAACATAGTTGAGCACATGTCCTTATGGTGGCTGGCTAGTGAGCTACAGAGATCCACCCCAGCTCTCTCATACAAAAATGTGCTACTGCATCTGGTTTTACACACGGGTGCTGGGAATCAGATTGAAGGTATAGTGCTTGGATTATAAGTGCTTTACTGACCGAGTTATTTTTGCAGCTATCTCCTCCTTTTAATCCTCTGTCAGCAAATCTAGTAATTTCTATATCTGAAGATGCTGTTCATACCTGCCCATTTCCTTTGCATGATCAGCACCATCCAAGTCTGAGTTAGGGCTCTCATTTATCTGAACCATTGCAATAGCCGATCTTACCCATTTCTGTACTCTTTAGTTACCCTCTGTACAGCACCAGAGGAATACTTTACAAAGTATTAGAATATCTCAAAGCCTTCAGGGACTTTCCTCTGTTTTCTGGATTTGCTGCTGTTGCTCTTATTGTTTTTCAGTATTTGTCATTTCCTTGTAAAAATTGAGATAGTTATAATTCATATAAATTTCAACATTGTGGGAGTATACATTTAAGTGGTTTATAGTATTGTCACAGTCTTGTACAACCATCTACTTCCAGTGCATTTACACCATTTTAAAACTGAACCCTCTGGTTATCAGCTGTTACTCCCAATTCTCTTCCCACACCCACCTCCGATAATTCTCCAATTACCTTTCTGTACCAAATTTGCCAAATTCAGACATTTCACATAACTGAAATAGTATGAGTTTTGTGCCATGCTTATAACCCAGCACTCAGGAGGCTAAGGCAGGAGGTTAGATTAGCAAGTTTGAACAAGCCCAGCCTCTTTAGTGAGACCCCAATATATGCTCTGCTGTTTTCTTTAGTATATCTTTAATGCTTTATTACATAGTGTATCATATATCAGTACTTTATTCTTTTAAGGCAGAATAAAATTGCCTGTGGGGACACAACATTTTATGTATCAATTACTCAGGTAATGGTTATTTAACTTACTTTTACTTTTTCTATTATAAAAAATGCTTCTGAAAGTCTTTGTATTTGTGTTGACATGTTTTTAATTCTCATGAATGTATAGGGATAGGATTTCTAGGCCATGCAATAACTCTGTGTTTTATTTTTTTTTAGAAATTGCCAAATTACCTCTCTCAGTGCTTTTCAAATAACTTTGTGTGTGTGTGTGTGTGTGTGTGTGTGTGTGTGAGAGAGAGAGAGAGAGAGAGAGAGAGAGAGAGAGAGACAGAGAGACAGAGAGACAGAGACAGAGAGAGAGACACAGAGAGAGAGACAGATAGACAGAGAGACAAGGTGTCAGTCCATCTGTAACTGACCTGGAACTCACTATGTAGAAAAAGCTCACCTAGAGCTGTGGTGTGTAGCATGAATAATAAAAACCCAGAGACAGATATTAGGGTTCAAGCTGACGATCAGAAAAACAAAGCAGTCAAGCCACTAGAGAGATCTTACCTCTACCAAGATTCAGTAAAAGGGGCGATCATGCAATGCTCTCCTCCAACCTCAGGCTCCACACTCCACTGAGTTCCTGTCTCTTTCCATTTATATTCCTCTCTCTGCCTTTCTGTATCACTCCTGTCTCCATCTCCCTAGTGCTGGGATTAAAGGTTTGTGATCCCTAGTGCTGGGATCACCTTTATGTGAGCTCTGTTTCTCTTTTAGACTGATTCAGTCTTGTGTAGCCCAGGGTGGCCTTGAACACACAGAGGTCCATCTGCCTCTGTCTCCAGACTCCTGGAATTAAAGTGTGTGCTACCACTCCTTGGTTTGTATGGCTGACTGGTATGGCTGCTTTGTCCTCTAATCTTCAGGCAAGCTTTATTTATTAAAAAACAAACAATATATCACTATAGGGGTGATCACCTTTCCTCTGCTCCTAGAATGCTGGAATTATAGGTGTGTGTCAGCACAATTGTTTTACATTTATTTTATTTTATGTTTTGAGATGGTTTCTTTTGTAGCTCAGGCTGGCCTTGAATTTCTGATCTTGTTGCTTCTGCCTCCCGAGTGCTCATGCCACCACAACCAACTTACGATGCTTATTTTTAATAGCATTTAAAAACAGAACATAAAGTTTACCAAAACAAACCTTAAGTAGAACATTGACTGATATAATAGATCTACAAAGTGAAACCATTTTCTCTTTATAATTTTTTATTAGCAAGTACTTGATTTATATATTTTTTCATATATCTATGTATCTATGGTGAGGCAAAAGTTTTTCAAGCAAAAGTAGTCACAAATGGAAAGAGTTTAAGAAGCCCTAGTGTAAGCACTTAGGACATTTACTTTCTCAAGCAGTTTGTCACTAATACATTAAAGGTATTTAGTAAAAAATAAAATCAATAGAACTTTTTTTCAGTTTGCAGGTCGAGTTGATAATTTTCTTGTTTTTATTTTTTAAGAGAGGGTATCATATAGCTCAAACTGGCCTCATACTCACTGGATAGTTGGGGATGACCTTGAACTCTTCATGTTTCAACCTTCTAAGTGCTGGAATTACAGGCGTACTTTTAATTTTTATGTAAATATTTTTCAGATTGTTTAAAATTGCAAACACCTTATTGAAGTGTTCATATTTTGCTATTTTGTAAATGTAGTCTAATTTTAATGAGGGTTAGATTTTCAGTAATGATAATATTGCCTTATTTTAGCCCTTGTTACATAAAGATGGAAATAATCTTAGTTCATAGTTCATATGTCAAAATTTAACGGGATGTTTTTGCTTTTGGTGCTGGGTATTGGACTCAGACCCTCATCACGTGTTTTGTCATTCCTATACTACTGAGTTATGCCCCAAATCCTCAAACAGGTGTTCCTCACCCCTCATTTTACCATCATTTGGAAAGTTGTCTTCTGTTAGAATGTCAGTGCTTAGAACTAATTATTTTAGACAACCTTCAATTGCTGGTTCATGATTTTATCAGTAAGTTGAAGGTTTATAGGGTGGTTTCAGTTGCAGGTGGCTCTTATTACCTTCTTATGACTATTACAGCAGGAAGAACTAGAGTAGTACCAGGACCTGCTTTATGTGCTCTAGAAGCATTAGTTCCCTATATACATTTGCATAATGTATTAGGATTCTCCAGAGAAATAAAAAGCCAATAGATATATACATATATGGGAAAATGGGTTATAGAAAATCTGTTCCCAGAATTGCATTCTCTGACAAGTCCTAAGGTTACAGTTGGTAAGATGGCAACACACAGTTCCCAGTGTTGATGGGAACATTAACAATTTTTAGAAAATGCTGTTCCTGAGCTTTTGATAATCAAGTTATACTTTTTCAGCTTTCCACTGACCTGAATGATTGGAAATCAAATGTAAACCCATGTGTTTGTTAGTCTCTGTTCTAGTATTAAACTCATACCAATTATAGTACTTGCTTGGCAAACAATACTAATGGAAAGAACTGTTTTGGTGTTAGAATATTCTGAGCAGACTTTCTAGAGAAAAAGACTACTGTTTTTACCAGTGACTACCTGCAATTATTTCCAAAGAGATCCTCATTTTTCTGTTCATGGTTAGGTAGCTACAAAATGGTGGTTACAGAGAGGCGGTCCTTGTGTTATAGGAGCTGCTAGGAAATAGTCACTATAAATAGGTAGTAGGAAGCAAATGAATGGTTGATGTATGTGTGTACTTGGGAACCAAAATTATTGGATTTCTTGATTATTATAGTCTAATTGATCCAAAAGATGACAACTGTAAGTAAGCAAAGGACTCACTTCATAAAATAGATTCTAGAATACATTTTGTTTAAAAAGTTATTGGGGCTGGAGTGAAGAGCACCCAGAACCCACATGACCGCTCACAACTGTCTGTAACTTTAGCTCCAGGGAAATCTGACACCCTCACACAGGCACAAACATACAGACCAATGCACCAATGCACATAAAAGTAAATAACTTGTTTTTTAAAAAGTCATTTTTATTTGTGAAATTAGGTTAGATTTTTGACCTTGATGAAAAATAAGAGAATAGCTGTAAAGGAGTGTAATTAAATATTCTTGTATAAATTTAGATGTATTACTTTTCAAAGATACTAATGAAGCAATGTAATCAAAATAAAATCAAATGTAATCAAATCAGAAGACATGATTGATTTTTAAAATTCATGTTTGGAATTAATAATTCGAAGTAATTATGAAATTTTCATTGCATTAACAAGTACTTAGTTTCTAATATATATAGCTAGCATTATGCAAGTTTTTTTCAGGTAAGAGACAGGAATTTTTTTATTTACAACACAGGGTTTCTCTGTGTAACAGCCTTAGCTGTCCTGGAACTCGCTTTGTAGACCAGGTTGGCTTGGAACTCACAGAGATCCACCTGCCTCTGTCTCCCAAGTTCTGGGATTAAAGACGTGCACCACCGGGGACTTTTTTTTTTAAATGGTGCACAAACTACCAGTGTAAAATCACTTATATTTTTTAACCTATATTTTTAATTTATGTGTATGAGTGTTTTACCTGCGTGTATGCCTGTATACCATGTATATGCAATACCCACAGATGCCAGAAGAGGATGTTGGATCCTCTGGTACTGGAGTTACAGGTTTTTTAGAGCTACCATATGGATGTTGGGAATTGAACCCAGGTCTTCTTCTGAAATATTTCTTCAGCCCCATATATTTAAATTTAAGGTTTTTTTTAAAATCAAGTTTTTAATATTTGGTACATATATAACAGATAAAAATACAGTGCATAATAAACATTTAGATGTCACCTGCCTAACTTGAGAAATTATAATGTTATTTACCTATAATGCTACTGACCCATTTCATCTATCTCCCTACTGTTGTGAACCTTTCAGCTTTTATTTTTGCTTTGTTTTGTTTTTGGAGACAGTATTTCTCTCTGTGTAGCCTTGGCTTTCCTGGAACTTGCTCTGTAGATCAAGCTGGCCTCAACCTTAGAGATTGCCTGCCTCTTGGCCTCCTTAGTGCTGGGGTTAAACGTGTACATCACCACTCCCAGTGAAACTTTCAGCTTTTATAATTAATACATTATTTACAAACAACTATTTATTTTAAGCCAGGTGTGATAATGTACACTCATAATCCCAGCACTCACGATGAAGTAGGAGAATTTTGAATGTTAGCCTTTTGAGGTCATTTGGGGCTACATACTGAGACACTATCTAAAAAAGTGCTTAAAATATTTTTGTGCAAACCTACATAATACAGTGTATCGTTTTCTTATTTAGAGCTTTATTAAAATGCCTAATAACTTTTTAATTTAGTATTATATTTTTACAATGTTTTATTTATGTGTGTGTGTGCACTTGTGTCTATGTGTCTATTAGTGTATGTGCATATGTGTCCACGGAGGCCAGAAGGAGGGCATTGGAACATTTTGGAACTGGTGATACAGGTGTGTTTGAGCTCCTTAATGTGGGTGGGTGTTGTAATCTGAACTCTGGTCCTCATAATTGAGTAACAGATTCTTTTAACTCTTGCACTATATTTCAAACCTCTATAAAGTTCTGTGGGTTTTGGTTTGTTCAAATATGTATATAGTTTACTTATGCTGAGTAATCACTTTAGGAAGTGAACTAGTTAACTTATCTTACTGCTGCAAAAAAAAAAAAATACCCGACAATAGCAGCTTAAGGGTTGATTTTGGCTTCCAGTTCTAGAAGATAGTATATCTTGGCAGGGGAGCCATGACTGAAGGAGCAGGAAGAGGCTGACCACATATCCACAGTTAGAAATCACAAAGCTTGTATTCAGTTTGCCTTCTCTTTTGTATACTGTTTGGGACCCCAGTCTATAGAATGGGATAACCTGTAGTCAGAATGGGTCTTCCTACCCCAACCTAATCTAGAAAAATCTTTCATAGACATACCCAAAGATTTGTTTTCATAGTGATTCTAAATCCCATTAAGTAGATAGTCAAGATTAGCCATCATACGAATATACTTGAATTTGTCTCTCTTCCTGATTTTGATTGTTGTTTTGAATATCTATTCGCTTTTTGTGTGTATGGGTGCATGTGCATTGTGTGTGCACATGCATGTCTAGGCCAGAAGTTAGTGCTGGGTCATCTTCTTCAACTGTCTTCTATATTAGTTTTAAGACAGGGTTTCACTGAACTTGGAACTAGTTGATTTGACTTAATTAGCTGGCCAGCAAGCCTCAATGATTCTTTTGTCTATGCTTTTTTCAACACTGGGGTTATAGGTACACCATGGCTTTTTACACTCTGTTAGCAATCAAATTCAGGTCCTTGTACTTGTGTGTCAGGTATTCTACTAGCTGAGCCAACTCTCCAGACTATTTTGGTGGACCAGTGTTCTCCAGGGTTTTTGTTGTTCATATAAACAGTATGTTTTTATGTGTGTGCATGTATATCTATCTATAGGATTTATGCTTATATACATACACATTCAGGCTTACGTGTAGAAAATTTCATACATGCCAGTAACGAAATATCTTGAACTTCTTAAATTGTTCAATAGTTACATCAACATGTTATCAGAGTAGGTTGAGTTTCCATTATTACATATTTGGGGGGTGGTTTAAGACAGGATCTGTCTACATAGCCCTGGTTGTCCTAGATGGAATTCACTATGTAGACCAATTTGGCCTCATACTCACAGAGGTCCACCTGCCTCTGTCTCCTGAGCACTGGGATTAAAGGTATGTACCTCCATGTCTGGCTGTTTTATATTTTTTCAACATTTATTTGATATTTTTCCTTTGGCAGATCTGTTTTATGGACTTTTACTTCCCTCTGCCTCTTATCACTGAGAAGCAGAGGTGGGTAGATCACTTGGAATTTGATGGTAACCTGGTCTATATGTGTTTCAGGAGAGCCAGAGGTATATAGTGAGACCCGGGTCTCAACGGGATTTTATTTCTCATCTTAACTCATGCTTCTCTGGTTACTATTTGAATTCATCATCTCTGTTTATATTTGTGGGCCATGTGGGTTTTCAGTCTGTGATAATGCTTTTGTGTTTCTTCACTTTTTAAAAAAATGTATTTGTGTGTGTGCGTATATGATAGATTGAGTTTTATGTGCATCATAGTGTACTGATGCTCACAGTTTAAGAAGAGGGTGCCAGATTTTCTGGAATTATAGTTATACGGATTATGAGTTGCTCACCAATGTGAGGTGGTTGGGGGTGTTTGGAATCAAATCCAGGTCCTAAGCAGGAACAGTAAGCACCGTTAAATATCTTAACTGTATCTCTATCCTCTATTTTTTTCAGACATATAGTCTGTGCTGGTCTTGAACTTGCTATATAGCCAAGGTTGCCCTTTGACTTATGATTCTCTTGCCTCTACCTCTTGATTGTTTGGAATTAAAGGCATGCACCCCCCACCCCCACACGGCTCATTTTCATTGTTCCACGTATTTTTTTTTTCTGATAATGATTTATAAGAGATTGTATTCCTGTATTCCTGGTAGTTTCTTTCTTTTTTTGAGACAGACTTTCTTTACGTATCCTTGGTTATTTTGGAACTTACTCCGTAGACCAGTGTGGCCTCAAACTCATAATCCCTAGTGTTGGGATTACAGGTGTACACCAGTACCCCCGGCCCTTTTTGTTTTTATGTATTACCAATATCTCATTTAAGTTTGTGGCTTTTCTGTTTTTCCCTCTCCCCTTCCTTCCTTTTTTCCTTTTGATGATGCTGAGGCGAGCACATTCCACCAATGAGTTACACGTACCATAGCTTAAAGTTTTTTCAAAACAATGTATTAGTTACATGTCTTGGTACCTGGCAAAAGCATCTTAAGGAGAAATATGCTGTGACAAGGGAAATATTAGCGACAGATTGCATTCGCAGTCAGCAATCAGGAAGAGAAATGATTTCTCCTTTTCTTCAGTGAGATGGGGAAAGTTCATGGACTGCTGTCTATTTTCAGGGTGGGTTTTTCCTTAGTTAAACACTTCTGAAAACACTCTCCTAAGCACATTTAGAATTGTAGTTTCTTCAAGTTGACAATGAAAACTAACTGTCATAGCAAGTTTCTATTTTTTTACATGTGTTTACTTTTTCATGAGTGAATATGGGTGAAGGATTGCCACAGACCAGGTGTGGAGGTCAGAGGACAACTTCTGGGAATCAGTCATTTCACCATGTGAGTTCTGAGGCTCCGACTCAACTCAGATTCTGAGGTTTGATGGTAAACACTTTTTGCTGAGTCAGCTTGCCCCCCCCATAATCTTTTGTAAACTTTTTATTCTTTTTTTGTCTCTGTTTTTAAGGGGGGGCTGGCTAAAGTATCTTGCTTATTTTACCCAAGTTTATATCAAATCCTGAATGATCTTCCTGCCTCAGACTCTCTAGTACTGATTGCAGATATGTACTACTATGAGTTTCTCCTGTGTGTGACCACCTCTGCACATGTGTAGAGACAGATGATCTCCATTCCTAGAATGCTGGGATTATAGATACGTATAATAACCACATTTGTCTTACATTTATTTTATTTTATGGTTTTAGATGCTATCATGTAGCTCAGACTGACATTAAACTCCTGATCCTGCTGTTCTCCCTGAACCTGAAGCTAGACTGGCTGCCAGAAGGCCCTAGCAATCCTCCTGTCTCCTCCCCCAACTGTGTTTCAGTTACAGGTGTGTATGGTCTCACTTAGCTTTTTTGTGTAGATGCTGGGATTTCAGTTTAGTTCCTTTTGCTTGCTGACCAAGTAAATGCTCTTACCCACTGAGCCATCTCCCCAGCCTGAGTTTCTAATTTTAATGTAAAAATTTGGGGTCTCTTTTCTTATTAAAAGAAAAACATTTATTTTTTTATTTGTTGCTTTTTTGAGAACTGGTAATGGAGAAATTTATAGATTTGATCTCTTTTCTAACCCTGTAGGAAGATCTGAAACAAGTATAATGGATAAGAACAATAGCATAGGTTGTATTACTTTTAGGTTGTATTGTATCTTAACATAAATCTCATTTTTGTGACTACACCATATAGATATTTTCTTTTGCATTAATATGTTGCAGTAGATACATGCTGAGTAGTTGATATCCATTAAGTCTCTTGTACCAGTATCAAATCTTTCCTGAGAGTTTTTTTTTTCTCTCTGAAAATAGCAAATTATCTCTGGTTTATTCTCATGGCTAAGATTTTCTGTGATGTTGGGCCAGTTTGCCACCACTGTCAAAACTCTCATGAGGATTCCAACCTCCTGGTCTGGGGAAGGGGAAAGGATTATTTCACATAGTTAAACAACTGTCCTCAAGTTTAAGAAAATTTTTTGATGAAGTCAATCACTCTTTGGATGTTTACACCCCATTCCTATATTTTTATATAAGGATATCCTCACAGCCTTTAGCGGGATGTCATTATTTCCCCCTTGGTATGGCTAGAAGGTTCTTTGGCCCCAGCAAGGCTGCAACTGAAGACAGGACTGTTGGATGGGGAATGGAGGTCTAGAGTGGCTGTTTTCTCTGAAAGGTCTTTACTACCAACCACAGCTGCTGAAAAGGGGAGCTGCAGCATTTCTCTCTCCGTGTGTGTGTGTCTATCTATCTATCTATCTGTCTGTCTGTGTGTATTCATGTCCATGTTTGTGGTTGCCGTCAGAGACCAGAGAAGGTCTTTGGATCACCTGGAGTTAGAATTACAGGTGATTGTCGGCTGCCTGTTGTAGACACACTCCTGTCCTCTACAAGAAGAGAACGTGCTATTAACTGATGAGCCATCTCTCTCTAGCTCCGGGTTTTCTTTATGGTTAGTGCTATATGTATTTTGTTCAAGCAGTTTCTCCCTGTACCAAAGTTAGAAAATTAGTGTACTTGTGTGTGCATGGGGGTGGAGGCTAGAAGTTGATGTCGTTGCTCTCTACCTTATTTTCTGAGACAGGGTCTCTCACTGAACTTGGAACTCACCATTTTGGCTGGATTGGCTTTCCAGTAAGTTCCACGGACTCAGCCCCTCTAGTGCTGGGATTACACTAATGGGCTGCTGCACCTGTTTTCTTACTTTTATGCTAAGAATCTGAATTCCGGTCCTCATGTTTGCATGTCAAGTACTTTACTGACTGAAACATCTCTCCAGTCCTCATTTCTCTTTCATATAAAGTTTGAAGTTTGGCAAGTTATTTTACATTTCATTATCTCGTCTGTAGTGGATACAACAACCAACATGTGGAATAAACTGCCCTTTATGCGTATAAGCATACACACAAATGAATACAAACAGAAATCTTATTTTTCAGGTCTTTAAAATGCACAGATTAAACTTGTTTCCTAATAACTCATTACTCTTGCATATTGTGAAGTAAATTTAGAATATTTTTACAAAGATTTAAGTGCTTTAAATTTTATTTCATTGTTTGTATGTGCACCCAACACTTTACACCTATTAATATCAGAGGACAACTTGCTAAATTTGGTTCACTCTCCTTGCCCTATGTGGGTTCGGTATGAAACTCAGTAAGTTGTGATGGCAAGTGACTTTATCCACTAAGCCATCTCACCACCTATGCAATGTTGTTTTTGATTTGGTAGTTTGTTTTCCTATTTCTGTATTCTTTCCTCTATAAAGATTCCAGTGTAATACTGCTTTTCTTTCTTTAATTGATTTCCATTCTCTTCCTCTTCAGGAAAATAAGCAACTGAATTCTGAAACATTATAAAATTTCTTATTTGAAACAGTAAATATAAATTTATATCAAAATAACTATACACATGAAATTATAAGAATAAGTATACAGATGCTATGCACCTTTTGTGTAGTTTTTCTCAGTATTAGTTTGCAAAACTAGTATAATATCATAGCTAAGATTCTGACATTATCTCCCAGTCAAGCTCAGATTTCTGTTTCATTTGTGTTTGTGCTTGTACATGTAATGGGCAGTTTTATCCCACATGTGCATTGTTGTATCCACTACTAAAGACAAGATACAGAAGGAAACACCATAATCTAAAAATTTTATCAACTATCAGGTATGGTAGCATGTCTTTAATCCTAGTACTCACAGAAGCAGACAGATAGCTATGAGTCATAGGCAAGCCTTGTCTGCATAACAAGCTTCAGGCCAGCCAAGGCTACATAATGAGAGAAAAAATCCATTTAAGTCTGTATCAATGTGTGCTCCCTGACTGTTCCAGAATGTTCAATTTGGCTGATGTCCAGTTCTAGAAGATCACATCAGATTATATAATCTACAAGCAAGGTGATAAGATAAAACCTTATTATTTAAAAAAAAACACAGGAACATTAGTCCTGTGTTTGAGATTGATGGAGGTCAGTTGCCTAAGTATATTATACATGCCCGTATGATCCTGTGTTTGACCTTAGTGAATGCTGTCAATCATATCAATAAGAATCATGAAAAAGCTGGGCACGGTGGGGTATGACTTTAATCCTAGCACCTATGATGCAGAAAACAACAAACAGAAACAATCACAAAAATCCTGTGCACCTAAAAATAGTGGTGGAAATGAGTAAATAATTCAAAAATGCTCACATGTGCATGCACATGAGCATGCACACACGCATGCACACATGCATGTTGACAGGCCTGAGTTTGACATCAGATGTGTTCCTTGATTATTCTTCTACTTTTGTATATTGATGCAGTGTAGTCTGAGGTTTTCTGTCCTGCCTGGTTTTCATAATCGTTAAGTCCCAAAGAAATCACAGAGAGGTCTATATAAGTTATATACTGATTGGCCCATTAGCTCAGGCTTTGTATTAGCTCTTATATTAGCCAATTATTCTTATCTATGTTAGCCACGTGGCTTGTTACTTTTTTCAGTAAGGCAGTCACATCTTGCTTCTGTGGCTGAGTCAGGACTGCAGAGGAATGAGCTTCCTTCTTCCCAGAATTCTCCTGTTCTCATTGACCCACCTCTACTTCCTGTCTGGTTGTCCCACCTATACTTCCTGCCTGGCTACTGGCCAATCAGCATTTATTTAAAATATAATTGACAGAATACAGACCATTGTCCCACACCAATGCAGTCTCTCACTTGACTCCATAGCTTGCCTGTTCAGTTAGTTTAGCTAACCAGCTTGCTTCAGGGATTCCCTGTATCTGTCTCTACCATCCTTGGATTCCTATGTCCACACAGCTTTCATGTGGTATCCAGCTGATCTCAGATCCTCAAACTTAAATGGCAAGTTCTTTGCTTGTTGTGCCATCTCCTAAGCTCGTAGGATCTGAGTTTCTTGGGTTTTTTTTTTGTTATTGTTTTGTTTTGTTTTTTGATAACAAGATCTCTACATAGCCCTGGCTGTCCTGGAACTCACGATGTAGACCAGGCTGCCCTCAACTCAAATCTGCCTTTACCCTCCAATTGCTGGGATTAAAGGTATATACCACCATGCCTGTCTCTAGGATTTGTTTGTGATATTCTAAAGAGAAGATATTGAATTAGGGCAGTGAATGAGATAAACCAATTTTTGTAGCATTATCTTGGGAGCAGTCAGGATCTGTTTGTTTTTGACAGGGTCTCACTATATAGCTCAAGTTTGCCTCCAATTTACACTCCATCTTAGTCTCCCACATGCTGGGATTACAGGTGTGTGCCACCTCACCTGTATAGTTTGGATTTTTTTGAACTCAACTTCTTGATGTAATGAATGTGATTTCTTGGTGTAGTTATGATAAAAAGGTATATGTTTAATCAGTCACACATTTGTGGAGTTCCCTGTCATATGCCATATATTGTCTTCTACCTGCTAGACAGACATCTACCCTCATTTAACTTCTAATGTGAGAGAAAATAACACTTTTAAAAAGGTTAAACTGATGTGGCAAAGAATTCTAGACTAGTGGCCTGAAAAAAGTGTTCATTTCTCTGTTATATAAGAGTATAGGACAAGATGGCATGAGGTCATCTCGGGTTCTAAACTAAGTAGGTTATTTCTGCTTTCTTTATCATTTGGTTTTCATGTTCTAGACAGCAGGAACTATAACATCATATGATATGACAGTGATATATAATACCATGTGAAGTCATTAGTGATGAATGATAAAGGAAAACTAAAACAGAGAGTAAAGAAAGAGTTACCTGAGTGGAGTTAATCCTAGACTGGCAAAAGAAGAACTCTTGAGAAAGTATCATTTGAGCTCGTATGGTAGCATCTCCCTTTAATCCTAGCCATTGATCGGCCAAAGCTGGAGAAACTCTATGAGTTTTAAGCCAGCTTGGGTTTTGTAATGTGTTTCTGGCCTGCTGAGCCATAGTGAGACCCTATCTTAAAAAAAAAAGTGTCATTTGACAAAATTGTAATCTTGTGAGCAAGCAGCTATTCTGGTTTGTTATACCATAAAGCAGGATTAGTTTTAACAGTCCAGAATCTTAGATCTCATGAGAAAGTGTTTAGTTAGTACAAAGGTATGACAATGCCACAGGTTCACTCGCAGCAAGCAGTACAAAAGAACTTTAAATAATGAATGCTATATCAGTGAGTTATAATGTAAGGATCAAAGCTGAGGTTATTTATATAAGGTTTTGGACTGAGTTTCTTTTTCCCCCTGGTGCTTTAATGGATGATAAGATTATCCCCCTAAAAGGGAATAACTAAGATCTTGGCCTAGCACACAGTTCAGACTGTTGAAGTGTAGGTTTTCTTTTAAGTGTAGAAATTATTTATGATGAGAATCTTCTACAGAATTCTGGTTGATGTTAATCTGTCATTGCCAGTGCACTTTTAAGGATTTGGTGACAATAAAGCAATGAAAATATTTGCATCCTGGCTCTTTTTCTCTAACTTTTTCTTGCTCAATAGATCTTCCAGTTATAGAAGGCAGTATTTTTCAAGCATTTGTTAAAATTTATTTTTTTAATAATTATTTATTGTGTATACAATATTCTGTCTGTGTGTATGTCTGCAGGCCAGAAGAGGGCACCAGACCTCATTACAGATGGTTGTGAGCTATCATGTGGTTGCTGGGAATTGAACTCAGGACCTTTGGAAGAGCAGGCAATGCTCTTAACCACTGAGCCATCTCTCCAGCCCTTATTTTTGTTTTTAATTATGTCTTGGCAATGTGCATATGTGAGTGCAGGTGCTTCAAGAGTTCAGAAGAGGGCATCTGACCCCACTGAGCTCAGGTCCTCTGCAAGAACAGTGTATACACTTAACCTCTGAGCCATCTCTCCAGTTCCTACAGTTTTCTTTAGTTATGTTTGAATGCACCTTTAAATCTGAATAACAAGCACTTTATTCCTTCTGTACTACTTTTTTGAAGGACAAAGCGTTTGTTTAATGAGATATAATTTTCTGCCTGTTCTTTTAAATGCCATTTCTAGCTCCAACACATCTCTGTTGAGTACGCAGATTTAGGTTTTCTTATTTTTGTTGAGCCATAACATTTCATTACAGAACTTAAGAGTTTAGAGAGAAGAGATATAGTTGTATAATGAAAATACCTGAGAGAAAGTAATAAATGCCATTTGAAATCTAAAAATAAGGTGCTTCAGAGACAGCGGAATGAGATGAATTACTGTCAGATTTTGCTTTCATGGCTGTGAAGAGACAATAGGTTAACTTTGAGCTTAAATATAATTTTGTCAAAAAAAATTTCCATTCTTAGAAAGAAGGGGCATTTGATCCGGCATCCTACTGTTTTAAGATTTTTATAAACCCTGTCTTTTTCTAAGCACAAATAAAATCCATTTTTTGTCCTCATGCTGTTTGTTTCATAGAGAAAAGGTCAAGTCAGTCTGGAAAAGGCTAATGATCAATTCTCAGCATTTTATAGCAGCATGGAAGTTATTCTGGAAGCTTTTTTTATTCTGTCTTACCCTGTCCATCACTTAATTCTGCCTATAATCTGTCTTTGCAAAGCAACTAGGTTAATGCATCTTAAAACACACATTAAGTTAATTCTAAGAATATTTAGTGATTTGTGCTGTGGGAAGGTGTATAGCTAGGAACTACCCGCCTACTGGGGCGTGGCCTCATAGACTGTTTACCTGGATGCAGAAGCGCCTCTGGCCCCTTTTCCTCTTTGCTTCCTCTTGGGCCCCATTTGCTGTTCAGTTTGCTTTAGATCTGATCTACATCCATCGTTCAAGCAGAGAATCCTGACTTTGTAAGTTTTATCTTTTAATAAACATCGGTCTATTTCTTAGTTCTGAGCTAGTGTGGGATTCCTTTTTTTTTTTTTAATAAAAGCATCCAATCTCTCCACCTTTAGATTTCCTTTAGGCTTACAATGTGCCTGTCAGGCCCTGCCTACCTGTGTGCCATCTACCTTTTCTGTACTGTATTCATACCATCATTCCCTTGGGCTGTACTTCCTTATTGCATTCCATTTTCATTGTACCTGCAACTGATGCTGTATGGAATACTTGCCTCCAGACCCTATTTCTATTCTTTCAGAACTAAACTCAGTCAATACTTCCTTAAGGAAGTCATCTTTGACCATGTATGAGGTCAGACTACCCAGTCTCACAGGCTCTTAAAGTACCTTGTAATTCTCTCATGTAGTTGTTCTGGCAGTTATAATTAATAATGAATAACATAGAACTAGTTGTTAGCTGTCTCCCACCCTACAGCAAAATTTAAAAGGATACATACTTTTGTTTATTCACTACACTCCTATTTAAGTCTTTACATTTGATCATATTTGTTTAAAAATGTTGGAATGTTTACAAAAGCCAAAAGGTGTATTATCATCTAGAGGCACTGGAAGTTTGATCTCAGGCATCTGATTTAGACTTACTGTATCAGAAACTGGGAATTAGGCCCGGCAAATATATTTTCCAACAAACTTTCCAAGTTATAAAATGTCAGATTAGGTGACTCAAATGACAGTAGTTTACTTCTTTCTTTTTTAGAGTTTGGAAAGTTCAAGATCAATCTGGTGGGTCTGGCATCTAATAAGAGCAAATGCTGTGTTCACAAGACAACAAAAAGAGGGAGATGCTGAACTCTTTGGCCTCTGGTCTCATTGACAAAGGATCCACTTTCTTCAGTGTGGGACAATAGACCTTTCCTCCACTTTTATTGAAAATACCCCCCCCCAAATAATATACCCTGATTATGGTTTCCCCTCCCTCTACTCCTCCCTGTTTCTCTCCATCTCCCCTCATATCCACATCCACCCCATTTCTGTCTCTCATTAGAAAACAAACAGGATTCTAAGTGGTAATAATAAAATATATTAACTTAACATATCAGAATAGGATAAAAGAAACAGAACTAACAGATATTGACATAGAGACCCACTTGTTCACACACTTGGTAATCCCAGAAAAACACAGAACTGCAAGATATAATGTATACTATGGTAGTCTGAATGTAACTGACCCCCTAATCTCATAGGGAGAGGCATTACTAGAAGTTGTGGCTCTGTTGGAGTGGGTATGGCCTTGCTGGAAGAAATGTTACTGTGGGGGCAGGTTTTGAGGTTTACTATACTTAGGTTGCTGCCCAGTATCTCAGTTGACTTCTTGTTACCTGTAAGATGTAGTATGCTCAGCTATTCCTTCAGTACCACATATGCCTTCCTGTCACCATGCTCCCTGCCATGATGATAATGGACTGAACCTCTGAATCTGTAAGCAAGCCACCTCAATTAAATGTTTTCCTTGTAAGAGTTGCCATAGTCTTGGTGTCTCTTCACAGCGGTAAAAACTCTAAGACAGAAATTGGTATTAGGGAATGTGGTATTGCTGTGATAGGCTAGACCATGTTTTTGTTTGGAAGAATTTAGACTTTGGTACTTTGGGGTATAAAAGCAGTGGAATGCTTTAATCACTGCTCAATGGGCCATATGAGTAGGAGCATGGAAGACAGCAGTATTAAGAGTTATTTGAACTGTGGGGGCTTGCTCAAGAGGTTTCAGAGGAGAAGAACTTTAGTGTGTTGACTAGAGATCATTTTTGTGATATTTTGGTAAATAAAGAAAGTTCAAAGAATCTGCCTGAAGCTAAAGTGAAGAGTTTGGATTAATTCAATTGGCAGAAGAAATCTCAAAACAGCCTAATTTAAACTCTGTTTTGTGATTACTAGTGTTCATGCTTAAAATTTATAATGAAAAGGAGCAAGCTGAGCAGGATAGATTACAAAACTTAAATTTTGAGAAAGAAAAGAGTGCCAGGAAGTGGAATGGAGCTAAGTCCTGTGTTCAAGGAGATAAATGGAATAAATGGGAGTGGTGACCTAAGGGTATGATCCCACCCAGCTAAATTTCCAACTTGTGAAAATGGGGTAAAGAAAAGCTTAGAACTGGTTGTGATTGTGCAAGCCTTTAATCCTGGCACTGGGAAGAGAGAGGCTAACAGATCTCAGAGTTTGAGGGTGGCCTAGTCTATAAAGCAAGTTTCAGGACAGCCAAGCTTAGGCAGTGAAAAACAGAAAGCTAGTGAAGATGTAATTGAACAAGGGGTCAGCAAGCAGCAAAACTTGGTAGCTTTGGCCACGTGTTTCTGGTTTTAGAGTTAAGGATAGAAGAAATGGGTTGTGGAATTTGCCTTCCCATCTAAAGGAAGCTGCTGAGGCCAGGCTGTCGCGTTCAGCCTCGACCCACAAGGATGACACGACACTGGAGCTCTTCCTGCTAGCAGTTTATTCAGGACCTTTTTTAACAATTGTATCTCTCTCTCTTTCTCTCTCCTTCTCTCTCTCTCTCTCCCTCACAAACTTCTCCCAGCCCTTAAGTAGGCACGGGCCGCCAATCCCGGATTGCCAGGTAGGCACTGCCCATAGGTTCACGCATATGCAAGCAGCTGACAATCATTGCGTGATAATAGCATATTATCACGCAATGATTGTCAGCTGATAATAGCATATAATAGCCAATATTAGGAGATGATTATCAGGTGTGGCTCCACGCAGCTCTCTACACCAGGCATGTATCAGGGGTGTCCGTGAATGGAGGCCTAGTAGAGAGGCCATTGCATGAAGCTGTGAATTTGAAGCCTGGATTGCCTTGTAGACCCCAAGATGTTAGAGATGCCAGATTCGTGAGGATACTTGCTGAAGGGAGCTGCTAACAGGGAGTGGAATCAGATCAAGAGAAAGTGTTCTAGTCAACAAAGCTGAAAGGAGTTGGAGGTCTGAAGATCATTATGACATCAGACATGGAGATGCAGTTTGGAGTTTTCCAGCTGGTTTTAAGTCTTGTTTTGGTCCTATATTTCCTCACTGTGCTCCCTTCCCTATGTTTTGGAATAGTAATATATATATGATCTGCTTTTTGACTTTTATTTTGCAGGGGATTATAGTTAAAAGATTGCATGAATCTCAGAACAGACTTTGGACTTTTAAACATTGTTGTGACTGTGATAGACTATAGGGTCTTTTGAAGTTGGACTAAATTTTATAAGGTTTTTAAAAGTGCTGCAAGATCTCTGGCGGCAGTAGGCAGCAGAAATGCTGTAGGTCCCAAATGGTGGTAGCAGGCCATGTGGCGGCAGACAGTGTGCCCTGCGAGCAGCCAGTTTCAGGCAGAGATGGCTGCCAGTCCCCGAGAGGGAGTCACATGGCGGGTGGGCAGAAGACAGAGACATGGATAGACACAACTTGCAGAGTGAGGCTGAATATTTATTCAGGTGGTTCTGAGGGGGAAGGGGGGCAGAGAGCGAGAGAGCGAGTGAGAGAGAAGAGGAGAAAGAGACAGAGAAGGGGGAAGCGGAGAAGTGGTGAGAGGGGCGAAAGCGAAGCTGCCTCTCTGAGAGGAAGATGGAAAAGAGAGCAAGTTTGGCTGGAAGCTGAAGAGGGAGGGAGTGGTTGTGGCTTGTCTCTTAAAGGGACCAGGGACCAAAACCATAACACTAAATGCATTCTGCATTGTGATATTGTTTCAAGCTTATAGGGGTCAGGAACTGGAATGCAGTAATTTGAATGTAATTGGCTCCCATAATCTCATAGGGAGTGGTACTATTGGGAGACATGACTTTTTTCATTGTTAATCCTCTAACAATAGTGTGTGTGTGTGTGTGTGTATAATTTTTTTAAAAGAAAACAAGCTATCCTTTTTCACTATACATACCAATCCAAGTTCTCACTCACTCCCCTCCCCGCACTCCCTCCACATACCCTCCCACTCCACCCCCATCCAATCCTCAGGGCAAGGTACACTGCCCTGTGGAAGATCCAAGGCCCTCCCCACTATATCCAGGCTGAGCAAGGTATCCATTCACAGAGAATGGGTTCCCAAAAAGCCAGTACATGCAGTAGGGATAAGTCTTGGTGCCACTGCCAGTGGCCCCTCAGTCTGCCCCAGCCATGCAACTGTCACATACACTCAGAGGAATCAGCCTTTCCAACTTTGGCTGGAGCTCCTATTAGCTCAGGTAGACTGTTTCAGTGGGTGAACCCATCATGGTCCTGACTTCCTTGCTCATATTCTCACTCCTCCCACTCTTCAACTGGATCTTGGGAGCTCAGTCCAGTGCTCCAGTGTGGGTCTCTGCCTCTGTTTCCATCAGTTGCTGGATGAAGGTTCTGTGGTGATATTTAAGATATTCATCATCAGTCTGACTACAAGGCAAGTTAATATTGGGTTCCCTCTCTTCTATTGCTTAGGATCCTAGCTGGGGTCATCCTTGTGGATTCCTAGGAGTTTCTCTATAGAGTCAAGGGCACAATTTTGACAAAGCCATTCTACCTGAATGCTGCTAGGTAACCCAATAGAATATTAATTATAGGGTTTTTTTTTCTTTCAGGCTTCTAGTCCTCACTGATCATCATTATGATTAGAATGTTTGGGAAAAGATAACTAAGAAAAGATTTTGAGTATTTGCTTATTTAATTTATTTTAAGTATATAAGTGTTTTGCTTGAATGTTTGTCTGTACCATGTACATGCTTGGTGCTCTTGGATTTCAGATCCCCTAGAACTGGAGTTACTGGTTGTGAGCTTCCATGTTGGTGCTGGGAATTGAAGTCAGGTCCTCTGCAAGGCTAAGTGCTTTTAATTGATGAGCCACCCCAACATTATAGCTATAAGGTACATTCTGGAGTTGAAGAGATGAAAAGTTAGGAATAGTTTAGAGGATTTCCAAATGCCCTACAACCAGTTTACACATTTTGTTAAATGAACCAAACTTAATGGATTACTCTAAAGACCGTATTGATGTGTATTTCCTCAGTTTTCCTTTAATGTTATTTTTTGTCTTTACATCCCAGAATAATTAGTCATCATGTCTCTTTAGTCTTATGTTGTTGTTGGCAGTTCTTCATTGTGATGAAGTTGACAGTTCTATGAAGTATGTAGTAGGAGCTGTGGGTCGCTTCCCACCTTCCAGCTCCCAGCCACTGGCTAGCTTTACCCAAAATAATTACACGGAAACTGTATTGTTTTAAACACTGCTTGGGCCATTAGCTCTAGCCTCTTACTGGCTAATTCTCACATCTTGATTAACCCATTTCTAATAATCTGTGTAGCACCATGAGGTGGTGGCTTGCCGGGAAGGATCTTAACCTGCATCCATCTTGGAGAGGAGAGCTATAGCATCTGCCTCATTGCCTTCTTCTCAGCATTCTCTTCTGTCTACTCCGCCTACCTAATTTTCTGTCCTATCAAAAGGCCAAGACAGTTTCTTTATTAACCAATAAAAGTAACACATAGACAGATGACCCTCCTCCATCAGAAGTACATTGACATTTTGTATAATGTTTCTTTATCATAATCTGTTTTTTTATGAGACAGGATTTCTCTTTGTAACAGTATTGGCTGTCCTGGAACTAGCTCTGTAGACCAGACTGGCCACAAACTTACAGAGGTCTGCCTGCACCTGCTTTTGCCTCCCAAGCATTAGAATTAAAGGAATGTGTCACCACCACCCAGGCTGATTTTTTTAAAATCATAATTAAATATGTCTTATTGAGCTTGGGAAGGCAGTAAAGTGCCATTTGTATAACATCATATCAAGGGTATACACATCACCAGCATGACTTATCACTGTTGTTGTTTGTCCCAGTTTCTTTTCTGGTGCCATGATAAAACACTGAACAAACCAGTTTGGGGTTGGAAAGTTTATTTGGTTCACACTTCCACATCACAGTCCAACATTGAGATGAAACCATAGTAGGAATTTAGCAGAAGCTGGAAGGCAAGAAACTAAGCAGAGACTAGGGAAGAATGTTCCTGGTTTGTTCCTCTTGGTTTCTTAAACAACTATAGCTTGCCCAAGGGTGGCACAGCCCTCAGTGGGCTGGGCCCTCCCACCTCAATCAGCAATTAAGAAGATGTCCCAAAGACATGCCTACAGGCCAATCTGGGGGAGGCAGTTCCTCAATTGAACTTCATTACTGCCTCTATTTCATGTCAGGTTAACATAAGTAAACCACAATGTTGCCTTTAAGTCACTTATCTAGAATAGTATTTGTGAGATTTATCTACTGAAAATATACTCTTTTTTTCTATTTCCTTACCATGTTCTGTAGAATCAAGTCACTAAGCATATCCTAAGAACCTGTCATATGAAGAGGTTCCAAGCAATATCTGTTTTGCTGAGAATTTATACATTGCTTTTTACTATCTCCTTTAATTAGGAAATGGTTATGTGTACTTAGTATATTTAAAATGCTTATTTAAATTATAAAGTATAGAGGCTGGAGAGATGGCTCAGCAGTTAAGAGCTGTTGTTCTAGAGATCCCAGGTTCAATATCCAGTGCCCACATGGTGACTCAGAACCATCTGTAACCCAGTTCCAGGCCCCTGTAGACACCAAGCACATATATAGGCAGGCAAAACACCTATACACATTATAACCAAGTTTTTTCTAATTATGAACATATTCTGCTGATGAATGATTTTGAAATGGAAATTAGTATTTTAGTGACTATTCTGGGACTCTTATGTGGGAACTTTATGTAGTTTTGCATTTGTACTTGTCAACTGGCAGTTGTCCCCATCACTTTCCAAGCCTTTCTGTTTGCCTGTGTTATTGGAATTTAGCTGACTGGTAATATGTTTCTGTGAAACAATTTGTGTAGATAACATTGAGTCTTTTTGATTGAGAAGAACTCATTAAAATGGTTGTAATGTTTGTGCCTTTCTACTGTGCTTTTGTTGAAATAGATACAGCACAAAAGGTTTGCTCATTTTGCTAATTAATACCTTTGGTAGAAGAAGGAGATACTTCCAATCTGAAAATGTACATTTTTCAGAATTTCATGTTTTTGAGACAGGGTTTCTCTGTGTAGTCCTGGCTGTCCTGTAACTCTCTTTGTAGACCAGCCTGGCCTCAAACCTGTCTCTCCCTCCCGAGACCTGAGATTAAAGGAGTACGCCACCACTACCAGGCTAGCATTAGATATATTAACCAGACTAACAGGATTTGAAAAATAAAGTTACTTCACATAAACTTGAGGCTGTTATAAACAAAGCAATTTATGGCATGTGCCATAAAGAAGGTTCATTCCTAGTAACTATCAGATTTACAGGGAACAAAGAATGAGGGTGGGTGGTATTCATATTTGCTTAAGGATTGTTAAGGTCAGATGTGTCATAGGAACATTGTCTCTTTCAGCTTATCCTTCCTTCCTATTCATAATTCATGCTTTGATTCCTAATGTTCACGTAAAGTGCTTCCCAGAAAGACTGTTGTGGAAGGAAAAGCTAACATTGAAGGTAACCTTTAGTTTTTTTATTAGTAATTTTAGATTCCTGTTTAATTCATTAAATAGGGAGTAATAAACCTCACTGTGTTTAGATGTATTTCAAACAATGGAAGCTAGTATATCTGTCATTTAAAAAGCAAATATATAAAATTTTATTTTAACTTTTATGGGTATACTTACTTTATATAATCGTTAATTTGCAAAGGTGTTAGTTTCCAATACATATACCACACCTAGTTTCCCTTGTTATTAATATCTTACTATATTAATATATGATTTGCAATTAACGAGCCAATATTCTTTTTTGCTTTTTAACAAGTTTTTATGTGTGTATGGTGTACATGCTTGTGTGCATGTATGCATGCACGCACACTTGTGAACATGCACATGTGTACAACGGATGTGTGAAGGTCTGAGGTTGATGCCAACAGTTTATTCAGTTGCTAAGATAGGGTCTCTCAGTTGAACCTAGAGCTCCATGTTGTGACTAGTATGGCTAGCCTGCTTGCTTGAGGATCCTTTTTTCCCACCTTCTGAGCTCTGGTATTACAGGTGAGCTGCAATGATCACATAGCATTTTTGTAGGATCTGGGAGATCTGAACTCACTTCTGCCTGGCGTTCCATCCACTGAGCAATCTCTTTTTCCTTTAATTTTTTTTTTAAAAATCAAGGTCTTATTATGTAGCTCTGACTAGGCAAAAACTCACTGATTAGGCCTGTTAGTCCATGGACTTCTAGCAATCTTCCCTCCTCTTTCACAGATGATCTGGGATTACTGTCATGCACTAGCATGCCTACCTAAAACTTATTTAACTAAACTTCATAATTTATTCAGAATTTTTTGGTCCTTAATATTCCTTTTCTGTTAATAATCCTATTTAAGATACTTAACCATCATGGATTCTTTTTGTTTTGATTAGTTTTTCAAGACAGTTTTTCTCTGTGTAGCCATAGCCACCCTAGCACTTGCTTTGTAGACCAGGCTGTCCTCGAACTCAGATATCCACCTGCCCCTACCTCCCTAGTTCTGGGATTAAAGTCTTGTACCACCACCTAGCAATGGATTCTCTTTTTTTATGCATTATTTTTAAAAATTTATCTTATGTGTATTGGTGTTTTGCCTGCAATTTGCCTGTGCACCACATGGGTGCCTGGTGCTCACAGAAGCCAGTAGAGTGAGTCACATTTGTAGAGACTGGAGTTATAGATGGTTATGGGTGCTGGGAATTGAACCTACATATTCTAGAAGAGTAGCCAGGGCTCTTAACCACTGAGCAACCTCACCATCCCCATGACTCCTCTTGATTATAGTAGTTTTTCTTGACTTAAATGATACTGATAGTTTTTAGGATTCCTGGTAAGATGTTTTGTAGAATATCCTATAATTAGAATTTGTCTATTTTTTAATGATTAAATATTGGAAGGGTTTTTTTTAAAACAATACCATTGCACTTGATTAAGTGACCCAAAGAGTTTAGTTAGTTGCTTACATGAGTATGGATGAGGGATTATTTACAGGAGTGTGGTCAGTTTACCACTGGTTATACCAACCAAAAAAAACCAAAACAAACAAACAAAAAAAACAAACAAAAACAAAACCTTCTTTTCCCCAGCAACAGTAAACTGCCAATAGTTCCTCAGGGAGGTGAGAACCTTCTAAGCTGCCCTCTAGCAACTGTTAACTGTTTATAAATCCTCTGGGATAGAGTGTGTTGGGGTGGAGCCTTTCAAACTGTTCCATCATGCAAGATGGAATATTGACAGGACCTTATTTTGTGCAGGTAATCAAGTAGTATTTTTCTGAAAGGAAAACCAGAAAGACAGAGGGCCATGCTCATCACATCATATCCATGGGGCATAGTATCAGTTTGACTTGTCACTAATAAACTTTACCTTCATTGCCTGTATGAAATAGTGTCTGTTGCATTACTCCCTTGATTTACCGATTTCTTAGAATACAAATTTGTGATGATTTTATCTCTGATTGTGGAGAGAAAGAGGATTCATTTTCTTATTCAACAGAATTTATTGCAAGATAAAGAAAATGTGGACTTCTTAGGTAAATTTTATTTTTTCCTTCAAGGTTTATGGCTACTAGTTAGGGTAATAAGTCATATTTAATGAATAATCTATACATTTTAGGAAACAAAAGTTAACAAGTATCTGGTATGATGTACAATACATATTTGTTTAGCTGTTATGAATATACTGAACTTTTCAAGAAAATACTTTTTGTAAGAAAATATCAATAAGTAATTGAAATGCATTTGCATATTTCACCAATTCAATTCTTCATGGATTTTTAGTTACCAGATTTTCAGTTACTTCTAAATATAAATTACTTCCCTAAATAAGAGCATTTCTGTCTTCGTATCTTTAATATACTATAAGTACAAAAGATTGTATAAACAATAAGTTGAGCAACCTCCTGCTTATTACATACCCTCAAATGCTAGTCATAGTAACAGATCAGAAGAATGCTGGGAGTAAGCCTCACAAGTACATCTTGTGTTGAAATTTCTTAGGGAATTTTTAACATCGAGGAATGAGTATGTCACACCACAGATGAGCCTGAAGGATGAATTTGATTAATTTTATTCAGCAACAAAATCTCATAATCAGATGATGTTTCTTGATGCCTTCTCTTGCTTTGGAGTTGGATAATCTTAATTGTGTAACTTCCGTTGGGTTTCCATTCTGTCAAGAATGAAAGACTGTCTGTGATGATGGAAAAGAATATTTTCCATTGAACTATGCATAAGCTCAGTGGGAAGAGTTACGAATTACAAATTAATGCGTTTAACTGAATTTTGTTTCTTAATGATAGGCATCTCTACCAGATTTAGCAACACTGCAAACATGGAAAGAACAGAGGCCATCTGGGTTTCTTTGCTGGGTCTGTTGCTAGTTTGTTGTGTAATATTTTGGTAGTTTATCTCTTCAATGATCTTTTATATTTTACTATGCACAGGAAGAATACGCATAGAACTGAGCATTGTTTAGCTCCTTTAAAAATGTGTAGGTCTAGGCTGGGCGATGGTGGCACACGCCTTTAATCCCAGCACTCGGGAGGCAGAGGCAGGTGGATCTCTGTGAGTTCGAGACCAGCGTGGTCTACAGAGCTAGTTCCAGGACAGGCTCCAAAGCCACAGAGAAACCCTGTCTCGAAAAACCAAAAGAAAAAAAAATGTGTAGGTCTATGGTTCACAGTGAGAACTAAAAGTACCAGAGTGGACTGTTATCGTGATTTCATGTTATATTCATAATGAGATACATAAAGCAAAATTGTTGAAGGTATCTGACTTTTCCACAAGACAGTTTGCATATAGTTGGAGGCATAGTATTTTATAATATGAGCTATAAATACGAAGAGGAATTAATTTGGGGGTAATACCTGTGGACTGTAGAACGTTTTATGATGAATATTCTAGATTAGTGAAGTAGTGGTAGATAGAAAACATGTAGGGAGAGCCCTGGGCCTAATTATTTTTTTTCTATTCTTCCCATATGTTATCCCCCTCTTTATGCTTTTTTTTGAGTTTTAATTTGTTTTGTTGTTTTGATGTAGAGTTTCACTATGTTGCCCCTGCTGACCTGGAATTAATTTATGTTGAGCCTCTGACCTCAGCCTCATAGAGTACTACAATTAATTACAAATGTGAACCACCACACCTGGCTGCATTCTCTCTTCCATTATGTCTTAGTGACTGCGTGGGCTTGCTTCATACTGTCTTTCCACAGCTTTCCTGTGGATGGAGCTGAGGCAGGTCAGCTTTGAACAAGGCTTTGGGCTCTGTCCCATCCAAAGTTGAAAATTGTTTTGGAAACCTGAGGCTGCTAGCTTAGCAGTTCAGTATCTTTGCTAGTCTCATTCTGACTTCGTGTGTTTTGCTAGGACTGCTTTTGACTATTTCCTTATTGTTATGACTAACGTATTTTTGTGCTAATAACCAGGGCTTAGTTTGATCCAGCCTTGTAAAATCTTGATCTGTATAAAGTTATTGTATCTGTTCTTTCAAGGGTGAAAATATGCTTTCTTTCTGCTAGTTCTCTCAGAATTTGAGTTCTACCTAGATCATGCCTGTGATTGGATTTTCCACTGTTCAGTTTCCTTACTGTTGATACTCCCCAACTAATTGACTGTCACAACTTTTCGTTTAAGTTCTGTCTGCATTCTCTTTGCTCGGTATCTTCATGCATGCTGCTTACCTATCTGTGCCTCTAATTCTTGCTGCCTCATCTTTTTCTAATTATGTACATTTTGCCTATTTGGGATTTCTTCCTAGGCAAAATACTCTTGAGTTTACCTCTAAGCACCTCATGTGCTCCATCCATCTAAAGTCTTACCTGTAATCCAAACTTTGTGCAGCTTTTTTCGCTATGCTATGCTGCCTACATTTCTAGTACTGCCTAGAGTGAATGTCACACTTCTCTGTCTCATGAGCTCTTGGACACTGAAAACCTGATGGAAAGTGATATGCAATGAGGAATTAAATCACAGCTGTAGATTCTTGTTCTATTAGGTACTCTGGCCTGCTGCCTGATACTCCCATCGTTCATTTCCCACCATTACCTGCCAGACAATTGCAGACGACTCTAAACCTGGTTATCAGTATGTTTTCACCTTAACATAGAGCCTGGCTCATAGTGAGTCATCAGTAAAGAGTTATTGAATGAATAAATGAATATAAGACTCAGTAGTGTATTTTTCAGTTTAGATTTTCCTCTGCAAGTGCAAATTAAAAGACTCTTACTAATTTGTCACAGAACTCTGCAAACCCAAGATCATACACACTGGCTTACCCATTTTACACCTGCTTGTAACTGTCACTGAATGCCTTGATAGTCAAAAATGCCTATCAGGGATTTTGGACAACCGCTCATGTTTTCCCATCTTATAGTATCTATTGACAAGGTGAGTGAGTGTTTGCTCAGGCTCTTCAGCACTTCAGTCAAGAAAAAGAAGTTACACAGAACAAAGTATTCTTCCCTTGCCCTTCTAAATCAGAACACTTGTAAAGTAAGGTGAATTAGTGCTTGCATAGATTCCTGTGTCTTTGGCATGGCTTTGAATGAGTTATGTATAAGCTCAAGCAATTGCTAACGACAGTGGTTATCTGTTATCTTCAGTTGGCCTGTTTTGATTACATACTAAATGAGGGTGTTTGAGTTTTAAATTATGTATGTATTGACTTCTTACCAGAGACCCATTTTGCATAATCATATCAATTAGTAATCAGAGATCTGTCTGCTGTCCATATCTTATTCTTGGCTCAAATTCATGATCAGACATCAACATTTTTAGTTCTGATTGGTTGCAGATATCTCTTAGGTCATGCTCATTTTTTTTCAGGATTATTAATAAATATAGTTTACATGTGCTGAAGTGTTTTTAGGTATATGCAATTGTATGACTTTGGGCAAATTATAAATTATATAATTTGCTAACAGATGAAATAAAATGATAAAAATTTCTGTCACCTTGTGCTCCTTTGTAGTTAGTTCCCTTCCTATTTTGCCAAGCCCTACTAGTTTTTTAATCTGATTTTATGTCTTTTGCAAACAGTGCACAAATTGAGTGTCATTTCTACTATCAAAGCATAAAAAATTCTCCTATTCCCTATACCCTTTCCTTAATTGCATGTATTTGTTCTTTGTTTTCTTGATAATATTTATACTGAGTGGACAATCACTAATTTTATTTGTGTCATTAATTCACATTTCTGGAGTTTCATATTAATGGAATCAAAGTACAACCTTTTGAGTCTAGTGCAATGCTTCTGAGAATCATGCTTGTCCCATTTTTCCAGTTTTCTTTCATTAGCTAGTAGATTTTACCCATGTGGTGTACATCTGGAATGTTTTTATGTATTAGTGGTTATGCATAAAGTTGCTTAAATATCTGTGCTTAGCTTTTTTAGGCATTTACCTTTTCTTAGGTGAAAACACAGAAATATGTTTTCTATGGCTGAGGTTTTTTTGTTATGTATGGGTTTAACTTTATAGAAAGTTACCAAACTGTTCTCAATATCCATAACCTTTTTGGTACTTAATAGCGATATATAAGGTTCTAATTGCTCCATGTCCTTTTATTGTCTGTGTTTTAAGAATGTATTGATATTTGTATTTTTTTATTTTTATTTTATGTGTATGGGTATTTTGTCTGCCTGTATGCATGTTACCATCAACATGCCTGGTGATGCCTGCACAAAGGCCATTGGATCCCTTGGAACTGAAGTTTTAGATGACTATGATCTGTAGAGTAGGTGCTAGGAACTAAACCCAAGTCTTCCAGAAGAGCAGCCAGTGCTTTGAACCACTGTGCCATCTCTCCAGCCCTGCTGAGAAAGAAAATTTTATAGGTGGAAAGTGATTTCTCATTTTCATTTTATTCTACATTTTTCACAATAACTAATATTAATTTTACTTTATTTATTGTATGTTTGCATGTGCACACATGTATAAATCAGAGGAACACATATGGGACTTGGTTCTCTTCTTCCTGTATGTGGGTCCTAGGGATGGAACTAGGGCAGTCAACCTTGATGGCAGGCACCACCTTTACTGGCTGGGTCATTTTGAGCAAGTGTTTGCTAGCATTTTCTTTAACCTTGTGGATGTTTTTAATAATACAGTTTTAGGTTTCTAGATATACCTGCCTTTCACGTATGCATTTGTGTTTTTTCTAATTTTCCCAGTTTGTGGCTTGTTTCATATTATTTTACTTTATTTGTTACATTTATTTATTTACTTACTTTATGTTTATGCATACAGATGTAGGTTCCAGGGATGAAATTCAGGTAGTCATGCTGCCATTACCCACTGAACGAACCATTTTGCTAGCTCTTGCCTTTTTATTTTTAAAAAACAATTTTTCAAAAAGTAGAAGTTTTATATTTTGCATTTCTTTCTATTTTTTCAGTTTTTTAATGTTTATGACATTTCTGTACTAAGAATTTTCCCCAACCCAAGTTCTTATATAAATATTTAGATTCTTTGCATAAATTTTATAGCTCTTGTGTTCATATTTCAGTGTATTGTCCACTTGAAGTTGATTTTTATGCATGGGTTAAGGTTTTGTTCCTTTTTTTAAAAATTGTTGTTTGTTTTGTTCAGATGTTGAATCATTATTTGTTGGGGAAAATTACTTTTTGTCTCTTGAATTAACTTGGCATTTTTGTGAAGAAGAAATTGTCTGTGTATGTTTCAGTTTCCAGACACTAGTCTTTTTATTGAGCTGTATTTTTGTCTTATTAATACCAGACTACTTGGAATGTTATAAAGTATTTTTAGTCAATTGATAGGAGTAGCTCAACTTTTCTTTTTTGTAATTGTTTAAGTTGGACTGGGAATATTCTTAATAGTGAGGTTTTTGGTTAGTACCACACAGACTATTGTTTGGGCTTTCTTATATACATATTGCCCATATTACTTTTAAAATCACCCTACACATTCTGAGAGGAGGAAGGGAGAGCAAACACTTTTCATTGTGATCTATAAATTTGGATTTTGGGTATATGTTATCTGAGTTCTCAGCACTGCCATTTACTTAAAAATTTATGACACACTCATCTCTCCATTCTAGGTTTAAATAATGCGTTATAGACTAGTAACTTCTTTTTTTCTTTTATAAAAACAGAGTTTTTGCTGGGCAGTGTTGGCACATGCCTTTAATCTCAGTACTCGGTGATGGAGGAAGGTCATTGGCTAATAAAGGAACTGCCTTGGCCCATTTTATTGGTTAGAACATAGGTAGGTGGAGTAAACAGAACAGAGTGCTGGGAGGAAGAGGAAGTGAGCTCAGACTCCACGGCTCTCCTCTCGGGAGCAGACGCCTCAGAGAGACGCCATGCTCCCCGCTCCCGGGAAGATGCAAGCTATGAAGCTCCAACCCAGGATGGACATAGGCTACAATCTTCCTGGTAAGCGCACCTAGGGGCGCTACACAGATGATTAGAAATGGGCTAAATTAATATGTGAGAATTAGCCTAGAAGAGGCTAGATAGAAATGGGCCAAGCAGAGATGAAATGAATACAGTTTGTGTGTTGTTATTTCGGGCACAAGCTAGCCGAGCAGGCGGCTGGGGTGTTGGGGATGCAGCCCCGCCGCTCTTATTACTACAACTCGGAAGACAGAGGCATGCAGATCTCTGAGTTAGAGGTCAGTCTGGTCTACAAAGTAAGTTGCAGGACAGCCAGGGCTACACAAAGAAATCCTGTCTCAAAAAAAAAAAACCAAAACAACAAGAAGTAGTAGAACAAAAAAATGGAGTCTTTTATCACTGGCCTGACTGGCCTGGAACTAACTATGGAGCCCAGGCTGGCCTGGAACTCGTGACAGTTTTACACTACTTCCAACATCATGGAGTTTTTATGAGGAATATAGATAATACATGTAAATAATTTCACACGTAGAATGTGTTCAATATAGTGATATTCAGTAATCACATTGTTTTTTCCTTCAATGAAATGTATTTCACAACTGAAAGTAATTAAGTTTTAAAGATTGCCAAATGAAACTCTTAGAATGATTTTGCTGTTATTTATTTTGCCAAAATAGCCTTGAGCAAATTGAACATGGTTTCCTTTATCTCTCTCAAAATAATGTCAGTTTTATATAATGATCAATTTGGAAGGTTGTTTGTTTTTTGAGACTGGGTTTCTCTTTGTAGCCATGACTGTCCTGGATCTCACTACTATGCAGAGCAGGCTGGCCTTGAACTTGAACTCACAGAAATATGCCTGACTCTGTATGCTGAATGCTAGGATTAAAGACATGATAAAGCCATGTTCAGCCCAGTTTGGAAACTTTTTAAAAGTACAGTTGAATGCTTTGGGTTTTTCTACTGGTTTTGAAGTGGTTATTTCAACCCAGAAGTCTGGAGATGACATTTATTTCCTGAGTCATGTAGGTCTGATTGTTTATGACTTGTGAGACTCTCTGCTTTAATGAACACAAACCACTTAGGCTGGCTGGAGATAATGATCACTTTTCCAGTAAAGTTATTTTGGTTATCACAAGTAGAGCCCAAGAACTTTGTGTTTCCCCAATCAGTTCACAGGAGGTAGGAATCAAAAGAAAAATTGAGCTCAAGAAAGTTTGTAAAACCGAGAGGACCAGGACATTAGGGAACAGTTGTCTCTAAGCCTACACCAATCTATGGCCTTCTGGAAGTTGATTACCACCATCATTATTTGATTTCATAGTAGTAGTTTTCCAATCAAATGTATGCTGCTTGATACTTGAAAATATGGAAAATCTATAGTATTTGGAGATTTTTAAAAAGTAATGTTACACTATCCCTTGATGTTGCTGAAGATCAGTTTAGCATTAGTAGTCTGTTTTGAGTGCAGTCCTTCTATTACCATAGCGCCTTAGTAAATACATTAAGCTTGTAGCTCAAACTGTGGTTCAAGCAAGCTATTGTCATGGTGAATACAATTATCGTTTTGAATATCACATTTGTTCATAATCCAGATTTGTGTCTTTGTTTTAGTGTAGTATTTACCTTTTGATGCTTTTGATTCCCTTTGTTCCTAAGTGGTAAATTTATTTCATAAAAAGTTCATTTTACACTGTTTTTATTTTTTTGGAGTATGATTTCGCATATCTCGGACTGGCCTCAAACTCATTTTGTAGCTGTGGATGGCCCTGAACTTCTGATTCTATTGCTTCTACGTATGAAATATTTGAATTACAAGTGTATGCCATCTTGCTTTGTTCAAGGAATGCTAGATTTCAAATTCAGGGCTTTATGCAGGTTCAATAAATATTCTACCAATTGAACTTTAATCCAAGACCTAAAATTTATTTTTACGGAATTGAAAGTACATGGTTCACCCCTTTTCATTTAATTATTTCCATTTTATATTCATTGAGACTAGATGTTGCTTCTGTTTCTTGTTTTTGTTTTGAAATATGTTTTTATGTGTTTCAAACTGACCTGTAGACAAGATTGGCCTTGAACTTTCAATACTCCTGACTCTTCTTCCCAGATATTTGGTTCCACTTTAATTAAGAGAAAAGTAGCTTCTAAAGATATATTTTTTTCTTCCACCAATTATCATTGACTATTTAGTTGTTACCTAGGGCCTGGTTGAAGTTTTGTTCTGGTTCATTAGAAAAGTTCTTTGAGCCTTGAAAATGTTCCGACTCTTTTAATCTCATTGATGTTGTAGATATTCAAAAACAGATGTCTGTTGTCTACCTTTATCCTCACAATTATGATAAATAAAAGTAATTATCTGTTCATCTTTCAAGGAATTCACAAAATAATGAGTTAGTAAGAGAGATGAAGTATTTGTGAATAACTTCTTCTAACCCATCAAACATGTAAATACCCCTTCTCAATTGACTGAACAATGGTTCCAGTGTCCCAGCAAGAATTTGCAAATACTGGTAACTAAACTTTCGAGTAATTTTAACTAAAATAATAATCAGTAAGTTTGAGGCCCAGCATTACAGATTTAGCTAGACCTCACAGAGACTAATTTGTGTTCAATACATTTCTAAACAATAGAAAGGAATAGTTTTTTTTAATTAAGAAAAAATGGAAATCATTCTCAAGGACATTACAAACTAGAAGGCAAAATGCAAGTAAATAGAGAGATTTATATTTTCTAACTCATCCAGTCCATTCTCTATAATGCTACAGTTCTTTTAAAAATCATATTTTTCCCTAGTTAGGTGTGACTTCATCACAAATGGTAGCATGATTTTTTTGGGTAGGGCATTAGAGATCAGAGTCCTTCATCAGTTATGCACCATGTAGTTGGAAGGATTTGATCTGCCCCCACTTTACTTCCATAAGCAGAGGCAGATGGATCTCTGTGAGTTCGAGGCCAGCCTGGTCTACAAGAGCTAGTGCCAGGACAGGCTCCAAAGCTACAGAGAAACCCTGTCTCGAAAAAAACTAAAAAAAAAAAAATTCCTTTTCTTCTTTTCTTTACATGTCCTTAAAAGAGCCACTTTAAGCGTTTCTTTTGGGAAATGTTTCCTTGAAAGAAGGTTTTAGTGTTTATAGTCATACTGCTACAATGATCACCCTTAATATGTGCGTCATTGATTCCACAGTTTGTGTCTTTACCACCAGTTGTTATAGGATCAAATATCTCATAGCTGCTTGGGAAATAGTGAAGGAATGCATTTTTAGGGCATAGACAAATGTAGGGTGATAGTAATCAAGGCAGAGTGAACTGAACAAAGTCATGCATGGAAAGGAATAAATTATTTAACTTTTCTTTCCCTTGTCTCTTTCTCCCTCTTCCTCCTTATTAAATACGTATATATTTTCCCAAAACTGTCATTTTTAGGGAAAGTATGTTATGATTTAATACAGTGAGAGAAAAAAATATCTTTCTGGTAGTTGAAAATGATTCGTTGTTGAAAACAGTGAATATTTCTGGGGAGGGTGAACACTTCTCTTGAGGGGAAGCACAGTTGATGGAAATGGAATTTTATTATTGCCAAGAAAAGTGTAATAATGATCAAATCTCATATAACAACTACTATCAGAATGGAAATTTCCACAGAGAAAAGAGATTTCAAAGTCTTAGCTAATGGCTCATATATATTTAGTATTCAGTGTAGGAGAACTCTAATTTTATAATAGAATTTGACAGATTTTGACAATTCAGTTTGTGATGTATGAATTAATGGAGGTCCATTTATGTTGGCATTTGGTGACTCTGCCAGATGTTGGGCATATTTTTGAAGAAAAGAATAGACAGTTGACTAGAAGCCCAAATCTTCACTATCAACTACCTACCACTGCTGCATATTGGTACAGGACATAAACATGCTGCAGATAGAAAACACTCTATCAGCAGCTAGAGATTTGACCCTGTCATTATTAAATGTTCCACTGAGTGGGATCGGACCTTATGAATGATAGGTGCCCCTTTTACACAGATTTGAATCAGTCCTGTAAAGTGTCTGTGTCTTTCTAGCCACTTCAGTTAAGCCACACAACTCCTTTGTGCTTCAAGTTCTTCATATATAAAATGAGAAGACTAATTAATAGGGTTGTTAGAAGGATTAAATGAGTAAATACACACAAAAAAATCTTTAAATAATGCCATGTAAGTTGTATGTAGATTTTAACCATTGTTATTATTATCATCATCGTCATCAATCTTTTCACTTTCCAGCATACAGACAGTATCAGTGTCCACTTACTAGCTCACTAAACTAAGTATTCTTTGAGAGCTTGTTCAGAATTGCAATCTTCTTTGTGTTGTCTTTTTGGTTTGGTTGTTTTTGTTTGCTTTATGTATACAGTGTTCTCTTGCACGCCAGAAGAGGGCAGCAGATCTCATTATAGATGCTTGTGAGCCACCATGTGGTTGTTGAGAATTGAACTCAGGACCTCTGGAAGAGTAGCCCATGCTCTTAACCTCTGACCCATTTCTCTAGCCCTTCTTTATGTCTTCTGAAGCTAGCATCTTAGTACTAATTTTAAATATATGTGGAATGAATGAATGAATCCTGCTGAGTCTATTTTAGCTTTGCTCAAGGATGACCGCTTCAGAATAGATAACATATATGGAAACTCATCCCTGAAGAAGAGTGATTCTCCTCTCAGCAGTCATTGGTCACCTGGGAAGCACGTGGAATTTACCCTGTCTGTATCGGCAAGTCAAATATTGTTGTCATTATGCTGTTTTTATTCAGGCAACTATATTGTAATTCAGAAGTACACTTTTTTATAGAAGACACTGTCTCATAGAAGATAATTCTGGTCTTTCAGCTTTTAAAAAATTTCTGTCTCTTCCACAATTTTCCCTTAGCCTTAAGTGTAAGTGCTGCATTGGTAATGTATCAGTAGAATTAGATACACCACAGCCATTTACTTTGTACATTTTGACCAGTTGTGAATTTTTGTAATAGTCTCCCATCTAATACAAGAAGAAGCTCATTGATAATGTTAAAACCTTTATTTATCTGTGAGTCTAAGAATAAATATTTAGAATCTAGTTAGATATATTAGTTTAGAAAAATGGTAGAAGAAAGTTCTACTGTTGGATCCGTAAGTACACTGGCCTCTACAGTACTAGGTATGAATTCTCTCCTGTTGAGGGGCATTAAGAACCCAAATTGGGGGCCTAGAAGATGGCTTAGCAGTTAACAATACTGGCTGCTCTCTTCCAGTGGACCCGAGTTAGATTCTCAGCACCTATATATCAGCTCACAACTCTCTGTAAATTCCAGTTCCTGAGCACCAGGCACCCATGTGTTGGCAGACAAAAACACCTTAAATGAATTAATTTTTAAAAAAATGAGTCTAGGATATATGAGAGGAAAGAACTGGAAACAAGGCATTTGAAAAAAATTCTTTGTGCAATGAGATAGATGCTTTACTTCAATAATTATTCTTTTTCAACTTGTTATTCTTTTGCTTCTTAAAACCTGTGTGCACATCTGTTTTCCTCTTATTTCTTCCTTTCTAAGTTAAATTAGATTTGAAATAACTCATTAATGATTTGAAATCACTGGGTAAAGACAGCTGGAATCAGTGGTGTAGTTTTATTCTTGTCTTATCCCTCTAGGGATGGTGTGAAAATAGATACTTTCTCTAATTATAGTCACTAAAAATCTAATGAACTCTTCTGTTTTATAAAACCATCTCTATTTCCCTTTTCTAAACACCTTTTATTTTTGCTACTGATAGTTGCTGTTTACATTATTCTGGATTCAAACATTTGATTCCTTTATGAAACTAAACACTTAATACATTGTAGAAAGTAGTGGCTCACAACATTCCATAACTCCTGTTTCAGGTGATTTAAAGAAAATTGTGCTTGTAAGGAAAAGTCATTTTGTATTCAGTTTTTAAGGTATTCTCTTGATTACTGTTGTCAACATGGGGGTTGATTGTGTCCACATTTTGATGAGTAACATATTATGACTATAATATTTATCTGGTTGTAGGAATATATTTAGATCTTATTCAAATTTGGCACAGCATATAGATAAATCTAATCCTATAGAATACTCTTTTAAATACATAATATTTTTCCTTGTTAAACTATTGTGTGCAACTGTAGAAAACAGAACATTAGTTGATTTAATTATTGACATTCACTAATTGTACATACTGATAGAGATCAGTGGGATATTTCCATATATATCGCTAATCGTATCTAACCAATAACATTATATATGTTTTATATATATATATATTTAAAATCATGCATGTCACTAATCACATTCAGCTTCCCTTTTTTCACGCTACCACTTTCTCCATTTCTACTAATCGACATTCTACTTTCAAGTTAGCTAATTAAAAGATTGCATATGTAAGTGAAAATGTACTTGTCTGTGTCTAGCTTGCTTCAGTTATCATTTTGTCTTTCAATTCAATTCAATAAAAAATAGGATTTCATTTTTTGGCTGATAGCAGTTTAGTGTGTGTGTGTACATGCTACACATTATACATTCATCTGTTAAGGATTACCTGGGCTGACTCAGTATCTTAGTAATTATGAGTAATGCTACAATAAATTAATATTTCAATTTCTCAAATCAAAGTTTCAAAGTTTTAAATATATAAGTGATTGCAAAAATGTGCTGCATTTCTTGAGAGTAATGAAAACCTTCTAAAATAGCATGGTGATAATAGTTGCATAATGCTGTGAACATATTAAAAATATTTTGTGATAAATGAACAGATCCTGTGACATATTGACATATCAATAAAGCAGCTTGAAGGTGTACTTAAATCATTATGTAATGACTCTACAATTTTTTAGTTGACTGTGTATCCTTTGGCAACTTGCTTTCCTTGCTGTACCCTGGCTTCTTCAAATGTATAGTGAGGATAATACTGTTAAAAATCTTCTCTATCAGCTGGTTTTGAGAATTAAATGAAATATATGCTAAGGACTTTGAAATGTGCTTTTGAGCATAAACTTCAAATATCAATAATATTTGGCATATTTTAATCATACACTGAGCTTAGAAGAAAAGTCTGAGGATGGATGTACTCAAGTGCAGTGTGGTTAGTGAATGGATGGGTAACAAAAGCCACGTGGAAGGATTTGGTTGCTCAGAAAGAATATGTAGATTAGTGAAAGATAGAGAAGTGAGTGAAATAGTATGCAGGCAGGAGGAGATCCAGAAAGGAAAAATGAAGATCATTGCTCAGAAGGATGTGTTATTACAGAAACAAAGGGCAAAACAGACTATATGGATGCTAATAGTAGTACTAGAGAGAAGTTAAAGACTGGAAACTATAGCTAGGGTTGGAACAGTATAGAATATTTATCTAGCATGCATAAAGCTATGGATTTGTTTGTAGAGTTCTGTAAAACAGAAAAACAAAATTAGAAGAAAATTTCAAACTGTAAATTTCCATTGGGTTTGGCAAATTTGTATTGTGAAAATATAGGGCCAAATACTAACCAGCCTACCGAGAAAGATGGTTTTAAAAAAGCATGAGGAAATTCTGAAAGCATCTTTTTTTGAGGAGGATAGTCATTTCTTTAGTCGTTGAGTTCCTACAGCATGTCAGGCACTGCTCTAGGTAATTGTGGTATACCAATGAACAAAACAAAATAATCTCCATCCTTAAGGCTGTCCCTTCATACTGGTCCTGGTACAAGGAAGAAAGGACTAGAAGGCAGATATTTTGTCAATGAATTTTTTAAAGAAGTGTTTAAACATATTTAAGGTAAGGAACAATGGGGATAAAGTAGAAATGCTGGGACTTGATAATGCAGAGGAAGTATGGTAACATTGGTGCACAAAGATGAAGATCAGAAAAGGGAGGTAGCGCGGCACGGTGATGGCGCACCTTTAATCTAAAGCACTTGAGAAGCAGAAGTAAGTGGATCGCTGTGAGTTTCAAACCAGCCTAGTCTGCATAGTGTGAGTTCCTGGACAGCCAGGGCTATATAAGAGAGACCTGTCTTAAAAAGGAAAAAGAGAAATGTAGGTGAAGACTTAATTAGTCCTGAACAGAAGAGATGTCATTTTCTCAAACTGCAAGAGCTGGCATTTATGTGCAGGGAAATGGGAAGGGCTTCTTGGCACTAGATGTTTTTGATTGAGGGATGCAGAAGCAAGGGCTCATGTGGGGAGAAGTATGAAAGACAATTTGAGCAGAGTTATAAAGTTTTGAAATATATACTTAGGTGGAAATTGAGATTTTAGAAAAGGAGTTCTGAACTCTTGTAGGTTTTTGGATCAAAGTGTGTATGTTGGGGGGGGGTGTCTTGTGTGGGTGATGGACTTTCCAAGTAGTGTAGCAAGATTTAGTGTGGAGAACAAGATTGAAAGCCAAGTTTCAAAGTCTTCATTCATTGTCAATAAGTGACCAAAGATCTGTTTTTGATAGAGATGATGAGATGGGTATTAAAGGTCACTAGAGATAAAGAAGTCAAAGAACTGTGGAGTGAACTGACTGTGCAGATTAACCTGATAATTTCATCAGATGCTGGAAGGAGATGAAGTGGAAAAGTTGCTGATGACCCAAGTGAATGAGGTCAGATATTCTTGGGGTGAATAGATGGCCATATGAGAAGTCAAAACTAGTGTCTGTCTTCACATTATATGAGCCCAAAGTATGAAGTGATGAGGTTAAATTAGACTATATAAGCAATGCAGAGGCTAATGGAAACTCTGGTTGGTAGAAGTTAGAGGCATGTTGCAGAATATATAGGTAATTACTGGAAAGAATTTCCAGTTTAAGTGTGAAGAGAAAGTGGTTAACAGGGCTGCAATTTCTGCGGGGCATAGTATAATCGTGGCAAGGGGGAAAGGGAACATGATGACCCACGCCTATAATTTCAACACCTGGAAGGCTGAAACCTAAGGATTGCCATAGTTTGAGGCCAGTTTCATCAACATGGTATATTCCAGGCCTGCCTAAGCTATACAGTCTCCATCTCCCCCCCTCCCAAAAAAAAGAAAGGAAGGAAGGAAGGAAAAGAAAGAAAGATAGATAGATAGATGGATGCTAGGAAGAAATACAGAGAGATAATACGAATATAGGCAGCAGAATCACTGTAATCGGTAGTTTTAATTGGCTTTTAGGATTCAGTGCTTTTTTTTCTTTATTTGTTCTCATTCATTCATATTTGTTCTTCCATTTCACTTCCTCCCTGCCAGTCCTTTCCTCTCTCCTTGTCCCTGTCCCATTTCTTCCCTCCAAATGCTATGACATATGAGCAGATAGGCGTCCCCCAAATACCCTGTAATTTCCCCCAGTCTTTTCTCTCTGCAGAAAGGGTCTAAGCCTGTCTAAAGTTATAAACTTCCTAATCTACATCTTTTGGCATTTATTCTAATCTATGTCTGTTTTGTACAAAATACAACTACAACAGTGTACATGCTGTTTTAGAAATATAGCCAGAAACCTTAGTTTTGATAACACTTTTTTGGATTACTTTAAAAATTAAAATGTGTCTTCCCAGGAGTAAATAAGACATTTCTGTGTAGTATTTTTTGTTCACTGTTAGGGCTCAGTTTCTGCTTTTAGTATAGCAATAGGGTGGTTGTTTATTTATCTACTTATTTATAAAGAAAGCGGGGGAAGAACAGTAACAAATAGTGTAGATCTGAGAGTTACACAGTGGAAGAGTAGATTATATGCCTGTGCTATGGACACTTAGTTGATCAACTATTCTTATTTAAACATTTACAAAGCTGTTTTTCATTACTTAATTCTGATTATCAGACTCTAGTATATGAAGTCCAGAGGTAATCCTTACTAAGATTTATAGCCATTGACACCATAAAGATGCATAGTTTAGTTGCTTAGGAATTTACTCGTGGGGAATTATTTAAGAACGAAAATGTGTGACAGCTAAGAAAAAAAACTGGACATTGGTAAAATTGAAACTCCTTAGGAAATAATTAGTTTGTTTTGCTATATAGCATCGTGGATGAAAATCAAAGGTTACTTGGGTTCGAACAAGAAGAAATATTTATTTTTCTTCTTTTCTATTCTCCTTCCTTCACTCTCTCCCTTCCTCCCTCTCATTTCTTCTTTCTTTTTTCCCCTCTGTGTAGTCCTGGCTGTCTTGGAACTTACTCTGTTGACCAGGCTGGACTCAAACTTAGAGACTTGCCTGCCTCTGCTTCTGAGGTCTGGAATTAAAAGCAAGCACCACCACTGCCTGGCTGGTTGTATTTCTTAAAATCAAGCAAAGTGTCATGCTTTATCCTAGACATAAGTGTAAATTTGTCATACAAACTTTATTTTAGAAATCACAGTAAAACCAATTAACTCATAATGTTGTGTAATATGAGAAAGAGATACACATAACAGTCTTGCAATTTTTATAATAGTCTACTGTTTTCCTTTTGCTGTAGTAGTTTCATATAGTTAATTATTCCCAAAGAAAATCTATTCAGATATCACAGAGATGGAGACAGTATTTAGCAAGTACACACATGTTTTAAAAATGATTGCAACAGCCAGGCGATGGTGGCACATGCCTTTAATCCCAGCACTCGGGAGGCAGAGGCAGGTGGATCTCTGTGAGTTCGAGACCAACCTGGTCTACAAGAGCTAGTTCCAGGACAGGCGCCAAAGCCACAGAGAAACCCTGTCTCGAAAAACCAAAAAAAAAAAAAAATGATTGCAGCAATTGTTTTTAACATTTAGGATGTAGTGATTCAACACATGAATGGGGCACATTATTCATTTGTTTCTGCTTACCTAAATATGTGAACTAGGCTCAGATTCTTCCCACTGCTCCATTCTTACTTTGATATACTCATATTTTTCTCTGAAATATCCCTGACTTACCTTGATCCTAAAAACTAAATTGCTTTAAACATTTACTGTTGATAAGTACATTAATGGAAAAGCTGGAACGCTTATGATAATTTCTCTAAGTTTCTTTTTTTAAAACAATTTATTTATTTATTATGTATACAACATTCCTTCTATGTATGCTTGCATGCCTGAGAGGGCACCAGATCTCAGTAGAGATAGCTGTGAGCCACCATATGGATGCTGGGAATTGAACTCAGGACCTCTGGAAGAGCAGTCGGTGCTCTTAACCTCTGAGCCATCTCTCTAGCCCCTCTAAATTTTTTATAAACAAGTTCTGGAGGAGTATTTTATTTAGTTTTGTTGCTCTGTGTATTAAAATCAAAGACAAAAACCATTGCTCCTTACAGAAGTGCCTTGATTCTGAAATACCAGGTGAGGCTTGGTTTTGAGCTGACCAAAACTTGGTTTGGGCCCCAAAAGAGACATTTAGGCTCTCTTGGGAGCGAGACTTATCAATATAGTGAGAGCACAATGGATATTAAAGAAACTAAGGGAACGCAGATAAGTGTGTCTACCAGGACCTCCCATTGCTCATAATCTCAATCTTTTATCTTAAACATTTGATATTCCTTTAAGTATGTAACTGCTTATGTTCATTCAAACATGTTAAATATTCCTTTTCTAGGACCCTAACATGTTAATTTTTGTAGATCCGAATTATTGATGCCTATGGGGACTTTCTCATTTGGCTCCTACATTTTATAGATAAGAAAACTGAGGTGCAAAGGAGAACTGAGATTCAAAGTTGTTTTTCTAGTGAAGTAAGCGTCTTCCTAATTTAGCAAGAGAATGATGCTTATCATTTTGCCTTACATATGTCTTGTTCTTGAAATTTTGGTTTCAGTAAAAAGGAATAGGCCTTTGGGTTGTAGGATTTCACAATACATGTCTACATGCACAGATTAGTTGACTTGATTTGGAAAGGATCAGAGCGGAAAATGATTGTCTGAGGTCAATTATTTCCACTTCTAAATCTGTGGCCCTCTGCAGAGCTACTACTCTAACTGCCTTCTTCCTGTTAGTTAGGGTGTTACCAGGACAGGATGGGAGGTTTCTTCCTATTGCCTGCCTGGGTAGATACTTCCCTTTTATGCCCAGCACCCAGCCTTCCCTGAATGGCAAGCATTGCAGAGCGATGTGGTAGTCTAGAGTGTATTCATTTGATTATACTTGCTGCTTGTTTTTGTTTCTAGTCTGATGCCTACCAAGACCCTCTAGTTTGCTACTGCATACAACCCTGAGCTGAATTATTTATTATAACCTTTGAGGAGCCTTGAGAAGTTTGTTTTCCTTCTTTTGAAAATATTTTGAGTGTTTCATGACTATGAGTAAAGTCACAATATATCATTTTTCTTTTATTTATATGCTAATTAAAAGCATTGAAGAGATAACTCAGTAAGTAAAGTGCTTGTCTAACAAGCATGAGGAGGAACCTAAGTTGCATCTCTGCCCATATAAAACCTGGGTTTGATGACATGTGCTTGAAATTCCAGCTTTACGGGGGGGCTCAGAGACAAGTAAGAATCCCTGGACCTTACTGACAAGCCAGCCTTGTCTGATTAGCAAGCCTGATAGCAAGCCCCAGTTCCCAGTAAGAGATCCTGTTTTAAAAAGCAAGGCGAATGGTTCCTTAGGAAAGACATCTGAGACTGACCTCTGGTTTCCACAGATGTGCTTGCCTGCACATTCATACATACATATGTACATAAAATTAGTAAATTGTTATCTGATTAGTATAGAATAATGAAATGTTTGTGGTCCTTTTCATCTTATAACCTTAGTATTTTCTCTTCCATTTCATAAGAACTTTATCTCTTTTGTTAGAAAACTATATTGGTTTCATTTGGACTCCCTGAGTTTGAAGCATAGTAGTCCTACAGAAGATGTTTTAACTTATTTGTATTGAGTATATTTTACGTGGGTATTAAGTTTTGAAATATATTTTGTGAGCAACTGGTAGTGTGTTCAATTTTAAAATCTGTATTGTGAGCAATTGGTAAACAAAGTCTGTTTCCATTGTTCTGTATGATAATACTCTTTTTCTTAGTATTTACTATATGAAGACAGTGTTTTGTACTCATAAGTCATCACCATTTCTATTTCAATTTAACGTTTTTGAATATTTGTCTGCATGTACATAAGTGTTGCATGTGTATACAGTGCTTGTGAAAGTGAGAAGGTGGCATTGCCTATCCTGAAACTGAAATGACAGGTAGTTATGAGCTACCATGTGCATGCTGGGAACCAAACCCACATCTTCTGAGCCATCTCTCTAGCCCCACCGTTTCCACTTAAATGGTGAGGAAGCTGAAACATGATGTTGAGTCAATGAACTTTATGTAGTTTACATAATAGTAAGCGGCAAACTCAGTACTTGAACCCAGACATCTGGCTCATTTACCCATATACTTAGCTTGTATGTTCCTTTACTTTACCAGAACTTAGATGCCACCTACTCTGAAATTGGGATAATTTCATGCCCTCTGAAAGAAGGTAATTATCACAAAAATCAGAGAACTTGACATTTGAACATTTAGGGATATACCCATTAAAAGATGAGACAGGGCTTGGGAGAGATGGTTCAGTTGGTAAAGTGATTGTCATGTAAGCTTGAGGACTTGAAGTTGGATCTAGCACCCTTGTCAGGTGCAGTGACATTCTTTTGTAATCCTAGCACTGGGAAGATGGGAAAAACTCTGGGACTTCTTCACTAAGTCTAGACAATTGGTGAGTTCCGGGTTCAGTGAGAAACTGTATTAAAAATATCAACTTCTGGCCTCCACATGCATGCACAGCCCCTACAACACAGCCTTGACCAAAATATATTTTTCTCTCTATAATGGACCTCGAGTCTTCACAGATTGGCTCCAATGGGATACTGTGATTTGGGAGCTAGCCTTGTTTAGTCAAACAAGTGAGCCATATTTGACTATAATGCTGCCATCCCTCTGTCCTTCCATTAATAAATCCAGAGTTTTTACCTCCTTATAACACATATTTAGGCACCTCAGATTACAGTTGTATGCTGAGAGAATAAGACAACAGATCTCCAAGAATTACTGATTATGATTACCGTGGGGGAAGCTATGCTGTGCAAAGGTTTCCCCAAGTTTGCATATTTATACTTTCCATTTACTACTAGAGCTTTTAATTGGATTGTTAGATTTGGCATTAAGTGACCTTAAGTTTACTTTTATGGAGATTCATCCAGGTAATTCCAGTCCAAACAAACAGCAGTTGAATATAATCTGTGATACTTGTAGAGAAAATTAAGACAGAAGACCAGTTTGGTGAGATTAGGGCCCTTTTAATAGGGAATTCCCGTGGAGAGAATAGTTAGAATGGCTGACAGAAGTAAGGTATATTTAGACTAGTCCTGGAACCAAGCTCAGTATGTGGCCAAAGATAAAATTCTTTTGTCATAGCATATAAGTCTAGCTATGTAGTATAACATATGTGAAATCTACAACATATTTTAGAATTCATTTCATAAAATTCTAGATAAAATGCCATAATTACATAAGACTTGGATACACATTCATTATTTTCCTAGAAATTTTAAACTAAACCTCCCCCTACTCAGTTTTTTTCCTTCAATGATCCTTTTTCCTTTATTCTTCTGTGTTTATTTAGCAGTGTGCTGCAAATATGTTTATATGTTTGTCCTGCTTGGGTATCTGATCAAACCCATAGTGTTAAAAACTTGTGCATGACAGGAACTGGTATATCCCTAACTAAAATGGCTCAATGAGAGTTAGAGTGTAAGCAGAAAGAGTGACTTGCTCAAGCTTTGCCCCAGGTTTGCTCTTATCTGCCCACTGATAACCTTGCAGCAGACTAGAGGTGAATGACTAAAACAAAAGGACAAGAATTCCTGGACAGCAACCACCCCCAGGAGTTGCAGGTGACTTCAGAGTGCCTGTAAAGGTCGTGAAATTCAAATCCTGCTCAGGTACTGAGTAAAGGACCCAAGCAAGGTGAGAGCCTGAAGAACCCTGGGGGTGTGTTGGGCTTGAGTTATATCCTAGTATTTCTTAGTAGCAATTATATGGTTAGCTAAGAAAGAGTTTGCTAAGAAAGTCAACAATTCATTAAAAACGTCAGGCAAGGCACGGTGGCACATGCTTTTAATCCCACTACTTTGAGGTAGAAGCAGGCAGATCTTTATGAGTTTAAGACCAGCCTGGTCCACAAAATGAATTACAAGACAACCAAAACTGTTAACACAGAGAAGCCCTCTCTCCAAAAAAAAAAAAATCCTTTAAAAACCTTTTTAGAGGTTGCCTGGTGGTGGGGGTGCACACCTTTAATCTCAACACTCTGAGGAAGAGACAGGTGGGTCTCTGTGAGTTCCAGGATAGGCAGGGCTACACTGGGAAACTTTGTCTCAAAAAAGAAAACAAACAACCAGACAAACCCAACAAAACAAATCTTTCTAGGATCTGTTTGTCATGTATAGAACAAGAAAGTGTGTGCCTTCATTAATGAGTGTGTGTAAGAAGATTGACATTTTATACACTTCATTATAACCTCTTCTACTTAAAACATGGTATCCCCCCCCCCCCCGCCGCAAAAAAAAAAAACCTAATGATAGCCATTTTGTGACTAACATATACCAGTTAGGTCTCTGAGCAGTTTTCTACATAAGATCTTAGGGATATCAAAAGATTGTAAAGAGGAAAATCACTAATTCATTTTAAGATTATCAATGAAAAGATTTTCTTACAAATGAATAACTTTTCCTTGTTGAATTTTAGTATTTTCCTCATCCGTGTTCTCTCTCTCTCTCTCTCTCTCTCTCTCTCTCTCTCTCTCTCTCTCTGTGTGTGTGTGTGTGTGTGTGTGTGTATACGCGCATGTGCGTCTATCCCTAGTTATTTGTGTGTGTATGTGAAATACCTCGGGTGCCATGCTTAAGAATGCTATCAACTCTGTTTGATATGGGGTCTCTCATCCTACAGCATACTAGTTAGGTAAGGCTGGCTGGCCAGTGTGCCAAGGGATCTTTTAAGCACTGGAATGACTAGCAAATAGTACAATGCATGGCACTTTTATGTGGTTTCTGGGAATCAAACTCAGATAGAGCCTCATGCTTGTGAGGTAAACACTATACTGAACTGAGTCTTCTTCCCAGTCCAGGTTGAACTTGAACTTACAGTTATTTCCTGCCTCCGCCTCCTTAGGTGATGATGGAAGGGGTAGGGCACCATGGCCGAGTCTGAACTCTAACATTATTATTTGGAGGGTTCTTTTCTGTTTCGAAAAGTAATTTTTTTTTCAGAGACAGCTTACATATTGCAATGTGCTGCTCTCTGTTCTTGACATTCTTTATGCTTTCCCTTCACATAGCTGCAGTTCTTACAAGGGAATTCAGTGTCCATCTCACAGGTATACTCACATGTACACAGTGTCTGTTCAGGTAAAAACATGTATCAGACCTTTACTGACAAACCTGAACAGGGGCCAAAGAGCACAACAGAAGAGTAGAAGAGACTGGCTCTTTAAAAGTACTTGTTTTTGTAGAGGACTTGGTTCAATTCCTAGCACCCACAAGGGGGTTCACATTGATCTGTAATTTACAACAATCCATAACTCCAGTTCCAGGGAATCTCATGCCATTTTCTGACTTCTTCAAGTCACCAAACACATACATGGTACACACATATACATGCAGGCAAAACACCCACACATATAATAAAATGAATAAATCTGAGAAGGATTTTAAGAAAAAGAATGGGAGAAAGTGGCAGGTGTCGGATATAAACAAATATGACAGAAGAAAAATCTCTGTACCGTGCCACAGAAAAATGATCAGTTTTGTGGTCATGATAGCTTCTTTGGCTTATTGAAAATTTTATGTGATCAAATTGCTCTCTTTCCTGGCTCACTCTAATAATCATTTCAATCTACTGCCTTCCTTTCCAATTCACTGTGTAGTATCATAGAAGCAAATAATTGCTGTGAGCAAATAGAAATAATACTTGGATTTTAGTAGTGCTTGGCATACATCAGGAACAAATATTTTATATTTATAAGCATTCTGTACTTAGGATAAAATAAAACACTAAAAACAAACATACTAGTCTTGTTTTTCATTTCCTGTAAGTCAAAGTAATATGAACCTAATCTGATTTTCGTCATAAAAACAGCATTCTATTAAGGATTATTTCTAGCCTAATTCCTGACTTTCTAAGTAGAAACAGCCTCAGCTACCAGTTTTAATCAAGTGTTTAATCAGCTGGATATGACTAATCTGAACATTGCTTTGGATAAAATTGTTTAAAATCTATGTAAATCAATTAACAGTAACCAACAGTCTGGAAATATGTTTGAAGCACTAAAAAGTCACTATACAGTGCTACTCTTGTCACAACCACTGCTTTGTTTTTTTTCTGAAAATGATCAAAAGAATTTTCCTTTTAATTTTAATTAGTATACATATGAGTATGTGAGCATATTTGTATGTGCCCACAGAGGCTTAGGGGTGTTGGGTTCTGCTAGACCTAGATTTACAGATAGTTGTGACCTTCCTGATGGAGGTGCTGGGAACTGAACTTGGGTACTGGAAGACCAGTATGTTCTCTTAACCCCAGAGCCATATTTCTGGTTCTTTAAAGTTTATTTAAGCATTTTTTTTTTAACAAAGTCAGGGTATTCATGCAGGATTTCTTTGGGTTAAGTTTTAACTAGTATGTTTGAGGAAACTTTAGTGGAAACTGGCAATTAACAGCTTTTTTCAGAAATTTGCTGAGACTTTGTACTTTGCTTGTTGTATATTCTCTGTAGGGAAGAGTTTATAGAACAGAGCTAGGTGTGATAGTACACACCTTTAATCCCAGCACTCTGGAGGTCTTGAGGCAGAGGCAGGCAGATCTTTGAGTTCGAGACTAGCTGGTCTCATAATAAGTTCTAGGACAGCCAATGCTGTGTAGAGAGACCCTGTCTCAACCCCCAACACACAAATATTATAGAACAGGTTATTAGTTAGTTGATTTGATTCGTCCTTAGAGAAAGTAATGGTGATATGAATACAGTGGCACATACCTGTAATTTCACCACTTCAGAAGTAGGAGTATCAAGAGGAACTCAGTGTCATTCTCTGCTTTCTAGCAACTTCAGGGCTATACTGGGTACATAAGATTCTAACAAAAAAATAAGAAAAGAAAATGATGGCTAATGAGATATGAAGAATGATTATAAGTAGGTAAAGAAGTGATAGGAGTATTCTGTGCTGAGAGAAGTAGTGGAGCAGAAAGAATTTGGGGGGCAGGAAGAAGCCTAAGACTCACTTGAAATGAAAAGAAGACTATTGAGTTATAACAGCAATAAAAGAAGGTAAGATAGTTAGGCAAGATATGGAATTAGACAAGGAGAGAACTTGACTATGTGTAAGAACTTGTGGTATAGACTAAATGTATTAAGATTGACATGAGACCATTATTAGGAAGACTGGAGGACTGGTGCGTTCAGGTTTGCATTATGTGACTATTACCTGATACTGGCTGTGTCAGTTTTCACTATTGACATTTACCTGATTTTTGTGAGTGTTCGAATGTGAGCAGTCTCCCCGACAACAATAAGCTGCTTGAAGACAGATACCATGTAAAATCCATCACTCTGTTTCCGGTGCCTTGTATATAGTAGAAAATCAATTAATTCAGGTTAATAAGTTTATTAACAACATTAGTAAATTTATCTAGTTAGCTAGGGATATGGAGATATATATATATATATATTCCTTTAACAGGATCTGTGCCTACTGTGTATGATGCCCTGAATTCAGTCCTCGGATAGTAGACTCTTTTGAGTTACTTTTTTAAAATTAAGGTAAAATTCACACAATATAAAATTAACCATTTGTGTTACATTTTCTTTGTGTAATCCACAATGTGTGTGGAGATCAGAGTACAATTGTTGGGCAGGGAATTGAACTTAGATTGTAAGACTTTGCCAGTGATGCCTTTATATGATAAGCCATCCCACCAGCTCAAAATTAACAATAAAGGTAAACACTTTATTGTTTTTAGTAGTATGAGGTTAGAATATATATCTTTTGTTGTTTTTCTTCCATGTTTCCTGACTTTTTCTCTCCAAAGTAAGGAGCTTGCACTAAAGAAATTCTCTTAAATATGTTGTTTGACAGTAGCTCATAAGATCCCAATTTCAGAAGTGATCCTGCCATGTCATACAGGAAGAAGTACTGCATAGAGAAGCAAGGCAGAATCTAAACCTGAGGTAGGAGAGAAAGAAAATTAGGAAGATTTGGCAATTGAAAAGAGCAGTTCACCCTGGAGTCAGTTGAAGACTCTTGCTGTCTGAGACTGAAGAATTCCAGCATAGTGGGTCTTAGAGCTGAAAGGGGACACAAGCCACCATCCCTAACCCAGAAGATCCCCAATTGATAACCACTTGCAAATGAATATTTAGGTTCCTCCAAGGGAGTCTCACTGAGGAAACAAACTACTCTTAAGCATAGACTGTATGCCCTGCATCTTTGGAGGTTCTTTGTCTCATTGTCTCATAATGTTGTGTCAGAGTTTTCTGTTTTGTTTTTATACCAGTCCTTTGTTACTGCTTCTGGTTTTGTGTTTTTATGGGAGTCCTGTGTGTGCAAATGTGTGGTCTTTTCATCTGTATGTGTTTCTTGTGCTTTTTCTATGGCTTTTTCCTTCTGTTTGTTTTGATCTATTCTGGTTGGTTTATTTATATTATATTATATTAATTATTATCTCTTAGATACCTGTTTGTTCACCAAGGAAACAGAAAGGAGTATATCCAGATGGGAGGGGGAGGTCGGGAAAAACTGGGAGGAAATCAGAGGAAGAGAAACTGTAATTAGAATATATTGTATGAAAAAAATCTATTTTCAATAAAATGACAGGAAAAAAATAAAGACAGGGACTCATGCTGTAGCTCAGGCTGATTTATAACTTACTATGTAGCCCAGGCTAGCCACAGACATGCAATCTTTCCAACCCAGCCTCCCAAGGACTGGGATTATAAGTTTGAGCCACCATGTCTAGTCTCTAAAGTAAACTTTAAATTAAAAAAAAATAACTCGGTGGGAAAAAATTCAGCATACAATCTGGAGAGATGGCTCTGCAGTTCAGAACACTTGCCACTCTTCTAGACAACTCAGATTTGGTTTCAGCATCCATATCATGTCACTCACAATTTCCTGTAACTCCAGCTCCAGGGAATCCAGCACCCTCTCCTGGCCTCTGTATGCATTGGGCATGCGTTTGGCATACACATACATGCTGGTATTCATACATACACATACAATGTTTTTTAAAACAATTCTAATGTTTTATTAGGGTTCTCTAGAGTAGCAGAATTTATAGATTGAATCTATCTATCCTCTCTCTGTCTCTGTCTCTCTCTGTCTCTCTCTCTCTCTCTCTGTCTCTCTCTCTGTCTCTCTCTCTCTCTCTGAATGATTTATTAGACTAGTTACAGGCTATGGTGTAACTAATCCAACAATGGCTGGCTATGAATGAAAAGTCCAAGAATCCAGTAGTTGCTCAGTTTGGATGTCTCGTCTGAATTTTGGTGGATGTTAGAATTCCCAAAAAAGTAGGCTTTAATGCCAGTGAAGGAATGAACTTCCCAGCAAGGTGAGGACAAGCAGTCAAAGAGCAAAACTCTATATTCCATATTCTTATATAGGCTTCCAACAGAAAATGTGGCCCAGATTAAAGGTGTGTCTTTCCTCCTCAACATCTGGGTTAGAAGTGGATCTACTCACTTCAAACCAAGCAAGAAATATCACATAGGTGTGCCCTTCATTTCTGGATTGTAATTTGTTCCAGATGTGGTCAATTTGACACCCAAAACTAGCCATCACACATATATTTAAAATTTGCATAAAACCTTTCCCCCTTTCCACCTTTAAACCTGCAATTTTCTAGTAAACTCACCCAAAAAACATTTGCAGTAAATGATATGTCTGTACTCCACTTGTGAACCCCTTAATGTCCCCTGGGTTTATTTTATCAGATTATAAACTCATACAAGACTCCTCAGAGCCAGCCTATAATCTGTTATCCTGAAGAATGATAGATGTAGAGGGAGGGGAAGGTCCTTTAGAAATATGCTGAACAATGAAGTTCCAAGAGCTTCAAAAATCTTATATATGGTCACTACTAAGATATGTAGGCACAACTCTTCTTTCTCAAAAAGTTACATGTATTTATTTATTATTTATTCATTCGTCCATCTATCTATCCATCTATTTATTTGTGTATGCTATTTGTGTATGTGTTTGTGTGTGCATGCCTGTGCAAATACATGCTCATATGCCACAACGCACTAATGGAAGATTGAAAATCCATCATATTGGGTCTCAGGGATTGAACTCAGTTTATTAGACTTGGTGTGTAGCACTTTTACCTACTGAGACATCTCACTGACCCGTGAGTCATTTTGAGAAGTCACACACTTTAGGTGTGCCTCATTCTTTCCCTGATTACCTTTCTTTGTTCTTTAAATAAATTCCAACTCTGCTTCCTATGGATTCATACTGAAATTCTTTTCCACAGCATGACTGAGGATCTAGTTTGCCCAAATGGAAGTCTTTGAAGAAAAAAACAAAACAAAACTCTAGTTGCTTCCAGCATAAGTATCAAGCTGTCCATTTTTCCTCTGCTTCTACTGACAAGTTACCAAGCCTTGCTGGGTTTTCCTACTCAATCTTTTTATTTATTTATTTAGTTTTTTTTTTTTTGTGGGACGCGGGTGGGCACAGTTTATTTGTGTAGCTCTGGCTGTCCTGGAACTTATTCTGTAGGCCAAGCTGGCCTTGAACTCACAAAGAAATCTGCCTACCTCTGCCTCCCTGAGTGCTGGGTTTAAAGGTGTGGGCTGTCTGGCCCTACTCAATCTTTTAACATTAGATTGTCACTTAATGAAGAAACCTACAGCTACTATGCTGTATTATGATTTAGGTGAAAGCATTTTTCATGTTCAAAGCTTGACAGGTATTTTTAATTTTGGCTTTAGATTCTTATAATTGTTCTAGATATCCCTTCAGGTGCTTTAGAAGCAACCCATTGCTATTTTCCATCATATGCTTAAGTAGAACCACAAAATACTGTTTTTCTTACTTGTTAAAAGTTTTGCTTTGTGGGAAGTGACTTGGGACCAGTTTGACTTTTAGTATGATTAGTATTTTGTGGGGAAGGCATACATTTTTTACTATATGCTCTGGTTAAAAAAACTTTCAAGTAGGTTTGTCTTTATATGTATTTTTATCTTTTGTAACAATCCTGTGTGCAATTAAACTTCATAATTTCAAGTTATTTATTAGTTTTTAAATTGCCCTTATTTTAATTAGCCTGTTTTAACTTATAGTTGCTTGTACCTTTGGGTGTGAGGACATGGATGTTGTATTTTAAGAGGGTTAAACCATTTTTCTCCTCTAATAGGCACATTTGAGAAGGGATTCTTTTTTTCACATGTAATGATTAACATTAAGTAAAATTAAGTAAGTGACTTAAATTAATGTCTTTAAAGACTTAAAGAACCAATGTACTTTTTAGAGTACAAGATAAATATCCTGAAGACGTTAATGTAGTCATTTTGTACTCAAACACATTTTGAGAAGACCTTAGTACATGAGTTTTTTTATTTTTTGGTCTGTATGCTTTTCAAAGTGTTTTATGTATCCTTTTTGCTTAGAAGCTTACAAATAACTTTCATTCCAGTACATTACCCTTTACATGTGGTTTTGAAAATTAATCTTTATTTTCAAACAGTTATTCTTGCTCTTGATTTATTTTATTTTAGAAGTCTTGGCTGAACTGGGTTGCCAAATTGTACATCTGAAGCTGCATTGTAAGATTTCAGTGCTAGATGTATGAACAAATGTTATTTTTAATAAGATCATCTTGTCAAGCCATATGCAAGTAACAGACAAAAACTCCAGTGCCACGGCTTTCCCAAGACACACACAGACCAATTAATATCAGAAGGTAATTAAGACCAAGATCTTCTGGTACCTTTCCTCTCATAATTGAACTTTAGAAGCAAAAACCTCTACTTGGGCTTATAGCCAAATACGTAATTTTACTTATCTACCATCATAATTTTACCAATTATCTCACCTCATATCTTTGAAAGCTCTGCCAGTATGACCAATTGTGAATGCTGTGTGTTTTTCCTGCCAATAGGATCTACCATGGTTATAGCCTAAAAGTTTGATGCAGTTTTCCCAAACCATATATTAAATGTGCTGCCATGGCATCTTTTTAGGGAGAAAGTCCTGTATTTAAATAATTGTGTGAAAGGCTAATTTACACAAAATTAAAGTGCTTCCTTGTAAACTTTTAAAAACTTGCACTATGTAAGTATTCATTGTGAAGCTAGGAGAGGGGGTTATGGACTGGGTTTGGTCCTTCTATAAGAAACATTATTGTTAACTTGTTCCATGTAATGAATTTTGGGAAAAATTTAATAGTGCATTCTGTTATTTTTGACAGTTTATATTTATTGTGGGTTCCTAATCGACAGTCCTTAAAGACAGTGAGGTCTAACAAAGCAAGCAGATATTTTTAAATTTACAAATTATTTATTTGGTCTGCTCTTTCTATGCCTCAGCATACTACAAATTATCTTTTTTTTACTTCAAAACTCTTGCTGATTTCTGTAAAATCTAAGCATCTTGAAGGATAATTAGTCTTGGGGCTGGAGAAATGGCTTATAAGTTAAGAGCATTGGCTGCTCTTCCAGAGGACATGTGTTCAATTCCCAACACCCACATGGAAGATCACAATCATCTGTAACTCTAGTCCCAGGGGATGTGACAGCTTCTGGCTTACACTGCAGGACATGTACATGGTGTGTGGATATACATGCAGGTAGAACACCAATACACACAAAAGTGAAAGTTTTTAGATTTTTAGAAAAAAAAATAGTCTCTTGAATTGGAGAGATGGCTCAGCAGCTAAGAATATTTTCTGTTCTAGCAGAGGACCAGGTTTGTTTCCCAACACCTACAAAGGTGGCTCACAGCTTCCATACGTCTGGTGCTGGTGATTCTTTGCCCTTTTCTGGCCTCTGTAATCACCAGGCGCATGTGTGTGGTACATATACATACCTACAAGCAAATACTCAAACACAAAATAAAATTAAATCATTTTTTGGAAAAGAATAATTATGTCAGGTTTGGTGGTGCATACCTTTAGTCTCAGCAACACTTACAGGGCAGAGACAGGTAGTACTCTATAAGTTAGAGGTTAGCCTAGTTGGTCTACATAGTGAGTTCAGGTTATCTAGGACTGCATTGTAAGCCTCTGTCTCAAAATAGAAGGAGTGGTGTGACCATTTAGTCTTTATTGTTCACAGCAACTTCAAAATCTATGCTTTGGAGAAGGTAAGGAAATACAGAGACAATGGCATTAATGCTGGAACAGTACTCAAGTGATTATGTACTCTAAGACAAAGGGAGAAAGTAATTACTATTTTGCTGCCAAGATATCAGAGTGACATTCTAAAGGACTTACGGTATGTGTTTTGGACAACACTCTACAAGAGCTCCATGAGTGGGCCCTCATTTACCATGTAGCACAATTTAAATTTGTGATGTCCCATTGTTTTAAGTTGTATATTTCTATAGTTACTTAAATCTGAAAAACCTTATCTTTTGTTCACAGTAGTAATTCAGCAATCATAAAAGGTGATCTCTGTTTATTGAGTTAATCCTACTATAGGTAGTTTTTAGTTTGTATTACCATTTTAGAGATAAGGTAATTAAGTCAAGTAACAAAAAACTATTTTTCTCAGGTTTCATTCTGAAAACACACACAGTTGTAAATGTTTTCTAAGAGTATATTTTCTTTGGTTTTGTTCACTCCATATTTTTTTCCCAAATCCTTCAATTGCAAGAAAGATTGTTCTTTTCAAGAACAGACTTTTCTTTAATAAGAACTGATCAAAGAAATTGACTCTTTTGTGAGTCAGAATCCAGAGGTGTGTCTCTTTAAGCCATGTGCCACGATGAAAATCTGTTTTTTTTTTTCCCTTCCTTTCTTTTGAAAACGAATTTGTAGTAGTGGAGATTGAACCAAAGGCCTTCCTTATACGTGCTAGGAAAATACTCTACCACTGAGCTACTTGCCCAGTCAGGCGCATTACATCTAACTTTGGGGGAAGGTTAATAAATAAGCTGATACTAGCTGGAATGTGTTATTTTATTAATTACATTTACAAATTGGACTTTTTTTTTAGCTGGTTTGCTTTCTGTTTATTTATCAGCTAGAGCTGAAAAATATATCCATTGGACTTACTGGAAATACTCCAGTATATATATAAGCCAGTAGACCTTTTTAGGAAATTTCATACCACTTTTGAAATAATAAAGCCTGTTTACATCATCGTATATCTCTTTCCTCTCTGTCTGTGCCCTAAACATAATTTTTTTCCTTTTAATATTTTTTCCTTTTCTGAGATAAACAGTAGTTCTTGAATGAGAATTTATCTCTTCTAGGTAATAATATTGATGGTTGTTTTTGCTAGATATTGCCATTTGCTGTTGAGATATAATGAGATCTTTAAATAATGAGAATTTACCAGTTCCAAATAAACTTTCCACAGAAACCATTTTCTTAGACCTTACATGTGTTTTGTACAAATTTTTGAAGCTTCAGAATTTAGAAATACAGCCATTTCCTTGAGGAAAACCCCAGTGATTCCTAACAAATACCTAGACTGTTCCTCAAACTATGCACAGATATAAAACTAAAATTTTAGTTAAGCTGGGTAGTAGGCGGAAGCAGGTGTAGTGTATCTCTTTGTGAGTTTTAGGCCACCCTGGTTCTATATCAGCCAATGCTACATACAGACCCAGTTTCAAAAAAATCAAATGTGTGTATGTGCGCGTGTGTTAAATTAAGTTTAGTGAACTTTCCTAAGAAAGGTAATTATCACCATGGTTTGTTTATTGTAGGTAGGGATTAGGGGAAGAAGATGAGAAAAGAATATAGTGCCGTGCCAGGATATTGATATTTGGAAAAAAAAAAAGATGCTTGAAGTGATACTGCCAAGGCAAATTAGGATCTTTAGAGAAAAGTAGCGGGCAGCTGTAAAGTGGTAAAATAACAGAGGGCTGGCCACCACAGTGCTGCTTCCAGATAATTCTTTTAGGTCCTTTAATGCTTCCTTTGGCACCTCCCACAGAAGTACATAAATTCCTCAAACCGAAGTTGGCTTTCATCCTAAGTTCCAGGAAACTTTGCAAGGATCACAAAGATTGGTACAATTTCTTAATGACTTGCAGCCTTTTCTCTGTGATTTGGCTGCTTTCCTATTAGAAAATTTCCAGTCAGTATGCAGATGGCCCCATCTTTTACTTCTGCCTCTGAGGTTTGTAATCTGTATTTTATTCTGTTTTCTAGTTACCCAGGGTTGCTTAGTCCAGAAGCCTTCTTCTTGCTTTCTCTTTGTATGCGTATTTATCCATTTTCTGAGGGTATTCATCAGTGCTTAGTTGAGTTGCCAGCTTCTCTTTCTCTAATTTTAGAACTTAACTACCTTTGTATTTAGAGTTTTAAGGTTTGTTAAGTGTTTGGAATGAAAAGTGGTGTACAGATACGGTAGCAAGAACAAAAGATATTTTGTCACTTTGTAAAGACTTGTTTATGTATGAGTTTTGTCAGGCTATAGACAAGATATGAAAGATACTATAAAGGTAGGTTGCTGTGTACCATTAGGAAGTTTGGGAGATGCAGGCTACATTTTTTAAATCAACCTCTGAATCATTTTTAAAATTCCTGTTAAAATTGTGAACCACAAATGCTTACAGCATTTTGATCCATATACTCCCTAAAGTATCTTTTAGGAAAGCTGAATTTCATTTACATTTCTGTAGTTGTGGGTTGGGTTGAGAGCATGGTGTTCATGGTGTGGGAATGCTTAGGATTGGTTGTTCCTGGTGAACTTTAACTGTTCAGTAGAACACATTTATATCATGAATGTCCAACGAAAACTTCCAACAAGGTGTTGTTCCTATATATTCCCTCCCGCTCTTTTATTTATTTTTTTAGGTGTTGTGCTTGCAGATTTTGATGTGTTTGTGTAGAGCTAAAATATATTCTTTATAGCAATTTTTTACAGTTCATATGCTGCCAGTTGGTAATACCCAAGTTTATGTATGCATAACAATTTCGTGTGCTTGTGTTTTTGATAAGATATTTACAAATTACAATAAACAAGACCACATAATTAAGCTCTAAAGTCAAAGCCAAACAAAATGTTCTATCTAAAAGTTTGCTTTGCTTCCTCTGGTAAAAGAGGAAAAAACAGCTTGGTCACTTTAGAAGTTGCAATAAAAGCAAAATAGGAAATGTACATTCTTAAGATTCATTTTTACATTGTGACTGTAAGTTAATGTCAGGATTGTTCACCTTTGTTTGTTGCAATGGAGCAAGCATGGAAACCTTAATTAATTGACCACTGAATACATTATAGTAATTTCAACCAAGAAGCTTAATACACTGACTGCAGTCACTCCCTGGCAGCCTACTGTTCTTCTCCCTGTACTGCTCCCCTCAAATCTTGGGATAGTAATCTGACTTTGGGAGGCTTTTAAATAGGCGTTTTAACTTTTGAGCATTTTTTTTTCAACTTTGAGGTAATTTGTCCATTTTCAGACTTACTGTGCAGTTAAAAAAAAGTACTAATGCTTTAAAGAAGAAAATAGCTTTGGGTTGGAGTGTGAATAGTTTAAATCATTTCTGTGTCTTCAAATTTTTTAGCCTAATTTATATATATTTATTCTATATGGGTGTTTTGCTTGCCTGTATGTATGTCTGTGCATCAAGTACATGCCTGGTGCCTGGGGAAGTCAAAAAAGGACATCAGATTTCCTGGAAGCTGCCGTATGGGTACTGGAATCGAACCTTAGATGCTCTGGAAGATCAGCCTCTGCTTTTAACTGCTGAACCATCTCTCCATCTCTTTTCAAATTTTAATTAGTAATTTTGTTCACTTTTACTTATAGGAACTCAGAGACAAGGCTGACCAATAAAAAATATGTAATTATCAAATATGTAAATATGTATTAATGATGTGTCATTAAGATAGAGTTGGTGCTAGTCTATTTCAGCTTTAAACAATAATATTTCTAAAGACATTTGGATGGGACTTAGTCCAGCACAGAATGAACTCCTAATGAAAGTAAAGACTGTGTTGGTGACAGGAATTACATACTCCTAGACCAAGACTACATTGTCTGCCTTCCAAAGTTGATTGTTTTTTAGTGCTTCCTTTTTGGATTTCATTGTTCTGGCAAAAGTATCTATTTTATTCAAAATCATGGTAAGCAACACTAAAGTTTTAACACTATATGGCAACAAGTGGAAAGGTATAGTAAATTTATACAAATTCAGAGTTGTCATTGTATGTGAGCTAAACTACATTGCACAGTTGCAGGAAATGCAAAGAGAGATTACAGTTTTATTAGAATTAGGGTAAACAGGCACAGAAAAGACACCTGCTTCATATCACTGCATCTCCAGTCCTCAGGAAGCTTCAAATCTAAACCTTCCCTAGAGAAAAAGACCTATTTTGATAAATTTGGAAAGTGGTTATTATACAGCTTTTTATTGCCATCTAACAACCACTTTTAGGAGCTAGACATTAATATACACCTACTTGCACATAGTTTCAAGCCATTTTCTTGAATTTATGGAGATAGATATCACTTAAGCATTATTTTAAAGAGATCCGAGAAATAAATGTGTGGGTAAACCTCTTAGTAAAATTGTTAGTATCATTCAGTTGTAGAGGATTCCTAAAAAGATGTGCGTACAAATTATATTTTTTACTTCGGAGGACCAAAGAAGTTGAAGACAATTTAAAATTGGGAAAGTACTAGCTCATTTTCTGTAGTAATAAGGAGCGGCGGCAGGGCTGCGTCCCCAACACCCCAGCCGCCTGCCTGGCTAGCTTTACCCGAAATAATTACACGGACACTGTATTCTTTTAAACACTGCTTTGGCCCATTTCTATCTAGCCTCTTCTAGGCTAATTCTCACATATTAATTTAGCCCATTTCTAATCATCTGTGTAGCGCCCCTCGCTTACTGGGAAGATTCTAGCCTATGTCCACCCTGGGTCGGAGCTTCATTGCTTGCGTCTGCCTGGGAGCTGGGAGCATGGTGTCTCTCTGAAGGCGTCTGCTCCCGAGAGGAGAGCTGTCGAGTCTGACCTCACTTCCTCTTCCTCCCAGCGTTTTGTTCTGTTTACTCCTCCCACCTATCTCCTAACCAATGAGAGCCAAGCAGTTTCTTTTTATTTAACCAATGACCTTCCTCGATCAATTTTCATCTTAAGCTAATTAGTATCCACTGTAGAGGGGAGAAGCCATATTAGCAGTGCAAGAAGCATACTGCTCTACTGACCCTCTATTCTTCCTTTTCCTAGTCCTCATCCCTCTTTCTGCTTTAATTTTTATTTCCTTTGTATGGGTATACTGTCTGCATGTATATTAGTGTACCATGTGCACAATCTGGGGCAACAGGGCAGGAAATTTAGAAACAACAGACACACATACAAAAAAATCTGGGATTGGGTAGACTGGAATCTGGTGGAGACACACCATCAACAGACAACAGGAAACCCACCTTATTTATTTTATAAATCTGAATTGAGGAGGTGGGTTTGTTGTATACAGCTGAATGAGGAAGCGGGCTTAGCTTATCTAGTAGAGAGCGGGTCACCACAGGGAAGCGGTCTCAAGCTGCAAACATCCGGGAGGAGGAAGCTGCAGTAGACGTTTTCTGCACATACTATCAGTATCCACACATGAACCAGGGAAGCCTTTGTAATTTCCCTGAGCCTGAGTCAGGGAAAGCTTGCCAGTCTCATTGGTCTGAGGCATTGGGGTTATTGACATGCATTTTCATGTAAATAACACACATTCAATTGGGACTTCCTCTGCTCCTCACAGTTAACCTCTACTTACTTTTTAAAAATGTGTTTATTTTTATGGTGGTATAAACCCAGGGACTTATATGTAATAGGCAAACACTCTGCTACTGAGATAAACACATCTGAGTTTCTCTGTTAGTATTTTCCAGTTATTTTTGGTTGACTTTGTACAAATTTGAAGGCAGTGCCTTATTTGTTTCATAAGCTTAAATTAAGAATAGCAAAACAGAGATGCTTTATATTCAGGGTGATTATTACTTATTAAGGTAAATTTTACAAATAATATTTTCAGAAGACACGAATGCAGGCAGTAATATATACAAATACAGTAAATATTTGGAAAAGTTCAAAATTTCTAAGTAGTCTTTTAACATTATTTTAAAGATTGATATCTTTGACATTTGAATAACTCAACAAAAACTCTTTGTTGTTTGTATTTTAAAATATTGTAACTGACAAATTATTCTTAAAAATAAGAATAAGGATCTAAGATAATAGTTTTTTACCAGTATAGTTAGAAACTGTTTCAAATATAGTACTATCAAAGACTATTTTGAATATATAAAAAATGTATTCTATTTCAAACAAAGAGAATAGAAGATTGAAGAGATGGTAAATTGGTAGAGAGCACTGCTGTTCTTCCAGAAGACCCAAGTTTAGTTCCCAGCATCCAAATGAAAGTTCACAACCATCCATAGTTCCAGTTACAAAGTATCAAGTATCCTATTCTGGCCTCCTTGGGCACAGTGCAACAGATATACATGCAGATAAAACATCCATACATATAAAATAAACATTTTACATTTTTTAAAATAGAGAACTGTGAAGTCCCAGAAAGTTTTACATATACTAGAGCATTACTCTGAGTCTTTTCAATACAGTGAGTCTATTTTTAAAAGATATTTTAAAAAGCACTAGAAATATATTGTCTTTAGCGAGACTTTTGGATAATAGAATTTGGGAGGTCACAAGGAAGTTTTCTTTTTTTTTTTTTATTGAGAAAAGGAAAAAAAAGTATCCGCTTCCTTCCAGCCTCCCATTTCCCTCCCCCTCCTCCCACCCTTCTCCCCCTCCCCCAAACTCCTCTCCCCCTCCCTCTCCAGCCCATAGAGCAGTCAGGGTTCCCTGCCCTGTGGAAAGTCCAAGGTCCTCCCCTCTCCGTCCATGTCTAGGAAGGTGAACATCCAAACTGGCTAGGCTTCCACAAAGCCAGAACATGAAGTAGGGTCAAAACCCCGTGCCAATGCCCTTGGCTTCTCATCAGCCCTCATTGTTCGCCATGTTCAGAGAGTCCGGTTTTATCCCATGCTTTTTCAGTCACAGTCCAGCTGGCCTTGGTGAGCTCCCAATAGATCAGCCCCCTTGTCACAGTGGGTGGGTGCACCCCTTGTGGTCATGACTTCCTTGCTCATCTTCTCCTTCCTTCCGCTCCTCATTGGGACCTTGGGAGCTCAGACCAGTGCTCCAGTGTGGGTCTCTGTCTCTATCTCCATCCATCCCCAGATGAAGGTTCTATGATGATATGCAAGATATTCGTCAGTATTGCTCTAGGATAGGGTCATTTCAGGTTCCCTATCCTCAGCTGCCCAAGGGACTAACTGGGGACATCACCATGGGCTCCTGGGAGCCACTCTAGGGTCAAGTCTCTTGCCAACCCTAAAGTGGCTCCCTTACCTAAGAATTGTGGTTCCGTGCTCCCCTGTCCAACCTTCCTTTATCCCAATCCTCCTGTTTCCCCAAGTGGAAGTGTTCTTATAAAGACAAAGATTCATACGGGTTTTTTTTTTTTTTTGTAGAAAGGTGATTTTTCTATTAATAGGATTTCTGACATGTTTAGAAATAATTTGCATTGTAGTTTCTCTTCTCTGATATGTTTGTTGACAAAAGGTCCTCAGAAGTTGTATAATAAATAAAATATTCCCATTCTAATTTTTTCTAAGTTAGCATGTTGTTGTAAACATAATAGTTGAGCTTCATTTGTACTATGGGTGGAATAATATGGCTGGCACTAACAATACAGGTTTCTTTAGTATGCCCTCTCGAATTTCACTAGCATAAATTGACAGTAAATTGATTAAATTTACCATGTATTTTAGGAGAACCAAAGAATTGCAATTACTTACTCAACTATTCAAATGGGTTCAAGATATCTTTAAACCTTTTTGGGGGGCAATCAGAAAAACCTCTCTTAAGGGAGCCGCAGCATGCTGCCAGCAAGCAAAGCCCAGGTTTTTAAGCGGATTTAGTTGGCCACGTTGGCACCAGAAACTGTATTAATTAAATCACTCTTTGGCCCATTAGCTCTAGCTTCTTATTTTCTATGTCTTACATATTAATTTAACCATTTCTATTAATCTGTGTATCACCACGTGGCTGTGGACCAGCTAAAATTTTAGCATGTCTGTCTCTGACAGTGGCTCTATGGTTTCTCCCTGACTCTGCCTCCTTTCTCCCAGCATTTAGTTTAGTTTTTCCTGCCCAGCTCTGTTCCCCTATAGCTCTGCTATAGGCCCAAATCAGTTCCTTTATTAACCAATAATATTCACAGCATACAGAGGGGAATCCCATTTTATAAGAGATTTGTGGATTTTAATTTCTTGACAAGGTTTTCACCTTTCCCTGCTACTCTGATTCTCCAGAGTTCTAAGCATGGTGAAAACAGAGAAATATGGTGAAAAGCTGACCTTCTCCTTCTTTCTCTTGGTTAGTGCGCTGGAGAAGAGAAACGAGTTGGTACACGCACAGTATTTGTTGGCAATCATCCCATTGCAGGAACAGAAGCTTACAGTGCACAAAGATTTTGTGATAATAGAATAGTCTCCTCTAAGGTAAGTTGTGTTTCTTTTTTAAACTCTCCAGATGCTCATATAAAGTTGCATATTTTTATTTATGCTTCTAAGGAAGCTGGTTCTTTTACATTTGTTTATACACATAGTCATATACTTCTACAAATCATAATACCAACTGTAGTAATTATTCCTCAAAAAATAGTTTAGTTTTTAAAAAGCCTATCATTTTGTCTGGTTATAACTTTTACTCGCCCTCCTTTATGATTCACAGTTCCTGTTGATTGTACATATTACGTTAGGCCTTAAAATGTGCTACAAGTAATTATTATTGTGCTTAGAAGGGATATTTTTCAGTGGTCGAACATTTGCCAACTGACATTTTGCAGATTTGTGGGGGCTTTACTTATGTAAAGCTTTCTGAATTGCCTTTGAAAAGATTAGTCTGTACATGATTTCCGTTCTTTTTAGGATGGTGCTTAGTGACTTTCATTTGTATATCTTCTCTTTCCTAACTTCTGACTTATATTTCTAGCTCCAAAAAAAAGGCCTGTATACTCCTTGACCTATGACCTGTAAAATTTAATCACAATAGCCATCACTTTTGGGCTAATGATCTTATTTCAGTGTGGTATAAGCTAAGAGCAGTGGCCTACATGTTTGAACACCTGCATTTAAATCTTGATAAAATATTCACTAGCTATATCATCTTTGTCAAATTAAAATACAATTTATGAAATGGCTAATACTTCTTATGTAAAAACACTTCTTAAAGCTCTTAGTACCCAGTAGTCATTGCTCTGCTAATATTAATTTACTGGTCTTTATTGCTGGCAGACCAGACAAGATGTTAGGTAGTAGATGACTGGTTTACTATCATCTCTTGTAGCACGGAACAAATTTTGATAATGTTCTTGCTTCCAAATGAAGCTTGGAAAGGGAGAGCTAAAACATTAGTGAAATTTAGTTCAGTGTACACTTGAAGTCAATTTTGAAACCCAAAATCATACCCTTCCTTTAATAATACACCACATTTTGGTATTCAAATATTCCTTTGGTTTCTCCTTTAGGTAATGGCATAATGAAAATTGTTTTTGTTAAAAAATTAATTGTAAAATATAGGCAGAAGCAGACAGATGTCTGCGAGTTCCAGGACAGCCAGGATTGTATTGTATGAGACCTGATCTCTACAGAAAAAGAAAAGATTAATATGTAAAACATAAATGTGAAAACTGAGTAGCCCACTGAACAGATATGCATGTAGCCATGTAGAACACTGTGATATATCAGATAAAATGTTGATTTTCTTTTACTCTTAAGTCCTGTCACAGAAATTTTATTCTCAGTCAGGGGCTACTTGTGTCTGTGACAGGGTCTCACTGTGTAGCCCTTGCTATCCTGGAACTCATTATGTATGCCTGTAGACCTAGACTGGCCTCACACTCACTGAGATCTGCCTGCCTCTGCTTCCCAAGTGCTGGGATTAAAGGAGTGTATCAATACACCTGGCTAAAGTGTAGATTTTTAATCTCCAGTTTAGGGTAGGAAAAAATGAGGCGCAGAGAAAATAATTCTCTCAAAATATTCCCCTCTTAGACTTGGATAGGAAGTTAAAATCATTTAACTTGGACCTTAATTCTCTTATCCATAAAATAGGCCTATTGAATTGTTCATTTCATGAGATTGTAGTGAGGATGAAAAGAAATGATACACAGAAAACATTTACCCCTATGTTTGGAAGTGTTAACACGTAGTAAATGTTATGTCTTCTTATATTATTTGTGTTCATGGGATTATTCCAGTACATTACTGTTGATGTTTTTGGACTCTTGTGATTTGAATGTATAGGGAGAGTCCTTTTTTGGTAGAGGGCCTTTGGATCTACTCTGGAGAAACTTAACAATTTTATAATTGGAATTTGTCTTCCTCACATTACCTTTTGGTTCCATATATTTGTACCATACTCTTTGAATTGAATAAATACAGTTTATAAACTATGCTAGCTGTCTTCCAACTCTGTAGCAAGTGTTACTTTCCTTTCTCTACTTTGTCATAAAAATAACACTTGTTTTTGGTGCTTTTTTTCATTACAAATAACCCCCTGTAGAGCCAATGTATCAGGAAATAAATGTTAATACAGGGAGCACTGAAGAAAACACTTTGACCTTTAAATTTTATTTACTTATAAAATCAGTGTCTACTTTTTTTTCTGGGAACACAAATATTTTCTTAGAAAAGAAATGTCCCTTGAGGTGTTAGTAATTTAAAGTACTCTGTGGAGAGTTTTGGTTATCACCAGAATTTTGTAGCTGACGCAAAATTGGAAATTCCCTTGCTTAACAAAAAGAACATTAATTGCACTGTTATTGTTCTTTAGGGCTTTTTTTTTTACTTTGTTTTTGATTTTTTGGTTGTTGTTTGGTTTGTTTGTTTGTTTGTTTGTTTTACAATTTCTGAGCTTTGGAGTACCATCAGTGAAATAATCAGTGAGTTATGCATAGTTGATTTAGAAAGTTAAACTTGACTCAAATCAGAGTTTTAGGTCTAAATTTACATTATCGTTTTTCCCTTATTTAAAAAACTGAATTGAGAAAAAAAGAAGAAGAAAATTGAATTGAGACCTGTAAAATGGCTCAGTGTACCTGTAAGGCATCTACTACCAAACCTGATGGCCTGGGATTCAGTCTTTGGGACCTACACTGACTCCCATCAGTAGTCCCCTGACCTCCACATGCACACTGTGGCACACATGTGTGTTCTCTTGCATACACATACGACAAATAAACCAGATTCATCAATAGTGCAATTTATTAATACTGAGAGGATTTCTTTCTTTCAGTTGTGTCTGACACACTGAAAATAACCTGTAAATTTTACTAATTTCTGATTTAGTTTTAGTCAGCAACTTTATTGCTTTTGAGAGGTTCCGAATTTTCAGTGGATAGAACAGTGTGATAAGTAAAATTTCTGTGTGGCATTGTTAGTAAAAATGAAGGTAGATTGCAAAGCTCAAAATTCCATTTAATGCCAACATAAAGAGAAATTGATAATAACTTGAGAATAGTAATGTAGCAAAGTGAACAGTTACCAATATAGAACTTACTATATAAAATTAGTCTTGCTTTTTTATTCTACTGCATCCATATGTATCTAGTAGTTAGAGAAGGTTATGTTCTTTGTGTAGTTCAGCTTGCTGATAACTTTATTGGTTAATTTTTAAATAGTTACTATTTCATTTTTACCCATGTCCCTGTTCCTTTTGGTTGTTTGTTTGCTTTTGACAAGGTTTTGTTATTTTGCCAAAATTGGCTTTTGTATGTAGTCCAGGCTGTCCTTGAACTCCTGGCAATCCTCCTACCTTACCTTCCTGAGTGTTAAGATTACAGACATGTGCTGCCCCATCTAACTTGGTTTCCACTTTGCTGTTCCTATATAGAAACATTAGAACACATTACTTAGAGCTTTATCCTTAGAATTCTTAGTGCTAAGTAAAAAGCTTGGTGAACTTGATGTAAAAACAGCTTTTTTTCTCCTCTCATCTCTGGTGCTTGGAATCAAGCATAAAACCACATTCATGTTGGATAATCACTTTGTCACTGAGCTATACATACCCCATACTCCAGACCCAATCAAGTAAAGCTCAAAGCCTTTAATCTATTAGTTCGTTTTCATTTCAACATTTGGAGATTTATTTGATGGAAAAATTTGGTTTTAAATTCTTTTAGATAATAGATACTTGAGGCAGTAACATAACTTTATCATATAGTATCAGTTTTAGAACCCATATGTATATACCAACTTCAAAATAAGTGAAAAATACTCTATAGAAACTACTTGCAGGTCTAAGGAGATGGCTCAACAGTTAAGAACACTGGCTCTTTTTCAAGAGGTCCTGAGTTCAATTCCCCCACCACCCAAATAACAGCTCACAGCTGTCTCTCACTGTAGTTACATTTGACAGTAGTCCCCTGGGTTCTAATTCCCTCTTCTGGTATACATACATGCAGACAAAACACCCATATACACAAAATAATGCCTAAATAAATGTAAAAAAATTAAAAACAAGCTAACACCTAAGTGGCTGGGTATACCTGCGAGGTATTTTAGCCCACTTGTGGTAGTGCATGCCTTTAATTCCAGCACTCAGGAGGCAGAGGCAGGGAGATTTCTGTCAGAACGAATTTCAGGACAGCCAAAACAAAACAAAATTTGCAGTGCTGGTATTTCTGTGTAGCAACAGTTGAACATGTTCTTAAATATTTAGTCTGACTTTTAGCTTTATCGTTCCTTGCTAAAATATTCTAGTGGGGGATTGGAGAGATAGCTCAACAGTTAAGAGCACTTTCTCTTCCTAACACCAACATGGAGGCTACCAACTTTCTGTAACTCCAGTTCCAGGGGTCTCAAATGTCTCTTCTGGCCTCGATAGGCACCACACACACACACATATACAGGCAAAAAATACCTATATACATAAAATATAAGTAAATTATTTCTAAAATTAGTGTAAGGATTCATTCGCTCAATCTTCTAGGCAAGAACTTAGGATAGAAAAATCTGTTTTCATCACTGTATTTAAAATAACTCATATTTGCATTTTCTTCCTGTGATTGGCATTGTTTTTGGTTTGTAACCACAGACCAAGTCTGAGAGTCCAGTTTTAAGATAAACAATTAAATTTTAATAACTTCATGTATATATCTACAGTTCCACTTTTATTCTAATTAGAAAGCTCTTTTAAAAGAATTCTCTTAATCTGTGTTAAAGTATTGGTTTTAATGTATAGAATAAATAATTGTATCCTAATTTGCCTTTTAATTCAGTCAGTGATTTAAATGGTCAGTGCACAAATTTTACTCATCATTTCTTGATTTAAAAGTCTCAGTGGTGGCTTGACAAGTGTAGTCCTAGGACTTGATAGGCCAAAGCAGGAGGATTGCCCTGACTTTGAGGTCAGCATGGGGCTGTATGTAGTACGAGACCCTGCCTGAAACAAACATCATGTGTTTCTTGCCAGGCACCATGCCTAGAGCTTATAGTAAGATAAGTTACAACACCCTGAGGTTCATGCCCTGATGAAGGAAAGAAGAGCAATAGTTTCCAATGAGAGAACCAGCCAAAGTTCTTAAGAAAATAGTCAGTCTGGCTAAGTAAAACAACAGTAGTGGGGCAAAGAATACATGTTCTTGAGTGTTGTAGCTATGTAAAGCCCTGATTTGAATCCTTAGCATTGCAAAACAACAGCAGTAGCCTAACAGGACTAGATCACAAAAAGGTTCCCTTTGATCTGTTAATATTTCCCCAATAAGGACATTTAAGTGGTCTTAATGCTTATCTGGTTTTTTTTTTTATGTTTAGTTTGAGAACAGAAGGTTAGTGTCCTGGTTCACCTATTAGCAGTTTATTAGAGTTCAGCTTTTATTTATTTATTTATTTACTTGAAATCGATATGGCAGTTAAATGCTGGTTTTGGATTATAATGGTTTCAAAGCAACTCTATCAGTGGTTTTAAATGCTTATTTTTTATCATAAGCAAATTTGAGAATATCATGAAAAATGTGAATTCTTTCAAATAATAGACATTTCAGACAGCACTTAATTTTTTCACATTTTATTATTTTTTTAAAAAAAGAAAGCAAACTATTCTTTTCATTTTACGTACCAATCCCAGTCTCCCTTCTCACCTTCCATCCCCTCTACCTCCCCCCATCTCACCCTCCCCCAATCCACTCCTCAAAGAGGGTAAGACACATTGCTTTGGGGAAAGTCCAAGACCCTCCCTACTATTTCTAGGCCGAGCAAGGTATCCATCCAAAGAGAATGGGTTCCCAAATAGCCAGTACATACAGTAGGGACAAATCCTGGTGCCACTGCCAGTGGCCCCTCAGTCTGCCCCAGCCATGCAACTGTCACCCACATTCAGAGGATCTAGTTTGGTCCTATGCTTGTTTCTTACCTGTCCAGCTGGAGTTGTGAGCTCCCATTAGCTAAGGTAAAGTGTTTCAGAGATAGCACTTAATTTTATGGTTGGTTGATTGGTTTGTGGCAGAGTCTCATTATGTAGCGCAAGCAGACCTGAAAACCCAAAGTAATCCGGCTGTATCTGTCCGTCAGTGCTAGGCTTAAAGGTGTCCCTGGCATTTCTTCATTTACTTTTTAAAAAAGATTTATTTTATGAATGTTTTGCCTGTGTGTATGCATGTAATTGTGTGTGTGTGTGTGTGTGTGTGTGTGTGTGTGTGTGTGTGTGTGTGTGTACTACATGCATGTTTGGTGCCTTCTGATGGTCAGAGGGGAATATAAGATGGTTATGAGCCATTATGTGGGTGCTGGGAAATGAACCCTGTTCATATGTAAGAACAGGTGCTCTTAACCACTAAGCCATGTACCACTTCCCTGGTCCTCTCTAAGGTACTCTTTTGACCTCAGATTTATTCTCCCTGTTGACTGTTGATTGTTATCTTAGTTTCTATTACTGTGATAAAACACCATGACTGTTGCAACTTTGCTGGGGTGGGGGTGGAATAGGATTTACTTTACCTTATAGTTTATTATCATGAAGGGAAGTTAGGACAGAAACTCAAGGCATGAACCTGGAGGTACAAATTGAAGACCTTGAAGGATTGCTGCTTACTGGCTTGTCCTTCCTGGCTTGCTCAGTTTGCTTTCTTATACACCCTAGTACCAGCTGCCCTGGGAGGGCACTACCCTTAGGCTTGCTTAAAGGTCATTCTTATGGGGGCATTTTCTCACTTGCAGTTCCCTCTTGTCAGGTGACTCAAGCTTGTGTCAAGTTGACATTTTTTTTTCCGAGACAGGGTTTCTCTGTGTAGCTTTGGTGCCTGTCCTGAAACTCACTCTGTAGACCAGGATGTCCTCAAACTCACAGAGATCCGACTGCGTCTACCTCCCTAGTGCTAGGATCAAAGGCGTGCACCAACATTGTCTGGCCAGCCCAGTTCTACTGTAACTGCTTGCCTCCATTTGTCTTCTTTCTCTTGAGATTCTCTAAACTTTGAGAGCACCTACGCCTTTTTTAAAGGAGATGTTAGAGGCCAACAAGATGGCTCAGGCAGTAAAAGGACTTGCCATGTAAGCCTGACAACTGGAATATGATGCCTGGGACCCACATAAAGATTTGGAAGGAGAGAGATCCTGCCACAAAATTATCGTCTGACCTTCACATGCACACCATAACTCATTCACTCCCCACCCACAAAATAAATACATAAAATGGTTTAAAATTAATTGAACCTGAGTCCTCTGCAAGAGTAGCCAGTGCTCTTAACTGCTAAATTATCTCTCCAGGCTCAATAATTTTTTTCTTGACACACCTATTCTGCTTTCCCTTAAAATTATTATTCACTATTGAACTGCTGATGAAATTTTGGATGAGCCAAAGGCTAACTCATATCTCTAAAACAAATGAATAACAAAGTTTCCTAGAATCAATAGGGAAAAGCCTAAACACTGTGGCGCATACCTATAATCCCAATATTTGGGAAGTTGAGGTAGAAAGCATTCGTTACTATAAAAAACATTAAATACTAGCTTTTCTGAAAACACTGTAAAAAATTTGTTTACCATCAAAGAGTTCCAGTAAATTTATCTTCTCTCATGGTGTAAAACCTTTTTGCAAATGTTTTAATCTCCTAACCTAACAGGGTAAAACTTTTATTAGCTGAGTTGCAACTTATTTAATTAAACTTCATTTAAATGAGCCATTTACAAAAGATTATGAGGTCAAACCCCAACCAATGGGAAAAACACAGTCACCACTTGTATTAAAATAAAAACCAAGTGAATTTGCCATCCTGGTGTGCCTATGCCTGCTCTTCCATTTTCTTTTCTAATGAGTAGCTCATTTTTCTGATCAAAAGTAAAGTTTTACTTTGTCAAGACACTAATTGGAGTAATGATTTCTTCTTTAAAGCTCTGAACTTATTTTTAACAATTACTATAAGTTGTAAATGTGTCTGTGTTTTCAATAAGGTTTTTCTCTGAATAGGCAATGATTTCTATAGAAGTAAGTTGTTCAGTTGTCTTCCCTACTATTCATTCTAACAATTCCTGCGAGAGATAAAAGTTATTTGAATGAGTGAATGAGTATATTAATTCTTTTGGCTAGGTCTAATCACTGGATTTAGATCATTGTCAGAGATAAAATTTTGTCTCTACTAGTACCGCCTATCTTCATGACAGCTGAGACTGTGTTCATAAATGAAAAGGAACACACACAATCTGAGTGCATACATAAGATGTAATTTATTAATGCCGTAAGCTTAATGACTGGATCATTTAAAAATCAACAGATGTAATACATACCATAATATAGAAGACTTGAAACCAGAATTTAAAAAAAAAAACCTTTGAAGGTAAAAGGCTAAATTTACACTTGGAAAGACTCTATTTTGATAAATTGCATATCATGATATCCATTGATAAAGGACTGGAAAGCTAAAGTCTCAGAACATGACAGAGTGTATGGAAATTTACTGCTAATAGTCTTAGTTTTTAAAATTTATTTTAAACAATTTTATGTATTTATTTTGTGGGTGGGGAGTGAATGAGTTATGGTGTGCATGTGAAGGTCAGACGATAATTTTGTGGCAGGATCTCTCTCCTTCCAAATCTTTATGTGGGTCCCAGGCATCATATTCCAGTTGTCAGGCTTACATGGCAAGTCCTTTTACTGCCTGAGCCATCTTGTTGGCCTCTAACATCTCCTTTAAACAAGGCTTAGGTGCTCTCAAAGTTCAGAGAATCTCAAGAGAGAGAGAGAAGACAAATGAATACATGTAATATAATATGAGAGCATATAGCAAAGAATCCGTTTTATGTTGGGTTGGAGAAATTAAAAATGTAGCACTTAGTTGGCCAATGAAATTTTCAGTGAAACTTCATTTCTGGAAAAAAAAGTATTCTATACCTCTAAATATATTCCAGTGTAACATAAGGGTGTGTTTTCAATTGTTAGATATACTAAATACTACTTTATATTATAATAAGATTTTTCAAGTTTCTTTTCTAATAATACTTCTTGTTCAACTTTTTTATAGTATACACTTTGGAATTTCCTCCCAAAGAATTTGTTTGAACAGTTTAGAAGAATTGCAAATTTTTATTTTCTCATCATTTTCCTTGTACAGGTAAGAACTCCATGAAAACAACATGGATAAATTTGGTTGTTTCAAACAATTTGTAATCTTAAGTTGTCCTGTGACTTAAAAATATTTGATTATTATTTTTAAGTAGAAATGTAATTGCACTTCAAGAATTGTGTGATGGTATAGGTTTCTAAAGCTGTCTTAGAAATGAGATTTAATTTTTCATGGATTTCATATCTTTATCTTAAATGTATATTGTATAACATCTTAATGATTGTTTATATATCAAAATTTTAAATAGTTTAAACTAACAGTTTTACTTTTTAACACCAGGCTTTTTGTGGTAGGAGAGGAAATGGTTTATTCATCTTAAACTTCCATATCACTGTTTTTTTTTTTTAAGAGTAGAAATTTATTTATTTATTTATTTATTTATTTATTAAAGATTTCTGTCTCTTCCCCGCCACCGCCTCCCATTTCCCTCCCCTCCCCCAATTAAGTCCCCCCACTCAGCCCGAAAAGCAATCAGGGTTCCCTGTCCTGTGGGAAGTCCAAGGACCACCCACCTTCATGCAGGTCTAGTAAGTTGAGCATCCAAACTGCCTAGGCTCCCACAAAGCCAGTGCGTGCAGTAGGATCAGAAACCCATTGCCATTGTTCTTGAGTTCTCAGGAGCCCTCATTGTCCGCTATGTTCAGAGAGTCCGGTTTTATCCCAGGCTTTTCCAGACCCAGGCCAACTGGTCTTGGTGAGTTCCCAGTAGAACATCCCCATTTTCTCACTGTTCATTACTAAAGAATGTCACTACAGGAACTCAAGCAGGACAGGAGCTTGGAGGCAGGAACTGATGCAGAGGCCGTGGATGAGGGTTGATTAGTGACTTGTGTCCCCTGTCTTACTCAGCCTGCTTTCTTATAGAACTCAGAACCACAGGTCTAGGGATGGCACCACCCACAATGGTCTGGGCCCTTACCTATTGATCACTGATTAAGAAAATGCCTTATAGCTGGATCTTATGGAGGCATTTTCTCAATTGGGGCTCTCTCCTCTGATGACTCTAGCTTGTGTCAAGTTGACATAAAATCAGCCAGTATACAGTCCTATCTCAGCTTCCCAAATATTGGGATTATAGGTATGTGCCACCATGCCTAGGCTTTCCCCCATTGATTCTAGGAATCTTTGTTATTATTTTGTTTTAGAGATAAGAGTTAGCCTTTACCTCGTCATAGTGAATAATTTTAAGGTAAAGCAGAATAGGTGTATCAAAAAAGATATTGAGGCTGGAGAAATAGTGCAACAATGAAGAGCACTGGCTACTCTTGCAGAGGACCCAGGTTCAATCCCTGTACCCATGTGATGGCTCAGAACCATCTGTAGCTCCAGATTAAACACTAGTTTTAGTCTATTTGAACACTCTACTTTTCTTCCTTTTTACACCTTTCTATGTGCCTTACTCACTTACTTCCTTGAAGTTTGAAAGTAGTAAATCTATCTGCTTTTCAGTGTTCCTTTTACCGTTCAGTATTTTAGATTTTAATCATTTTAAATCATGGCTTACATCTTTATGTATATAGTTTATTAGAGTTTTTCCTTCACTTACTACTTTTTTTTATTGAGAAAAGGAAAAAAAAAGTATCCGCTTCCTCCCAGCCTCCCATTTACCTCCCCCTCCTCCCACCCTTCTCCCCCTCCCCCAAACTCCTCTCCCCCTCCCTCTCCAGTCCATAGAGCAGTCAGGGTTCCCTGCCCTGTGGAAAGTCCAAGGTCCGCCCCCCTCCGTCCATGTCTAGGAAGGTGAACAACCAAACTGGCTAGGCTCCCACAAAGCCAGAACATGAAGTAGGGTCAAAACCCCGTGCCAGTGTCCTTGGCTTCTCATCAGCCCTCATTGTTTGCCATGTTCAGAGAGTCCGGTTTTATCCCATGCTTTTTCAGTCACAGTCCAGCTGGCCTTGGTGAGCTCCCAATAGATCAGCCCCCTTGTCTCAGTGGGTGGGTGCACCCCTCGTGGTCATGACTTCCTTGCTCATCTTCTCCTTCCTTCACTCCTTATTGGGACCTTGGGAGCTCAGACCAGTGCTCCAGTGTGGGAGGGGGGGACTTGGGGAAACTTCACTTACTACTTTAATGATAACACCCTCCTCATCTTTTTAAATGAAGCAGAAAAATGCCAGTGAGTTAATGTTGAGTGCTTTTGTTTGTATACACTGAGGCTTTTGCCTAATGGTATTATAATTTAGTTTAGGCCTCCTGTTTAAAAGCAGTTTGGGACAGACTATAGAAAGAGTAAACTGCCATAGTGAATGATGAAATTTTTAGAAAGCACTCATATCCATGGTTAGATGTCTTAGAAGCAGAAAGTACACCATGGATTCTATTGGCAAGAATCATTCAGTTGATTAAAGAGTGCATTTAATTTAGTTAAGCAACTATATGCTGACTACCTACAGTTTGTTGTACAGTAGTCCCGAACAAAATATGATGATCAAAATACTGAGTTTTTTCTACCCTTAAGGAATTTATATTAAGGTCTCGAAGAGTTGTATATTCACTTAACTCAAAAGATTGAAAGGGCTTCAAAAGTAGGTGATAACTGAACTGATCTTTGAAGGATTAGAAGAGGTTTCCATGGCAGAGAATGCTACAACCAGCATTCCACAAATAGAAAAGAGATTGTGTAAAGTCATACATGTTTAAAGGTCTAAAAGTCTTAACATCTACATTTCTTTTTGTCAGGGGATGATAGTGAGATTTGAGGACAGATTGTAACTACGAACCCACCCCCTGATAATCTAGTTCTACTTCCATGTTTCTTATTTTTGTGAATAACAGCAACATTCACCCAGGCATGTTAATCCAACACTTGCAAGATATCTGCAATCAATAGTTATAGCTCATTACTTACCAGTCCTGCCATTTTTTGTTCCTGAATATCTTCAGTGTTTCTTTTCACATCTCTTACTTCTACCCTGATCCAAGACATCATCTTTCACTTGGATTACAGCAGTAGCCTCCCAAGTAGTCTCCTGTCCTCCACTCTTATTCTCTTCTAGTCTTTTTTTTTCACAAAGCATTGAGAATAAATTTTTGTGTTACCTTTTCCTGTGTAAAATCTTCAAAGATCCCCTACTGTGGAATGAATAGTCACAAGTCAACAGCTTTCCCTGGACTCATCAATGTGACATTTTGGGGGGCATTTTTTTAATTTTTGTTTTGTTTACTTGTTGTACATGTGTCACTTTTCCTTTTAGAAGACCTTGTATATATTGTTCATTGTACTTGAAAACTTTCTTTGAGATAGTTAACTCATAGCTATCCTTATAGATCTCAGCATCTATACATTGGTTTTAATGTCTTATTTTCCTTGTAAGCTTTCAGCTCTGTGAAAGCAAACACTTCTCTATCTTTTTAAAGCAAGATTTCTAGCAGCTGAATGGTAGCAGTACAGGGCGCTGGCAGAATGCTTTTCAGCCATTAGCTGATAAACCAGTATGCATATTTCAATAAAAGAGATCATCTAACCTTGGATGAAAACTAGTTCTGAATTTTCTTAAATTGACTTGTATATATTGTTTGGTTGTAATTAAAATTAGTATTCATCTCACTAATAGAATATATTTTGTTTGAAATATTTGAAACATGTAAATGCTACAAATGAGTTAATAGCTAATTTTATTTTCAATTTAATTTCTTTACCTAGGTCACAGTAGACACACCAACCAGCCCAGTTACCAGTGGACTTCCACTTTTCTTTGTTATAACTGTTACAGCAATCAAGCAGGTAAGTTTCTTACTTAAACTATGCCTGTTCTTTAATGCAAGCTGGTGTAAATTCTCTAATTTATTTTCTCTTTTCTTTTTCAATATCTATGTTTATGTGGTATAAGCATAATGAACAAGTAGACAGTTCAACTCAGTAGGGAAGCAGAGAGTGGATTTTTACTGTTCATTATTCTGATGTGATATGTCTTGGAATTTCCCATTCCAATGAATTTTAGTTGTTGTTGGTTGTAGCCTAGAAGTTAAGAACACAAATACTTGAATTTCTTTATTATCAGTAATACTGTTGAGGAGGGTGATGGGTAGGGGAGACTTCTATCCTTCTTGTCAAAACTGGCAAGCTGCCACAGATTATGATGTGATTGTCTTTTGAAGTATTTTGAACATTTTATGTGTTAGTACCTTTAAAACTGTCCAAATGAAATTGAAAATTTTAACAGCAAACTTTAAGTGAGGAGTGGGTTAACTGTATAGGAACAGACCGCAGACTATGCTTATTTGCAAACATTTTAGATAGTACCTATCAATATGCTTTTTGAAAGTACCTTAAGGTAACTGATAGATTGAAGGAACAAGGTTACCTTTCCTATTGGGGTTATCTGATCGTCTGTCTTGCCTACTAGGGATTTTACAAATTGTTTTTTCATGTATTTCATTGCTAAATAAAGACTTGGAATGTTCTTTCCCTCTGGCTATCTAGATTATTATTTTCCTTACTGTCATAAATTTTTAGTTCTAAGAATAGCATTTACGGTTTTCAGAGGGCTTTACTGATTCATTCTACTCCCACTACTAGTTCATGTTATACCCTTCCTTTCTTTATTAGTATCAGAGAATGTACCCTATGAAATGATAACCTAGGGTTTTCATAAAGAGGGATAGAATAGGAATGAAGAGGAAAAAAACGGAGAGGGGAGGAAAAGCTATCAAGAGACTACTTTTCAGATGCAGTTGAAAAGGCACAGATATTACAATGAGGGAAAAAAGCATTGAATATAAAAGAAGGTGGTCATGTTCAAATGAGCATCCTGCTTCCTTAGCTCTTTTAGTTTAAATCTATTCCACAAGAAAAGCTCAGAGGAAAGTGAACCATTAAAGCTCTGATTATTTTTTTTAATTCTAAAAGCAAACACCAGTTTCTATTTTCTTTAATCATTAAGTCAGTGGAGAATTTTAATTATTATCTCCACGATACATAAAATCTCTCATAAAACAAATTTCAAATTTTCCCACTTTCTGCATGAGAAGAATTACATTTCTAAGTGATTAGGTTTATCATAAAATAAAATGTCAGAACAATTATCTTTTCAAATTGAAAGTAGGAAGATATGCTAGAGAGACGACTCAGTACTTAAGAGCCCTGGCTTCTCTTACAGAGGACTCAGGTTCTATTCCCAGATCCCACATCGTGACACAGGACCATTTATAACTCCAATTTTAGGGGATCTGATATCCTGTTCTTGCCTCCCCAGGTACTGTACACTCATGGTGCATAGGTATATATGAAAAAATACCAACACACACAAAATAAAATGAACAAATAAGTCTTCCTGGCAAAGTAGAATTATAATGTTCCTTAATTCTTCAGGCATATATTGAGGAAAACATAGGTATTCATTAGAGCACTGCAGGAACAAATAATAGATTTTCACAATGAAGAATGTTAACACTCTAATACCTGTTTTGCCTTTAACATATATCTTATTAAGGAACCTTATACTACAGTAAAGATATATGCCTAAGAAGTATGTTTAAAGTATGCTTCAAATTTTGAAATAATGTGTTCATCATTGTGTCTGTGGCATTCTGTGTTGAAATTAACATTATAAAGTTATAAATATAATTTTTATTATCTTTATAGGGATATGAAGATTGGCTTAGACACAGAGCTGATAATGAAGTTAACAAAAGCACTGTTTACATTATTGAAAATGCAAAACGAGTGAGAAAAGAAAGTGAAAAAATCAAGGTACTGTTTTACTACATCACTCCTTTTAAAGCTACTCTTAATGGTGCATATGTGTATGCACATGCACATGTGCTTGCATGTTTATGTGTGTATATACATATATGCCATGGAATATGTGTGGAGTTCAGAGGACAAGTTTCTGGAGTCGGTTCCCCCCCTTCTGATATGAATTTGTGGTTCAGAATCAGGGCATCAGGCTTACACAGCAAGCACTTTTACCCTCTGAATTTACCCTGGCCCCACTCAGAATAATTGGAATCAGTCTTGTGTGATAAAAATGCACACTTGGAAGTATACAGATCAGGGCAGTAGAGGTGCATGCCTTTAATCCCAGCACTCAGGAGTCAAGAGGCAGGCAGACCTTTGAGTTCAAGGCCAATCTGCTCTACAGAACAAGTTCCAGGACAGTCAGGTCTACACAGAGAAACAGTGTCTCAAAAAAAAAAAGGCTGGGGAAGAAAAGAAACTAAAGGAATCGGTATTATTTGTTTACATTCACAGTGTAACCACCATCACTATTTAGATCACCAGAAAAGGAAATTCCATACTCATTACACATTATTTCTTCTACCTAAGCCCTGTCAGCACTAACCTTTCTCAGTCAGTTTGCGGTTTTAATATTTTACATGATTGAAATAATCCATAATTCATTACATGAACTTTGTGTTTTTCATCTTTCAGAATATTTTAAAATCCATTTGTGTTGTAGCATTTATCTATAATTCATTTCTTTTGATGATAGCATATTCTATGTGTATACCACATTTTCTTTATTTACTAGCTAATGTTTCTTCTGTGGGTGGATATAGATGTTGCTGCTATGAACATTCAAGGACAAGTTTTTCTTTGATTATCAGTTTTCAATTCTTTTAAATATATGCCTCGGTTGAGTCTGCTAGTCTTGTGACAATTTTAATGAACTCCATAACTGTTTTTACACAGAGAGTGTACTGTTTATATTTACAGAGCAAGGTGGTATTTATATTTTATTCAAATTAGTCATAGTTTGCTGCTTCTACCAAATCAGATCCCTGCCAGATGACATTTAGATTTTATCATATCAAACTTTTTTGATTGTCAGTAGATTTTTTTTTAAATAGTAAACTTTGTTGTTTAGAACAGGTTTGTATTCACAGCAAAACCTAACAAAGTATAGCTATATAGCCTTGTTCTGCCACGCACTACCCTTTTCTATTGTAAGCATCAGTAAACCTTCTTCACCACATAAAATTTAGTTACAGTAGTGTTCACGCTTAGTGCTATCCATTCTAGGAGGTTTGATAAATGTATGGCATGTATTTAACATTGTAACATCATATAGGATAATTTCCCTGTCTCTAAAAATCTATGTTCTGACTCATTATTCTTCATTCTCCCTTAATTTCTGCAGTCAGTGGTCCTATTACTACTACAGGTTTTTGCATTTTTCAGAGGATTATATTGTAGAAACCATACCATATGTGACCATTTTTTAAAAAGATTAACTTCTTTAACTTAATATACATTTAAGTTGCCTCCATGTTTTATCATGGCTTAATAGCTCATTTCTTTGTAGTGATGAGTAATAATAATTTTTCTGTATTTACCAGTTTACTTCTAGAGAAGGTAGATATTTTACTGCTTCCGATTTTTATCAAATGTGAATAAAGTTTCTACAAACATTCAAATATAGGTTTTTCTGTGGATATAAGTTTTCACTTCATAAGATGTAATATTTTCATATGGATATTAATAGTGTATGTTTTTTGAAATGGGCCTTTCTCTGCTTCCATCAGATCTTTAGTGTTTGGTATTTGGATCAGTCTTGTCAGGAGTTGGGTTGCCATTGTTTCTTTTATTGTAATTATTGTTATTTTATTTTATTATTTTTTTTTTACTTCTTTAATAAGTGGCTGGAGAGACAGCCGTGGGTGCTGGGAACTGAACTCTTATATTTTTGGTTGTGAGCCTAGCCTTTAACGGCTGAGCCATCTCTCCAGCCCAATTATTGTTATTTTAATATACTACTGTGCTTTACATTCTTTTGAAAGATTGATTGCAGTTATCCTGAGTTTTGTGTTGGACCTGGGGTGCTAGAGTGTTTTTCCTGTTACTTTTCCATCATCTTCTTTTACCTTATTCTAGATGGCCTGACTAGCAGTATATGCCTCTTTCTGTTCTCTTGCTTTTCTCTCAAAGCAGTATACTACTGTTTCTTATTTCTTACTCAGTATGAAGCTCCACATAGGAACAGAATAATTTATTGGTTCTCCAGTACCAATCTCAATATTGGCCAAGCACTCTGCACCACATATATATATATATATCATGGTAGTTTCCTAGTCTTACAGTTCCGTCTCTCATGGTAGTCAGGTCCTTTGGTATAAATGGGCTTCCTATTTCATCTCATGCAGTAGCTTGCTTCCATTTTCTTTCTTCTGCCTCTTTCCTGCTTTTGTCTTAGATGTAAATGAGCTTCTTGCTTCCTATAAGAGAGGGTTTCCTGATCCTGAAATGCCTCACGCTACACTAATTGTCATCAGAGAGTTTTGGTAACTAGTAGAAGCAGAGATCCACAATCAAGCTCTGGGCTGAGCTCTGAGAATCTTATGAAGAGAGGGAGGAAGGATTGTACAAACCAGATATGAGCGTGGGCTCAATGTCATTACAAGGGAACCAAGGGAGACAACTAACCTGAGTTCATAGGAGCTCACAGACACTGGACTGACAGCTTTAGAGTCTGCGTGGAAACAACCTAGACCCTCTACATATCTGTGACAATTGTATAGTTTCATCTACTTGTGGGACTCCTAGCAGTGGGAGTGTAGCTTATCCCTAACACTTTGGCTGGCTTTTGGGAACCTTTTCCTCTTACTGGGTTGTCTTACTAAGCCTTAATACAAGGGGAAGAGCTTGTTCCTACATCAACTTGATATGCCATGCTTTGTTGATACCCATGGGAGGCCTGCCCCTTTGTGCACGGAAACAGATGAGGAGTTTAATGTGGGGTCTCAGAGGGAAGGAAGTTGGAGGGAATGGGGGGAGAGGAATGTAAGCAGACTTTTCTGTTCCACCAGCCAGTTCCCAAATATCCATACAGGGACTTACTAATTTTAAATGCTCATATGTTAGCTCATTTTGTTATTAACTAGCTCTTATAACTTAAATTAACCCATATTTCTTATCTACGCTCTGCCATGTAGCTTAGTACATTTTCTCAGTACAAGTTCATCTGTTGTTTCTGCATCTCTTCATGACTCCTCAGACTCTGCCCTTCTCCTCCCCAGCATTCTCTCTGCCCTGAAACTTCTGCCTAACTACTGGCCATTTAGCTTCTTCTTTAAACCAGTCATATTGACAAATACTCACACAATGTAAAGGAATATTTATTTTTCCTCATGCATTCCCTTAATATTATAAAACAGATCATCTGGGGCTGGAGAGATGGTTCTTCCAGAGGATCCTGGTATGATCCCCAGCATTCACCTGGTGGCTCATAACCATCTCTAACTCCAATCTAAAGGGATCTAATGCAGTACTGTGACTTGTGGGCACTGCACACATGCTTCACATAGCCTTCAGTGCAAGCAAAACAAATAAACTATCTATTGTATAGGATTATATATATTATCAGAGGACTTAATATGCAAGGCAAAGGATAAGACCTTTGGAAGGGAGACAGGACAGGAAATCCATTTTATTATTATTAATTATTTTATGTATGTTATTTCTGTGTATGTGGTATATATGCATGTTGCAGTGTCCATGTAGGAGATCAAAGGAAAAAATATAGGAGTCAGTTCTCTCCTGCCATGTGGGTTCTGGGGATTCAATTGAGGTCATCACACTTGGTAGTAAATGTCTTTACCTGCTAAGCCATCTTACCAGCTCCCTGTAAAAATGATATAGGGACTGGAGAGATGGCTCAGAGGTTAAGAACAATTGCTTCTCTTGCAGAGGGCCTGGAATCAGTACCTAGCACCACATAGCTTCTTACAATTATATTTAACTCTACTTTGAAGGTCTTCTGGTCTCTGAATTCACCAGGCATATGTAGGCAAAACACTGATCCACATTTATTTAAATGTTTTTAAATAGTAAATAGAAACAGAACTATGAGGTGATAGAGTCATTCTCTTTCCCTAAAGTTGTCTTCTCCTTTAGCTTCAGGGTGAAGCCTAAATTCCTTAGCCTGTATGGCCTGGCCCATTATGGTATTTTTTCTGTATATTTAAGTATGGCAATTGTTATATTATAACCTGAGCATTTATGTAACTGCGGAAGAAAACATCTAAAAATAATATTTAAAAATTAATTTGATTATAATTGCCAATTCTGGTGCTCTTGGATACTAATTTATATTAATTAAGAAAATATATTTTTCAATTCACATAGACCTAAAGTCCTCATCTTAATCTCTAAAAATAGAGGGATTTCCTGTATTAGTTGAGCATTCTCAGTCAGTGTACCCAGGTCAACATGATGGGCTTTGACTTCTCTTAACTGTGACTTTGCCTTCTGTCATCATTACTTGCCTCTTTTTACCTCTCCTGTATATTTAGCCCTCTGATGAACTTAAAATTTTTGTTTTGTAGATTGTTCGTAGTGTATTTATGATTGGTGGTAATAGTCTTGTGGATTTTGAGGTTTTTTTAAGTTTTGTTTTTACTTTTTCTTTTAAACAGGGTCATTTTCTCAGTAGTGTGCCATGAAAATTGTTGGATAGTGTTATCTGAAGGTTTTCTTATATCCTTCTCAAGAAATATATATTGGCATTCTCAATTTGTGAATAAAGTAGCCACATTGAATTAATAAGCAGTATTGACACCCATCAAATAGTTAATATGCGTACATTATTTAATGTTTTGTTTGTTTCATCATTTCAAACACCAGTCTTCTGCAGTTATTGGAATCATTTAAGCCATTTATCAAAGTGGTATTATTTAGTGACAAAGTTGGGACATGAACTCAGGTTTACAAGTCTTCACTTTTTATGTTTTATTCTCTGCATCATTGAATTGTTCAAGATTCCATCTCTCAAGTTTTTCTTCTTCTCGGGTACAGGATACTTGCTGATAAGAGATTGTTATTGCTATAATTAACTGGTTCTTCTGATGGAAAATTCTTAGAAAGCTAATCTAAGACTTGCATCTGCCAATTATGAGGAAAACTGATCCTCTTCTCAATTACCTGAGGTTTCTGAACACTAAAGAAGGAATCCAACAATCATGACTGCAGACAAAATATGCTGGTTCAAAGGGAAAATGTAGATGCCTCTGGTCATGAAGTACCAAACTTGAAACCTCTAGATTTTCTTTCTTCGCTCTTGAAATGGCCATAGAAATTATCTTATTACATATCAGTTTCAGGAATATCAGAGAACACGGAACACATGAATGTCAGAATTACTTATAATACAACAGTGCTAAGATATTCTGTAAGCATTCCAAGTCTTTATTTCCTTAAAGAGGATTTTGAATAGTCAATAATAGTCTTTAATTTCTTTGCATGTGATATAGAATGCTGATAATTTCAAAATCTCATCTGTAGATATCTCTTTAATAGTTTTAGCTTTATTGTGAGGTATACTGAATGTTTTGTTAAGAATTTAAAGTATTTATTCTGCTGTTTTAGGTTGGTGATGTAGTAGAAGTACAGGCAGATGAAACCTTTCCCTGTGATCTTATTCTTCTGTCGTCCTGCACAACTGATGGAACTTGTTATGTCACTACAGCTAGTCTTGATGGTGAATCTAATTGTAAGGTAATGCAGTTTAAACCTGACCTGAGCATTTTATTCTCAGAATGATTAATGAGATAGTTCTGTGTCCTAACACTCCTAAATCCCTTACCTCACTTTTGCTATTCGTGTAAGTTTTATATTTGAAGACAGCAGTTATGTGATTATATTTGAGCTTCTAAGTAAACACCCACCTTGGAGAATGGGTTTGCATTGTGGGAGATAGGGTGGGGGATTATGCCCTAACCAAAAGCCATCAAAATTATTGATGCAATTCAATTAACATTTGATTTATGCTTTTTGTTTGTGTTTTGTTGTACTTATGACTGAATTCTTGGCTCATACTTGCACACTAGAACTACTACTGAGCTATTTTACTATCCTAGACTTTTATAAGTGAGAATACTTGTGAGCTAAACTACATAACTACAAAAATAACTTCAAGTATTTTGTAACTTTATAGTTCATCTATTTTTAATTTTTTAAGAGTTGCATATTTTTGTTTAAAAGGTTTATTCTGGGTCTGGAGAAATAGTGTTATAGTTAAGAGCACAAACTGCTCTTCTAGTGGACCTAGGTTCAATTCCTAGCTCACAGCCAGCTGTGATTACAGCTGCATGGGATCCAACTCCCTGACCTGCTTGGACACTAGGCACATAAGTGGCACACAGATGTACGTGTAGCCAAAACATCCATACACATAAAATTAAATAAATCAATTCATGTGATAACTATTCTAATATGGAGTAATTTGGTTACATGTATTCATACCTTAGGATATAGTTTAATAAATGTTGTATTTTATTGTTAACCAGTAGGAATTTTAAGTACGTTATAGTCAATTCAATCAGAATGGGAGATAATTTACTTTGCTGGTACTTTTTAGCCTTTGCCATCCAGTGTTCCATGGGACATAAAGACTTATCCTTTCTGTGCTGCCTTTAAGGAGTATGGCAGCCTTAGAGTCCAGCTCCCAGCATTGCACCTAGAGTTGCAGAAAAGAATGCCTTCAGAACATCAGGGACTTAGGAAAATTTCCTATGTGAAGAAAAAAAAAGACTCATACACAATCTGAGGGTTATGCTCTTTTTATTTGCAGCTCTTGTTCTCTCCAGTTTCAATTCTCTAGTTCTAATTCTCTCTGTCCAATTCTCTCTAGCTTTTTTGTTCACCTGCCTTATATGTACACATTCAACAACAAACTTTTTTCAATAAAAATGTTATACAAACTACATTGAAGTTAGTGAGTAACCATAACAACTCCGGCTTCAAGGTTCCTGGTGTACATGCTGTGACCTGAGACTGGGGACATAGTGCCTGGTGAGAGAAGCTGCTGAAGGATTTGTGCAGGGAGTAGGTTTTTATCAACCAGACTTAGCAAGAGGTTTTAAACCAGCTAAATATATGTAGCTTGTCTTAGACTGTGGAGAAACTGTTGTTTTCTTATGTTAGTCTGGGTAAAGAAACAAAATAGGCTTCTAAGTATCTTAACAGTCCTCGTGGAACAATAGATCTAGTCATGAAGCATATCTTAGTATATTTATGTTCAACAAAATTACACAGCTTAATGGGAAGTCATCTTCCTGATCATCCACAGATAGATGTGCCCATAAGATTGAAATGTAATTATGAGATCACATGAACAAATTATATGAAAATGCACGGTAATGGGGAGATTCCCCAGCTGTTTTTGCACATGTGAATTTACAGACAGAAACAGCCAGTTTCCAGAGTCAGTGGTCCCATAAGTCTTGCTTGAACAGGGTTCTCTCCAGCAGAGAATAATTCATCTGGTGGGTTGACATCTGAATTATCAGTTGCCATCTGCTGTATTTGTGTCATGGCCCTCAACAGCTCGTTGCAAAGGAGTAATTCTGGTTTGGCGTAGCCTTTACTCTCAGTACTTGAGAGGCAGAAAAAGATAAATCTCTGTGAGCTTGAGGCCAGCCTGATCTACATAGGGGATTCTGTATGGAGAGATCCTGTTTAAAAGAAAAAAAAAGTAGTAATACTAATGAGCTCACCTCTTGGTATATGTTTGGGGAGGTCTCCTATTTGTTTTTTTCCCTGTAGAATTAAGGAGTAGAACTCAGAATGTGAAATAAAAGCTTTACTTGTTACTATTTACTGATTTTGTTTTCAAGCAAATGATACTAAATTACTGGTGTCTTAGCTGTTAAAAAATTGAGTTATATTTTAGGGATTATTAAGATACAGATCTGTATAAAGATTCTCTAACATTGAGAATATTGTTTAGAGGAAGAAAATTTTCGGTTTTCTTTTATTCATTAAGTAGCAATAAATCAAAAATTTTAAAGTCAGGCAGTAGTTTTAAATGTAAAGCAAGAAGTTCTCTAATATTCCTAAAGACTATGTTAACAGCTTTCCCTTGTGCATAAGTGCTGTAATACTTGAATCTGCATTAGCCCTTGTTGACAGTTTATAAATAGGTTCATTGTATCTTGTCTTGCATTTTGGATGAATTAAGAGTATAGTACATATATGTAGAATATCTTAATCATTGAATATAAGACATTAGCTTTCTGTTACTATATAAAATATACCCATATTGAACAGTTTCAAAATCTTTATAAACTGTTTATGTAATGGAACTATTAATTTTTTTTCAAATCTTGGTTTTATATATAAAGAGAAAAAATATATTAAAACCTTCTTGGCAATTTCAGTTAATTATATGCATGCTACAAATGTAATACTCTCCAATGTCAGTGTCAAGGAAAGTTTTTGTTTTTCTTTTACCTTTAAAATCCTTTTGGAGCAGGTTACCTTTGTATTTGTAATGTATTTTAAGAGTATTGTCCTGTAATTCATTTGGTGTAGAATGTCCATCAACATTTGTAATATTCTGCTTAACCCTCTTACTCTAAAATGTGCTGTTTCTGAAATAAGTTGGCTATAAAGTTACAAAAAAGAAATACTTTATATTTGATTATCTTGTGCTTTCATGTAGACACATTATGCAGTACGAGATACCATTGAACTGTGTACAGCCGAATCCATTGATAACCTCCGAGCAGCAATTGAATGTGAACAGCCTCAACCTGACCTCTACAAGTAAGCATCTTGTTTTACTTTATTGCTGTCCTTTGACTCTGCTTCTTCTTTGTCACCAGTAAAGCAAAAAAATACCCATTACTTATTTACCAGTCTACTCTTGTGTATATTTTTATGAGCTGTTCTTCCTCTTGGAAAGGAAATTAATCAAATGAGCATTGCTCACTACCAGCCTAAGGTAATTCATTATGGACCCAGACATCCTACTTTCTTTTCCTTTTCTTTTTGTTACTTGTAAACATGGCTATCAGGTTTGTTTTTTTAAGAAGCCTCATCTATTAGACTAATGGAGTTCCAGGAGTTAATTAAAACAAAAATAAACCTTTTGCATCTTATCCAGTTTGAAACAAGAAAGAGGATATGGGACACTGCAGTTAGTAGGCACACTATCCTTTCTTGTTAATGATGATGATGAACTAAAGATTGCAAATAGGCAGTTTGATGTTCACAGGCTATTGAATTCATGGATCTGTAAACTGTTATGTTTTCTTCTGGCTCATGGATGCGGGTTTTCTTGATTAACATTCATTGGGGGTTGTCAAAAATTGGCCTTAGTGTCTAGGACTGGTTAGTTTAATTAGGGTGTGGTACTGCTGAGGGTTTGGTAATAGTTTTTAATTCATTCCATTCTATACCACCGTTGCAGATAACATCTACTATATGGCCAAGCCATAATGTTAATTCATGTTGTTGGTCAAATAGAGGACCAAATGAATGGATTTGGTTTACTCTATTTAGGGTTAGTAATAGTAAAGAAATATATCCTACTATGAGAATGTTGATCCCCTCCCCCACAGTTTATTCCTTGTTTCCTCTTTCTCTTTTGTATGTTTTGATATTAAGAACTAGAGCCACAAGCAAAAAAAAAAAAAGCTTTCTCCACCTTCAAGTAACTAATGAATAAAGGATATCAGTCAATAAAGTTAAGCTTATAGTACAGTAATAAAGATGTATACAAAGTCCATGAAGTTCCAGAAAAGGGAGTGACCTATTCTACCTGATAATATATGTATATGTTTCACACACATATACATATTCATATTTATAAGGGAAATTCCCAGATTGTAAAGTTGCCTTAAATATGAAGGATAATTTAGGATAGACAAGGTTATTCTAATTTACCTAAGCTGAATCCCTTCAATGTGACTTTAGAATACCAAGTATTTCTACCACTCTGATAGAAATCATGCGTACTATATTTATCAAATTCAATTATCTTTCTTAGGGCAAAGAATCTGCCCTTTTAGTTTATTATGTTTCAGCATTTTTCTAGTACAGTACTTTCACAATTAACATAGAATGAATGGATAGATCTTCCTATTTTGTATATAAAAGCATTTAAATTGAGGTACTACAGAGATTACTCAGTGATTAACAGAACGCATAACACACACATTAGACTTGTCATAACCACCTATAGCTCCGGGGGATCTGATACCTCTGACTTCTTTGGGCACCCGAACAAACACAGAGATACACATGTTCATACAATGAAAAATAAACATGTTTTTAAAATACAGCATAAATTTTGATTGGTAGGGATGTGGATATGAATCTGTAAGGAGTTACAGGGCTGAATATTATCAAAATAAAATACATTGTATGAAATTCTCAAAGAATGAATAAAATATTTGAAAATCAAGATGTTTTAAAATTATTTGAACTGTATATTACTTTTCTATGAAGAAAACACCATACTGCAAATTACAAAGTATAAAAGTCTCACTAAGGGAGGGTTAGGCTGTTTTATCCTTGTTTTGCAGAATTATAGGTTAAGTGCTTGGATCAGGTCAATTGCCAAATACAAACATTTTCAAGTTTACATAATCAAGTATTCCTTGTGTGTAGTTGTCAAAAATTGGACCTGTGACTAATACCAGTGTCACCTGAGAGTATGACAAAGAAGTTTAAGGATGAGACCCAGAATTCTGAGGTTTAAGTAAGAGTCTTTCTACCCCCTGTGATTCATAAGCAGCTCATGTATAAAAACCATCGAACTAATCATTTCAAAAACTGTATATAGTATCAGAAACCATTACTAATCACATGAATCTAAAATAAAAGCCACAGTGTTTATAGAAAGGTATCATATGATGTGTTGTGTATATGTATAATACCAAGTAGAATTCCATTAATTTAAAATATTTGTTTATACTTATTATTTTAAAGATTCGATTTAAATGTTATGTAGTTTATAAGTTCAATGTAACTTTTTTCCAGATGCTTAATAGAATTTTAAATTAATTCAGTCTTATATTTTTATTATTTATAATCTGATGAATTTCTAATTGCTGGTATTTAGATTTTCACACTTGCTATTGTGTTTTGTTTTTGTTTTTAACAGGTTTGTTGGGCGAATCAGTATCTATAGTAATAGTATTGAGGCTGTTGCCAGGTTAGTTGGTTATTCCTTTTAAAAACTATCCTTTTGGGAGGAGGAATATTTTTCATTTAAACCCAATAAAATAGCCAAATGCCTTTCCTTAAATAAAGTGAAAGGAAGAGAGCTAAGTAACCTTGTGATTAGTTGGGCTATGGCGATCAGGTCTCTTTGTGTTGGGTAGAAGATTATTATTGAAATAATATATAGACTTTCTAAAAGAACAGAGCTCCATGGGAACAGCCAAATGTTCAACCAGTAGAGACACTTGCCACGAAAACCTAGCTACCTGAGACCAATCCCCAGAAACTACTTTAAACATGGAAGGAGAGAAATGACTCCATAAAGGTATCCTCTGACCACACATACATACTCTGTGCATGTGCACCAACACAAGCATAATAATTATATACAGAAAAGTTTTAGCTAAAAAAAAAAAAGCTGGGCGGTGATGGCACACACCTTTAATGCCAGCACTCAGGGAGACAGAGGTAGGCAGATCCCTGTGAGTTCAAGGCCAGCCTGGTCTACAGAGAGAGTTCCAGGACAGCCAGAGATACACAGAGAAATCCTGTCTTGAAAAAGAAAAAAGAAATAAAAGAAAAAATAAAATACATAAAATAGCAGCGCTCTGTACCTGTTGACTGCTTTTCCAAACCTGTTCTAGATAATCACATATATTTTCATTGGTTGTATGGTGGCTGACAAGCTTGAACATAAAGCTGGAAAATATTAGTTTATGGGAGAGTAATTGAAGGTCTAGGCAGTGAGGAAAATGCTAGAATTACTTGGACCTAAATAAAATGTAAAGTTAATCATTTATAAGGCATTCAAACAAACAGGATGCTTTCTTTCCTCTCTTATTACATAGTTAATTGTCTCACCTTTTCCACTTTGCCTTGATCTCCCAGAAGTCAGGTTCATTCTCTACAAAGATGCCATTGTGTTTTTGCAGCTTGGCATTTGCCTTCCCAGTCTTTTATCTGTGACCCTCTTTTTCTTCTTATAGCTCTTGTCTTGCTCTCTATAAGTCATAATCTTTTGATCTTTCTTTACCTCTGTGTGTTACTGGCTACCACTGTACTATGCTCCCATCTGGCTGTACCCTCAAGTCACTTCAGATGGAGGGATCATTCTGTTCATCCTAGGGAGTAAGCTTATGGTAGAAATAGATACATTCTAAACCCCTTGGAGAATAGATGTGTGTCAGGGCATCTGTCCCCAGTAATGATGACATTGTACATTGTTTCAATAAACTGTGCTTGTTTTTCACTTAGATCTTTGGGACCTGAAAATCTTTTGCTGAAAGGAGCTACACTTAAAAATACCAAGAAGATATATGGTGAACAACTTTGAAAATATGTTGTTAAAATGTGTTTCATAAAGCTTGTGAATAGTGCATGTTTAAAAGTCAACATGGCAGATACCTGCCTTTTATTCTCAGTGTATATTTATGTGTTGATAATTTACAAGATAAATTAATGAATATGATACTTTATATAATTTAAATTTTAATACAAGTGATGATCAGCCAATGAGTATGAAATACTTAGAATTCTTACCCTTATAAACTGTGAAGAATTCACAGAACCAAACAACCAGGTTATTTTATATTCTGTTATTCTTTAGGAGTTGCTGTTTACACTGGGATGGAAACCAAAATGGCTTTGAACTACCAAGGGAAATCTCAGAAACGTTCTGCTGTTGAAAAGTTAGTATGTACCACAAATTTTGTTTAGGCATTCTTGATTGAAATAGTTATTTCTTCAGTAACTCCAAATAACAATACAGAAAGTCATCATCCACAATCATAGCAGCTACCATTTTAAGCACTTGTTTTTGTTCCTGAAACAGTCCTCACTGATTTATGTCTTCATTTGATTCAGTCCTCTAAATAATCCTATGAAATAATTTATGTCAGACTCTTTCAACAATACAAGTGAAGAAACAGTCTCTAAGATAGTAAATGAATTAACTAAGCTTGCATAGGTTTAAATGGCACCATTTACCTTAACTGTAAATTCATTTCCTTTTGTTACTGAATTTGGGGTCTTTTTGTTGGTATGTGCAAGTTGATTCTACAATATTGTTCTAGTAGACATTGGAGTAGTATCTGGTAGATCATTAAGACAGGTGCCACTACCAGGGCTTTTTAAGTTTAATTTGAATTTTATGTGGTAATTTATGTGTGTGTGTATTACAGTCTCATGCAGCCCAAGATGGTTTTAAATTAGCTACATGAGCTGAGGATGATCTTGATTTTGTAATCCTCTTGCTTCCTCCACCCAACTACTGGGATTTTAGGTACTACCAGGACAGACACACGTCTTTCTTTATAGGCATGTATATGACTCATTGTGCCTTATCCAGAACTTTATTTTGAAATAATGCTAAGAGAATATATGCTGAGCTTAAGATTCACATTTACTATTCTACCTTTAGTTTGAAATATTTAGTCTTTTGGGGAGAAGATACCAACTACACTTTCCATAGAAGTTAAGTAGGTATTAATACATATGGATATGTATGTTTCCACTTATTTTAAAATGTGTGCTTGAAAAGCCAGACATTGTTCCATGGGGAACATTAGTGATCAATAAACAGTTCAGGGCTAGATTTCCCATTTTGCCATTTAACAATTATTCTTTGGCTGTGATAATTAAGATTCTTATGTAAAATTTGGGATATGATTATTATAATATACACAGGAGAATCTTTAGTTAATACTAAACTAAATCAAAATAAAATAATTTAAATTTTTATTTTGCTTATGTCTTAAGTAATGAGACATAATATCTTACTTTTCAGATCTATTAATGCCTTCTTGATTGTTTATTTATTCATCTTACTGACCAAAGCTGCAGTATGCACAACTCTAAAGTATGTGTGGCAAAGTACTCCCTACAATGATGAACCTTGGTATAATCAAAAGACTCAAAAGGAACGGGAAACTTTTAAGGTAATTAACTTGCTATGAGGGACTAGGCTATCCTTTACTGAAATACTGCTCAGAAAAATGTTACCTTTTGATTTAGATTTAATTTTGTTCCTTTATATATATCTATGCTTATTTCTAACTTTTTAAGAGACTGGAAAAAATAATGAGCTTTCTAGCATTTTAATTCAATACGAACTTGTGCAATATCTACATATAAACTTTGAGTATTCTTATTTATGGATGGGAGGAACATAGGACTTAAGGAGGTGAATAAGTATTAAATTGGAAAGTATATACATCGAAAATGTAGATAAAATTCAGAGTGTTCTAAAATGTTCTTTGTTGTTGTTGTTGTTTGCTTTTTTTAGACATGGTTTCTCTGTGTAACAGTCCTGGCTGTCCTAGAACTTGGTTTGTGAACCAGGCTGTCTTCAAACTCACAGAGATCTGTCCACCTCTGCCTTCTGAGTGCTGAGATTAAAGTTGTATTCCACCACCACCCAGTTTAAAATGTTCTTAATACTAATAATTTTGACTATAATGATATAGTGTCATTAAGAAATTTTTTATGTTAATAGTGTGCTAAGAATTGGAATAGAAAGAAAACAAATTTGTATTGTATTCATCTGAAGAGGCCATGAATCGAATTAACATGCACTATCTCTTATTTTAGGTTTTGAAAATGTTCACTGACTTTTTATCATTCATGGTTCTCTTCAACTTTATTATTCCTGTCTCCATGTATGTCACAGTAGAAATGCAGAAATTTTTAGGCTCATTTTTTATTTCATGGGATAAAGACTTTTTTGATGAAGAAATTAATGAAGGAGCCTTAGTTAACACATCAGACCTTAATGAAGAACTTGGTCAGGTGAGAACACAGTTTTTATTTAAATTAAACTAATACAGTAAAAATCTTTTCTAGTCTGGATACCAATATATGTAAATGACTTAGGATTTCTATTGCTATAAAGAGACACTATAACCACTGCAGTTCTTCCACAGGAAAACTTTTAATTGGGACTATCTTACAGTTTCAGAGATTAAGTCCATTATCTTCTTGGCGGGAAGCATGTACTTGGTACTGGAGAAGGAACTAAGAGTTCTGCATCTTGATCATCAAGCAGCAGAAGTGAATGCTGCACTAGGCCTAGCTTGAGCATATGAGACTTTAAATAGAATCCCCATAGTGATATACTTCCACCAACAAGGCAACACCAATTCCAACAAGGTCTCACCTCCTAAAATAGTGCTATTATTATGGACCTATGGGGGCCAGTTTTATTCAAACCACTACTTTCTACTCCCTGACCCCATAGGTTTGTATCCATATAATAATGCAAAAGGCATTTAGTATAACTTCAGAAGTCTCAATAGTCTATCAGTCTCAACAATATTTAAAATCCAAAGTTCAAAGTCTCTTCTGAGGTGATCTCTTAACTGTAATCCCCTGTAAAATAAAAATGAAAAACATACTTTCATTATACAGTGACACAGGATATACCTTACTATTCCAAAAGGGAGGGAAGGGAACATAGTGAGGAAACATTGGACCAAAGTGGGATCAAAAATCAGCTGGGCAAATTCCAACTTTTGCATTTCCATGTCTGATGTCAAAGCCTTCTTCAGATCTACAATTTCTTTTAACTTTGTTAACTTTGTAACACACTTCTTTCTCTTGGGCTAATTAGACTTCATTAGCAGCATTCTTTGGCAGGTATAGTTGGACTTTCTTTTGTACCACCAGTTCCAAAACAATGGCACAGAGACTTTTTAGAAATTGTGAAAGCTTGGCCTTAGCTTAGGCTTGTTCCCAACAAGCTCTTAAAACTTAACTTGTTTATATTAATCTATGCTCTGCCACGTGGTTTATTACTTCACCTCAGTATAGTATGTCCCACGTTTTCTATGTCTGGTTGGTGAATCCCCCCTCAGATTTTTTTCTTCCAAGTTCCTTTCTCTCCCTCTGGAAGTCCTGCTTATCCTCTCCTATTTAGCTATTGGCATTCAGCTCTTTACTAAACCAATCAGAAGGTGCCTTGGCAGAGATACTCTTCACAGTGCAGAAAAAAGATTATCCCACATTGTTTTTCCCTTTTTGTCTAAATAAAAAGTAAAGATTTTAATTCTAACACAAAAACTATATACAGTAAGAACAATTATCAGGTAAGAATTACATTCACAATGTCTAGTCCATCTGTATTTGGCAAATTCGGAGAAAGTACTGTATTATCTATCCTGTTTTGATGAGTCCAAAGTTTTATGCCTAAACAAACTACTTTCTATTAAAACTTGTTTTATCAATCTAAAAATATCCTTTTAGACCTTAAAACATCTTAAATAACCTTTATAAGCTTTACATCTCTTTTGTGACTTTTTTTAATTTGGTAGCAAAGAAAATTGTAAAATAGCTGCAACCCTTGGGAGAGCAGATCCTGCACCTTGCATGGGCAATACAGTAGTGACAATCCCATTGGTGGAGGTGTGAGCAAGGGAGAGTTGTCCTTATTACCCATCTGTCATTTGGTGGCATGGATGGAGGAGAAATGCCTTTCCCCATTAATGCCTAAGGCAGGTAGGAGAGCTGGCCCCGGGGCCATAAGAGCAGGAGAGGTAGCCCTGTCCCTCATTGTTGACAAAAACTATGCTTTTGCTTCCCTGCTGCTCGGACCCAAATAACTATATTTTTACAACACTGTTTAGCCAACAGCTCAGGCATATTATTAGTTAGCTCTTATATCTTAAATTGACCCATTTTTATTGATCTGTATATCGCCACAATGCTGTGGCTTACCAACTGATTAAAGTTCTGTCGTTGTTCTCCTTCAGCAACTACATGGGATCTCTCTGACTCTGCCTTATTTCTCCATGTGTGTGCTTATGTGCGTGTGTGCGTGTGTGTGTACAGAAGGTAATCCCACATCACCTCATCAGCTGCAGCACTCAGGAGAGTGGCCCCTATACCACACCTGGGCAGCACATTAAAGTTGAACCTGAAGGTGTAGTTGTGGGAAATCCAACCCTGAGAACATGAAAATGGGCAAACTGGCCCTCCCTTTTGCTCATCACTGTAAGGGGTGAATACACCAGGCAGTACAGGAGAGCTCACCCTGGTGGTGAGAACAAGGGAGAGCTGGTGGGCAACTACCCAAGCCCAGAACCAGGGTTATGTGTTGGCCCACCCTAACATCTTCCCCATCTGGTGGGCCACATAAAGAGACCAGTCCTTCAGACCCAGAGCTGCAGGATTTCCACAGCACAAGGCAACAACAGGATAATGAAGAGGAATTCCAGTAAGGGCCCAGCATCAATAGTGTGGCAGACACCGAAGCCTCGGTCCAGATCAACAAACTCTTTGCAATGAATACCTGCAAGTAAAGATATATGGATAAAAGAGTTTATTGCATGACTCACTGTGTCACACTACAGCTTCCATGACAAGAGTGATTTCTTTTCCTTCTCTTTTTCTCTTAAATTTTATTTTATTTTGGGGTGAGGTAGCAAGGACAGAAGGTAGATATGAAGGGATGGGGCAATGAATGGGATGGAGATGTGTAGTATGAAACACAAAGAATAAATAAAAATAAGAAAATGAAAAATGGTAAAACTGTAAATATCTAGTTTTCAACCCCATCAGAGACCTGAGACTCAGAAAGTACAAGAGCAAGCAGCTTCTAAAACTATAAAAATGACAGAGAAAACTGACTACCTGTACATTCGCCCAAGGTTCCTCTGAAACATTGGAGCATACATCTTCTGCCTACAGGCCTAGAATATCTGACAGACTTTTCTGTGAAGCAGAAATTCTGAAGGAGTTTTCTACCTTGTCTTGGCAAAGTTCGGCAATCGTCTTTTTTTATATTCTGCTTGTCCAATTTGGACAGCATACTGTCAGCATTTGAGGCAAGGGCAGTTTTTTTGCCCAGAGGCTAGCTTTGCCACATTGAAAGTAAGCTCCATATAGAGATTCTTCAATTTTCATCATGTTCTCTGAATTAATTGGTACAACCAGAAGCAGACATAACTCACTATCATGAGAAGCCTTATATTATTAAAACATTTTAAATATTATGTTGTATAAATCTCTGAAGTGTTTGAAGACCATGTATCTATGTAAAATAGATCTGTTTAACCTTGAAAACATACTTAATATGACTACGAATTTGATTCTTATAGATGACTAAATACTAATCTGCATTTTTTAATTATCCTAAACAATTTTTAATAATAGCTTTCAAGGACTAGAACTTCACATTCCATTTTTAAATGAGCTACATAGGTACAATACCTTAAACAAGAATAGAAACATAGAGGGCTGGAGAGATGGCTCAGTGGTTAAGAGTACTGACTGCTCTTCCAGAGGACTCGGGTTCAATTCACAGCACCCACATGGAAGCTCACAACTGTCTGAAGATCAAGTTGCAGGAGATCTGACACTTCACACCAATGCACATAAAATAAAGTTAAATAAACGATAAAAAATATTTTTAAAAAGAATAGAAACATATATACAGTATGTTCTAACAAAATAACCTATCAATAGTTTCTATCAATATACAAAAATCTATACCAATGTAAAATATTAAACTACTAGTTGCTTTTTAGTATAGTCAATATTCTACCCTTTTATCCTATCATTCCTATACCTCCCTTTTTCCCCATTAGATAGGAGAGAAAGGATCAAGTAAAGAAAAAGAAAGGGAAAAATCCCTTAATCCAACCTTCTTTGTTAAGTTTTTTTCCTTGACCATTACCAATAACAACTTGTAACCATCCCCCTTAAACAACAACAAAAATCCATAGCTCACTAAACAACCAAACCTACCCACCCCACCTCTTGTGAATATGGGCATCATGTTCTTAAGATTACTTCCTGTTGTAGGGGGAGGGGACAGCAACAGCATCTTTAGGGAATCCTGAGAAAATTGGGATAATGGCCAATTCCTGGGAGAGGTAGCTGTATCATTGGTTGTCCAGTCTCTGTGTGATGGTAACGTGTAGTGCTTAACTGAAGTCGTGACTGGAGTAGTCTATGAGGCTGGGCCATCTCACTTAGAAGTTTTGAAGTTGTTCTGGATGCAGATTTTTGAGGAAACTGCAACAAAGGCACTCTAAGAGGCTGAATCATCTGGGCTACTTGTCTATATTGGTATCTGGTCCTTTTTTCTAAAAACACAGACGCTTTTAAAGGGAATATACATACCTACATTAACACAAGTATGGAGTGTGCAGTGTCCACAAATCAACTAAAGATGGTCTTTATGTTTGAGCAGGTAAAAGTCATCTGTCCACATTATAAGTTCATTTGGAGTGTATAACGAAACTAATATAAATCTCTGTCCATGCCATATGAAAGGATGGCATGTAGCAATGAGTCATGAGGACTCTGTAGCCAACAAAATTTATCATGTCTCATCCAGCCTTACAGTGTTCCCATATAGAGGAATCAGCATATATGTTACCTATCCTGTAGTCTTTCTTGTTTTTTTCTTCATGTCTGCAAGATTTTCAGGCTGTCTCCCTAGTCAAATATGATCTTTAGTAATTTTGAAGGAATCCATAGCTTTTTGTTTCCTATAGAAACAAAGTCATAACTTTTCCCCCAACCAAATACATTTCCTGACTCCCATTCTGAAGTTAAAACATCCTTAAAATATGAAGGCTGATTTAATTTAGCAGTTTTTTCTCCAATCCAGTGTCTCTCAGCAGTAGTGGTTTTTTTTTGCTCATTAGCATTTTAAAAATTTTAAATTAATAAAGCACTAAATAGGATTCACATGCCTTGTGTTATGGCATTCCCCATCCTTACATTGCTATTGTCTTTTTTCTGTGACTGACTATACCCATTTTCTTCACCATCTAAGCACATTTTCAAGCATACTGTATACATTCTTCACCAAAATATTGTAAGAATAGTCTCTAGGCCACATACTAACAATTTTTTTCTGAATCCTCTTGAGCCAGGCCTCCACAGTTCAAATCACCCTCAGCACCCCTGTCTTCCTTGTACACACCAGTATGGCCCATTAAACTCTACTTAAAGCATTCAATTTCTTTTCTAATCAAAAGTCCCCATTCCTCCAAACAAAAGCATGGTCAAGCCTATCACAGCAATACCCCAGTCCCTGCTATCAACTTCTTTCTTACTTAGGGTTTCTATTGCTGTGTAGAGATACCATGGTCATGGAAACTCAAGGAAAACATTTTATTGGTGTTGACTTACAGTTTCAGAGGTTCAGTCCATTATCATCATGGTGGAAAACATGGTGGCATGCAGGTAGACATGGTGCTGGAGAAGGAGCTGAGAGTTCTTCATCTTAATCCACAGGCAACAGCAGTGAATACCACACTAGGCTAGCTTGAGCATATGAAACCTCAAAGACACCCCAACCCCCACAGTGACACACCTCCTCCAACAAGGGCACACCTTCTAATAGTGCCATTCCCTATGGACCTATTGTTACTTAAACCACCACAGTAAGCATTCCTTCTCTTGATATATAATTCAAAGAAAAATATTTAATGCAGACAGTTAATTAAAAGTTTACAGTATTTTCACAACTGTCACTTAAGTTATTTGACTGATATTTTTGTAAAGTATTGTTGAAATAGGAGCGGCGGGGCTGCGTCCCCAGCAGCCCGGCTGCCTGCTTGGCTAGCTTATGCCCCGAAATAATTACACGGAAACTGTATTCTTTTAAACACTGCCTGACCCATTAGTTTCAGTTTCTTATTGGCTAGCTCTTACATATCGATCTAACCCATTTCTATTAATCTGTGTAGCCCACGAGCTGGCTTACCAGGAATGATCTTAACCTGCGTCTGCCTGGAGTGGGAGAATCATGGCGACTCCTCAACTCAACTTCTTTCTCCCAGCATTCTGTTCTGTTTACTCCGCCTACCTAAGGGTTGGCCTATCAAATGGGCCTAGGCAGTTTCTTTATTAATAAGAAATCATTCCCACATCAAAGTATGAAATAAATACATTTGAATGTTAAAGAAATCCTTATAAAAATTCACCAAGTGTTAGATTATGAACAGGATGTGTGGTTTTTATCACTTACTATAATCATTTGTGAATAGGATAAGGTGTAATAAAATACAGCTATTTTTACACGTGCATATTGATAACCATAATTGTCCCATATTGATATTTTCTAGGGTATATTTCTTATCACATTGAATATAGACCCAGCAAGCTATGCTTACTCCTTCCTTCTCAATACCATATCCCAGTGTACTTGCTTCATATAACAGTATAACCAAGAAACCTTGTTTCTAACATAGGTGCATTTACTTTCTAATGCAGTGCAAGCTGTGATTCCAAGTAATGACATTTTAGGTGCTTTTCTCATTATTGTTTTGTTTTTCTTGGTCTTAGTGACTGAACCTAAGATATCAAGATCTACCACTGGATTATAATATGTTCATTTTCTTTCTACTTTTGAGACAGGGGGTTACTGAGTTGCCTATTTGTGATCTTTTTGTCTCTGCTTCCCAAGTAGATCCATAATAGACTTGTGCTACATGACCTAGCTTTCTTGTTATTATTGAGATAGATTGTTCCCTTTGTTTAAATTTATTGTATATTATGTAATGGTGTTTATTGTTGGAGAGAATCTTTTGGCTTGCAGTTAATTCTCATGATAGTTATATTAGAGTGTTATAAATATCTGACTAGAAGATGCAAATTCAAGCATGAAAGTATAGCTAGAACAAAGCCTCACACTTGTTTGAAGTGGTGCTTATTTGCATCTTTAATTCAAAATACTTCCTAAATTTAGCCCTTCTAACGCTCTTACTCTATAAATCTGACCTTTTTATATTTTTATTTTATGTATGTGGGTGTTCTGGCTGCATGTCTTTGGACCATATTGTGTAGTGTCTTTTGAAGCCAGAAGAGGGCATCAGATCCTCTAGGATTATAGTTAGAAACGATTGTAAACTGCTACATGGGTGCAGGGAATTGAGCCTATAGCCCCTAAAAGAACAGCCAGTGCTCTTAACCACTGAGCCATATCTGTAGCCTCTATTTCCGCTCCTGACACAACCTTTGCCTAAACCAAAGTACCATTTCACAAATGCAATTGGCAGAGCAAAAGGACTTTGCATATATTATTCTGTTTAGAACTGACTTCAGAATCCTGGTAGCTCAGACCTTGAAGTCTACATTCATCATAGATTCTGGAAATGCTGAAACAGTTAAAAACAAAGAACAAAAAACAAAAAAAACTGGAACAGTGGCATGTTTTTTAGATATTTCCAGAAGGTTATTCCATTAAATAATTGCGCTATCACAGTTGATACCAGCCTTTTTAAGCCTCACATTTGCACATAGGAGTCAAGTTGAATAGAGTTACTTTAATCCAAATGAAAGGTATCAGTCTACAGGCTTTTGGCATGAAAAAACATTTGAATGCACAAGTTACCAGCTCCTGCTTGATTCTAAGTAAATATGTGCCATGCTTGTTGCTTGGTTATAGGGATTTTTCTATCCAAAGGAGAAGGGAGGTCATTATATAGCCTAAGGCTAGCCTCAACTACTAATGCAATACAATAGATATCATCCCAAAGTTGAAACTTAGATCCTAAAGATAGACAGGATACCCAAGCCAGGTTTCATTTAGTAGGATTCTTACCTCATTCTTTCAGCTCTCCTCTTTAGCAGTATCTGTACTACCTGTAGGAATAGTCTAGTCTGCCTCTTATCTTCTACATTGTATTAAGACTACAGGAAGTAAAATAGAGCTTTGGGTAATGATCTGGTAAATTTGTTCAGTGGAAAGAAGCTACTGCTTTTGTTTCAATTACCATTCAGTTCCCCAGTCAAACTCTGCATTTCTGGGTTATGGTTATCATTTCTTCAAATCACAGAGTTAATGGTAGATCGATCACTCCTTTAATTAGTATGATGTAGTAATTAGTAACCACTCAGAATCATTACTAGTGTGTATGTTTAGAAACTACCTGACTTAAAATGCAACGAAGTCATAAAGTATTTTCTTTAGGCCATTTAGCATTCAATGGACTGTTCCACAAAAAATTAAATGTAACCAATTTCCTCTTTTATGAGCCATAATTCAAGCTGCAGAGCTTTTTATGTTACTAAAGGTAGTATCAGTTCGTTGCCATCAAGGCCATTGTAAATATTTGCTTTAGTGACCCTTTGGTATTTAAAAAGTATAGAAAAGTTTATATTGGGACAGTGCTTGGTGTAAGAAACAAAACACAGATTGCTGAATTTTAATTTTTTTTATTGAACTCTACATTTTTCTCTGCTCCCTCGATGCCTCTCCCTTCCACCCTTCAACACTCCCCCAAGGTCCCCCATACTCCCAATTTACTCAGGAGATCTTGTCTTTTTCTACTTCCCATGTAGATTACATCTATGTGAGTCTCTCTTACTGTCCTCATTGTTGTCTAAGTTCTCTGGGATTGTGGTTTGTAGGTTGGTTTTCTTTGCTTTATGTTTAAAAACTACCTATGAGTGAGTACATGTGATAATTGTCTTTCTGTGTCTGGGTTACCTCACTCAAAATAATGTTTTCTAGCTCCATCCATTTGCCTGCAAAATTCAAAATGTCGTCATTTTTTTTTCTGCTGTGTAGTGCTCCGTTGTGTAAATGTACCACATTTTCCTTATCCATTCTTCAATAGAGGGGCATTCAGGTTGTTTTCAGGTTCTGGCTATGACAAACAAAGCTGCTATGAACATAGTTGAGCACAAGCCCTTCTGATATGATTGAGCATCCTTTGGATATATACCCAAAAGTGGTATTATTGGGTCTTGAGGAAGGTTGTTTTCTAATTTTCTAAGAAATTGCCACACTGACATCCAAAGGGGTTGTAACAGCTTGCACTCCCACCAGCAATGCAGGAGTGTCCCCTTTACCCCACAACCTCTCCAGCGTAAACTGTCATCAGTGTTTTTGATATTGGTCATTTTTACAGGTATAAGATGGAATCTAAGAGTTGTTTTGATTCGCATTTCTCTGATGATTAAGGATGTTGAACATTTCTTTAAGTGTCTTTCAGCTATTTTAGATTCCTCTATTGAGAGTTCTCTGTTTAGGTCTATACTCCATATTTTTATTGGATTATTTGTTCTTTTGATGACCAATTTCTTGAGTTCTTTGTATATTTTTTACATCAGATCTCTATCTGATGTGGGGTTAGTGAAGATCTTTTCCTATTCTGTAGGCTGTCGTTTTGTTTTGTTGACCATGTCCTTTGCTTTACAGAAGCTTTTCAGTTTCAGGAGGTCTCATTAATTGTTTCTCTCAGTGTCTGGGCTGCTGGGGTTATATTTAGAAAGTGGTCTCCAGGGCTGGAGAGATGGCTCAGAGATTAAGAGCATTGCCTTCTCTTCCAAAGGTCCTGAGTTCAATTCCCAGCAACCACATGGTGGCTCACAATCATCTGTAATGGGGTCTGATGCCCTCTTTTGGCCTGCAGGCATACACTCAGACAGAATATTGTAAAATAAATAAATAAATAAATAAATAAATAAATAAATAAATAAATAAATAAATAAATAGAAAGTGATCTGGGCAGTGGTGGCACACGCCTTTAATCCCAGCACTCGGGAGGCAGAGGCAGGCGGATCTCTGAGAGTTTGAGGCCAGCCTGGTCTACAAGAGCTAGTTCCGGGAGAGGCACTAAAGCTACAGAGAAACCCTGTCTCGAAAAACCAAAAACAAATAATAAATAAATAAATAGAAAGTGGTCTCCTGTGCCAATGTGTTCAAGTGTACTTGCCACTTTCTCTTCTATGAGGTTCAGTGTGGCTGGCTTTATTTTGAGGTCTTTGGACATGAGTTTTGTACATGGTGATAGATAACGGTCTATTTTCATTCTTCTGCATGTTGATTTCCAGTTATGCCAGCACCATTTGTTAAATATGCTTTCTGTTTTCCATTTGATATTTTTTGTTTCTTTGTCAAAAATCAGATGTTCAAAGATCGATATCCGGGTCTTCCATTCGGTTTCATTGGTTCTCTTGTCTGTTCTTATGCCAGTACCAGGCTGTTTTCAGTACTGTAGCTCTGTAGTATAGTTTGAAGTCAGGGATTGTGATGTCTCCAGAAGTTCTTTCGTTGTACAGGATTGTTTTGTCTATCCTGGGTTTTTTGCTTTTCCATATGAAGTTGAGTACGGTTCTTTCCAGGTCTGTGAAGAATTTTGCTGGGATTTTGATGGGCATTTCGTTGAATTTGTAGATTGCTTTTGATAAGATTGCCATTTTTACTATGTTAATTCTGCCTACCCAAGAGCATGGGAGATCTTTCCATTTTCTGGTGTCTTTTTCAATTTCTTTCTTCAAAGATTTAAAGTTCTTGTCATACAAGTCTGCTACTTGTTTGGTTAGAATTATTTCAAGATATTTTATGCTATTTGTGTCTATTGTGACAGGTGATGTTTCTCTGATTTCTTTTTCAGCCCTTTTATCATGTGTGTACATGAGGGCTACTTATTTTTTTTATTTAATCTTGTATCCTGCTACATTACTGAAAGTGTTTATGAGTTGTAGAAGTTCATTGGTAGAATTTTTGGGGTTGCTTATGTAAACTATCATATCATCAGCAAATAGTAAGAGGTTGACTTCTTTTTCAATTTGTAACCCCTTGATCTCCTTTTGTTGTCTTATTGCACTAGCTAAGAACTCAAGAACTATATTGAATAAATATGGAAAGAGTGAACAACTTTGTCTTGTTCCTGATTTCAGTGGGATCGCTGGGAGTTTCTCTTTATTTAGTTTGATGTTGGCTGTTGGCTGTTGGCTTGCTGTATATTGCCTTTATTATGTTTAGGTATGTTCCTTGTATCCCTGCTCTCTCCAAGACCTTTATCATGAAGGGATGTTGAATTTTGTTGAAAGCTTTTTGGCATCAATGAGATGATCATGTGGTTTTTATCAGTTTGTTTATATGATGGATTATGTTGACAGACCTCGAATGTTGAAGCATCCCTGCATCTTTGGGTTGAAGCCGACTTGATCATGGTGCATGATGGTTCTGATGTGTTCTTGGATTCAATTTGCCAGTATTTTATTGAATATTTTTGAATCACTGTTCATAAGTAAGATTGGTCTGTAATTTTCCTTCCTAGTAATGTCTTTCTGTGGTTTGAGTATCAAGATGATTGTAGCCTCATGAAAAGAGTTTGGCATTGTTCCTTCTGTTTTTATTGTGTGGAATAATTTGAGGAGTATTGGTATTAGTTCTTTTTTGAAATTTTTGTAGAATTCTGAGCTGAGAAAAAATCTGTTCCTGGGCTTTTTTGGGGGGTTGGGAGACTTTTGATGACACTTTCTATTTCTTCAGCAGTTATAGATCTGTTTAAATTGCTTATCTGGTCTTGATTTAATTTTGGTAAGTGATATTTATCCAGAAATTTGTCCATTTCCTTTAGTTTTCCAATTTTGTGGAGTACAGGTTTTTGAAATATAACCTGATGATTCTCTGAATTTCCTCCATGGATGTTGTTATGTCCTTCTTTTCATTTCTGATTTTGTTAATTTGGATATTCTCTCTCTGCCTTTTGGTTAGTTTGGATAAAGGTTTGTCTGTTTTCTTGATTTTCTGAAGAACCAACTCTTTGTTTCATTGATTCTTTGTATTGTTTTCTTTGTATCTATTTTGTTGATTTCAGCTGTCAATTTGATTATTTCCTGCCTCCTAGTTTTCTTAGGTGAGTTTGTTACATATTAGGATAGCTACACCTGCTTGTTTCTTAGGTCTATTTGATTGGTATATTTTTTTCCAATCCTTTACTCTGAGATGATGTATGTCTTTGAGGTTGAGATGTGTTTCTTGTATGAAGGATGAATTCTGTTTTCATATGCAATCTGTTAGCCTGTGCCTTTTTATAGGTGAGTTGAGTCCATTTACATTAAGGGATATTAATGACCAGTGATTGCTATCTCCTGTTAATTTAGTTTTCATTGCTGGTGATGATTTTTTTTTTATTGAGAAAAGGAAAAAAACAAGTTTCCGCCTCCTCCCAGCTTCCCATTTCCCTCCCCCTCCTCCCACCCTTCTCCCCCTCCTCCTCCTCCTCTCTCCCTCCCTCTCCAGTCCAAAGAGCAGTCAGGGTTCCCTGCCCTGTGGAAAGTTCAAGGTCCTCCCCCCTCCGTCCATATCTAGGAAGGTGAACATCCAAACTGGCTAGGCTCCCACAAAGCCAGAACATGAAGTAGGATCAAAACCCCATGCCATTGTCCTTGGCTTCTCAGCAGCCCTCATTGTTCGTCATGTTCAGAGAGTCCGGTTTTATCCCATGCTTTTTCAGTCACAGTCCAGCTGGCCTTGGTGAGCTCCCAATAGATCAGCCCCACTGTCTCAGTGGGTGGATGCACCCCTCACGGTCCCGACTTCCTTGCTCATGTTCTCCCTCCTTCTGCTCCTCATTGGGACCTTGGGAGCTCAGTCCAGTGCTCCAGTGTGGGTCTCTGTCTCTATCTCCATCTATCACCAGATGAAGGTTCTATGATGATATGCAAGATATTCGTCAGTATTGCTCTAGGATAGGGTCATTTCAGGTTCCCTATCCTCAGCTGCCCAAGGAACTAACTGGGGACCTCGGCTTGGGCTCCTGGGAGCCCCTCTAGGTTCAAGTCTCTTGCCAACCCTAAGGTGGCTCCCTTACCTAAGAATAGTGGTTCCGTGCTCCCCTATCCAACCTTCCTTTATCCCAATCATCCTTTTTCCCGAAGTTTCTCCCCATCCTCCTCTTTTCCCTTTTCTCTCCCCATTTCCTCTTACCCCCATCCCACCCCACTCCCAAGATCCCAATTTTCTCCCTGGCCATTTTGTCTACTTCCCGTAGCCAAGAGGATAACTATATGCTTTTCCTTGGGTTCACCTTCTTACTTAGCTTCTTTAGGTTCACCAATTGTAGACTCCGTGACCCTTATTTATGGCTAGAAACCAATTATGAGTGAGTACATCCCATGTTCATCTCTTTGGGTCTGGGTTACCTCACTCAGTATAGTGTTTTCTATTTCCATCCATTTGCATGCAAAATTTGAGAAGTCATTGTTTTTTACTGCAGCGTAGTACTCTAATGTGTATATATTCCACACTTTCTTCATCCATTCTTCCATTGAAGGGCATCTAGGTTGCTTCCAGGCTCTGGCTATTACAAACAATGCTGCTATGAAACCATCAGTTGTCTCTGTTTTAGTTGGTGTAGCCATCTTCCTTGGGTTGGAGTTTTCCTTCTAGTATTGTGTGTAGGGCTGGGTTTGTGGCTAGGTATTGATGAAATCTAGTTTTGTCATGGAATATCTTGTTTTGTCCTTCTATGGTGATTCAAAGTTTTGCTATGTATAGTAGTCTGGGCTGGCATCCATGGTCTCTTAATGTCTGTATAATGCCTGACGATGAGCTTCTGACTTTCATTGTCTCCAGTGAGAAGTCAGGTGTATTTCTGATAGGTCTACCTTTATATGTTATTTGGTATTTTTCTTTTTTTTTTTTTTTTGGTTTTTCGAGACAGGGTTTCTCTGTGGCTTTGGAGCCTGTCCTGGAACTAGCTCTGTAGACCAGGCTGGTCTCGAACTCACAGGGATCCGCCTGCCTCTGCCTCCCGAGTGCTGGGATTAAAGGCGTGCGCCACCATCGCCCAACATTTTTCTTTTGCAGCTCTTAATATTCTTTCTTTACTCTGTATGTTTAGTGTTTTGATTATTATGTGGCACGAGGACATTTTTTGGATCCAGTCTATTTGGTATTCTGTAAGTTCTTGTATCTTCATAGGCATATCTCTCTTTAGGTTGGGAAAGTTTTCTTCTATGATTTTGTTAAATATATTTTCTGTACTTTTGAGTTGGACTTCTCCTTCTTCTATACCTATTTTCTTAGATTTGGCCGTTTCATGGTGTCCCATATTTCCTGCATATTTGGGGTTAAGCTTTTGTTAGATTTAATGTTTTCTTTAACTGTTGAGTCTGTTTCCTCTATTGTATCTTCAGCGTTTGAGATTCTCTCCTCCATCTTTTGTATTCTGCTGATCATGTTTGTGTTTGGTTCCTGAGCGTTTTCTCATTTCTCTTTCTATAATTCCCTCGCCTTGTGTTTTCTTTGTTTTCTCCTTTTCACTTTTCAAGTCTTGAATAGTTTTTTTTCATATGTTTCATTTCTTTTTCTTGGTTTTCTTTGAGGGAGTTTCTGATGTCTTCCAATTTTTGTTTGTCTTTTCCTTCATTTCTTTAAGGGAATTTCTCATTTCCTCTTTAAGAGTTTCAAACATTCTCTTAAAGTTATTTTTTTAGGTCATTTTCTTTTGCTTCATCTATATTTGGTTGTTCAAGTCTTTCTGTTGTAGGGTCATTAGATTTTACTGGTGTCATGTTGCATGTTTTCTTACCTTTTCTACTCATCTTTTGTTCTGATATTTGTGGTTGAGGCTGTCTGAGATTCTGTTGAATAATCTTCTAGGTACCAAAGAATCCAAAGCTCATATGGTTGTTCCTCATGGCATAGTCAGTGCTACAGTTCCAATTACCCCGTTGGTTACTCCGTGTTCCTGGAGATAGCTCAGCGCTCTTGTGCTTTGCTCTGCTCCCTTGGAGTTTGCTGTCTCAGGCCTATTTTGTTCTAGGTTACCCACTTTGACCTGTTTCTGTAAATTCTGGTCTGGATCCCTCTGCAGAAGTCCCTGGCTTGAAAGTTGGTCCTGCAAAGGTTTCTGGCTCCAGTCTACTGCCTTGGAGTTCCCAAGCTCAGGTGCTCCCAGAACCACAGGGGACCTGACTCAAGCTTACTTCCTAAGAAGTCCCAGACTCATGCTCAGACCTGCTGAGTTTCCATGTTTGTGTCTATTCCTTTTGATGTCCCAGAACAATGCCCGGAATAACAGAGGTCCTGGCTTAGGCCTACTCCCTCTGAAGTCCCAGACTCATGCCTGTCCCCACAGAGATCTCTGGTTCCTTCCTACTCCCTGGGATGTCCCAGATTCATGCCCAGACTGGCAGAAGTCCTGGCTCAGGCCTAGTACCTGGGAGGTCCTAGACTCACACCCAGACCCACAGGGGTCCTGGCTTGGGTCTACTCCCTTGAAGGTCCTAGATTCATGTCCGGACCCTCAGTGGTCTCTGACTCTGGCTCACTCGCTAGGTGGTTATCCCCCTGTACCTGCTCCGATGGAGATCACTGACTGTCCATATTGCTTAATTTAATTAGAATGTTTAAGATACATTTGATAAAGTACCAATCTTTGATAAAACTGTGTAGTGATGAGGCGAGCAGGCCTGATTTTCGTCCTACCTCGCTCCTGCACGGCTAGCTTTTGCCCCGAAATAATTACATGGAAACTGTATTCTTTTAAACACTGCCTGGCCCATTATCTCTAGCCTCTTACTGGCTAACTCTCACATCTTGACTAACCCATTTCTAATAATCTGTATAGCACCACAAGGTGGTGGCTTACTGGGAAAGATTCAGCATGTCTGACCTGGTGGCTGGCTCCATGGCGGCTGACCTACTATGCTTTCTTTCTCCCAGCTTCTGTTCTGTCTACTCCACCCACCTATGTTCTGACCTTTCAGACCAAGCAGTTTCTTTATTAATTTACCAATGAAAGCAACAGATAGACAGATGACCCTCCTCTATCAAAACTGAATGATTTTAATTACTCTTGAAAAACTCATGGGTCTAGCCTTCTTTATATTCCTCATTTTTGCAGCTATATTTAATATGACATTATTCTTTTTTGTTTGTTTGTTTTGTTTTTCGATGTAGGTTTTCTCTGTGAAGACCTTGCTGTCCTGGAACGTGTTCTGTACCAGGTTGGCTTCGAGCTCACAGAGATCTACCTGCTTCTGCCTCCCAAGGACTAGGTTTAAGGGCATGTGTCACCACCCCCAGGCAACATTATCATTCTTAAGTATAAATTCCGATTCTACTAATTCAATAAAGTTGTTGTTTTGATGTTCTAAGATGTACCTGGGATTTGTTCTATGCACTGAAGGTGCTATTATGAAGTTAAAAATATTCAAATTATCAACTATTTGGGCAAACATATTAGACCTAATTATATTAGTATGATTATAATTAATCAGAAATATTAGATGGTAAGGGGAAGTAGAAAGAATCTTAAGACTAATTTTGGTCAAGTGAATCACGGTATTAATCAGCATTTAGAATGTAGGGCATATTTTTTGTTAAGCTTTATGTGTAGTCATTATAGTCTGGCACATGAAGTATTTTACTTTAAAGAAAAATGAAGAGATTTTTCTCAAGATTTGTGAGTGATAAAGCCAGGACTCTGAAGTGTGCCTTTAGGTTAAACTATTTGTTATTTGTTTTGTTTAATTAGTTTTTACTTACAAAATAGATAACTTTGTGTTTTCAGTCTAGCTCAAGAGTTCTGTTTAACCTCTGTTTAGCAGCCAGTTTCACTAAAAGATGAGAAAAAAATAATTTTTTTCTCTCACTATTCTTAGAGTAATTCAACACAACACCATCATAATATGGAAGTAGAGAGGATTTGCACACATACATCAAGCCAAATTCTCTAGTGAGCTCCAATTCTTATACTATTCACCTGAAGATACAAATTGAAGGCTAAATCCCACAATACTGTCATCATTCAATTGCCAGTCACAAGTGCAGGTTTTTCTTTGTGATTCTGACCATCCAGTTGCAAATCAAAATTTACATAGACTCTTGACTGACTTTCATTAATTTGACAATGTGGCCCAAAAAAATCTCAGCGAATCATAATATTGCCTATTTTATTTAAATGGTTATGAAAAGGGATACTAATGGGTAGCTAGATGACAACAGGCAAGGCACATGGGAAGGAGTGCAGACCTCTCATGCCATCTTGAGTGTGCCAGCTTTAAGGAAATCTTCACATGATCAGCTCTCTGAAAGGTGGTCTTGTTTTGTTTTGAGGGTTCAATAAAAGTAGCAAAACATAATATAACTGATTAAATCATTAACCATTGTTGATAACTTAACCATCAGCTCTTTTATCCTCCCCCTCCGGGGTTGTAAGATGGAGGTGAAAGTTCCAGCCATCAAATTAATGCTTTAATTTTTCCAGTGACTTGCCTTTATTCAGTATGATATCTAAGTATATAGGGCCACCAATCATTTCATTCGTATATAAAAGATACCTATTTCTTTTTGGTGATTACCAGAGGTTTTTTAGAGTTTTATTCATGAGACTGAGATTATTAATATTAGGTATTTTATAATGTAGCAATCTTTTCCCATTTTCAGACACCCATCCCTTTACATCAAGAGGACATAGAGTCTCAAGTAGTAATGAGACATTACTTAGAATCCTACTCAGTTATTAATACTTACCCTAGTTCATTATCCAGAATGTCTCCAAGGGTAAGAATATTGAGAATATAGATTTCATCCAAAACTTGTCCAATTAAAAAAATTATTAGGAGGCTTTGATTTGATTGAAGTAGGAAACACTGTCATTTCTTTGTCTGAGCCCATTTTAAGGTATTTAGTATTATTAGATTATACTCACTGCATAATTCCATTTATTCATTTGGGATCCACAACTGTGGTTTCTGCTTTTCTTCATATCTAAATATTTTTACTTTGGGAAAGGTGATTAAGTTTGTCTGCTGTGTTTATCTAGACTCTAGGCTACTACTCTAGAGGAACCCTTCCCTCAATCTACTACCATTTAGATATGGTAAAATTACGTGAAGGTATGATTAGCTATCTGTAATGTTACTTCCAAGTATGGTAAATGTACAGCCCACTGATATAAGCCTCTTAGGAGTTTTAAAGGGAGTTTTCAAACAGGATCTGGGAGTGTACTTCAGTGTGGAGTGCTTGCTTAGCACTTATAGAATCTTGAGTCCTATTCCCTACAGAACAAATGAAACACTTGAGATTACTTGCTTCAGAATAATATTGCTTCTTTGTTTTGTGTATGCATGTTTGTATATATGATTGTTTTTTCAGTATTAGAGATTGAACCAAGGACTTCACACATGCTAGCCAAGCCTCTTAGCACTAAGCTATAGCTCCAGCATTTTTTTTTGAGATAGGATCTCAGTGAAATATCCAGGATGACTTTGAACTCACTATGCAGCTCAGACATGTCTTAACCTCAGCAATACCCCCACCTTGGCCTCCTTGGCAGCAGAGATCACAGGCCTGTACCACAGGCCCAGCACTCAGTAGTTTCATCCTAGTTCTGTAACCATTGCATCAGAAAAGGAAGAAAATTGAGGTAGTTGGTGGAAGGAAAAAGAGGGTATAGAAGCAAACTGTCTTAGCACCTATTACAGATTCCTCTATCTTCCTCCACCTTTCTTGCTACATCCGCCAGCAAAACAAAGACTATCTAGTTGGGATACACCTTTTGTCACAGCGTGCTGAATATGAACACACACTCATTGATCTCCCATCTCAAAATAACACTTACCAGTCTGGAGATGCCATGTGTGTTTGAAGCTATTTCAAAAAGTAAAGGGATCAAATGTATATTTTGCAATATTTAACTAATGCAGACTCTGTAGCCACAAAATGATGAACTTGGCTTTTCTGATATGGAGAAGTCTTTTCATCCATCTCAAAGCTAGAATCTGTGAGGGAGAGCCAAGCAGCAATCTCTCTTTTTTCCCGAGCCTTTAAATATGAAAATTCTTTTAAATATAAATCACAACTTTATATTTACTTTTTACTTTATATTTACTTTATATTTACTGTTTACTTTTCCTGAGTACATAGAATATGAGAATGGTTTTATAAGTTTTCTGATTTTAGAGCCAACAAAATCAACATTGCCTAGTAATTTAAATTTGAAAATAAGATGCATGTTTTAGTTCATAGTTTTTTGCCCTATACTTTTGAGATTTGGTGTTTGCAGACCTTTACTGTCTATACTGTCCCACAGAGGCTAAAGAATTGTACATTTTATATTGAAGTTACCACTTTTAACACTAATGCCTTAAGATTCTAAAAGGATGCTAGAAAGATGGATCAGTCAGTAAAGTGCTTCCTTCAGAAGCACAAGGATATAAGATCTCTCCTAGGGAACCACTGAGAAAAGGCCTAGCATAGTGGTTGCACTTTAACACAAACACTGAAGAGGCTCACTAATGGACTAGCCTTGCTTCCTTGGGGAGTTCTAGGTCCGAAAGAGACCCTAACTCAAAAGAGAGATGAACAGTTCCTAGGGAACAACACCCAAAGTTCTCCTCTGGCGTCCACATACTCACACACACAAAAGAATCTCTGAATGAGCTAATACTAATCTAAATGCATGATGTGAAACAACCCAGGATTTGTGGAAATATGAAAGTGAATATTTTGACCAAGAATAGAAAGCCTCAAAGAATTTCAGTTTATTTAGAAAAACCTCAGTGATGCACAAATAATAACACTAAGATGAATTTAAAAAGAAAATTCAAACTTGGCTGGCTAATAGGGAAAAAGGAAGACTAGAATGCTTTATTTGTGTCAGTGCTGCTACCATGAAAAGCTTTGAAAAGTAATTAGAAAGCAACTGCTGGAGTTCATCTCTTTTCCGTACATTATAAAAACCTTAATCTTGTGCTTACACTTGTTCTTGTCAGCCCATAATTTTAACTATTTAAGCATACGTTACTGAAAAGGAGGATAAAATTGTGGGTTTCTAAAAGCCAGGTGTTATAAATAGAATAGATAAAAACTGAGATAGAATGTAAGTGCTCAAACTGATTTAATATAATGAAAATTTTATTTCATTAGCATATTTCCCATTATTTGCAAAAGTACAATACGTATTATATTTTAACCTATTGCTTTTCTTAAATTTGGAAACATTTTTAGGAATATCTACAAAACTAGACATGAAAAGAAGTTTTTATCACCCTTTACCTGTTATATCTCCTAAGTAGATAACTGTCAACATTTCTCTTCTGTATATGTTCTACAGTCATGCTTTTTACGTCAATGCAGTATTTTTTATTAAACTTTCTTTTTACTTATTCTTTGTGTCCTTCGCATCACACATCTCGATCCCATTCATTTCCCATCCCTTTGTATCCAACCTCTGCCCTTACAAAGCCTCCCCAAAATAAAACGAAATTTAAGAGAAGGGAAAAGGAAGCAGTAGCATGACACAGTGAGTCACGCGGTAGACCCTTTTATCCACATTATCTTTACTTGCCAGTGCTCATTGCAGAGAGTCATTGATCTGGTCCAAGGCCTCTGGTTTCTACTACACTATCGATGCTGGGCCCTCACTGGGACTCCTCTTGGTTATCCTGCAGTTGCCCTGTGTCATGGAGATCCTGCAGCTTTGGGTCTGCAGGGCTGGCCTCCCTGTGCTCCAGCAGATCACAGATGGGGTGGATGTTGGGGTGGGCTAACACATAGCCCTGGTTCTGGGCCTGGGTAGTTGCAGGGTTGGTCAGCCCACCAGCTCTCCCCTGTCTTCACCTCCAGGGCAAGCTCGCCAGCATTGCCCAGCTAGTTTTCCCCTTGCCAGAGGTGGGGCCAATTCTGCTTTCACATTCTCAGAGATGGCTCTCCTGCTCCTACACCTTCAAGGCCAGCTCTACTGTGTTGCCCAGGCGTGTGCAGGGGACAGATCTCCCACCTTCCATAGGCAGTGAGGGGTGTCAGGGAGAGAGCTTCTTTCCCCCACCCACACCACCATATGTCAGATCAGGGGCAAGGCCAGATCTCCCATGCTCATGTTCTCGGAGGGACCAGCACCTAGTCAATAGGGTCAGCTCTATTGTGCTGCCCAGCAAGATGCAGGGCCCACTTTCCCAAGTGCTGTAGCTGATAAGGGGAAGGGTCAGCTCCCTTGCCCTCACCACCACATGGCAGATGAGGGGCCTGTGGCCAGCTATCTCACTTTCCTACCCTCAGGGCCAGCTCACCCTTGCTTCTGCCAGCAGGGTGAGCTCTACTGTGCTGCCCAGACAAGGAGCATGGCCCCATTGCCTGAGTGCTGCAACTGGTTAGGAGGAGGGTCAGGTCTTTTGTCTGTCATTTGTCACAGGCAGGTGAGGGGTAAGGGGGAGCGACATCTTCCACACACCCACACATAATGCAGTATTTTTATTGAGACTTCTTCTGACACTATAGTTCCCCAGATAAAGTTGCTTATCAAAAAGCCTAATGACCTAAGATAGATCTCTGGATCCTACATGATGGAAGGAGACAACTGTCTTCTACAGGTTGTCCTCCAACCTCTATCTGTGTGTTGGCTTGCATGTTATGTGCGATGGCATGGACACATACACCCAATGAATTTATAAAATAGAATAAAATTGTAATTGTGCTTTTCAAGAGGAAAAATTATCAGTTTTTCTTTCATTGTATGCCAAGTACATTTCTATTACATTTTTTTCCCATTGTATTATGTACATGACAGTGGGGGGTGCACTATGTTGGTTTCTTCCTTAGAAAATTGACTTTTTACTTTACCTTATAAAAAACATTAAAGGATTAAATTAAAGGTGCTTAGCTTAATAAAAGAGTCATGGTTTTCTGTCCTATTAGTCTCCTGCATTTAAGTAAGTTTCAGTATCTTTGAAAATGCTCACAACTTTCTCATTCATTTATTTATAATCCAACATTTGACAAGTCTTAGAATAGGTGATTTCTATGGCTGTGGAAATGGGATTGCCTTCTTATAGCTGTCTAAAACTTAACTATATTAATGAAAATTTCTATGTTTATATCCTTTTTTAGGTGGATTATGTATTTACAGATAAGACTGGAACACTCACTGAAAATAGCATGGAATTCATTGAATGCTGCATTGACGGACACAAATATAAAGGCACAACTCAGGAAGTTGATGGGTTATCTCAAACTGATGGGCCCTCAGCCTTTTTTGATAAAGCAGATAAGGTGACATTTTCCCAATTAATATTTTCCCTGAGAAATCAATATTTATAAGCATTCGTTATTATTACATAGTAGAAATACAGTATTTTCCAATGGGCACATGATACAGACCTTTGAATAATCATTTGTACTTTTGAATACACCTTCTTTTATTAACACCTTTAGCATTTATAAACAACTAGAAGTTACAAGTAGAATTATAGGAAATGGCATTTGAACAAAACATTAACTTGGCTGTATGTGGATTCACATTTAAAAAAATCAGCTCCTCTAAGAAGTCATCTTTTCAAATATAGATTTGAAGTTCTAGATTTTGATGTTAAACCGATCAAAGTCTCCTGACACATGAACAATTGCTAGATTGTGACTTAGATACCTAATTACCTCTTAGGCTATGAAGTTATAGCCTTAGGTATAGGTGGTACTACTCTAACCTGGATGAGTTAATACATATTCCAGGGATGCTGACTATGAACCCGTAATTCTATTAGTTGCTAGGTATGCATTTGAGTATTGGGAATTTATAAATTTTCATTAGCTAGTTTCTTAGAGATTATAAAATGCTGTCACATTAATGTCTTTTCTTTGTTCTCTGTCTGGTTACCTAGGGATAAAAATAATAGTCATTTTCCGTTTCTGTTTTACAGAACCGGGAGGAACTCTTTCTGCGTGCCCTGTGTTTATGTCACACTGTAGAAATTAAAACAAATGATGCTGTTGATGGACCTACAGAAGAAGCTGAATTCACCTATATCTCCTCCTCACCAGATGAAATAGCTTTGGTGAAAGGAGCAAAAAAGTAAGCATTTCTTTTACTTCTGAGAAAGTGAAACCACAGGAGGGCAGAAGTTTGTTTGTTTACTTTTTCATTTGCTTCAGTAACTCTTGTGCCTTTCCTATTGTGTAACTTCAAAAAGAAAATAGTGATACATTTGTTTAGCTTGACTTATTCATGTATTCTGACATTAGTCCAAATTGTCATACTATTTTGTAAATCAGTGGCAGCTTTTGTATAACACATGTAATTTCTGAATGCTGCCAGCAATTTTGATGCCATTTGGTAACTGACAATCTAGTTTACTCATGAGATTCAAGATGACTAAGTACCTAAAAGGCCACATACTATGTTTGCTGAAAAATTGGAATTACAAATTGAATACAGTAGTAGCCAGTCATTGGCTTGCTCTTTGTTGGCAAATGAAATAGGAAATGCAATTGGAGATTGAGATTGTATAAAAGGAGAAAGGAATTTAAAAGGATAGGTAATAACAGTGAAAGAGGAAAATAATTGTTTCTTGAAGATATACAAGTCTTTATTGTTTTTGATAGGTTTGGGTTCACATTTTTGGGAAATTGGAATGGACATATACGAGTAGAAAACCAAAGAAAAGAAATAGAAGAGTAAGTAGTTCTATATTTTGATGTTTGTCATTTTTTAATCCAATTGTGAACATTAATGCTTTGCTCAGCCTGATGCAGGGAGGAAGGGCTTGTTCCTGCCTCAACTGAATATACCAGACTTTGTAGACTCCCCCATGGGAGGCCTTATCCTTTTTGGAGTATTGGACAGGTGGGGATGGAGGGCAGGAGGAGGGATGGGAAGGGGAATTGTGGTTGTATGTAAAATGAATTAAAATTTTAAAAAAAGATTTGAAAGAGAGTAAGAAGTAGTTTATGGAAGGGCTTGGAGGGAGAAAAACGAGGGTAATGTAATTATACTATAAATAAATCAAGTAATCATATTGTGAACTCAAAAAATAAAAGTAAATAGATTCAGATAGGAAAGAAAACTTAATGTACCTATAAATATTGAACTGCGTTCTCCCATTTCAGGGTTTCATATAAATATAGTTGGAGTAGGAAAAGCTATTTTTCATAGAGCGTCAAAAATAAGGATTTAAAGTAGAAACTCCAGTTTGGTTTACATGTCCAGTAGCCAGAATGAGTCTTGCTGAATTATTTGCGAAATATAGGTGAAAATATTCATTCACAAGTCCCTCCTTTTCTTAACTATTCTGTATGATTTCATCTAAGTAATAGTTTATCCATACATAGACAAATCTAAGCCATCTCATAATGTTATTGGACTCTTTAAGCTCTTCTATGGCTTCTTACTGTTTTAGGATAAAATGCCACGTTTCTGAAACAGCACTAAATTCCCAGTTCTCAACCCTTGCTTACTTTGAGTACTTCATCTCTTGCATAGAACTGAGTTTTTCAGACATTGGAACCATGTGCTGCCATACATGCTTTCATGTGTTTTCTCCTCCTCGTGTCATTCATTTAGAATCCAGTGCATACCCTTGCCAGGAGACATTTTTTCAGTTCGCCATTTTTCTGTGCTTGGCTCTCTCCATTTTAAGTATTTTTAATTGTAGTATTGCGTGGACATGGAATATAGTTATGTTCATTATCCTTTGTCTCCTTTATACTGTGGTAAGTTCTTGGAGAGAAGAGTCTTTGGCAGATTCATCTTAATTTCTCAGAACCTAGCCCATTGTCTGACCACATAGTAGGTACACCAAAATTACAACCATCCTATACCCCCTCCAGAGATGACTTGGTGAGCCAGTTCTTTGTTTTCCATTCTTATACAGTCACTCTCTTTGTAAGTTATACAGTGGAAAAATAAAAATAGCTTTTACTGCTATTATCAGCATGCAGAGAAATTTCAAAGAAAAATAAAAGTACCAGTTGTATAAAAAACTAGCTCTTCCCATCCAAAGAGCAAAGCTTTGTGTTCATTAAGATGTTTCAGTAATATGCTTTTTCTTATTCAGTGTAGTTTAGGTATTTCACTTTTTTGTCTTTCCTTTCCTAAAGGTATGAACTTCTCCACACCTTAAATTTTGATTCTATCCGCCGACGTATGAGTGTAATTGTGAAGACCCAAGGAGGTATGCATCTTTAAAATCTGACTTACTTATCTTTTTCTACTTGTAAGTTTTTTGTCAACTTTTTTGAGGAAAGAAACATTTTATGTAGTTTAGGATTAAGTAATCTTACAGATTTTACTGAAACAGCAATTTAGTGTTTCAGAAATGTCACATTTTATCCTAAAATAGTAAGAAGCCAGAGAAGGGTTTGAAGAGTGTAATAACAGTATGAGAGATGGCTTAGATTTGTCTATGTATGGATGAATTATTAATTATATTAAATTATACGAAGAGTTAAATGGTCTGGAACTACCAATTATAGAAGTCTAGAGTTCAGAGAGTGAATGGTTTTCAATCCTTCTCTGACCACTATTATTCTCCTACTGCTTTACACTCATTGGAAGCAAGTACAGATGTATGATTAACCCAAGTTTCTAGGAAAGGGCATTTTGTTTCATTCCAGCGCTACAAACTGTGAAAGAATAAAACTTGCCTTTTCAGAGAAATGGGTATCATCTCTAAGCTCTTCAATATCTTTGGAAGGCACTGTGGTAGTTTGCCTTCTGTTCAGATTCTGAAAGACTCATGGGAGAGCACGCCTTTATTTGCAAGTTCTCAGATGTATGTACATGTGTGCACATGTAGTTTTTGGCCTAATTTTCAAAATATCCTTAATTTATTTTAGTATTAATTATTTTGCAAATTCCTTAATGATGAGAAATGGAGAAAGGTGGGTCACTTTTACTCTGCCTTCTGGGATGACTGCAAAGTCATGAGATTGATTTTAATATATTCTTATGAAGTTTGTTTATGACTTAAATATACTTCAGATGTTTGATTAGAAATGAAACATTTAGCATTTAAATCCTTACTGCTTTTATGTGTGCACATCTATACCTATATTCTTCTGCAAATGGTAAAATGCCTGCAAAAATGATATACAAAGGTCACTGGTCCCAAAGCTACATTTTTTTAATTTGCTCAGCTATTTACCTCATAAGGATAAAGTGTCTTTTAATACTCAACAGTACATGATCTAAAACTGTATTTATGATATCAGCATTCTACAAAAATATTTTCAAGTTCCCAGTACAGGCCATCAAGCAAGTATTCTTCTAGTTTATTCAAAATTAATTCAAGCTGTTGGAGTTTGAATGTGGTTCTTGGCTCTACTTCATGTCCAGTTACATTTTCAAAGTAATGTCACCTGGAGTTCCTTGACACAGCCTACTAGTTCATGATTTACTGCAAGGAAATATAGCAGGGCTGCATGTAGTAGTATCTGGCTTATTTATGGTGTCTATAATGTTCTGGAAAGATGATGATTGTTCTTTTGATAAGTTCTAGATATTTCATTCCATTTGATTTAACATTGCAAGACAGGCTCAAAATATATAGCTGTGGAGGCCAGAGGCCATCTTAAAGTTAACTCTTCTTAAAATTCTAATACGAGTCTTCATATTCTGAGTTGAATGCTTTGGTTCTTTATTGTAGGAGATATATTACTTTTTTGTAAAGGAGCAGATTCATCAGTTTTTCCCAGGGTGCATAACCATGAAATTGAGTTAACCAAAGCCCATGTGGAACGTAATGCAATGGTAAGCCTATGCCCTTCCCTTCAATAAGTAAGTGGAGAAATACTGCATATAACTATGTTTATGGTTTTTAAATAGATGTTAAAGTTAATTTAGTTCATTTTATGGTCTATTTCTTATGCATGGAAATTTGGTTATATTCCTATATTCTTTATTTTGACATAAACTATTATTCTATACTAGTACTGTGGTCAGAGCTAGTACTAAGTGAAGATGTTTCAATGATCTTACTTGTTGAAGATGTTTCAAGGAGTTTTTTTTTTTTTAAAGAGCTGTTAGTTTCTTAGAACTTGACTGAATGTTAACTCTTTGGCTGCATTCTGTTCATTTTAAAAAAATTAAATGTGTTAAGAATTTTTCCTGTACAGATGGGTAAAGCAAATTCATTTCAAGAATATGATTGGGGCTAGGGAGATTGCTCAGAAGTTAAGAGCATGCACTGGTCTTACAGATGAGCCAACAAGTTTGATTCCTAGTACCCACAGTGGGTAGCTCATAACTAACTATACCTCCAGCTCCAGGGGATCTTATGCCTCTGGCCTCCACAGTCACCTGCACTCATGTGCACATAACTATACACATACACTGACACATGCTCAACACATAATCTTTAAAATAGTATGACATTAATTCAGCTATTACAGAGGTAACTGTAGACCTTCTGCTTTGCTTCTAGGATGGGTATCGGACTCTTTGTGTAGCCTTCAAAGAAATTGCTCCAGATGATTTTGAAAGAATTAATACACAACTAATAGAGGCAAAAATGGCCCTACAGGATAGAGAAGAAAAACTGGAAAAGATTTTTGATGAGATTGAGACAAATATGAATTTAATTGGAGCCACTGCTGTGGAAGACAAGTAACTAGATACTGTTGCTAATTTTTATTTTTAGTTTTTGAGGTTATAATATAATTACATCATTTCTCCTCTTCCCTTTCCTTCCTCTAAAAACGCCATGTCCAACTCTACTTTGTTCTCTTTCACATTCATGGCCTCTTTTTCTTTATTTGGCTGTTTGTGTATATATTTCTAAATATATAAATGGTTACTCATGTTACTATATAATATGTAAGTAATATATTTTAAGTAATATGTAAATGTTGCTTGTATGTTTGTTTTCAGAGCTTACCATCTGGTATTGGATAACCAATTGGTGTGCATTTACCTGAGGGAGACTGTTTATCCTCCACCAGCCAGTATTCCTTAATTATTTGTAGTTCTTTATCTCTTCCAGACCTTTCCCCAGGCCATATTAGCATATCTGCTGAATAAAGATCTGCTCTATTATTTTAATTACCAGTAACTTAGGGTAGTATGACTCAGATTAGTAATTTATTTACATATTTTGAAATATCTCATTTAGCATTGCCATCTAAGATTATTTTACCATGTATAGAAAATACAGCAGATTTTGAGCTCTAGAAATAGTTTCAAATTAAATGCATGTATCTAAGAAAGAATGAATCCTTTATCAATATAGTTTTTTAATATTTACTAAATCATCTAATTGTTTATGTAACTTTTATAAAACAACCTTACAGTACATAAAGCAGGGTTGTAAAACCATTATTTGAGCTATTTCCTAGAAGAATGGGTAAGATTTTGGTAAATGAGCAGAAAGGAAATTTCTGGTAAACAGCACAAGAATTTAACCTGCTTCAACAGGCCAGAATATATTTTTGAGTACTTTAAAATATGATTAAAAATAAGACAAATATATAAGATGAGATCTGTCAGACACTATTTTAAGACTTAGTGATGTGCTTGAAATATTTTTTCAACTTTTGAGTATTTTACAAGTTTTCAAAGAAAGGACTAGAGAGATGACTCCATGGTTTGGCATACTGGTTTCTTTTCCAGAGAATGTGGGATCAATTCCCAGCACCCACATGGTATCAGTAATCAACTGTAACTCCAGTCCTGAGGAACTTAATGCCTTCTACCATCCTTGGACACCAGGCATGCACATATCATACAAATATACAGAAAAAACCAACCATGCACATATAATACATTAATTAAATTTTTAAGTATGGAAAAAAATTACCGATATATTCAACCAATTGAAAGTATTAAAGTTTTTATTATTTTTATGTTAATATTTATTTATTCTTTGATACTTTCATACACGCATAATATATAGTTATTTCATCCCCATTAACCTCTCTCATCCTAGTCCTGCTCCCATTGACCCTTCTGTTTTCATGTCTGCTTCCTTGTCTGTCTTTCTGGTTTGATTGATTGATTGATTGATTGATTGATTGATTGATTGATTGATTTTGTTTTTTGCAACCCACTGATTTCAGTTAGCGTTGCTTGCATGAGCATGAATGGTATGATCATTTACCTGAGCATGGAAAACTTAATGGTGACTGTGCCATTAAAGAAAACGAATATCCTACCTCAGCAACCATTAATTGCCAGAAGTTCCTCAGAAAGTAACTATGAGCTCCTTGCCCACTTATGAGAGAACTGTTGATAGGTCCCATCTTGTGTAGGTAAACCCATCTGCTATGAATTTCTGAGTGCAGTGGCCATGCCAAGTCCAAAAGATAGCAGTTCAAAGTACTCTTCCTTTCTTCCAGCCCTTATATTCTTTCCTCCCCCTCTTTCAAGATCTTCCCTAAACCACAGAGGGATAATATAAAATTCTTATTGAAGTCTGAGCTGTAAACTGTCATTTATTTTCATACTTTGACCAGTCATTTCATTAACTATCACCCACTACAAAGAGAATCTTCTATAACCAATATTAAGAGCAGCACTAATCTATGAGTATAAACAAAAATATTTAAAAGACAATTTGATACCATTTCCATTTAGTAAAAACAAAATTCCCAGTAGATTACCTCTTAGGGCCTAGGACCTCCCCAGCTACAGACTTTTGACATGAGTTTCCTTCCATAGAATGGCCCTCAAATACAATCCTTTAAAGATTTGTTTATTTTTTGTGTATGAGTGTTTTGCCTGCATGTATACCTGTTGCGCTACATGCGTGCAGTGCCCTTAGAGGTCAGAAGAGGTTGTCAGATCCCTAGAAACTGGAGTTACCAACAGTTGAAAGGTGTCATGTGGGTACTGAGAATCTCCTCAGTAAGAGTAGCCAGTGCTTTTAAACCACAGCCATGTCTCCAGCTCCCTCAGATATAACTTCTAGAAACCAGTTGCTTCTACCTGTCAATCACATTCACAGTATTTTGTATCATGGATATATCTTACTGGCAGGTTGATCCTGTAATCCAAAGGGTTCTTGATAGCTCCTCATTTTTTTTCTTATTTATTTATTTATTTATTTATTTATTTATTTATTTATTTATTTATTTATTTATTTATGGTTTCTGCCTCCTCCCTGCCACCGCCTACCATTTCCCTCCCCCTCCCCCGATCAAGTCCCCCTCCCTTGTCAGCCCAAAGAGCAATCAGGGTTCCCTGACCTGTGGGAAGTCCAAGGACCACCCACCTCCATCCAGGTCTAGTAAGGTGAGCATCCAAACTGCCTAGGCTCCCACAAAGCCAGTACGTGCAGTAGGATCAAAAACCCATTGCCATTATTCTTGAGTTCTCAGTAGTCCTCATTGTCCGCTATGTTCAGAGAGTCCGGTTTTATCCCAGGCTTTTTCAGACCCAGGCCAGCTGGCCTTGGTGAGTTCCCGATAGATCAACCCCATTGTCTCAGTGTGTGGGTGCGCCCCTCGCGGTCCTGAGTTCCTTGCTCGTGCTCTCTCTCCTGCTCCTGATTTGGACCTTGAGATTTCAGTCCGGTGCCCCAATGTGGGTCTCTGTCTCTGTCTCCTTTCATCGCCTGATGAAGGTTAATATTCAGGAGGATTCTCATTTTTATTCATTCTCATCTTCCCTTAAACCTTTCCATCTTCAACTTCTGTCCTGAAATTTTTTTGAAGATTCATCTTATTTTTATTTGAATTGTTAAGTGTGTGTGTGTGTGTGTGTAATGGATAAGGGTGGTGAGAATTCCATGTATGTGGGAATACCCCTGCAGGACATACATCTGATCTCTGATAGCAGGAACCACAGATTGCTGGGAGCCACCTGACACATGCTAGCAATTGAAATAAGGCCCCCTGGAAGAGTAATACATGCTTTAAACCCCTAACCATCTCTCCAGTCCTCTCCTGAAAAATTTAATAACATATATTACAAAAAGTTAAAAAGTTTCATTGTGACATTCCCATACATACACATATTTTAATCATATTCTCAGCTTTTATTATTCCTTCCTACTTCTTAAAATTCTCCTTTCCCTTCCTCCTATTAACAAAATTTCTTTCGTAAAATTTCATTGATTATTCTGGTGACTGAAAGTTTAGAACCTAAAGAATCTGTTATTCTTCTATCCTTTACCTTTTAAAATTATTCTTAAATCATCATTAAAAATTACTGGGTTTCCTCTTTATTATTTCTTTTCTATGATACAGGATATCAACTGTGTAGCTTTGGCTTGCCTAGAACACAGTATAGAGACCATGTTAACTTCAAACTCATAGAAATCTACCTTCATTTCCCTCCCATGTGCTGGGATTAAAGGCAAGCTACCATACTTAGCAGATTTCCTAATCTTAAAAGCTCCCCAAAGATAACAATTTATGCACAGTCCCCATATCTAATTAGGATGTTTTAGCTCTTTCCATTTTGGAACATGTTAAGAATTTGTTGGTTCGACATGAAAGCTCATGCATTTAATCCCAGATTTTGGAGGCAGAGGCAGGGATCTCTATAAATTCAAAGCCAGCCTGGTCTACATAGTGAGTTCCAGAACAGCCAGAGCTACATAGTGAGATCATGTTTCAAAAGAGAAAAAAAGAATTACATGGTGAGATGTCATAGAAAATACACTTAAAGTGACAATAAATAAAGACATTTGGTGAGTATTTGGATATTTTTGCTTATAGTTTCAATTCTTTTGTTTATTTGTTTTGTTTTGTTTTTTGAGGCGGTTTCTCTGAAGCTTTGGAACCTGTTCTGGAACTAGCTCTTGTAGATGTAGACCATGATGGCCTCAAAAAAAAACTCCACCTGCCTCTGCCTCTCCCTCCTGGCTTTATATTTTCAATTTTTATTATGCTGCTGGGTACCAGTTACCTTGAGAAATATGAAATTTTCTGAACTTCACTGTTTGGAATTTAATTTAGTAAGAGAAGCTCTACCAGAGACAAAAACAACGGTGATAAGGAGTCAGGATTCTAGACTTGCATTGCTAGTAAGCTGTAAGAATGCTTGCTTCAACAGACTTCTGTCGTGAAATTTAGAAGTTAACAAGGTTTCTTTGTGTTTGTAGGCTGCAAGATCAGGCTGCAGAGACCATTGAAGCTCTGCATGCAGCTGGCTTGAAAGTCTGGGTGCTTACTGGAGACAAGATGGAAACAGCCAAATCCACATGCTATGCCTGCCGCCTTTTCCAAACCAATACTGAGCTCCTGGAACTGACCACAAAAACCATTGAAGAAAGTGAAAGGAAAGAAGATCGATTACATGAATTGTTAATAGAATATCGTAAGAAGTTGCTGCATGAATTTCCTAAAAGCACTAGAAGCCTTAAAAAGTAAGAAAGTGCATCTATTTCTTACTTATACATTTATACAAATGTAAATAACAAATGCTTTTGCAGAAGGCGCTACTTGCCATAATTTATCATTCTCTGTTGATGTTTTATTCTTGTAAGTTAAAACGTTCCCCAAAGGACTTGGTTAATGGTCCATTTGAGATCATTTGTCACTTTGTATCTCTCTTAATGTAAAAGAAAATTAGATTTCTCAACATTTTGTGTTAAAGCTCATTTTTGGTTTTTTGGCAGTGCTGTAAATTGAACCTAGGGCCTTACACATTCTAGGCAAACACTCTACCACTGAGTTATCCCCAGCTCTCTGTCCTTTTTTTAATGAATTTATATTCACATGTACTAAAAGCATAAAATTGTACATACTAAGTTAATGAAATATTTGATGCATGCACACACTATATGTTTAAATTAGGGCTAAACACACTTTTTCCCAAAGCACATTTCTTTATAGCAAAAACTTTCGGAATCATCCCTTCTAACATTTTGAAATTTATGTAAATTAGTGTTACCTATAGTCACCCCACTCTATAGGTAATATACCAAAATTTCTTCTCCTGTCTAAGTATTACTTACTATTTTTGATCAACTTTTCTTCATTCTTAAATCCACATACTCTCCTAGCTTTTGATAACCACCCTTATATTCTCAAGTTCTATGAAATCAGTGCTTTGAGATTCATATGAATAAGATCACATATGATTTGTCTTTTTGTACCTGGATTATTTTATTTGCTTATTATATTACACATGATATAATGAGTTCATGTCATCTATGTAGCTGCAAATGACAGAATTTTATTTTTTGTAGTGGCATGGTATTCTATGTATGCATGTATGTCCCCTATTTTTTTCACCTGTTCTTAGTTGATAGATACTTATGTTGTTTCCGTCTCTGGGCGCTTGTGAATAGTGCTGAAATGAACACTAGAGTGCATATGTCTCTGACCTTCATTTTGCTCTTATATATATAATCAGTAATGAGATTTCTGGAGTATAACAGTAGTTTTCATTTTCTTTAAAAACTTCTTCTAAAGTAGCTCAATTTCTAAACATTTAGTGTCTGACATACAGTAACATCAGTCTGTAACAGAAAATTGATTGAATTTGGTGTATTCTAAGTGTGTGGGTGTGAGAGAGAGATATTTCATGCTTGTGTTGTGTGTGTATTAGTCACTTTTCTATTGTTGTAGTAAAACACCACTACCAAGGCAACTTATAGAAGTTAAGTGTTTATTTGGACTTATGTTTCCAGAGGAATAAGTATCTGTGGTGCCAGATCAGAGGCATGGAAGCACAAACAAAAAGCTAAAAGCTTATATTTTTTGATTGCAAGCACAAAGCAGAGAGACCTAACTAGAAATGGCATGAGGCTTTGAAACCAAAGATGTCCTTACTCTAGCAAGGCCACACCTCCTAGGCCTCCCCCAACAGTGCCACCAACATTCAAGTGTTCAAATGTCAGAAGCTCTATGGAAGACACTCTTACTCAAACTACCACAATGTGCATTCAAATTGTGATCCACACAAATCCCCTACCTCTGTTACCACCTCCTTCCAACCCACAAATCTTTTTCCCATATTCATGACTTTGTTGTTTGGTTAGTTGATTGCTTGCTTGGTTGGGTTTTTTGTTGTTGTTGTTGTTGTTTTTTGTTTTTTTACTTTTGTTTTGTTTTGTTTTAGAGACTACTCTGTGGCTGTGTTTTTGGAACTGATTTTTTGAGACAAGGGCTCACGTAGCCCTGGTTGGCCTTGAACTTTTGATCCTTCTACCTCTATCTCTCTTTGCATTTGTTTTCTTGGCACCTAAATGCCTCTTAGTCATATTTAGACGTTAAAACTACCTAAAAAAAATCTTTAAAATATAATTGTGTGGTAACAATTTGTGCCCAGTATTTTCTTTTTTACTTAGTCTACAAATGGAGCCAAGCATGGACAGTTTATTTTTAAATATAAGTAAACTAGGGTTAAGAACCATAGGTCATATAGAATGTTATTTATTTAAATGATGCGTATGTGTATGTGTATATATATTGTTGGCTTTCTTTCCCTTTGTTTTTTCAAGATAGAATTTCTCTGTGTAGCTCTTGCTGTCCTGAAACTCATTTTGTAGGCCAAGCTGGCCTCAAATTCAACAGAGATCCACCTGCCTCTGTCTCCTGAGTGCCTGGATTAAAGGCCTGCACCACCACCCGGATATATAATGTTCTTTTATTTTGTCCTATTTGAAAAAAACCCAGTTCTATCGATACTCTTGTCATTCAGGCAAAGATACTATATTTATTTGCCCCTAAGTCATTTTATCTTTTGTTTCCCTAAAGTTTCAGGTTAACTGATTATTTATCTTCATATCAAATTTTACATCATTTCACAGTAGTTTGACTAATTTGTATGTAGTTCAAAAGACTTATTTTAAATTTTTTATAGAGGCATACTGCACAACCACTTTCATTTTTATACTTTTCAGAACTTAGAAACAGTTCTTGCCCCCATAGCACTGTTAACCCCTTGTGCCCTGTTATTTCTGTTGTATAGGCTTCTTAATAGGCAAACTTCACATAATCCACTTTGTTCTTTTTGTTCTCTTCTTCATTTTTCTACTGAAGTTGACATTATCAATTAATCCTCCCTAAAACTCTCCTTCTTAGGCCAGTGAAATAGCTCATCAGCTTAAAAGCCCTTGCTATAGAACCCTTCTAACCTGAGTTCAATCTCCAGAACCAACAGTAAAAAGAGAGGACAAGTTCTAGAAAGTTGCCCTCTGACCTTCACACATGCGCCATGCATGTGAATATGCATGTGCACACAAAATAAAACTTTAAAAAACAAAAACCAACTCTATTTCTCTGATGTTCACCAAATGCTGATATTTCTTCTTTTGGCAATCTAGTATCTTCATTTTCTCCCTAATTAAACAGCTTTTTCTAACTAGAAGTCACTATTGCTATCATTGGGGGCAGTTCATTCTTTGGGATGAATAGATGAAAGAACTAGAACTGGTGACTTGTCTCATCAGGGCTATTCACCTCTGTGATTAAGAAACTCAAACTCAAACAGGGTGTGGTGGTGTATGCCTGTAGTCCCAGGACTTAAGAAGGGAAGACAAGCAGGTCAAGGAGTTAAAGGGACCTTCTTAGTTACAGAGAGAGTTGAAGATCAGCTTGATCTTTACAAGACCTGTCTCAAACAAAATAAAAGTCAAGGTGTTAATTCTAACTGTATAATAGATTCAAACACATTTTTTAATCTTTTTCAGAGCATGGACAGAACATCAGGAATATGGATTAATCATTGATGGCTCCACATTGTCACTCATACTAAATTCTAGTCAAGACTCTAGTTCAAACAACTATAAAAGTATTTTCCTGCAAATCTGTATGAAATGTACTGCAGTGCTCTGCTGCCGGATGGCACCATTACAAAAAGCCCAGGTAAGTGGATATTAGTTAATTTTCCATTCTGGATCCTCTTTACACATCTCATGGATCCTCTTTACACATCTCATTCCAAATTATTTTAAACCTGTACTGTACCTTGTACCCTCTAGCTTGCTGACCAGTTCTTTACCTGCCAGACTTCTCTAATGAGAACTTAGTTCCTACTGCCTCTGCCTGGTGTTCCTTCCTCCTCATGGCATTATTAATCCTATGTATCCTGATCTTTCTTCTCTTACTATTCTGCTAGCTTGTACACAAATAAACCTGGCCCAATTCCTTAAGCAATATTTTTTTCCTGGTTTCTTTACTACAGTTGACACTATCATTTACATTCTCCTCAAAATCTTTCTTGATTTCTGTGCTTGCCCAAAATGCTGATATATTCTCCCTCTTTGGCAGTGTAGTATCTTTTCATTTTGTTTCATTCTGTATTTTTAGATTTTTATTTTAATGTGCGTGAGTATTTTGCCTGCATGTATATCTCTGCACCATTTGGGTTCCTGGTGTCTGCGGAGGCTAGACGAGAGCATCAGAACCCCTGAAACTGGAGTTACAGACATTCATGAGCTCCCACGTTTGTACTGAGAATTGAACCTGAGTCCTCTGAAAGAACAGCCAGTGCTCTTTACTACTAGGCCATCTCTCTGGCCCATTACCCTGAACTTCCTTAATAGTTTTTCTTTTCTATGGTAAAGTTTTCCTTTGATTTTCACTTTATGGACTATCTCTCTCTGGATTAACTCTTCCTTCCATTGATACAGCTCCAGTCTTGGCTTTTCCTTAAGATTATGTCTCCTGTTTTTAGCTGTCTGCTAGACATTTCCATTTGGATTGCCTACTACCACGTTAAATTCTAGTATCTTAAGATAGATCTTAGAGTTTTCTTGAACAGTTTATTCCTGTTACTAGGGCCATTTTACATTGTTCCCTGTGTATCATATTATAGTCTGTTTGTTTATTCTGCCTATTTTTGTCATCGCTTCCATTTTCATGAACCTTTTGATGTTGCTCATGTTTCTCCCCTCCCCAGAAGATGGTGTATCTTGTGGTTCAGGTCTCAATGTAGTTTATATCTGTCACTATAATTACTTTTTCTAGACTATTATCTCTTAGTATCTTATGTTCATATACATAATGTTTGAGTCATTATCTTCTGTCCAAATCTTTGGGTCCTATTATAGACCCATTTTTTTTTGGGTTGTCCTTATTGTCCCAACTATGCCTTCTCTGCAGCTTAACCATCATTTTCCTTAACATCTCCTATTATTTCTATAACCAAGCTTACTATAGTTTCAACTTTCTAAATTCAAAACCTTTATTTATTGATGGCCCTCATGCTTTATTCTTGTATGTGGCTTTAGCTATCCAAGTATGTTTTCTAGTACATTTTATTACTTTTTTCTACTTGTTTTTTCTTTCTTCTCACTTCTTTCCAGAGCCAGACATTGAGTATCTCGTTAAACTTTATTTGTAATTTCCTAGCTTCTTTTTATTTCCTCTTCACTTTGTTTTCTACCAGTGCCTTCTGTGTAGTAGGAGCTATGGGCTGTGTTCCACCACCCGGCTCCTGGCCACCAGCTAGCTTTATACCCGAAATAACAACACACAAATTGTATTCATTTAAACACTGCTTGGCCCATTAGCTCTAGCCTCTTACTGGCTAACTCTCACATCTTGACTAACCCATCTTACCAGGAAGATTCTAGCGTATGTCCATCTTGGGCTGGAGCTTCATCACGTCTGCCCTGGAGAGGAAAGCATGGCATCTGCCTCACTTCCTCCCAGCATTCTGTTCTGTTTACTCCACCCACCTATGTTCTAACCTATCAGGCCAAGCAGTTTATTAATTAACCAATGAAATCAACAGATTGATATATGACACTCCCACATCACTTCTGTACTTACTGCTACTTGTACAATATTCTTCCATGTTGATCTGAATTCATGATCTATACATGAAAATTCATTGATCTAGTCACACCAGACCTATTTTATGAGTGGTTACTATTATTAATTCCCTGTGTGCCTTTTGGATATCATTCATTTTCTCTGAAAATACCTTATTATTTCCTTACACGTACAAATTCTGCTAGTATTTCAATATTTTAATCATGGTTTCTTTCATAAAATAATGCCTAATTGGCAAATACTTTCCTCTTTTCTGATATCATAAGCTTTCTTATATGGAAAAATTTTCACATTTGTTTGTTTGTTGGGTGGTATGTGTACCTTGGTACACATGTAAAGATAAGAAAACCACTTGCAGAAGTCTTTTCCTACCCTCCTCCATATGGATATCAGGGATCATACTGGATAATAGCATGTACTCCTATATAGATACCATATTTTATCTTTATTATTTATCTGTTTATCTTATATACTTGAATTTATAATTCATTTCTATTTTTATTTGCATGCTTTCTAGTGACCACACCTCTTTTGTTATTAGTATATTGTTTTGAATAGTGGTTTGCATATATTTATACTTAATGAAAAAGCTATTTTTAGTTAAATTAACTTTTTCTTGAAACCTACCTACAGTTTGGATAAAAACCATGGGTAACTTAAAAAGATTAGAAAAAAACTATATATTTACCTTACCAATTCATTTGTGACTCTACAGTCAGTAATCACAAATCCTTTTATTTTCTACAAGTACAAATTATAATCTTTCAACCTAACCTATATTTTTCTTGAAAAGGTTGTCACCTTGATAATTATATTGCCTTCCAGGCTGCAATTTTTAATCCTTGAGGTACAAATTATTGCTGCACATAGTATACCAAGGGCAAATTAGTTAACATTATTATAGCCCATTGAAACTGAATTTGAGTTTGGATTCTTTAGCTTTGTCCTTAGTTCTTTCACTTACAGGAATAAGAGAGTATTTCTGACAATCTTTTGTAAAGTTCTTAATAGGAACCAAATTAATGGGAGTGGTCATGCAAATGCTAACATTTCACTTCATTTTTATGTTGAATGAAATTGGACATGTAGGATTTTTTAAATGATTTAACGCAGCTAAAAACTTATTGCATCTTATTTAAAGAAATGCTATGTTGTCTCTTACTTGCATAAATTATTTGTAATCATTTCATTATATTGAAAATGAATTTTATTTATGCTAACCAACTAGATAAATCAGGGGACAAACTTTTTGGAAAGCATTATTTAGCAGCTGAAACTTACATATCATGTTAAGGCTACTAAATTCCAAGGAGTCTTGAGAATAGATGGCAAACAATGACTATCTGAAACAGTGGGAAAACAGCTTTGACTCAAATATTTTCCCCAGGAAACTTTCCATGAGGTTTTGGAGACCTCTAGAGCAGAAATCATTGAACAACACCATAGGTAAACATTTTTTATTAAGTATTTGCCCTGAACACAGCATTGAATCACACTCAATGTTTTCACATCTAGATGAGCTACTATTTAGAAAGTGACTGAATTTGTAGCATTTTTCTGCAAATCTCACCTCTTTTAAGATACCTCCTTTGAAATGATCATATTACCAAAAAAGCATGGGATAAAACTGGACTCTCTGAACATGGCGAACAATGAGGGCTGATGAGACGCCAAAGACAATGGCACGTGGTTTTGATCCTACGCAATCTGCTGGCTTGGTGGGAGCCTAGCCAGTTTGGATGTTCACCTTCCTAGATATGGACGGAGTGGGGAGGACCTAGGACTTACCACAGGACAGGGAACCCTGACTGCTCTTTGGACTGGAGAGGGAGGGGGAGAGGAGTGGGGGGAACGGGAGAGGGGTGGGAGGAGGGGGAGAAGAGTGGGAGGAGGGGGAGAAGAGTGGGAGGAGGGGGAGGGAAATGAGAGGCTGGGAGGAGGTGGAAATTTGTTTTTTTCTTTCTTTATTGTCCTTTTATCAAAATAAATAAATAAATAAATAAATAAATAAATAAATAAATAAATAAATGATACCTCCTTTGAAATGTAGCTACCTGTAAGAGAAAACAAACCATATTGTGTGGTGAGGAGAGTTAGTAAAATGTAATTGGCAGCATAATAGGTGCATAAGATTAGCATATATGTTCCATAATTACCATTGGGGTATTCTAAAGGGAGATAGGAATGTCTTCAGAAAGAAAGGATTAAGAGATAACCAAAACACTATTCTGATTATTCCATTCTTGTTCTGGTAGCTTTGTACATGTTACCTCAAATCCAATTTATGGTCTCCACTCTCACATTCAAAAATATAATCTAAAAAGAACACGGGAAAAGATGGCAAACGAAGGAAACGTGCCAATATTTAGTAAGCATGTCAAGAAAGGTTTTGAACATTTATGCATGTACAGACCTAGAAACAAATGGGGTGCTAGTGTTTCATTTTACATGACTATGTTACTTCACACCTGATAACTTAAGACTCTCACACATATGTATGCAAACTAACTTTCTGTTTGGAAATCCTCCAATTACACCTATAAATGACAGTAAACCCCAGTGAGTTACTACACATTCTGCTTTTGATTTTTCTGTCTCTTGTATTTTATGCTTAGATTGTCAGAATGGTGAAGAACTTGAAAGGCAGCCCTATAACACTGTCAATAGGTGATGGTGCCAATGATGTCAGTATGATTTTGGAATCTCATGTGGGAATAGGTAAGAAACATTTAATGTGATGGCCTCTATAAGGTATCATTGGCAGTTTTGCTTTTCAGGTTAAATCAGTCTTACTCCAGATTGTTTTAGTTACTCATCTGGAATTTGAACTTGTGAATAACTGTTAATATAATAAAAGATTTCTTATAATAGTGACCATTCCAAGGTCCTCCCCATAGTGGTGAGAGGGTATTTGTATTTGACAATCAAAGTGGATTTTTTTCCCAAGGCAGGGTTTCTCTGTGTATCCCTGACTGTCCTCAACTCACTCTGTAGACCAGGCTTTCCTGGAACTCAGAGATCCACTTGCTTCTGCCTTTTGAGTGCTGGGATTAAAGATGTGAACCACACCCACCTGACTTCAAAATGGATTTTTCAAACCTTGTGTCACAATTAATTGAGTAGTTCCTATTTTGGCAGCATGCATGAAATTTTATTAATTTCTTACACCTTTAGCCAGGCTGCCTACTCTATTACTGTTTCCTCTGTTTTTCGAGATTGTTAACTGTTAGAAGTTAAGAAATTATCACTGGCTGGCTCATTGTCTACAGTGGTATTTATGGGTACCATGGGCTATGGTGTTGAAGTCTTATGTTGACTTATACCAACAGTTTTTCTGGAACCTACACAAAGTTTTCACACACCCAATTGCTATTAAGTACCCCAGCAACATTTGGCAATGGATTGGGAGCACATACAAAATTGAAATATTGTATTATTATATAGTGAAGTTTAGATTCCAAAATTCCTTCTCCTACTCAAAAATAGAATGATTTAGCATGGAATTCTAAGTTTTTCTCATTGGTTACCCAATGTGGAAATGGCCTATAACTCATAAAATCCATGAGTAGCTATTGAGTTTCATATAGTGAAAGGGTTTCACTGTCTTCTCATTGATTTCTTTGACCACAAAACCCAGACCTCTGACTTGCCTTAATATAACATCTAGTTTAGTGTTATGCACAGTTAAGCACATACGGAATGCCTTAAATAATTTTAAGGTGGATTTTTCCCCACTAGATAATTTTTGCTTTGTAACGATTAAAATAATGACTAGTTAATTATTTTATATTGTACTAACAAATAGCTAATAATCAATTAAACATACTTTTATTTGATGAGTCTCAGTATTATGCTTAAAGCCACTATTTTAAAAGAAGTAAATATAAGGTATACACTTGATTTGTAGCATTGAAATAGCTTAAAAATATAAACACAAACCAGGCATTTGCTCATTCTATAAAGTTATCACCATACAAAATATTCTCTCTTTAGGTATTAAAGGAAAAGAAGGTCGTCAAGCAGCCAGGAATAGTGATTATTCTGTCCCAAAATTTAAACATTTAAAGAAACTGCTATTGGCTCATGGACATCTATATTATGTGAGAATAGCACATCTTGTTCAATATTTCTTCTATAAGGTATGTGATCGATCAGATGTTTATAATTTAGCTGTTTTGCAGGGGATTGTTTTTTGAGACAGGATCTGGCTACATGGCCTAGATTTAAATCAATTTGTTTTTATTTGTTTCTTTTGGTTTTTGAAGACAGGATTTTTCTGTACAGCACTGGATATCCTGAACTAGCTCTGTAGATCAGACTGGCCTCAAACTCACAGAGATCCGCCTGCCTCTACCTCCTGAGTGCTGGGAGTAAAAGAATCAAACTTCTTATGTAACTAGGGCTAACACGCACTTCTCCTGTCCCAACCTCCAAGGTGGTGAAATTACAGATGTGTACTACAGTGCTGAGCTTTGCTATTTAATTTCTGTGAATCAAAACCAAGGTTTTACTGCTTCTGAATATAACCTGCTCAGTCTGGATAATGTTTGTTTTGTGTATGTGTGTGTGTGGATGATCAGAGATGATCATTTGCTATTAGATAACCAATTGGTGTGCTCGTTCTTGGGAAAGACTATTTCTTCCACTCTTGGCATTCCTTATGTAGGGTTGACACTTCGTGATCTTTTCTCCATCCACTTTTGCTTGTATATTGCTATTGTCCTTGTTCATCTGGTGTTTAGGTGATCATGTTGGTGAGATTCTCTGGGTTAGCTTCTGATATTACTAGGAGATGCAATCTCACATCGAATTCCCTGATCCTCTGGCTCTTACAGTCTTCCCCAACACTTCCTTAGTGTTCCCTAGGTCTTAGGTGTGGGTGTTGTTTTGTAAATGTATCTATTCGAAACTCAGCTCCACAACTGTGCACTAGATTGTTTGTGGTTTTCTGTAATGTTATCTACCGATTTCTAAAATAAGTTTGTTTGATGAGAGGTGAGGACTATACTGCATCTGTGGATATAAGAGCAAATGTTTAGAATGTAGTTAGAATGCTGATTTAGTAAAGTGGTGACTGCATGTTTTCCTCCAAGACCCATGACTTCACTAGCCCTGAATAGTTAGCTAGGTTTCCAGTACCAGGCATCATTTCCTTCTTGTTGAGTGTATCTTAAGGCCAATTAGAGAGCTGTTGGTTACTACCAAAGTATGTGGGCCACCACTGCACCCTTAGGGTTATTAAGCAATTCTGGTTCTCTATATAGTTCATAGAAATCATTGATCAGTAAGACTGTAGGTTGCCTCCCTCCTTTGGAACCTTGCATGGTGCCTTCTGAATGCTATTCCTCAGGGAAGAGACATTCAGGTCAGTTCCAACTCAGGGGCTTCCAGCTTCCAGGCCCTTTGTCTGAAGTGTACGGTATCTTCCGCAATAAGGGCTTAATCCTTCCACCTTTTGGAGACAACCAAATAGCAATAGACTGTTTTTGGACAGTGCTGACCAACAACTCAAAAGAGGGCTTTTCATGCCTTTTATTGAGGTTTTTTGCTAGGTGGTCTTTGGCTCTTGGAAGGAGCATTGTCAGCACAGATTAGAAAATTTCATTTAAACTGTATATTCATATTTATACACAGACTTACATATTTTATAGGTTTTAAGTATATAATTAACAGTATGATTCCTTATGACTTTTTCAAACTTCCTTGCTATAACTTCACCTTTCTTCCTCTTTCTCCTGCATTTATCTCCCCTACCTCCAAATTAGAGCCCCCATTTTTCTCATTTACCCAATCAGATCACTTGTACTTGTATTCCCTTCTATATGACTCCCCAAACTCACCAACACTAGCAATGGTTCCTCTTTACATTTATGTTTCTACAGTTACTCCAGGATATGTACTCATGTCTGAAGATTTGGAACTAAGAGCCTCCCATGAGAAAAAATATGTGATAATTGTCTCTCTGGATTTAGTCCTATCCATTTACCTGCAAAATTGATGGGTTTATTTTTCTTTACATCTGAATAGTATTCCATAGTGTATATATATACTCACATTTTCATTATCCATTCACTGGTTGATGGACATTTAGGTTAGGTTATTTCTGTTTCCTAGCTATTGTGAATAGAGCAGCAATAAATATGGCTAAGTATCTGTGGAATAGGTTTTCTCATTCTTTGGACATATGCCGAGGAGTACTATAGCTGGGTCATATGGTAGTTTTATTTTTAGCGTTTTGGAATTTCTCCACACTGACTTCACAGGGGCCTCACCTGTCTGCAATTTGCATGTCATCCTTGTGCGGGGCCTGTATAATTTCCTGGATTTTTTCAGTATTAGTGAACGTACTGCTGAAGTGAGCACTGTTTTTTTATTTTTTGAGACAGTTTCTCACTATATATGACCCTGGTTAACCTGAAAACTCCCTGTGCAGACCAAGCTGGTCTCAGACTCACAGAAATCTACCTGCCTCTGCCTCCCAAGTATAAAGTGTGCTACTGCACCTGACCATTTCAGAAATTTCTGACTTTAAATTATTTTTGTGTATGTCTTTGGAATTCAGATTAGACTTGGTTTTCCAAAACCCTAAGGTACCTTGTTACTTATTTGAGAGCTCTGATTTTCCCTCTTTAGCAAGGTCTCATGTATCTCAGGCTGGCCTTGAAATATGTAGCTCAGGATGACCTTGAATTTGTGATCCTTTGTCTCTAATTCCCAGGTACTGTGATTACAGGTGTATGTCTTCATGCTGAATTTATGAGGTGTTGGTGTTTGAACATAAGGCTTTACACATGCTGAACATGTACTCTACCAAATGAGTTAAATCCCCAGCCCCATCTTATGTTTTAAATGCAGATACTTATAGATATAAATTTCACTCTTAGGACTACTTAACCTATAGGTTTTGGTATGTTGTATTTTCATTTTCATTCAGATCTCTGATTTTTTTTTGGGGGGGGGGTTCGAGACAGGGTTTCTCTGTGGTTTTGGAGCCTGTCCTGGAACTAGCTCTGTAGACCAGGCTGGTCTCGAACTCACAGAGATCCGCCTGCCTCTGCCTCCGAGTGCTGGGATTAAAGGCGTGCGCCACCACCGCCCGGCTTCTGATTTTTTTTTTATTCCCTCCTTGATTTTCAGTGACCCATTCATCATTCCATAGAGTATTTTTCTTTTTGTTTGTTTTTGAGACAGAATCACACTGTGTAGTTCTAGCTGGTCTGGAACTCACTATGTACCTCTGGCTGGCTTGAGATTCATAGAGATCAGCCTTCTTCCACCTCTTTGTCTCCCAGGTACTAGTGTTAAAGGTATGTGCAACCATACCTGGCTCAGTGTTTTTTAATGTCCGTGATTTTGTATATGTTCTATAGCTTTTCTTGATATTGGTATCTAGTTGTAGTCTATTTTTGTCAGTTAAAGTATAAGAAATTACTTTAATTTTCCTCCATGTATTAAGATTCACTTTGAGTTGTGTGGTGGTGGTGGTGCACACTTTTAATCCAAGCACTCTGGAGGCAGAGGCAAGCCGATCTCTTGAGTTTGAGGCCAGCGGGGTCTACACAGTTAGTTCCAGGACAGCCAGGGCTGAAACCTTGTCTGGGGGGGGGACTGACTTTGTATCCTATTGTTACTGTATGTTCTATTTAAGAGAAAGGTCTGTGGACTGCTGCGAATACTACATTCTGCTATGTTCACATAGAATTTCTATAGAAAACTGTTAAACTCATTTGATCTGTGATGTCATTTAACCCAGACATTCCTCACCTCTCAACGCATACCTTTTTAAATAAGAATAATTATTTGTTTGTAAGTAGAGTATTAAAGGCACCTTTTATTGTTGTTTTGGTATTGCTGCTTTTTCTCCCTAAGTATATTTTTTGAAATACCTTTTTCTATCCTTACACCTAAGATTGTATCTATCTTGGATGATGAGATGTATTCCTTAGAGGCAAAAAAAAAAATGGATAGATTCCATTTTTAAATCAATCTTCTAATCTGTGTCTGTTTGCTGAGGAATTGAGACATAAGTATTATTAGTATTGAAGCATGTTCATTCCTCTTATTACTATTCCTTATTTGCTTAACTGTTGTTTCTTTTCTATAGACTTGTGGTCATGTTTATCTTTCTCTTCAATCCAAAGGATTCCTTCCAGTATTTTCTGTGTAGGTTGTTTAGTGGTTATGAATTCTTTTATTCTGTTTTTATCACAATTAACTTTTCTTTCTCCTTCAATTATGTTAGTTTTGTTGGAAACAATTTGGTTGATTGTTGTCTTTAAGGGCTTGAAATGAATCATTCTAGAAGATCTCCTGGTCAAAGTTTTTGTTTAGAGACCTTGTATTATTCAAATGAACCTGACTTTATAGGTGACGTTATGTTCTTTCTTGCAGTTGTGTGTATGTGTACACACTCACACACACAAGTACTGCAACATCTTGAAGTCACTTCTTTCCCTTTACCATCTTTGTCCTGAGTATCTAACTAAGGTTGCCAGGCTTAACAGCAGATGCCCTTACTCACTGAGCCATTCATTACTCTGCCTTCATATTTATTTATCTTTCTCATTGTTCTGTGTTTCAGTTCCTCTACCTTGTCTTTAAGCCTTGATATTCTGTCCTCCCTTTGATCCATTCTATTGGTAAGACTTTTTAAGAAGCTTTTAATTTGACTTATTGAATTTTTTGTTTTCAGTATTCAACTTGTTCTTTTATTTAGCATTTCTAACTCTTTGCTGGATTGTATTTTCATATCCTCTGTTTACTTATTTCATTTAACTGTTTCTGTTGAGCATTCTGCTTTGGAACCTTTGTCTGTATTCACCACTGTCTCTGACCAGGTTTTCATCTAGCTGGGTACTATGATGTTTTGAAGCAATGTTTCTTCACCATAGTGTAGAGAGGTATTCTGCTGGCTAGGTTCAGCATATATTTGTAATACTTACTCTTAGTTTCCAGAAGGTGCAAAGCATGTATTGTTTTGAGGCTGCCAAGCCATCAACTCAGCAGGAGTCTTTTAAAATGGTGTTTTACAACTGTTCCAGTTAATTGCCAAAGAAAAGGGTATTTAAAAAAAAAAACCTTTTCTTTGAAATCCCCATACATAACTTTTGTCTCCTTTCTTCCAACTTTATTTTCTATTATGAATGTCTTTTGCTGAGAGTATTGTGCCAATTTTTGAGGCTCTCTGTCAAGTTTCAGTGATCACTAACAGAAAGGAGGGAAGTTTCCCAGACTATGCTGTGCTTTCAGGTCAGACTCTTTTTGTTTTTTTCTGATCTTATTTCCAAGGTTTTCTGTTTTACTTTGAACTAAACTAGATATTTTGTGTCCATCACCCATATCTTTTGATAGATTTCCCCAGATTATTCCCTAGATAATCCATCAGCCCAAGCCTACATGATGTCCACCATCTTGTCTACCGTCTACTGTTTCACTTCATTCATTTTGTCATCTATAGCCCATCAAATGAGTCATCATCAATAATTTTTCGTGGTATATATAGCACCAGATGCCAAGGCTCCCATCTATGCATTTGTTAAATAAAAAAATTAAAAATTAATCTGGTGCAGGTATGCACCTTTAATCCCAGCACTCACGAAGCAGAGAGGTAAGTAAATCTCTTGTCTGAGGCCATCCTGAGTTACATGAGGATACCTTGTCTCCAAAAATAAAAAAATAAAAATAAAATAAAGGAGAATGTTTAGAAATAACACATGTGTGTATATAGAAAGGAAGCTGTATAGCTTATACATAAGAATATGGATATTTTCATATTTATACATATATGTGTATATGTGTGTGTGTAAAACACTGATGCTAGGTTGCCAGATTTGCTATAAAAACAAAAACAGCCCTGCCTTGCCAGTCTGTATTAACTAATTGTTGGGCCAAACATTGAAAAGAAAAGGTATAATTATGATTTTATTAATTGAACCCAATGTGTGTAAAATAGTTTATTGTTTGACAGAAGCACTTAATTTATTAATTAATCATCAAAAGCCTCCTATGAGACAAGTTGCAGTATCTCAATTTTAAATATATAAAAAAATAGATCTCAAGGAAATGCTGTCATGGTTCTACAGCTGAGAAATATGAGAGGTATATTTCCACAGAGGTTAAATCCAGGAACCTTCATCAGAGTTAGGGTCTTTTGGGCTTGGCATCACTGATTATTTTTTGACCTTCCCCTAATAGAAGGTTCTCATGAAGATTTATCATGTATTTCTTTGCTAATCTGACTCTTCCCAAAAAGCTTGGTTTGTCCCCGGTTGGATTTTGCCCTGCAATTCAAGCATCTACCACCAGATGGAATGAATTCTCTGTTAAAAGAACAAAACAAGCCTGAACTTACCAAATGTTGACCAGTGTTCAAAAATTATCTCCCCATTCACAACAAAGTGTATCAGAGATTATTTATGTAGGTGATGCCTTCTGTGTTCCTTATTATCTACATTACTGACTCAACACTATTCATTGTATACAGCTGTCCTTTGTCCAAAAAGGATTTCTTTTAACAGCCTTTGACTTATCTTTTAAAAAGGTATTCCCTCTTTTTTTTTAGATTTATTTTTAATATGTGTGTGAGTATGTGCACATGATTGAAGGTGCCCATGGTATCAGAGGACCCTGAGCGAGAATTAAGAACATTGTAAGATGTCCATTTGGACAATGGGAACAAAATTCCATCATCTCTGGCTGAATCAACTGATTCAACTGCTGAGCCATCATTTTAGCCTTTCCATTCCCAGCCCCATTTTCTTACCATTTCATTTTCAAATTGTTTCCCTATTAATGGAGTAATTTAGTTACAAATCTATGTTTGTTTCTTTATTCAATCTTCCTCACATAATAGAACCAGGTTACTTTGAAATGTACTACTTTGCAAAGAAATTTTACTCTGTTATGTTGTCCATTTTCTTTTACTCCAGCCCTATATTGGAATACCAAAATGTAGTGCTGTTTGGCTTTTTGGAGGAGCTTACCACCCAGTTCTCAAATAAATAACATGTGGAGTCTTATTATTACTTACAATCACCCGGCCTTATCTTGACTTGTTTCTGGATAGCTTTTCTTTAATTATGCTATCTACCCTTTGCCTATGGGCTTTTGTCTTCTTACTTATGTATATTTTACTTCCACTCTTACTTTATCTGTGGCTGGCTGTGTGGCTAGTTCCTAGTATCCCCACTATCCCCCTCCCTCCTTTTTGTTAGGGATTTTCCTAAACCAAGCTCTCTGCCAATGCAAAAACCCCAATCAAGCCAAATCACAATAAGCCAAATTAAAAAATATTCAGGTTTAATGGGATTCCTATGCTCTCAGGTAGCCCCAGGGGGGGGGGACCAGGAAGCCACAAATGCGACTATGTGGGTGGGGGGTGGGGGAGCATGCTGGAACTTTCCGGGAAAGTAGTTTTAATAGACTGGGGGAATGGTCAAGATTTTGGCAGGCTGTCTTGACCCTCCTCCAGGGTGGGGTCAAAGCTTGGTGGGCACAAGGACCTGGCCTCCAAAGATAGAGGCAAGAGATCAGGAGTTGGGACTTACATTCCAGACTGTTTGTATAAGGGGTAACAGGAAGCTGAGGTGATATTTGACTAACATTTAGGCTCTCTTAGGAAAAAGGAGCGTTGACTCAAGTCTGGCTACTTCCTGTGGGCATGGGACTACATGGGGAAGGGGAGAGCTGGGTGTTGGTGTGTCCATGCTCAGTGAGAGATGTGGCTGGAAAGGCATCCTATGTACTATCATCCTGGAGATACCAGGCATCTCTTCCTTGGGGGAGGTGAGAAGGCAGGTGTCTAGGAAAAAATATTGTTAACACCAAAGATGAGTGTGCCAGGATGAGGAGGAGCAGGTAGGCCCTTCATTGTGGCATCTTGGAAAATCGGAGGGTAGAAGATCCTGTGTGCTGGAGAGACCAAGTGTCCTGAGTAGGTGCATACTTGATCCTGGAGAGATGGTACCAGCGTGAGTGTCCCAGGAGCTTAGCAGCTGAGGGGATTACCGTGTGAGGTCCTGTCCATTGAGGTTCAAGAGACCTAGGAGTTAGCTGTTTGAGGAGTACTCTGTCCCCTGGGAAGAGCATGGCAGGTTTAGGGGCATTAGGGTCCACTGGTGTGGGGGTAGGGATACAACTGTCAGTGTGTGAATGGAAAAGGGACCTTAAAAGGGAGAGGTAGGGTAGGTACCCCGCCAGTGGAGAAGTTTGGACTGGAAGGTGATATTTAAGGAGAAGGGGGCCTGCTGTAAAGCAGCTCAAAAGGGCTCAGGCATGTAGGGGAACGTGGGGTGGCCCTGAGGTGAGTTAAGAGCAGTGGGGAAAAGGGAGGGCCAAGATAACCTGAGTTCAATGGAGAGCTTGATTAGCTGTTGTTTGATGAGTCCATTGGCCCTCTCCACCTTTCCCGAGGATTGTGGATGGTGGATGGGTGGTATGGAATTTCCAGGAGATGTTGAGAGCTTCTGACACAAGCTCCATGACCCTGGAATTGAAGGCTGGCCCATTGTCTATCTGGATGGTTCATGGGACACTAAACCGAGGAATGATGTGGTCTAGGAGTACCTGAGCCACCACATCTGCTGTTTCCCTGGAGACTAGAAACACTTCTATCCATCCTGTAAAAGTGTCCACAAGTATTAAGAGATAACAGAGTTTTTTATGAGTAGGCATATGAGTGAAATTAACCTGCCAATCTTTGCCCAGTTGGTTTCCACGAAGCTGGTGTACAGACTGACATATGTGGAGAGTCCCTTGTGGGTTGGCCTGGGCATGCATCTGGCAGGAGGAGGGAACCTGTAAAATAGAATCTCGGAGATGGGTGAGGTTAAAAGGGGGCTCCAAGAAGCAGAACAAAGCTTTGGGGAAGTGGCTAAAGATTTCTCGACCCAGTAAAGATGCTGAGCAAGCAGCTATCACTAAGAAAGAATGAGAGAAAAGTTGTCCTGCAAGGATGCAGGGCAGTGGCAAAGTTTTTAGTGAGAGAGGAACAGGTCCCATGTACCCCCATAACTGAAATTGGTGAGGGGAACGTAAGGCCCCAGTGAGATGTTAGAACAGAATAGGTATCTCCTGTATCCAAAATAAAAGTAATGGTCGTACCTACTACCTGTAGCTTTACCCTAGGCTCGGATAGGGTTATGGGATATAATACCAAGTCTGGGCAGCGTCAATCATCTGCAAGGCTGAGAAGTTCGAGGGCTGGCACAGTTTCACTTGCCGTTGTTGGTGAGGCTGGGCCTCCATGGTGTGGCATAGAGGACAACCCGCATGGGGGCATTGTGATTTCCAGGGTCCAGGTTGCTGGCCGATAGGGCATAACCTCAGAGGAGGCATAGTGCAATATCGTGCCACACGACCATTTAGGCCACACTTGAAACAGTGTGCCTGTGAGGTTGACTTAGGCTGGGCTCCATCAGGGTAGATCCTTGTGGTTGGCTTCCCTTGTCCCCCTTCCTGCGACCTTAGCACAGCTGTTAAGGCCTGGGTCTGTAGATTAGCTGCCTGTTGTAGCCTTGTCTGTCTGGAAGACTCAGCTGTTTCTTCTCAGGCATTAAAAAATTTAAAGGCCATTTTTACCAATTTTTGTATAGGGGTTTGGGGACCTTCCTCAACCTTTTTAAACTTTAAGTAGAAGGATTTGTAAAAAAGGAACCTAGCCACTTTTCTATCTGAGAGGGATCTGGAAGAGAAAAGGGAACATGAACACTCGCAACTCCTTTGACTCCAGCCACCTCCCAGAGAGGGCAGAGAAGGGCGGAGCTATGGTGGGATCTTGTATGGGAGGAGAATGGGGAGGATTGGGAGGGGCTAGACCCAGTCCACAGAGGGGGTCCAAGGTTGGGAAGAGGAGGTAGGAGGGGGAGGGGAGGAGAAAGGTGGGTAAGGCGGAAGTTGACCTTGAACTTCTCAATTGAGAAGGAAGGGGGTAGACTGGGAAGGAGAGGAAAGTGGAGAATGTTGCTCCACAGGAGGGGGTTGAGTTGTGTGGGCTTGAGGGAGTGAGGGAGGGGCCAGTGCCTCTGGCTGCACGGTCCAGCTGGAATTGTCAGGGTCCCAATTCCCAGATGACTGGGAATTTGGAGGCATTGCGGCTTTAGCTGCCAAGACCGGTGCCACGAGACACTGGCTACTAAGGGAAGGGCTAGAGCGCAGAGCCCAAAAATCATGGACATATGTAAGCTCTGCCATTTGTCCTTACAGCTGCAAAAATTTTTTAGGTCCCGGGGGACAGTAAGCTCAAGGCTTCCTTCTGGTGGCCAATGCCTCCCATTGTCAAGATCGTGTTGAGGCTAAATCTTAATGCATAGGGAAATTAGCTGTTTGGAACAGTCCCAATTTATAAAGATTTTGTAAGAGGCATCCCAGGGGCGACAGCGGATCTGGCTTTGAACTGCAAGTGACCATTTTAAAGTCTATGCCTAACCCCTTGGCCTAAGTCTATTACAGCAGGCCTGCTAAAATAGCTCTTAGGCCTAATGGGGTCATGGAAATTGGATGCTAGGTGTCCCTAAAGCAAACAAAGTCCATCTCAGCTAGACCCAGTTTGCCGGTCTAGCCACTGAGCTAAGATCAGACTCTTGATGCGGGCACATGGCTTCCACAGGAGTCTGATAATCAAATGGGTCCCCCCAAAACCCTATAGCATAGACAAGAAAAAGGGACTCGCCTAGACACAGACACTGTAGCCCAGGAGCCCTTATTAGCATGGTGTGGAGAGCTCAGATTGTGGACTGGGGGCTTTTGATGCATGGCCTAAAGTCATGTGGAAAGGCCACCCTACCCAGTGGGAACTCCAAGATGTTAGGAATTTTCCTAATGCGAGCTCTCTACCGACGCAAAAATCCATTTCAAGCCAAATCACAATAAGCCAAATTAAAAATTACCCAGGTTTAATGGGATTCCTGCGCTCTCAGGTGGCCCCAAAGGGGAACCAGGAAGCCACAAACTCAACCATGGGGGGGAGCAGTTTAAATAGACTGGGGGGGTGTGGCCAAAATTTTGGGAGACTGTCTCGACCCTCCTCTGGGGAGGGATCAAGGCTTGACAGGCACAGGGACTTACACTTTTATTGCTCCTTCTTCCTTCAGATTTCTCTTTTATTTATTCTCTCTGCCTGCTAGCTCCGCCTATCCTTGCTTCTGCCTTGCTATTGGCTGTTCAACTGTTTATTAGACCATCAGGTGTTTTAGACAAAGAATCACAGCTTCATAGATTTAAACAAATGCAGCATAAACAAAAGCAAAACATCTTTACATCATTAAGCATTCTACAGCATAACTAAAAGTAGCACTGTAATATTTTACAGCACTGTTATTTGATCATTTATTTTTCTTTTTTTATTTATTTATTAAAGATTTCTGCCTCCTCCCCACCACCGCCTCCCATTTCCCTTCCCCAATCAAGTCCCCCTCCCTCGTCAGCCCGAAGAACAATTGGGGTTCCCTGCCCTGTGGGAAGTCCAAGGACCACCCACCTCCTTCCAGGTCTAGTAAGGTGAGCATCCAAACTGCCTAGGCTTCCACAAAGCCAGTACGTGCAGTAGGATCAAAAACCCATTGCCATTGTTCTTGAGTTCTCAGTAGTCCTCATTGTCCGCTATGTTCAGCTAGTCCAAATTTATCCCATGCTTTTTCAGACCCGGGCCAGCTGGCCTTGGTGAGTTCCCGATAGAACATCCCCATTGTCTCAGTGTGTGGGTGCACCCCTTGCGGTCCTGATTTCCTTGCTCATGCTCTCTCTCCTTCTGCTCCTGATTTGGACCTTGAGATTTCAGTCTGGTGCCCCAATGTGGGTCTCTGTCTCTGTCTCCTTTCATCACTTGCTGAATGTTAATATTCAGGAGGATGCCTATATGTTTTTCTTTGGGTTCACCTTCTTATTTAGCTTCTCTAGGATCATGAACTATAGGCTCAATGTCCTTTATTTATGGCTAGAAACCAATTATGAGTGAGTACACCCCATGTTCCTCTTTTTGGGTCTGGCTTACCTCACTCAGGATAGTGTTTTCTATTTCCGTCCATTTGTATGCAAAATTCAAGAAGTCCTTGTTTTTTACTGCTGAGTAGTACTCTAATATGTATATATTCCATACTTTCTTCATCCATTCTTCCATTGAAGAGCATCTAGGTTGTTTTCAGGTTCTGGCTATTACAAACAATGCTACTATGAACATAGTTGAGCATATACTTTTGTTGTATGATAGGGCATCTCTTGGGTATATTCCCAAGAGTGGTATTGCTGGATCCAGGGGTAGGTTGATCCCGAATTTCCTGAGAAACCGCCACACTGCTTTCCAAAGTGGTTGCACAAGTTTGCATTCCCACCAGCAATGAATGAGTGTACCTCTTTCTCCACAACCTCTCCAGCAAAGGCTATCATTGGTGTTTTTTATTTTAGCCATTCTGACAGGTGTAAGATGGTATCTTAAAGTTGTCTTGATTTGCATTTCCCTGATCACTAAGGAAGTTGAGCATGATCTTAAGTATCTCTTGGCCATTTGAACTTCTGTTGAGAATTATCTGTTCAGCTCAGTGCCCTATTTTATAATTGGGTTGATTAGCCTTTTACAGTCTAGTTTCTTGAGTTCTTTATATATTTTGGAGATCAGACCTTTGTCAGTTGAGGGGTTGGTGAAGATCTTCTCCCAGTCAGTGGTTGCCTTTTTGTCTTAGCGACGTGTCCTTTGCTTTACAGAAGCTTCTCAGTCTCAGGAGGTCCCATTTATTCATTGAGGCCCTTAATGTCTGTGCTGCTGGGGTTATACTTAGGAAGTGGTCTCCTGTGCCCGTGTGTTGCAGAGTACTTCCCACTTTCTCTTCTATCAGGTTCAGTGTGTTCAGCCTGATATTTAGGTCTTTAATCCATTTGGACTTGAGTTTTCTGCATGGTGATAGATATGGATCTATTTTCATTCTTCTACAGATTGACATCCAGTTTTGCCAGCAAAATTCGTTGAAGATGCTCTCTTTTTCCATTGTATATATACTTTTAGCTCCTTTATCGAAAATCAGGTGTTCATAGGTTTGTGGGTTAAAGTCAGGGTCTTCTATTCGATTCCATTGGTCGACTTCTCTGTTTTTATGCCAATACCAAGCTGTTTTCAATACTGTAGCTCTGTAATAGAGTTTGAAGTCAGGGATGGTAATGCCTCCAGATAACCTTTATTGTATAGGATTGTTTTGGCTATCCTGGGTTTTTTGTTTTTCCATATAAAGTTGATTATTGTCTTCTCCAGATCTGTGAAGAATTTTGATGGGATTTTGATGGGGATTGCATTGAATCTATAGATTGCTTTTGGTAGAATTGCCATTTTTACTATGTTGATCCTCCCAATCCAAGAGCAAGGGAGATCCTTCCATTTTCTGGTCTCCTCTTCAATTTCTTTCTTCAAAGACTTAAAGTACTTGTCAAATAGATCTTTCACTTCCTTGTTCAGAGTTACCCCAAGATATTTTATGCTATTTGTGGCTATCGTGAAAGGTGATGCTTCTCTGATTTCCTTCTCTGCTTCCTTATCCTTAGTGTATAGGAAGGCAACTGATTTTTTGGAGTTGATCTTATATCCTGCCACATTACCAAAGGTGTTTATCAGTTGTAGGAGTTCTTTGGTAGAGTTTTTGGGGTCGCTTATGTATACTATCATATCATCTGCAAATAACAAAAGCTTAACTTCTTCCTTTCCAATACGAATCCCCTTGATCCCCTCATGTTATCTTATTGCTATTTCTAGAACTTCAAGCACTATATTGAAGAGGTATGGAGAGAGTGGACATCCTTTTCGTGTTCCTGATTTTAGTGGGATGGCTTTGAATTTTTCTCGGTTTAGTTTAATGTTAGCTGTAGGCTTGCTGTAAATAGCTTTTATTATATTTAGGTATGACCCTTGTATCCCAAATCTCTCCAAGACCTTTATCACAAAGGGGTGTTGAATTTTGTCGAATGCTTTTTCAGCATCTAATGAAATGATCATATGGTTTTTTCTTTCAGTTTATTTATATGATGGATTACATTGATAGATTTGCATATGTTGAACCAGCCCTGCATCTCTGGGATGAAGCCTACTTGATCATAATGGATAATTTTTCTAATGTGTTCTTGGATTCAGTTTGCCAGTATTTTATTGAGAATTTTTGCATCGATATTCATGAGTGATATAGGCCTGTAATTCTCTTTCTTGGTTGGGTCTTTGTGTGGTTTTGGTATCAGGGTAACTGTAGCTTCTTAAAAGGAATTTGGCAATGCCTCTTCTGTTTCTATATTGTGAAATACATTAAGGAGTATAGGTATTAGGTCTTCTTGGAAGTTCTGGTAGAATTCTGCATTGAAACCATTTGGTCCTGGGCTTTTCTTGGAAGGGAGATTTTTGATAACAGTTTCTAATTCTTCACGACTAACAGGTCTATTTAGATTGTTCACCTGGTCTTGGTTTAGCTTTGGTATATGGTACTTATTTAAAAAAATGTCCATTTCTTTTGTATTTTCCAGTTTTGTGGCATACAGGCTTTTGTAGTAAGATCTAATGATTCTCTGAATTTCCTCTGTGTCTGTGGTTATGTCCCCCTTTTAATTTCTGATCTTATTTATTTGCATGTTCTCTCTCTGTCGTTTAATTAATTTGGATAGGGGTTTGTTGATCTTGTTGAGTTTCTCCAAGAACCAACTTTTTGTTTCATTGATTCTTTGGACTGTTTTCTGTGTTTCTATTTTGTTGATTTCTGCCCTCAGTTTGATTATTTCCAGTCTTCTACTCCTCCTGGGTGAGTCTGCTTCTTTTTGTTCTAGAGTTTTCAGGTGTGTTGTTAAGTCCCCAATGTATGCATTCTCCGTTTTCTTTAAGTGGGCACTTAGTGCTATGAACTTTCCTCTTAGGACTGCATTCATCGTGTCCCATAGGTTTGAGTATGTTGTCTCTTTATTTTCACTAAATTCAAGGAAGACTTTAATTTCTTTCTTAATTTCTTCCTTGACCCAGGTGTGGTTCAGTAGTTGACTGTTCAGTTTCCATGAATTTGTCAGCTTTCTCAGGGTAGCATTGTTGTTGCCTTCTAACTTTAATCTGTGGTGATCTGATAAGACACAGGTGGACACTGATATTTTTTTGTATTTGTGGAGGTTTCCTTTGTTTCCGAGTATGTGGTCAATTTTCGAGAAGGTTCCATGAGCTGCAGAGAAGAAGGTATATTCTTTCCTATTTGGGTGGAGTGTTCTATAGATGTCTGTTAAGTCCATTTGCTTCATTACCTCTAACAGTTCTCTTAATTCCCTATTAGGTTTCTGTCTGATTGACCTGTCCATTGGTGAGAGAGGTGTGTTGAAGTCTCCTACTACTAGTGTGTGTGGTTTGATGTATGCCTTGAGTTTTAGTAATATTTCTTTTACATAAGTGTTTGCTTCTATATTAGGGGCGTAGATATTCAGGATTGAGACTTCATCCTGATGAATTGTTCCTGTTATGAGTATAAAGTGTCCATCTCGATCTCTTCTGATTGATTTTAGTTTGAAGTCAGTTTTGTTAGAAATTAGTATGGCCACACCTGCTTTTTTCTTAGGACCATTTGCTTGAAAAACCTTTTCCCAACCCTTTACTCTGAGTAGATGCCTGTCTTTGTGGTTGAGATGTGTTTCTTGCAAACAGCAGAATGTTGGATCCTGTTTTCGTATCCAATCTCTTTTTATAGGTGAATTGAGACCATTTATATTAAGTGATATTAATGACCAGTGGTTGTTTACTCCGGTTATTCTTACTGTTTTTGGTAGTAGAGTTTGTCTGTCTCCCTTCTTTGAGTTGTGCTGGTGAAGGGTCGCTAGATGCCTGAGTTATTGAAGGCAGTGTTGGCAATGTTGGATTCCTTGGGTTTTGATTTTCCTTCTGTTACTTTCTGTAGGGCTGGATTTGTGGCTATGTATTGTTTAAATTTGTTCTTATTCTGGAATGTCTTGTTTTCTCCATTGATAGTGAACGATAGCTTGGCTGGGTATAGTAGTTTGGGTGTGCATCCATGGTCTCTTAGTTTCTGCAGTACCTCTATCCAGGACCTTCTGGCTTTCATGGTTTCCATAGAGAAGTCAGGTGTAAGTCTGATTGGTTTACCTTTGTAAGTTGCTTGCCCTTTTTCCTTTGCATCTCTTAATATTCTTTTTTTAATCTGAATATTTTGTGTTTTGATTATTATATGGCTTGGGGATTTTTTTTATCCAGTCTGTTTTGTGTTCTGTATGCTTCTTGAATATTCAAAGGAATATCTTTCTTTATGTTGGGAAAGTTTTCTTCCATAATTTTGTTAAAAGTATTTTCTGGGCCTTTGAGCTGTGACTCTTCTCCTTCTTCTATCCCTATTATTCTTAGGTTTGGTCTTTTTATTGTGTCCCATATTTCCTGAATGTTTTGTGATGAAAATTTGTTGGCTTTGCTGTTTTCTTTGATCAGTGTGTTTATTTTCTTTATGGTGTCTTCAGAATCTGAGATTCTTTCTTCTATCTCTTGTATTCTATTGATTATGCTTGTTTCTGTAGTCTCTGGTCGTTGACCTAGATTTTCCGTATCCAGCTGGTCCTCAGTTTGTGTTTTCTTCCTTGCTTCCATTTCAGTTTTCAATTCTTGAACTGTTTCCATTACCTGTTTGGTCGTTTTTTTCTTGGTTTCCCAGGGTATCATTTACGTATTTACTATTTCTTCAAACTTTTTGTTATATTTCTCATCCATTTCTATAAGGGCGTTTTTTTACATGTTGTTTAAGGTACTCTATTGCTTTCATAAAGTCAATTTTTTCCTCTTCTTCTGTGTTAGGGAGTTCAAGTCCTTCTGTTGTAAGATCATTGGGTTCTGGTGTTTTCATGTTGTTTTTCAGATTGTTGGGTGAATTCTTGCCTTGGTGCCTGCCCATCTCCTCCTATCGATGCTATCTAATGGGTCTTTTAAAACAGGATCAAGTTTCCCTGCTGGCCAGGGGCCCTGCTTACAAAACGCCCTCACTCCCTTTCCTGGCTCCCGCTGCTGGCCAAGATCCCTCTCACCACTCAGAATGGTCTTCAGGACCAGGACCAGGCTCCCCATTCGCCAGGGACCTCACCAACAAAAGACCTACCACATTGCAGGCCAGCCACCAAAACAGAGAAACTCCCGCTGCCCTCTACTCCGAGCTCCCGACCCAGCACCCAAACAGGCTAAACTGGGTGATCCTGTGGCCCCGCGGAAGTGAGGGGGAGTGAAGGAGGCCCCTGGGCTCAAGCTGGAATGGGCCAGGGAGAGGTTGCAGCAGCCCTCCCAGACTAGGGGGGGGCTGTCAAGGGGGTCGGGGAATGCCCCCGCTCCATTTCCTGTGTCCCGCTGTGGGCCAAGAACACTCTCCCCACTCAGGAGGGTCTTCAGGGACAGGACCAGGCTCCCCATTAGCCCGTGGACCTTGCCAATAAAAGTCCTACCACTCTGTAGGCCAGGCCCCAAAAAACCTACTTGATTTAATTGTAGTGGGTCCATCTGATCTCAGTTTGGGCTTCACTATTTCATGCTTGGACTGTCCCGGTCTCTGCCACTTGGGCCTGCGTACCGGTCTGGTCTCCGCCACTTGGGCCTGAGTGCCACTTGGGCCTGCGCGCCGGTCTCTCATTTATCTTTCTTTAAAGGTAATCCCTCATTCTGATGTTGTTTTACCATATATGGATTTGAGTGTGGTAGGGTTTTTTTGTTTTGTTTTGGTTTGGTTTTTTGGTTGCTTTACTGTTTTAAATGTGTATGTGTGTTTGAAACAGGGGCTTACTTTGTAGATCAGTCTGGCCTTGAATTTGCCTTCTGCCTCAGCTTCCTGAGTACTGTGAGATTACATCTGCACACCATTGTGCCTGGCTTTACCACATGTTTAAAATGAATATGACTTTTCCTTGGTTCTTATTATTCCATCCTTCCTTAAGACCTAATTTAAGTTATGAATACTTTTTTCCTTTTTCTTCTTTTGGTTTTTCAAAACAGTATTTCTCTGTATAACTCTCCTGGACTGGGCTGGCCTTGAACTCAGATCCACCTTCCTCTGCTTCCCACAATGCTGGGATTAAAGCCTTGTGCCACATTCAAGTTCTGAATTTTTGTCAGGGAGGGGAGTGACCTGGGGTCTCTCTATATAGCCCTGTCTGTCCTTCAACTCCCTATGTAAACCAGGCTGGCCTCAAACCGGAGCACTCAAGTAGTTTATAGCCTACTTTGAAGAATGACAGTCATTTAAAAAAAATCATAGTTCTTGTACATTTGCCTAAAGGCATTGATTTCATTATTTTATAGTAACACTCAGTGGCTTGTAATGGCCTTGTAAATTCTCCACTTGCCATTTTTATGTTTGATTTTAGTATTTCTCAAGAATAAAAAGTCCCTTTAGAGAAAGAGGCTTTGTTTTTTAATGTACATGTATTTATTTAGTGTAATATGTGTGGGGATGCATATGTGCCAGGGCACATGTGTAGATATCAGAAGACAGCTTGCAGTAGTTCTTTTCTTCTACCGTGTGACTCCAAGGAATTAGAAATCAGGTCCTCAGGCTTGGAGGCAAGTGCCTTCACCTGCAGAACCACTTCACCAGCCTGTTTTTTTTTTCTTTAATCTATTTTCTTATTGTTAAAAGAATTTAACAAAACTCGTATGTTCCAGGGTAAGAGCTTGAGGATTAGAATTATTAAGCAAAAGGAACAGAGATATAAGAGAAATAAAAGACAGAAACACAGAACAGCATCAGGAGGGACTTTCAGTGAATACTGAATCCACCTTATTTATATTTCACATGCCTATATACTTCAAAAAAGGAGGAGGAATGCAACAGACTTCATTAACATTAGGAAATGACTTGAATTCTCTGACCTTTGGTTCCGGTGGAGTGAATCCACCTCTTTAGCCAAAATATGAATTAGCCACACCCTAGGTCAGAATTGCTCCTTTGCAGCCACACCTGTTGTCAACAACTTTGAGAGAGCAAAAATAAGCTCAAACTCTCTGTCCTCCACTCAAGGTGGAACAGGTTCACATCTGTGGGTTTCCACACAAGAAAGGTGCCTGTGCATGCCACAGCCCATATGTGGAGGCCAGAAAACAATTTTATGTAGTCAGTTCTATCCTTCTACCTTATGTGAATTCTGAGGATTAAACTCGTTATCAAGCTTGCAAGTACCATTGCTTGCTGATTTCTTTTATTTTGTTTATTTAATGGGGGCAGGGGTGCATGTATGTGCTATAGTGCATATGTGGAGGTCAGAGGATAACTTTTGGAAGAGAAGCTTGTTCCTTTGTGTGAGAGCGAGACAGGGTTTTGCTGTATAGTCCTGGCTAGCCCAGAACTAACATTGTAGACCAGGCTGGTTCACAAAAATCTGCCTGTTTCTGCTTCCCGAGTGCTGAGATCAGAGGCCTATGCCAACACACCTAGCTATTCAATTTGATAATGACCCACTTTGCTTTTAGCAGATTCTTGACCATGTTGTTTAATGAAGCATTAATAAAGAGAAGTATCAGTTAATTACTATTGGTGTCAACATAAACTATAATAATATTCTGAGTATGTATTCCTATTAATCAACTTTTAAATATATGTTTGAGGTCAGAAACTTAGGTCTAACAGTGCTTGTTGTTGCGGGTGACTGGAGTTAGATTCCAGCACCCTCTTCTGGCCTTCACATGCACACACACAAAGACACAGTTGAAAATAAAATATTTAAATTAAAATACACATTTTGGATATTATGTAAGTCTATAGTGATTCTATAAGTCCAGTTGGAATTTAAGGGACAATACATTAGGTATTCATATCAGATAAACACATTTCTTTCCTTTAACAAGAATATAGAAAGCCAGCATGGTAACTTATATTTGGAATCCCAGGACAGGAGGCTGAAGCAGGAGGAAAACTATGAGTTTGAGACATGATAGGAGTATATATCAAGTTCTAGACTACCTTGGACTGTAGTGTGAGATCTTTCTCTTCACAAAGGAAAAAAAAAGAAATAGGAGTATATATCAAGTTCCCAATTACCTTAGACTGTAGTGTGAGATCTTTCTCTTCAGAAAGGAGAAAAGAAAAGAAATTTGGAAATAGCAAGAGGTTCTTCTCATAAGTGAGATTCTCTTTTGTTTAGGTAGGGGAAAAGTTACTCAGTATAAATTAAGCATTTGATTTCAATTAATCATTTAAAACTAACTTATTTATATCTTTGCAACAGACAGTTGTTGCATTTAGGGATGAAGGATTTAGGAATGACTTTGTACAATGCCCTGTGTGGGTTTTTTAAAGTGATTAAGTGAAAATACTAATCTTGGTCTTAATATTTTCCAGAACCTTTGCTTCATTTTGCCACAGTTTTTGTACCAATTCTTCTGTGGATTCTCACAACAGGTATGTGCCCTTCTTAGTAGAAGTGTAGCAAATACAAGAACTATAATGATGACTGACTCAGAAAATTGGTTAGTCTAGAATCAGTTGAATGATTTTGACAAGCTGGATAACCACATTGTCACAGGTATCTGTGACTGAATTTCCAAATCTTAAAAGTATTTTTATTTCTCTTGATTCTAAATGCCAGGAAGCAATGTTTTTCTGAGGATATTGTAATGTTTCAAACAAATCATTTTAAGACTTGCAAGATAGTGATAGGGAAGAAGCAGAAAAATACTTGATATAGGATATGGTATCAGTGCTCTGAAGAAAAATATAAAATGTAGCAAAAATAATATAAAAAGATAATAAAAATGTAGTAATTGAATAATGAAAGGATGTACTGTGACAAGATGAGAGGCTACTATTTTGAAAGAGCTATCTGAACAATTTCTCTAATAAATCAACATTGAGACAGAGACCTGAATACCCTAGGGAAGAAATAAGCCGACATCTTAAAAATGTTACAGGTAAAGAAATGGTCTCTGAGGAGATGGCATGAAGCACAAATCGTTACTATTTACTTTGGACTTGTACTAGTGCTGGCAGCAACATGCTTTATATTGTGTTTTTGATGTACTTATAGGCTGTCTTTTTTCAATCCATAGTCTCATTAGATACTCTTTGGAAATCAGAGATTGGGCTGTGAAAATGTAGAAATGGAATCACTATTTAAAACAAAAACTTCTTTTGTTTTAGTAAAACTAGGATATTACTTGTCTTTTTTTTTCCATGAAAAAAGATACATTCGTTACAGGTTTAGCAAGATGACAGTATTATCAAGTAAACCTTTTTTGTGGGACATTTTGGCTCCTCTTATTATGCATCCAAAAAATTACAATTAAAGTTCCATCCTGAGGGGCTGGAGAGATGGCTCAGAGGTTAAGAGCACTGGCTGCTCTTCCAGAGGTCCTGAGTTCAATTCCCAGCAACCACTTGGTGGCTCACAACCATCTGTACTGAGATCTGGCGCCCTCCTCTGGCATGAGAGCGTACATCGAGGCAGAATGTTGTATACATAATAAATAAATAAATCTTAAAAAAAATTCCATCCTGAAACAAAAGTAGATTGATGTTTCTTTGTTTTCAACACTAAATTACCCAACAGTCAGCCTGGGAGTTGGTCTTTTAATTTACTCATTAGTGAAAATGGGTAGTTTTCAGGGCAAATTCCGTATTGTATGTCATGGACTAGTACAGTAGTACATTTGAAAATAAGAAGACATATAGCATATTTTTATGCTTTTATTTCAGTAAAATAGTTTTTGCTGGCCTTAAATCTTTGTTCATAGGAACTGTATCAAAATTGTCTCCATTTTTATTCAGAACCATCCTTTTAACTTCATTGAGAATGTTGAATATACTATATCACATACTTTTTCTCTGCTGAAGCCAAAAAAGATGATCCCCTTCTGGGTCTGCCAGCTCCCTGTATACCCTCACTCTAGTCCCTGTCTTTAATTTGAACTCCTTGATGAATGTAAGGATGAATCATGTCTCTCCCCAGTGCTTTGCATTTGCTATATTCTTTATTAATGGTTTAGTGAATGAACTAAAAAAAGTTCTGTTCAAGTTGTTTCTAACCTTTTCAAATCATTTTTCATTGTAATTATATGTTTACTTCACTGGTTGAAAATATGTAGTTGTATTGATTAGTATCGCATTTAAATGAATTTTATTAATCAAAGAACATTTACGTGTGTGTGTTAGGATTCTTTTAATCACAACGACAAAATGGTTACATGATGACTTCTAGCAGTGTCTAGACAAGACTGAACTTGATAAATACTTTCACCTGAATAAAGGTCATAAAATACTTAAAAATTTTTCAATGGAAGTTTTATAGGCTAGGGAGATGGAACAGTGTTAGATAGTTAGATGTTCAGTACATGGCACAGGTTGGGTAGCTCACAATCATCTTTAACTCTAGCTCCATGGGGATCTTTTTTTTATTGAAAAATTAAAAAAAAATTTCCACCTCCTCCCAGCCTCCCATTTCCCTCCTCTTCCTCCCACTCCACTCCCCCTCCCCCCACTCCTCTCCTCCTCCCTCTCCAGTCCGAAGAGCAGTCAGGGTTCCCTGCACTGTGGAAAGTCCAAGGTCCTCCCCCGTCCATCTAGGTCTAGGAAGGTGAGCATCCAAACTGGCTAGGCTCCCACAAAGCCAGAACATGAAGTAGGATCAAAACCCAGTGCCATTGTCTTTGGCTTCTCAGCAGCCCTCGTTGTTCAGAGAGTCCGGTTTTATCCCATGCTTTTTCAGTTCCAGTCCAGCTGGCCTTGGTGAGCTCCCAATAGATCAGTCCCTCTGTCTCAGTGGGTGGGTGCACCCCTCACGGTCCCGACTTCCTTGCTCATGTTCTCCCTCCTTCTGCTCCTCATTGGGACCTTGGGAGCTTATTCCGGTGCTCCAATGTGGGTCTCTGTCTCTATCTCCATCCATCGCCCGATGAAGGTTCTATGGTGATATGCAAGATATTCATCAGTGTGGTTATAGGATAGGGCCATTTCAGGTTCCTTATCCTCAGCTGCCCAAGGCACTAACTGGGGACATCCCCCTGGGCACCTGGGAGCCCCTCTAGGTTCAGGTCTCTTGCCTACCCTAAGCTGGATCTCTTAATTAAGATATGTGCTTCCCTGCTCCCATAACCATCCTTCCTTTATCCCAACCATCCCAATTCCCCGAGTTCCCCCCATCCTCCCCTTCTCACATTTCTCTCCCCATCTCCCCTTACCCCTATCCCACCCCTCCCCCAATCTTACACCATCTTCTGGCCTCCTTGGATACACGCAGTCACATGAACTCATCTATACACATAATTTAAAAATCTTTAGAAATATATTTTGAAAACTTTCTAATTTCTGATTGAGGCTTTACAAATGTGGTGTGACTTCTGTGTTCACTTGTCCAGTATTTACTGAATGCTTTCAGAATTCCATCCTCTGTGGGAAGCTCAGTAATGTCAAAGCACTCTAGGAAAAGATTACTAAGCTCATACTTACAGCTGATCAAATTCAGCTTATTAGTCCTTAGGGAGTAAGAACACACACCAGAGGAACTCTCAGGAAGAGGGCAACATTATTATAGGACTTGAGCTTTATTGTAGGATTTGGACTTATAAAATATTAATCAAAAATAACAAAATATTAACCAGAAAAGATCTGCAACATAGGTTGGCTACTCCCTATGTTTAATTTCTGTAAGAACTCCTGGCTTGGATTTATTTATTTGGGTTTTTTGTTGTTTTGTTTTGTTTTTCAAGACAGGGTTTCTTTGTAGATTTGGAGCCTATCCTGAAACTAGTTCTTTAGACCAGGCTGGCCTTGAACTCACAGAGATCCACCTGCCTCTGCCTCCTCCTGAGTGCTGTGATTAAAGGCGTGCACCACCACTGCCCAGCTTATTTTGTCTTTTCTAAAATAGCTACTAAATATCTACATTTTTAGCAACTGAAAAAATCTTACATAAAGTTAATAGTTTTTGTCTACTAAGAATAAGACATGGCCTGCAAATATTCTAAAGATCCTGTTAAAGGGTAAAGTTTGTTAATAATGACACATAAATTTTTTCAATATTTTTATCTCTACCAGGTAGAGTGTCCTTACTTACAAAGTTTCCTTTGCTCCCACAAAAAGCATTTTTTAAAAAAGTAGCTACAGGTTTTTACAAGTAAATAATTATGTCATAGATGAATCACTGCAGAACATTGTTTTTCTGTTTGTTTGTCTTTTCAGCCACTCTATGATGCTGCGTATCTTACAATGTACAATATCTGTTTCACATCCCTGCCCATCCTGGCCTACAGTCTACTGGAACAGCACATCAACATTGATACTCTGACCTCAGACCCTCGATTGTATATGTAAGTTGAAAATGTAGCTCATGGTAGAATGTGTGAAATCCTCTTGCATCAGTTCTGGTATTATTGGTATTAGTTACCATGCTGGGCTTTAAGTAGTGGGTTTCATTTACTCTATAGGTAGGAAGGACACAGAATTGATCACTTGGTTCATTAAGTGGTTCTGTTGTGAATTTTCAGCTAAAATATATCATTCAACAGAAGAGTGGTCTATTTTCCTAGATAGCAGTTCTATACTTAAATGGATATTTATAGGACATAAGTTATTGTACAGTCTTTCATAGAGATGCAAAAAAGGCTATATCATAACTGTGGCCCAGCCTAAAGTGTGACTTACCTTCCTCACAAATTTGATCATAGCTTGTTCCTGGACAATAGATTATTGTTACCCTGACAACTTTTTTATAAACATGAAGTCCTGGTCTGTGTACATGTACCTCAACATTTTCCTACTGAATTTTAGCAGTGACATTAGGCATTATACCTTTAGAACTTATTGACTCACATTTTGAGAAATATTGACTTGAACCATTTGATTATTTTAATATTCTTAATAGAAATTTGAAACCTGAAGTAATACTTTTGTTAAGAGAGTAGGCAGGTATAGCTGATTGCTTGAGCTTTAAACAACAAAAAGCACAGGTCTGGTAACATCTGTTGCATGACATACAAAGGTATTCAAGCTATGTTACTGCTCAGCCTTTCTCCAGATCCCATATTCCTGTTTTTATTTATGCTTTCCTTCATATTGGGTGTCCTGTGTGAGTTTCTAACAGTTTCTTCATCATAGTGTGACTAAAAAGTTTGTCTAGAAATTCAGTATGCCATGAAACTCCTGCCATTCTTTTCCCACAGAATTTTTACAAGGACAGGAATTACTTTCTGCTTTTGTACCCTTTACCTCAGTCTAAGTCTCTGACTAGAAAAGCCACATTAGCTAGCATTTGCTAGACACTCACTCTAAGAGTCTTCAGAGAGATTCTTTTCCTGTTTCTGAGAAACAGCCATGTCTTTCTTCTCCTACTTTTCCTTTTACAGATAGCATCCCCAGAACTTCAGTTTTGCACCTAAAAGTCCTATAAGATAAAATTTGTGTAATTTGTCATATTTTCATTCTCTATCCCAAGTAAGTAAAAAAACCATTGCATTTATGTTATAACTGGGATAATATAGCCCAATGACATTCTGTAGAGTTATCAATAGGTGTGCTATTTGAGTAATTAAACACCCTTAGATACATGGTATAAGAAATTTCAAATAGAAGTAAAAAAAGGTACATACACAAACCCATTTTCTTTGTGCACATCTGCTTCATTAGATGTAGTAGCCTTATTTGACATTCTTCACATTCTGGTGTTGACTGAAAAGATTGTGGTATTTTCAAAATTTTAATTTTAATCAGTCTACCTGCCATTTATTAGGACATCATTACTAGCTTTGAAAGATTCCCCACTTAATTAAGTGTGGAGTTTGAGAACCATTATATTATATATTCCTCTCTGAGATTTATTTGTAAATGAGAATAATACTTAGTTTTTGTACTCCCTCTGCTTCTTCCCTCCCTCTCTCTACCTGTCTGTGTGTATACATATATACACATGTGTGAGTGTGTATGTGTGTGTGTATATATATATACACTAACTTAATGTATATATACATGTATAATGTTATAGGTAGGTAGGTGGATGGATGAATGGATAGATGGAAGGATGAATGAATAGATGGATAATCAATCCTAACTCAGTTCCTACTATTTTATAAATAAGTGTTAAATGGTATATAATTATTATTGATGTTGTTTTGCTTGGCCAAAATTTTAGAAATATTTTACAGTTTACTTCAGTGTCTTGGTCAGGTAGTGATTACATGAATATCCTAACTTTGGTCAGTCCATCTCTTTATTTGAAAAAATCTTTCTGTCCATCAGGGTAGCTCCTTCATTATACCAAGCTCAGATTAATGCCCATCTTTGGTGTTTCCTTGTATCTTTAACTCAACAGCCTACAAAGATTCATTAATTTTTCTCTCCATTTCTTTATAGGAAAATTACTGGCAATGCTATGTTACAGTTGGGGCCCTTCTTATATTGGACATTTCTGGCTGCCTTTGAAGGGACAGTATTCTTCTTTGGAACTTACTTCCTTTTTCAGACTACATCCTTAGAAGACAATGGAAAGGTAAAAACCACGTATTTTTCCCATAGACACTGCATTTTCACACACGTTTGTGGTAATCATTTTGCAAATTATTTTTCTTAGCACTAGGTCTTTAACATAAAGAAAGTACTGGAGTCAGAAATCACTTTTGGCTGGGTGATGGATGGTGCATGCCTTTAATTCTAGCACTCGGGAGGCAGAGGCAGAAGGATCTCTGTGAGTTCAAGTCCAACATGGTCTACAGAGTGAGTTCCAGGACAGGCTCCAAAGCTACACAGAGAAACCCTGTCTCGAAAAACCAAATTTAGGAAGAGAGCTTAAGCAAACTGTCTAGAATCTGAATTTGTTTATAGTTTTTAGGATATGAGAGAGTTCTTGGGACTTTAGACTTTATACCTATGTGTTGTGATAGGAAAAACAATAGCTTTTTCCCATGCCACCTGCATTTCTAATTTAGTTAGTAGTTGAAGCGGTGGCTACTGTGTATTTGTAGTGTTAGACGAGTATGTAAATAGGGAATCTTTTCTTTCTTTTCAAAGTGGGAGTGCAGTATTCTTTTTTAAAATGCTGTGTAGGCTCTGCTAGCCCCTTCTGAGAAAGTGACACTATCAGTGAGCAGCTGCACTAGGATGATTTTGACCTACTTGTACTCTAGGAGAGAAATACTGATGTGGGACAAGGGAAGAGGCCATCTTCCTGCAGCCACACACTGGGAAACTGAAACTTCTGCCTTGCATGTTGCTTTCACTGTGTTCTCCTTTGCCATGTTTGGTACTTTTCTTTTATGGTCATTCTTATCATAAATATGAAGCAAAAAGCTAAGTTTCAAAAATAATTTATTACATATACTATGTCTGAACCCTATACAACTAACATCTCTTACAAAAGTGTAAGCTCAATGAATTTGAATAGTACTTTGAAATTAGATACTATAATCAGGCCTTCCTAATTTGAACTAACAAGTTAGTTTAGTATGAATCCTTTCTAATTATTAATTTTAATGTAACTATTAGAAAAACTATTAATTGACCTTAGAATACATATATCTAGCACTTGCCACAGAAGGTCCTGATAAATCTCGGGTATCCTTTGGAAAGTCACATTAGCTTTCCACGTCAACTTTCATCTTCGAGTAAATAGAAGTTCAATTTTATGACTTCTCAGATCCTTCAGCCATGAGTAGTTCTGTGGGTTTTCCTTTTTATTTTTTGACACAAAAAATTGTATATGACTGGCTATTGATTTTTAAAAAATGCTTCAGATTTGCTTTATGTTGACATTCATGGGCTTAGCCAATATTCTAGGTGGTATATAAGAATCAGTGGTCCAGCCTTTTTCTGATTCATTATGCATTTTGAGTTCATGATGTCCAAATTAAGTTTTTCTTGTATATGTCACCATCCTTTTTAAGTGTTTTCTAAAATTACATAAATAAGAATTTTTTATCAGCAGCTAAACCCATGTCTGATTTAGTTGAATCCTTTTTTCTTCTAGTAACCTTGTTTTGTTTTTATTTTTTAAAAACGTTTTACATCTCATTTTCTGTTTCAACATTATGCATTCAGATATTGACAGCATTTGGTAAGCATATGTGCCATTCATTGCCATCGTTTGGATTTATAAGTGGTACTGCTTCTCTTTGGTGTGCACATGCTAACAGATGTAATAATAATTAGACTCGCTTTTTAAAATGTGGGTCCATTTGTGTTTATGTAAGAACTTTCCTTATACTCTAGGACGAAAACATACCAAACTCATTAGTGACATGAGTCATCCAGATGACTTTCTTTAATAAGTGGTGCTTTTAGTGGAATAGTATGTTTCCCTCTTCCTTTATCAAACCAGTGAACTCCCTGTTTGATGCTGCATGGTAATGAACCCAGCCAACCACAGATGTGGTATATCTATCCATGAAAGTCTAGCATTGTGACTTAATCTTAACAACCAAGCCATTTTCCCAAATAATTCACAAAAAGATCTTTGGCAGTTACATGCAGGATTAAACCTGAATTTTTTTTTCTTCAGCAGGCTTGTATATTTATGGTACATATAATTTTTAAATGTTTTTCAGATATATGGAAACTGGACATTTGGGACCATTGTTTTTACAGTCTTAGTATTCACTGTAACTCTGAAGGTCAGATTTATTTATTCAAATATATTTTGTATAATCTTTGTCTCTTAATATTTGTGTTACTATATGTTATCCAAGTCCTTGTCTGAATGCTTACTAAAATGTATGTGATGCTAGGGGTTTTAGTATTTGTATATTTTTTCATTTTTTCTACTACATGTTCTATGTTTTTTATTTTGAAAATAAAGAAATTCAGACACCATACTTAATGGAGACCTAATTCTCCTTAATCACTGGATTGTTTTATTTTTTTGAAAAATGTTTCATTCAGTATATTCTGATCATGCTTTTTCCCTTCTCCAATTCCTCTTAGATCTTACCTACCCACTTAGCTCTTTGCCATTTCGTTTTCTCTCTCTTTAGAAAACAAACAGGCAAACCAAACAAAAACTCAGAAACACTTAGAAGCCAGAAGGGGAAGTAAGCATGGATTCCCACCCCTAACCAAGAAGCTGTCTGCAATTGATATCCACTTGCAAAGGAAAAATTAACTGTTGTTTTTAAGGCATTATACTAAATTATATATAAAGAGGCTGAAAGTGTGTGTGTGTGTGTGTGTGTGTGTGTGTGTGTGTGTGTGTGTGTTGATAACTTGTATCATAGGGCTGAAGAGGTTGCTCAGTAGAGGACTTGCTTAGTTTTGCAGAGGATTGGAGTTCTGTTCCTAGCAGCCATGTTGCAAGGTTCACAACTGCCTGTATTATCAGCTGCAGGGGATCCAACACCCTCTTTGGTCTCTGCATACATTTGCACATACATATAAATAAAAATATAAATATTTTAAAACTTTTATTTATTTTTATATGTATGAATGTTGCCTGTAAATATCCAATGAGGCCAGAAGAAGGCAATGCTCTCCTTCAGACTGGAGTTAGAGACAGCTGTGAGCTGCCATGTGGGAGCTAGGAATTGAACCTGGGTCTTCTAGAAGAGCAGTCAGTGCTCTTCAGCCCTAAATCATTTCTAATTTTAAAAAAACTTGAATTTTTAATAACTTAGCATCTATTTAAGAATCCCTAGTTGGCTCTAAAAGAATTTTAGTCCTTAAGACACTTAAATAAGTGTCTGTATACAAGATATGTATGCAAAAGAGCACGGTGGTAATGAATTTACCCATATGTTTGTTAATGAAATATATAAAGATATGTGACAGGAATAGGCCTGATTATCTGTATCTATAGTTCCTGAATTTGGGATACTGAGGCAAGAGGATCACCAAGAGATCCAGGCCAGCTTGGCCTGAGTGCAAGATCCTGTCTCAAAAATAAACAAAAGTCAGTGCAACAGAAGAAATGGAATCTTGGCAAAATCATTGTCATCCATATGTAGCCATATAATAATGCTCTAAAGCCTTGTTAAATACTGTAAATGCTGTCCTTGAAACTCATGAATTCGGATTTTCATAGTTGAAAGCATAATTCATCTGATCCTTCTAGTAATATTTCACATGGAGTCTTAGGTTGAATCAGAATTCAGAAATATCGTTGTCATAAGACTTCTGTTTTCTCTATATTTTTGTTCTAATATTTTCATTGTTCATCTGCTAATTCAGTAATATCATAGAACTTTACTCTGTGTATGCGTATTTCTATTCCAAGGCATACCTGTGGAGGTCAGAGGACAATGTGTCCTTCCACCATTTGGTAATGGGGATTAACTTTTCAGGCTTGCCAAGCAATCATTTTACCTACCAAACCATCTTGCCAAGCATTTTTTGAAGGATTTTAAATAAATTCTACAAGTAACCTCACTTCTCTGTATTTCAACTTGTATAAAATAAAGCTAAAAGTAGCACTTTCTCCATCTTAGGGGGTTTTGTCATAGGTCACGAATGAAAACAAAATATTTGAATGGAAGTGTCTAGAATGTATCAGTGTCGACTATTAACTATTATTATGTTTCATAAAATCATGATTCTTCAATGGAAGTGTCCTGCTTTTCTCAGTTTATTGTCCTAGTCCTTTGCTTTACACTTAAACTCAGCCTCATTGCAGCACATGTGGCTCATGGTATCCACTCCGTCTTCTTTTCAAGGAGTACTGTTGTATCATTTTCCGCTAGCAGGCCAGAGTGGGAACTCAGGATTTGTCTGCATCACAATGTTATCAACATCCTTTTATGAATGAGAAATTGTAACAGAGCTAAGGACCATGGTGTCTCTGCAAATAAAATTAAGTCCTCTGCTTGTTACCCTGTGTGAGCTAGAAATTTTAAGCAAATGCATGAGATGATATTATTTCTAGATCACATCTGAAAACCAAACGTGCCGCAATCTAAAAATAAAGTTACTATCAATCTTTATAGAAACATGCAATTTTTAAAATGTAAGGCAACTATTTTTATTAATTTAATGGAGTAGATAATGGTTTTGTAGTTGGAAATCTGTACCCACAGTTCATTGCTCATAGTATATGATGCATAGAAGTAGTTGCCTCTACATATAGTGACTCTTACCTATTCATTCTTTTATAACTTGTGGTCTGCTCTTTTTAGCTACTCTTCCTCTCCTGGTTTTGGCATACCTGCCTCAACCAACTAGATCTCATTTGCCATTATATCCCTGGTCACTATTACCTGAAGACTTGGGACTTTGGCCTCCTAGTTATTACCATTGCTTCATTTGTCACCTGTCACTCAATAGTGAGACATCTGTAGCCCTCTACCTACAAATTACTTGATTTAACTACACTTCCATGCCTGTACTATAGAATTTAGAGAGCTCACAGCAGCACTCAGCATTCTTATTTTAGTACTTTGAAACACCTAGCTTCTGCTCCTTTAGTTATATCCTCTTCTAAAGCCATGGCTAAGGTGAAATCCTCTCATAGCTATTGCATCTGTATAAATTATCAGATATCATAATGTATTACCTAGTATATTTTGTGCCTGTCAAAAAATACTTATGTTGTATCTTTTCAGCTCGCCTTGGATACCCGATTCTGGACGTGGATAAATCACTTTGTGATTTGGGGTTCTTTAGCCTTTTATGTTTTTTTCTCATTCTTCTGGGGAGGAATTATTTGGTAAGCAGCTGTACATATGTTAGCAATATTAAATAACAATATGTATGTATACTTTATATGTAAAACATACTTTTAAAGTTTTGACTATGTGATATGTAAGATGGCTAATCTTTGATATTAATGGACTAGAGGTTACTTATACCTTGTAATGTTGCTACTTTGAAGTAAAATTTCTAAGTATATTATTAGTCTATTTATTTAGTTCAAATATTGAATTCAAATATTCATTCAGTATTTGTATAGCCTTTGCCCAAATATTTAAATTTATAAATATATTAATAGCTCTCTGTGAAATAAAATAATTAATAGCCTGACTACTAATGTGATTTCCACTAGAAATGTGCTTCCTATGAAATTTCAACCTGATAACATTGGCTAAAACTTAGATTATTGTCCATTTAGACCAGTGTTCTCAATCTGTGGGTCATGACCACTTTGAGGGGTCATATAACAGATATTTTCAATCCATAGCAGTAGCAAAATTACAGTTATGAAATAGCAACAAAGTAATTTTATGCTTGGGGTCACCACAACATGAGGAACTGTATTAAAAGATCACTGCATTAGGAAGGTTGAGAACCACTGATTTGGACCCTATTATCATTTAAATGATAGCATTTTCCTTCAGTATTTATAGGAGAGGCAGGATCACCAGAAGTTCAAGGTCACCCTGAGCTGTACATAGTGAGTTTGCTGCCATCCTGAGATACAAGATCTTTTACATCCACCAAAAGGGAAATAGTTTCTCTTTTGAAAATCTATTTAAGATAAAATCCTTTAAAAAACGTGATCAGGTGTAGCGGACCATACCTTTAATGTCAGAATTGGGAAGGTAGAGATATGTAGCCTGATCTATGTAGTGAGTTCCAGACCAGTAAGGGCTACATAGTAAGAAATTGTCTCAAAATAAAACACACACACACACACACACACTGAATCACTTACAAAGTGTGTAATTATAGCATATATTTGGCACCTCTATAGTTAATGATTAAGAAGCAAAACTGAAAAAAATACTTGTTTCTTTAATATTATGCAACTAAACCAAAATTTACTAAATGCAATATATAGTTGTCTACCCAGAATAATTCTTTGACACTGAAATCAACTTCTAAAAGTTAGACAAATTTCCATAATAATAAAATATTTCTATAACCTAAACAATTTCAACCCTTTATACAGACTTTTTTCAATCATTTAAATGAAAAGACTTTGTCAGACAGTGATACCTACTGAAAATAAAGTACAGTAGTCTTCCCTTGCTTATGGTTTTGCTTGAGGGTTTTACTTGTTCTCAAAGAACCATAGACTACTAAAAATCATATGAAAACTCTTGAAAAAGGCAGTTCATAAGTTTTAAGTGTAGTTTTTGGTAGTGTGATAAAATTGCACCGCATCCAGCTCTGTCCTGCCAGAGACATGAATCATCCTTTGTCCCTTGTACTCAAGCCATATATACCACCTGTCTGTAAATTGCTTAGTAAAACGATCTCACTTTCAGGTCAGCATGGTAGCACAAAGTTTGTATTCAACTAGCCCTTATTTTGGGTCAACAAAGTATAAGCATAATGATGCTGGTGACTTTATTGTGCTTATTTTTTCATTATTGTGTTATTATTGTTGGAAACTGTCAGGGGAGGGTACTAATCATTAGCTTCAGGTACCCACTAGGGCTCTTGTCAGGGGAGGGTACTAATCATTAGCTTCAGGTACCCACTAGGGCTCTTGTCAGGGGAGGGTACTAATCATTAGCTTCAGGTACCCACTAGGGCTCTTGTCAGGGGAGGGTACTAATCATTAGCTTCAGGTACCCACTAGGGCTCTTGCTCATACATCATATAGATAAAGGAAGATCAGATATTTGTTTTATTTTTGTTTCTTGTAGTTCTGTGCTTAAGCAGAATTGCCCAGCTACACATGAACTTAAATTATAAAACAACCAACAAAATGGGACTGGAGATTATATAAAACTTTATCTGAATTACAACTAATTGCTCTGGACATGTAAAACACAGAGACATTGAAACCCAACCCTCCTTTTTAAGATTAAAAAAAATATTATGCTGCATATGTGTGTGAATGGGTTTGTGCATGTAAGTACAATGTGTGTGGAGGTCTGAAAAGAAACTAGTTCATGAAGTGTGATGCATGATCAATGATCTAATAAAAGAAGCAAGTAGTTATTAACCTGGAGTTCTTGAGTTCCAAATCATTTATGATAATCTGGTATTCATCCTGACCTTAAGCAGCTACTGTCTTCACCTCAATTTAAAGTAATACTTTAGATAGAAAGATTATGTGTTATACAGTTTAGAGGATAAGGGAGATAAGATGTGTTTCTTAACTCTATTTAACAGTTCAGTGGAGGCCGGGAGGTAGTGGCACATGCCTTTAATCTCAACGCTCATGAGGCAGAGGCAAGCAGATCTCTGTGAGTTTAAGGCTAGCCTGATCTACAGAATGAGTTCCAGGACTACTAAGGCTACACAGAAAAACCCTCTCTTAAAAAAACTAAAAGAAGTAAATAAATAGAACAGTTCAGTGAATGATTTAAAATAAAATCCAATTTCAGATGAAGGAGTCTCATGGATTTGGGATTCTAAGGTTTACTATCTTATTAGTCTGCCATCTGTCTCTCCTGGGCACAAATTGTTATTCAGTATATGTTTGCAGACAAGAAGACTAGATTCCTCTCAGTTATGAGTGTCTGTGGACTGTACAGTTCTTTTTCATATATTTGCAGAAGTTTTTAAGTAGATAATTCATTTAAAATGTTACATTTATGAATGAGCAAAAAATCCTCATTTTAATAAGGCGGCTGAAGAAATAAATGCTTATTAGGTTGGAAATTAACTTCATTTCTCTTAAATATCTTTAAGCTTTGGCATTTTCCAATACATAAAAATATTCACCATTTAGCAGCTTTATGGTTTGTTTCCAAGTCAGATGAATTTTATGGTTTTTTTTATTTACATCCCTTTTCTTTCTAAACGTTTGGCAAATGAAATTTGTATACTGTTTTGGGAATATTCTAGAGAAAATATTTTTTTAATGTGTGTGAGGAAGATTCCTTTTAAATGTAAAAGACAGGAACTAATTTGGTTTTCTGTGTTTTCTTTCCATCCCAGGCCTTTTCTGAAACAACAGAGAATGTATTTTGTGTTTGCTCAAATGCTGTCTTCTGTATCCACATGGTTGGCCATAATTCTCCTAATATTTATCAGCCTTTTCCCTGAGATTCTCCTAATAGTAGTAAAGAATGTACGAAGAAGAAGTGCCAGGGTAAGAACTACATTTATGTTCTAGTCTAATATTTGGAAGCGGCTTCACTGTCACCGTGAACTGAAAACCTTATTTAGAGAATTGCATTAGTTACAGCATGTTAAACCCCTCCTTGCAGGTTCATCACTTAATTTCCTCTTCTGCATAAAAAGTATAGTAAAAACTTCGTAATCCAATGCAGGTGGTAAGTAGATTCCTTAATAGTGTTCTGTGTGATCTTTAGTAATCCATATGGAGTATCTCATATGCTCCATATGGAATTTTTAAAGGGAAAAAGACTTTATTTTGTATTTATCTCAGAATTAATTTTCATATCAGGAATTTCCACACCAACATTTCAGCTTTGACCTTAGAAATTGCCGATTTTTTTTTCAGTTGATAATCCTAATTTGCCTTTCAAACCTGTCCCCTTTTTTTGATTATAGTGCTGCTTAATCTCTGTGTTGCTTCTAGCCCTGTCTCCTAGCAGTATATTCAACCAAAAGAGAATTCCTTACTCTTCAGGACACACTTGTGAAAATTTATGATAGTTCCTAAGTGTGTTTGTATTGTTAACTACTAAATTATATTTCTGCCAAGAGAAGTTATTTCCCTCTGGCACATTGCCTGATACCTTTTGGACATTTCTTTAAAAGCTTTTAAGTGAAAGGGTTAGAATTGCCTGAAAAACCACTGGCAAATTTTTACCAGCAGATTAATTAAGTATATCCTATTCCTGCCAACACTTGCTCACTTTGTTAAAATAAAGTCCTGTTTTCTTCATATTGATTATCAACTAGCTCTTATAACACCACTAAGGCAGTATTTTTGGGAAATAGTGTGGTCATGACCACCTGATGTAGTTAATCAAATTATCAACCAATTGAACTACAAAAATAGGGGTTTTCCTGCATATTGAATTACGAAACCAAGTTTTTTGACATTATGTAGACATGAAGATATGAAATTATTAAGTCTTCAAAAGTATTTTAAAGAGGGCCTAGGAATACAGCTTTGAAAACATTCATGCCCTCAGTACGGGGGCGGGGTAGAGCAGTATATAGCTAGGTGGCCAGAATTGCTCTGAGCTTCCTATTTTTATGTGGCTTATAGGATAGGATGATCATAATTTAGTATAGATAAGCTGTATTTGTTTACTCTTTTAATCCTTCCAGTGGCCTTTGACTAGCTCCATTGAGCCCGGTTTTTAGTTTTAGAATAGAAAGTAGTATTGATGGAACCGTTTTCTTCCAGACTGGCTCAAATGGCAATTTTCATATAGCCAAATAAAAATGATCAAGTAAGACAAAGGGAAGGAAAAGAGAAAGAAGAAAAATGGCTCAGGGACTGCAAATATATGTCAGTTGGTAGAATATGTTCCTAGTATACACGAAGCCCTGGGTCCCATCCTCAGCATTACCTAAAATCAATATAGTGGCCCATACCTGTAATGTGCAACAAGAGGATCACAGCTCAAGGTCATCCTTGGCTAAACCCTGAGACCCTGTGGGAGGGAGGAAGGGAAGGAAAGATCCTTTCTCAGTACAGAATCTACAAAGGAGGTTCTCTTGCATAACTCTTCTAATTTTTTTTTAATCTGAAGAGTACATTTTGGGCTGCTTTTAATGTTTCTTTTTGGGATAATGAAGCTCATGTTGCAAAATGGCTCATATTCAAGCTTCATGCTCTTAAGGGTAAAAAATGCCCAGAATTCAAAATTTTCAAAATGTATCATCCCAATATCTCTTAGGCCCTCTCTAAAAATGAGACACCAGCTGGAATGCCCAGTGATGTTTGTATAGACCATTAAGTGGAAAGATGTTGCTGGGAAGCAATAGATACCTCGTCTCAGAGCATTTTTATTCCATGTAGACAAGAGATTCCAAATTTCAACTGAAAGCATAGAATGTTGCCAGTGGGTCAGCATGAAATTTTTTTGTGGTTTATATCCGTGACAGAAGGAATTCTAATGTCTGTGCTATAGCTTGGCGTGAAAATATGCTAGAACAAACAGGAAATTTTCCATAATCATTTTCATTCATTTAGTCATTCATTCATTTATTCCTATCCCTTTTTGAACCAGTAAACATTTGTTGAACCACCTGCTGATGAACATCTCTCTATATAACCAGTGTCTGAAAGGCTAAATTGTTTTTCAGACTCTATAGGATTTTTAGAGTGACAAATGTGTCAGAACAGTTATGAACACTAAACTACACTATCTGTGGGGGGGGGAGTACAATATATATGAATGCATATAGGCCAACAGAATCATGACAACCATAGGTCACATCAGAGTTCATTAGGCCATTGATAAACAAAAAGAAGCCAACTTTTAAACAAAGCAGAATGAGTATCTTATTTTCCATAAATATATTAGTCTTTATGTTTAATGTCTAATACTGTGACAGCATGAATGATTTCCTGTTTTGCTCAGCATTCCTTGTTAAATGATAAGGTAGGCTTACTTTAATGTGAAGCAGATTACTTTACAATGGGTCATGCTCAGAGCCTAGCAGATTATATAATGGGATGAAATTGAAATGTGTGTCCCTATCTAGAGTAGAAGGGGCCCCTAACTTCAGTATTCATACTACACATTCTCTACATACTCCAGAATTGTCTGCAGTTGTTTATAAAAGGAGACTTCTATAAAAATAGGTAGTGAGCATGCCTCTATGATATTTGAAAAGGAAGTTAATATATTTAATAATTATAAAAGCGTCTTTATTTTGGGTTCCTCTCAATTCAATTTATATTGTCTGAGGATTCGTGATGCATTCATTAACTACTATGGTGGTCATAATTCAGGGATAAGGCAAACATGGCCCCAGCACATTGGAACTTTCCTTCTAGTTACATATAAAGTGTGTCCATTCTGAACCCTTCTGAACAAATATAAAACATAATGATACAATTATATGGTTTTTGGTAGCATAACAAGATTAGAGTCATTTCCTCCTAAAAATCTCCAGTAAAAACAGCTAATAATGGCAGCCCCCAGCACTGCTGAAATCTGTTATGATGTTTACATTATAAATAATGCTCACGGAGATGGAAAGATGGTTCAGCAGTTAAGAACACACGTTCTTGCAGAGGACCCAGGTTCTCCTAGTAGTTCACAACCATCTGTAACTATAATTCTAGGGGATCTGATGCCTTATGACCTACACAGCTGTTATGTATGGTCATGGTTTACAGACAAAAATGCAGGGAAATACTCTTACACATAAAATAAATCTCAAAAAAATATAAATAAAGAATGCACGGTGGGGCCAGGCGAGGGTGGCGCACGCCTTTAATCCCAGCACTCGGGAGGCAGAGGCAGGCGGATCTCTGTGAGTTCAAGACCAGCCTGGTCTACAGAGCTAGTTCCAGGACAGGCTCCAAAGCCACAGAGAAACCCTGTCTCGAAAAACCAAAAAAAAAAAAAAATGCACGGTGGGAAGAATTGGAAGGGGAGATGAATGTGATCGAAATAGCTTATACTCGTATATAAAATTGCCAAAGAATAAATACACTTGCAATAGGCTGAGGATAAAAATAGCCCTTTGGAATATTTATGAATCTCAAGAGAAAATTAGGAAGAAAAGCATATTATTTGCCAGTTGGTGGTGGTGTACACCTTTAATCCCAGCACTCAAGTGGCAAAGGCAGGCAGGTCTCTGTTAGTTCAAGGCCAGCCTGATCTACAGAGTTAAGTTCCAGAATAGCCAAGGCTACACAGAGAAACCCTGTCTCGAAAAAAAAAAAAGGCTGGAGAGATGGCTCAACAGTTAAAAACACTTGGCTTCCAGAGGTCCTGAGTTCAATTCCCAGCACCCACATGGTGGCCTACAATCATCTATAATGGAATCTGATGCCCTCTTCTGCTGTACGTGAAGACAGAGAACTCATATACATGAATAAATCAAATATTAAAGAAAGAGAAACATATCAATGAAAAATTCCCAGTAAACTATAAATGATTATAAATGACAATTTTCTAATTTGAATTTTTAAAAATATATCTTTGAAAATAAGCTGACTCAAGTCACTTGAGTTATAGTTGGGTTGCAGTTCATTTACCTCTTAGCTTAATTTTCAGTAACAAGGGTTTTGTGTGTGCACGCGCGCGTGCGAGCGTGCATGCGTGCGTGCGTGTGTGTGTGTGTGTGTGTGTGTGCTTAAAGCCTCATCTTTAAAGATAGTAAAATTTACACCAGGCAGTGGTGGCACATACCTTAAATTCTAGCACTTGGGAGGAAAAGGCAGCAAATCTCTGTGAGTTTGAGGCCAACCTGGTCTACAGAGTGAGTTCCAGGACAGCCAAGGATACACAGAGAAACCCTGTCTCAAAAAAAAGAACAGCAAAGCTTTTCCAATTTTTGAAATGACAAAGCTGCAAACCATACCATTGGCGGTGTTTGATGGAGCTACCATTGAATGTTGAACAGTGAAAGAGCAAGATAACACCTGAAAATGAGTTTGAGGTTTAAGGTTTGAGGTATTTCAGAAAGCTGTATCTCATATAAACACAATAGCCTATGTGTAAATCATTGAAATACCCCTGGTACCTCTGTACCCTCTAGGCAAGTAGTAAATACTACTCTATATTTCCTGCATGGAGATTTCCAACTTTCCTTATGTAATGTTTTCTAATATAATCTACCTCAATCTAAAAGGAGGTTTCACTGCCTGCTAGACATGAGAAGAGTTGTCCAATTACTAGGAAATGACCCACTAACATCCTTATGCCTAGTGTGAGTGATGTCTACACAAAAGATGAAGGAATATTCCAATATAGATATGAAGCTATTTAAGAGGAGAACGCAGGGAAAGAAAAAACGTCAGCTATGTGACTAAAGTTCCCAGAGAATGCATTTTGAAAAATATATCATTTTAATAATAAATTGTAAAAATGATGTCATGTTGCAATCCTTACAGTGTCATATACAACCATGTATTCAAGAGGACAGTACTGCTGAAAAAAGTATTAATGAAAATAAAATGAAATTGTAAACGTATTGTAAGGAAAACCTCTACTGTCATGGTTCTTGGGATGTGCCTTTATCCTTGGCCTCTTTGGCATACTGCTACTTAAGCTGCTCTCAAAGCTCTGTAGGTGACTGCAAAAGAGTGTGGACATTTTACACTGGTTTAGCTCATCATCACCTGTCCTATCTACCACTACCAGTTGCTAGTTCTGTTTTTTATTGTTTTGAGTTCTTTCTTTCATGTCATGCTTTCTACTGCTTTCTGTATGCTCATATTTTCTTTTCTTTCTTTATAAAGTCTCTAAACACTTAATCTATTGGCCCCTAAAATTTTTGCTTCCTGTACTACTTTTATCTGGTGGTTGGATACAAGTTTTGAACACAACAAAATGTGCTTATAGTTGCAGTCTCTAAATAGATAGGCTTGTACATTAAACTTAGGAGTGGGGACATGGTATCATGTTAATCTTGTTGCAAGGTTTTTGCCCACAAAACAGAAGATGGAAATAAATTTTTCTTTCAGAATCTGAAATATTTCTCTAGTTTTATCAATTGGTAATTTGCATATTGCCAGTATGTCCCCAACTTCTGCATTTAAAGTAAAATATAAATGGGAAGAAGTATAGTTATATTAAAACACAAATAAATGCAAGTATTTGTATTTAAAGGTTTGTTATTAAACTCTTGGATATGTACATCATGTGAGCTATTTTCTTTTCCTAAGTCTATTTAATTAATAAAAAGTTAAGAGTAGTCTTCTGATTGTTTGGGTGGGTGTTTAGTTGTTTTGGGGTTTTTGAGACAGAGTCATATTTATAGTGATCCTCCTGCCTCAGCCTCCTGAGTACCTGGACTATAGTGTGTACCACCACACTTGGCTAATGGATAATCTTGATTAGCGGAGATTTTGAGTTCATCTCTATCCATAGTTGACCTCCCATCTTCTTTCTTGCATGGGCAGTGCCAAAGCCAACTCTGCAAATTATGTCATGATTATAGACATGGAAAAAGAATCTCTCAGATTTTCTAATTATCTAATATAGCCTTGAATATTTTTAGTTTGAAAAATATGTGCTTTACATAGGAAAAATTTAGCCTACCTTTGTAAAGAGGTCTTTTATGCAAGAAAAATAGTGAAACTGAATTCTGCCATTATAAAAAAAAATTAACTGCTAATCCAGGGGCAAATGGTAGGATGGTTGTACCACCAAATATTTTCTCATTATATTGGTTTTGATTAGATTTTTAACATGTAACTGCCCAACTACATGTTGGTCCTTTTATAATGTCTGTAAAATTGAATAGGAAAGATAGTTACTTCAGGTACATTAGTGATTTGTGATGGAACTTGATTTTAACTCTCTGACCAATGGATTTTGAACAAACATATGGTAGTGAATTAGTGATTAGAGATTAACATTTTTAAATGAGAGGCATATTAGAATTATTTTATTCAAAATAGTACATCCCCATTAAAACAATTTTAAGTTCGAGCCAGACGGTGGTGGTGCATGCCTTTAATCCCAGCAATTGGGAGGCAAAGGCAGGCGGATCTCAGTGAGTTCGAGGCCAGCCTGGTCTACAAGAGCTAGTTCCAGGACAGGAACCAAAGCTACACAGAGAAACCCTCTCTTGAAAAAACAAATAATAATAATAATGATAATAATAATAATAATTTTAAGTTGATATACAGGAAAATAGCAGCTGGAACATATAATAGATTATTTTTAACTAACTCTACTTTTACTTTAGTAAGTAACGTCTTCAAAACTAACTTGTCATTTCTACTTCTAGTTCTCAAGGTTTCTTTTTAAATGTTTTACATCTAAGAGAATATTTACTTTTTCTTTTCTTTCTTTCTTTTTTCTTCTTTTTTTATGGTTTCTGCATTTCTCTCTTTTCTACTGCAATTTTCCACCTTTTGTGCAATTGTGAACAAGGTAACGAAACGTCTCCCTTCCTCAGGAACATCTACTATCTTCATGCTTTCTCAAACTTCCAGCAATCACAGTTTCTCTTGGAGTGAATAAGGTGATTTCCTTTCTTAATGTACCAACTTGCTTGCATCCTCATTGCCTGACACCATTTCTGATTCTTCATAGACAGTTACTTCTCATGATTCATTTTTATATTTTCTATTGATACTTAAAACATTTTACCATTTTCTTTTAACCATTTAGTCACCTTCTAAATTGTCTTACTGGAGAGAGAGTAATTTTCAAAAACTTAAACTATAACTTTGTAATATGGGATATGCAGTATAATAGCCATGATGTTAGAACTAGCCTGTTCATCAGGACAAGAGTATTTTGCACAGATTTTTCCTTTTTGACACACTCAGCACCAGCACAACTTTCAGAGGTGTTCACCAAAAGGATGGTAAGGTTCACTAATCAAGCCATATTGACTCATCTTACCATATAACCTACCACTGCCATCCCAGAAACCCAAGTTTGCCACATACTGCTAATGTCTATTTACTTCTACCACAAAAACCAGTTTGAATTGGAGACTTTCTTGGTCCTTTAAATGTATTCAATTGAATGTTATGCGTTTGCTGTATAGTAAAATAAGTAATTTGTACTATGGGGCCAGGAAAGTAGTCTGTAGGAAATGATTTCTTTTTTCTCCTACATTTTTGTCACCAGGTAGGTTAACCTATCTTCAAATGCTTTAAGTATCTTTGCCTCACTATTACAGAGCAATCTGAGCTGTAGAAGGGCATCTGACTCATTATCCGCCAGACCTTCTGTCAGACCTCTTCTTTTACGAACATTCTCAGACGAGTCTAATATATTGTAACAGGTACCTAGTGTTAAACAAGTGGGCTGGCTTTAAAAAACAGATTAACAGCATTATAAAAAAAATGAAAATATCACTCTTTAAATTTTCTCTGCTGTTGGTGTGGTGAACTTTATACTATTCTTTGCAAAAATATAAAGATGCATTGCTTGGAATATGGGGAAATTTATACTTTAAATTTGCTAAAACTAATGAATTTTTTGACGTTTTCAAAGCTGAATGTTAATACAATATATTTAATTTGTGAAGAACAAATTGTCATGGCATTGCCATCATGTGAAAATATATGATACTTATCTAGAAATATTATAATTTTGACTTATAAGGTTAATTTTGAAAATTCAAAATAGATATTCCAAAATTGCATCTGTATAGTACCAAGTCAGTTTAGCATTGCATGTTTTTCTGGGAACTATGTGAAAATAATCAAATGTGTTTGTACCTTCATGTGCTGTGTCTGTGTGTTTGTAGGTATACACTTTTAATGTCCTTGTAAATGTCTAATCCCCAAATATATGTTAATGATCTAGTCCTCTAATTATAACATTTTTAATGTCAAGTTTTATTCAAGCTAAATGTTTCAACTCTCAGAGGTAAAATCTTTCCTAGCCATTCAGGGGGATGCATGCTTAATGACAAACTGTTTCCTAGTTCATGTTTCCAAACCACATTTATTTGATAGCATTGTTTTTATTTACCTCAAAAATATTTTAGAAGAATTAATATACCATAAGAGGGACCTTAGAACTCAGAATGATTTCTTTCATGTGCAATCTATATTTTCTACTGCAGAAGACTCTGACACTCCAGGTTCTGGAAGGTATTTTATCCACTGAAGATAATTTAGACGAATTCCTAAGTAATTTACTCATAAACTTGTCTACTTACAAGCAAGTCAATACAGTTTATAGTGCAGATGATCTTTATGTGCACATAAAAATTATGATATATGAATAAAATTGTGGAACAATTTACTTTGAATCTGTTATTCCACCTTAGCCTATTTTAATAGATTAAATCTGTTGGTTCTTTCACCGCCCATCATTCACCACATTCTGTGTCTGCAGTGCTATTTTGGAAGCAGACTTCTTGTGCTACACTCAGCATGTTATATATTTTTAATTACTTACCTGCATGTGTTTCTCCTCTGTAATGAGTTTACTTCTTAGTGGCCTTCAAAGGCTTTTACCATTTTGTTCCAGATTGCTTTGTCCTAAGTAAACCATGAGATGCATCTCAGCTATATTATTTGCATTTAATTTTGTATCCCCCTGGATTGCTTTCTTTAGCTTGGTCTGTGGTTGGGGGGTAGGGGGGGCTCTGCTGAGTAGCAGACACTGCAACTGCTTTTGGCCTCTCCAGGGCCTCAACTCCTACAATATCTAGAACTTAGGAGGTTTACAAAAAGCTGTTTCATTTTTAATGTAGTTATTTCTTCCAGGAATTGATTTCTGTGTAGCATTATTTCTTCTCCAAGGAAAATATTTGGCAATTCAGCCACTGAGTTTGTTCCTTGGTAGATAATGGGACAACCTGATTTTTTTCACATATTCTCAGGGTGAGTGGCAACCTTATTTTGGTTAAAGTCACTATGACCTGAAGACTGGGGAACATGAATAGAAACCGAAGGTATTATAGTCAATTTATAGTCCATAAGAAACGTGTCTTAGGTTGGGAACAAAATAGTATTCTCTTTAAGATCTTCTTCCATTACTGTATTTCAAAAATGTTGAGTTTTAGACCATCAAGATGATTCATCAGATAAAGGTGCTTGCTGCCAAGGCTGACCACCTGAGGTCAGTCCCACATGATGGAAGGAGAGAACGACTCCTAAAGGCTGATCTCTGACCCTCACAGATGCACTATGGCATGTGTACACACATATACATGCTAAATAAATACATTTTAAAAAACTATGAAGCTTGATTTTAGCATGGGGAATTAAAAGGTATTCCCCCTCTTCTTGATACATAACTTCAGTGTTTATATTCAGTGGTCAGGTCGTCTATTATACCCCATCCCAATCACAGCATGCAATGATGTTTAGAGGAGAAAGAAGAATATGCAGATTTATTAAAGAAGTTTCTCTGGTTTTTTTAAATATATGATGAATAATAAAAAGTTTGAATCATAGTAAATCATCTACCAAAAAGAAAATTTAACTTTGATATTATGGATGGTGTTTTTTTTTTTAAGTAAAGGAGTATTTTCACAGAAATTTTCCAAAACTAAACATCTCCAACTTCACAAATCCAGGGGCTGGGGCAGTAAAGTGCTGGCTGTACAGGCCTAGGGACCTGAATTCAAGTCCCAGCAGCCACATAAAAACCCAGGTATGCTCATACACTTGTAATCCTAATGCTGGGAAGAGAGAAAGGAGAGGATTCCTTGGAAGACAAAGCAAGAAAATTTGTGGGGCTTCCTGGCTAGTCAGCATAATTTATGGGCAAGCCCCAGGTCCCATTGAAAGACCCTATCTCAAGAAAAACAAGATGAGGGCCTAGTGTAATGCTGCATATATTTAATCTCAGCACTTGGGAGGCAAAAGTAGGTGAATCTCTGTGAGCTCAAGGCCAGTTGGGGCTATATAATGAATTCCTGCTCAAAATAGTAAAAAAAAAAAGGTGAATAGCACCTAAGCATGACACCAGAGGTTAATCTTTGCCTTCTACATGCCTTTGTACACACATGCATATATACTTACATGCATGCATATATACATACATACCCAAAGATAATTCACACATCAAAAAAATAAGCAATTTATTCTTTGCAATTTCTGAGCATCTGCTATGTGCTAAGCATTTTCCTAGATGCTAGACATAAAACCATCATGTTCCTGTATTCCAACAGCTCCCAGCTTAATAGGCAGTCCCAGTGTGAATGCCTACTAGGAGAACCCTGGAGCAATCCAAAAGCAAAGAGCAAGCCTGAACTATTCAGCTGACAGATGAGGAAAAATGTAGAAATCTGGTTGTGGTGTCACTCTTTTTTCCCCTCCTGCATGTGAATAAAACTTGGCACTTCTGGTAAAACAGTTGCTTTACTAGCATAACAAAATTTACTACTTGGTGTATTTTTTAAATGTTATACAGATGGTTATATCTTGTTACCAAAATAAATTTTGTAACTCTATATTTTAACCTTTTCAGAATCCGAATCTTGAACTGCCCATGTTGTTGTCCTACAAGCATATTGACTGTGGTTGCAGCTAAAGAAAGAAAGCGTGAAGGAACAACTACAAAAGATATTAACTCAGGATACTCAATATGCAACAAAGACCACTCTCGTGTAGGGTTCAGAATAAATGTCCATTAAAATACCAAATAACTCTCCTAACCATTTACAGTTATTGTAAGTAGCCATTATGGCCAAAGTTAAGAATTATATGAAAGTTTAAAGTAAGCATACTTAGAATTCTGGATTTAGATAGAATAACTATGAAATGGGTGCTCTTTTAACCCATTGACTTTGTGAATGGATTTAAACGTAGTATAAAGTAGAAGTCATGCAATGGGAATGAACAGATTTTGCTAATACAGTGTTACTTTTTTGCCTGGCAAAAGACATAGGCCGTTTGTATCACATTTCTTGTTCCTGCTGAATGATTATCTTATTTTTTCCACATACAAAAGGAATACTTGAAAATACAGAAGGACTAAATGATATTACTGCATCAGACAAAATAGTTCATCTTCTATTCAATCATAGGCTAATTGTCTTGGTCTAATATCCTTTCCAAAAAATACCTTGAAAATATTGTGCGATACTGTTAATTCCAGGTATTATTGTAGAAAAGGGGTTGGAAAAGGTTATTTGGTGTGTTTTCTTCTGAATTACACACCACTTATGTATTTAAGATGACTAAATTTGAAAATAAAATACTTTGGTCACTTGGGTAATAGCCCCTCAAAAGTTAAGCAATAAAAGGTATTTCCGGTGTCAATTTTGCTGGGTAATGAGGTAAGAAGGGTTAAATATATAAAAATAAATGCCATTCTTAACATTGGCATTTTACAATTCTGTGTGGCAAAGAGGGGAAGCATAGCTTATTTTAAACTACTAACGGTTTTTATTTGAAAGAGGTTGTATTTGTGCATACATACAGCACTTTTTTAAAGTTACCAATTTGGTAGGGGAGAGATTCATCCCCAAACTATTCAGTAGCTTGTAGAGGCATGGCTCTTTGGACATGAATGTTGTCTCTTGTAGCTAACTGGGACAGGCGAGTGGTCTAATTCCGAACTGTGAGATGGGCTTGGTAAGATTCTCAAATTTCTGGACAACAAAGAGGTTTTAACCCCTAATAGTTCACTTAAAACATGAAGTCTTTATTTGATAGAAAGACTACATTTGAAAGCTAGACTAAAATAATATTTAAAAAATATTTTTCTATCAGTTTCCAACTTTTTTTTGTCTTCTGACATTCCTGTACTGTTTGTTTATATTGTACCTTGATTTAGCAAAGTATTGCATTCTTTCTATTCCAGTATATTTATATAGTCCATATGGCACATTTGATTCTTCCATATATATTGTGTTGATGTTTAGATGTAATTTTTCTTGAATTCTAAAAAGGTCATAATTTCAATTATCAGAAACCATTCCATAATTACTTAATTTAATTTGTTTTTGTCTTATCAGTATTATTTTTGAGTGTTTTGTTAGGTGTCATTCACAGCTTAAATGTGCTGTGTGCTCTTGTAGCCTGTATTTGAGGTGATCTGCTGAAAGCAAAGTCTTTCTATTCTTTGCCTATTCCAAAGAGCTAAAACATCTAACCCAGGAAAGCTTTGCTATTTTGTTATTGTTGTTGCCATTGTTGTTGCTGCTGTATTATTATTTTACATCAGAACTATAAGGACTGTGAATAGCTGTAAGAGCCAAATAGAGAGGCTTAGTTAATGAAGAACGACTGAGGAGTTAATATATATCTGGATATCCAGGATAGTAGATAATAAAACTGAATATATGTGACATGTTGCAGTGGAGGGAAATCTAGATAAGCAAGTGAGGGGTATTTAGAGTCATGTCTCAGACAAATTACATTGTACACTGCAGCTCAAATCAAAGGAACCTGGGTTTGCTTTTTGAAAGATTTTTACTAAAGATCTAAGACATGGCTAACATGGGATTAGCAGATGAAGTGACTTGAAATGAGCCATCCAGTATTCCTAGCACTACAATCTAACCACTCCTATATCAGAAGAGGGCAAGAAATCAGTTGTAAAAAAAGAAAGAAAGAAAACCAGTAGGACCATATTACCATAAATAGAATGATTTTTGAATGATCAAAATGTCCATGTAATTTTCCAAACTGTTGTCTTTTGTTTGAGGGTGTTGCCTATTAAACAAAATATTCATTCCATATCTACTACATATACACCAGCAACAGTATAAATGTAAGCCTAAATTTGCAAAAGTCATAATTTAGTGATGGAATTTTTTAATAATATGCAGTATATAAATGTGCAGATTTTATGCAGATGTTGATAAAATCATTTTTCAGCTTGTAAAATGGAACTGCAATATTACATTTTTCAATTTTTTACATCTACTTCGTTGCTTTCTAAAATGAACGTGAATGCCATCTTTTATGAATGCAACTTGCCTTTTTCATTACAGAAATTTTCGTCTCATGTAATCAATAAACTTTGGTATGATATGATTAATAGTTGAGCCTCTTTTTTAAAGTATCAATTTGATATTAAAGTTTTATGGGTATAATTTAGTAATAGAAAGTAAGTTTCTAATTTTCTATTTGCATATATAGTTGCTACATCTCCATGAATTCAACTGATGTTTTATGGCAGTACTTAATTTGAGGTGGGTAAAAAACTTGGGAAAATTTGTAATAAAAACCATGTTTTATAATTGTACAAATAAAGACCCAGCCAGGATATAGCTATGAAACAGTGTGTATTAGGCATGCACAAGGTCTTGGGTTTGATCCTTAGCACAAAAAAAGTATAAAACCCAACCAGCTCAATAAATTCATATTAAATGTTCATGGTAGACTTTTACTGTTGCCCACACACTGGAGGGAGTATGATGTACATTCTGTGTGATCTGCATTTTTGACCCATTGAAACTATTTGATAATTAAGTGACCAGAGATAAGTTTTACTGTAGCTTGAAAGTTAGTTCAAAGATGTGCGTATTCACATCTCCCTTCATGCTTCAGGCTACACTCAGGCCTTGAGAAAGAAGACTCTTCTGGGAAAGTGCTTATCTGTCAAATCAGTTGCTCCACCTAAATCTGATTGTGTTGCATTTTACACTTCAGTCACTTCATTTTAGTAACCTTTCAATTCAATTAGTACTCCAGTTAGTCTATAGTTTTTGTTTTTATTATTGTAAGAAGTGTGCTGTATTCAGAGACAAAATCTGAGTTAAAATTTCAAATACTGTTACTCCGTGTGATAGAACTCAAATGAGTTAAGGGATCAGACTTGTTTTGTAAAATGTCATTTGCTACTCAGGTGGAAGCATAGTTATTTTTATATTAAAGACTTGCTTATTGCCCTGACACTAGTTGATGAACACTTGTCATTTACCAACATTTCACATATGTGTAATACATGCTTTCTAACTTACCGAAATCAGTCTTTTCAGGATTCCTTCCCTTCCCCCTCCAATGGGTCACTCTCTGTCTCCCTGCTTTGTCTGCCTTCGATTCACGAATACAGTGGCTGTTGTGAGGTCTGAGTGATTTGACCTCTTCAGCAAGAAACACATGCAAAGGTTAGGGGCTGAGGTTATCACTATGGTTATTCAGTGAATGCATCTATGGGTAAAATGCTGGATGCATACTAATGAAGTCTGAAGGCTTGAGTTCTGGGAATAGTTATCAGAAAAAAAAAAGAGATGGCATTAGTTTGATATTTTTCCATTCACATTTTCTCATTCATTGGATGAGCAAGAAACCAGAGCTCAGTGCCTAGTTCATTCATCTTTGGTTCTAAAGAAATGTTCCTCTATGGTTTAAGCAAGACCTGATCTCAGGAGTTTTAGAAAGAAGCAGGTTGGTAGCTAAAATGAACAGTGTACCTCTTTGTAGGCCAGAAGTCCTGCTGACAATAAGTCTTTGGCCCTTGTCCTTTGGGTAGGGAAAAAGAAGGATATACATTGCTAAATCACCTGCTGCTCCTTTAGGTTTTTGTGTATGTGAACTGCCAAGAACGTGCTTTCTATTAGTAAAATCACCAAATGCCCAGCTCCTCATTTTAGGTAACAATGTTCTAACCACAGTATACAAGTTTTTACATGTTTACTAATCCCAACAGCCTGAGGAGATACATACTGATATTTCCATATGCCCAATGAGGAAACAAAAACCAGGGTCACATTGTCTATTAGAGTCAAAATTTAGATCCAGGTTTGTGGCAAGTGTCTATATAACTGGGACACTATATTATCTCCATTATGCCATCCCCTGATGACATAAATTAACAAGCCACCCAAAATTAATCATGAGAAAACATCAGACAAACCCAAACTAGAGGGTTTATGTATAATAATGGGCATGTTCAACATTATAAAGATCATGAAAGACCAAGATTGAGAAACTGTCTCAGATAAAGGAGACCAGCCATCATTGGAATATATATATATATATATATATATAAATATAATTTTTAATAGAATATGTAGGTGGTCCCATATAGCACAGGCTGACCTTGAACCTTTTTAAATTTTTGCATATAATCATGTGAATATGCATAACATGATGCATGTGTGGAAGTGCGAAGAAAGCTTATGGGAGTCAGTTCCCTCTTGTGAGTTCTTGGAATTGAACTCAAATTGTCAGACTTGTTTGCAAGCGCCTTTAACTGCTGAGCTATCTTGTTGGTTATGACCTTGAACTTCTTACTCTTCTGCATTCAACTCCCTAGTATTGACATTACAGGCTTGCACCACCATGCCTAGTTTTATGTGGTACTGGAGCTACACCTCAGGGCTTTGTGTGTTTGGCAATTATTCTACCACTGAGATACATCCCCAGCCCCACATCGATGTTAATTTTCTGGTATTTGAAGTTAGATTGATCATATAAACTGTTTGATTTTGAGGAATCTAGGCGAATGGTGTGTGGAACTCCTTTGCACTATTTTTCAACAAATCTAGGATTATTTAAACATAGGTTAAATAAAAATAATGAATTATAAAATGTCAATGGAAAACACAAGTGGAAGACAGAAGAGTACATGTATATTTATCTAATTCATTTTTATCTTTACAATATCTCTGTATAGAGACTATTAAACTCCAGATTCTTACAAGTCAAGGCCAAAGTAAAATCATTATCTTTTCTTTGGTCCCTCAGAACAGAACTCAGGTATAACTCATGTCTCTTCTGATCTGTATACCTCGTAGTGAGGGCATGCTTGCACCCTGCCCTGACAGGTGTAGGCCCTATGTATTCTGTTGGCCTGTCCTTTACAGGGACTTAACTATATGTCCTGTCATAGAATTCATCTGTCAAGGCCACAGTCTAGACCAGAACTCATATGACTGGACAACATGTAGGATATTCTGAACATTTTACAGGAATGTCAGTGACTTTAGACATTTGCCAAATGGTTTTGACTGCAGACTTTACATGAACCCAGTGATCAGTCTCTAGTAGTAACTGAGGATAGATGACCCATACTGTTGTAAAGACATCTGCTTCCTGATTTCCAGGAGGACTCAATGGCCTGCAGGCTGCTACATGGAAAACTATCAGGGGTTATGATTCCTATTATGTATTTGTTTTCACATCTGTTTCTTTTACCATGGCTGACCCAACACCTTCCAGTTTTCCTTTTCTCATTGGGACACCCATAAAATGGAGCCTCGTGAGTGTAGCCCATTTGACAGTATCTTGTCTTAGGCAGTCAGTCTCATGAGTGACTACTATCCACATTGCTCTTCACTAGGCCCATTGGCTACATTTTCTTTTTTTTTTCAGTCACATGGTTTCTATGTTTATTTGTTTAGTACAACTACCCATTCCTTTTCTTGCTCCCATTCTTTATACCAGGAGTACAGGCATACATAGGGATGGATGGTGTCCCTTTTAACACTTAATCTGGGTTATCTGTTGGGTCAGTTATTAGAGGGGGTCTCGGAGACTTGGAAGGACGCTTAGCCCAAGAAAGCCTGTATAACACTGATAACATGGCTTGCAAAGACTACATCATATTCCTGTAAATATGCATACCACCTTTGTAGAGTTTAATTTTATGCCACTCTAGAAAGAGACTTGACCGGAAGGTTTCTCAATCCTTTCTTAATTGTATAAGGTATTTTTGTGGCTACCAAGGTGTGACTGGTGATAAATTCTGCCTGTTGTAATGGTTTCTGTGCAGCCATCAGCTGTTACAGCACTGTATACGGAGCATCTGCCCCTTTCCAAAACCATATTATAATCATTTGTTCAGCTTGTTTTTGCCTTAGCCCTCAGCTCTAGCTGTCTGAGCTTGTGGTGACTTCTAACACAAAAGGGTGCTGGGATAATTGGACACACAGCTGTTTAGCCTGTCCTACAAAGATCTTAGCTTGCTCAACAACCTCTTTAGCCTTCCTGTTTCAATTCTGCATGCCACCCATCTTTATCAAGTTATATAGAGGATGGGCAAATAATTGGGCAAGGTGGTTTGTGAAACTCTGCCAGTGTCTAAGAAGCCCCAAGAATATCTAGCTCTTTTTTATTTTTTTCATTTATTTTACAAATCTGTAACTTTTATACATTTACAAGCACTGACTGTTGTAGGATTTTCTCAGCATACCAATATTACTGGACTAGGATGCCGCCAGGAATTTTGTAGTTGTACCCGGCTCCTTGAACCTTGTATGGATTGAAATCTTATTCTTTTAGATACACCACTATGTCTTTTCAATGTTTTTCTAAATCTGTAAAAACAGTCAGAAGTTAGCATAATGTTATCTGTGTAATAAAACCTTATTAGAAAGATGGGACAGGATAAGAAAGCAAGGTGCTAGGCCACCATCCTTCTGACAAATAGTGGAAGTATGAAGGTATCCTTGGGGAAGTAATTTTAAGATTCATTGTTGGCCATTCCAGGTGAATGGAAATTAGTCTTGGGATCCAGCAGCAAAGAGATTAGTAATAAACACATCACTTCTGTCTGTTTGACATCGCCATCCTGAGGAACTTTCATGGGACCTTGCATTTTTCTACCCACCATGGTTTTGGGCCTGGCTCAAGATGTTTGGTTTATCCCAGTGCCATGAGGGAATGGTTGTGCTCACTTGTTAGCTTGACCCTAGCTGTGGTGTGGTAGGCACTTGCCAAGCTGCTTCTGCCCACCTCTCTCCCCACTTTCTTGAGCCAGGATGTGATAGAACCTTGAATTGTGGCTGAGCCGCTTCAGTTGTCACTCCCTAGCCATATTGAGTTTCTGTGAGTACCCCAGCTAGGCAAACATTTTTCATCCTAAGCATGCTTGTTTTTCAAGCTTTTTTTTCCAGGAGAGAAATGTGCACAGTTTACGTATTGCCCGCCCCTAGGATAAGCTTGGTCCTTTTAGTTTGTATCCGTTTATCCTCATACTCGTCAACCGCTGTGCATTGCCCCTGGTGGTTTTAGGTGTTGGCATGAATTAAAGTGCACTCAACTTCAGTATCTACCAAAGTCCAAATATTTTGTATATTGGTAGAGAGACCAATGAATTTATAATTTACCATAAGGCCTCTGCTTGCTGTGTACGGCCCTCACTCCCAGACAGCTTTAGCCATCCTTTCAGAGGAGCAGCTAAAATGCTTCCCACCCTAGAACATCTTTCTCCACATCAGGCGTACATCGGGGACTATCTGTACCTTCCTGTCTTCCATGCTTTTAACCCTTTGGTAAACTTGCTGGCCAGGCTTTAAATTCTTCCAAAACTCCAATTCCACATTGTTTGTTTTTTTCTCTTCATCTCCCTGGTGCTTTATCACATTAATTTTATTCACATCTTTATATAGGTTGTTCAGATCCACCAAAGCCTCCTCACAAAAATCACATTCCACCATGGAACTCACCAAAGCCACTACCATTCCATCCCAGTCCTGAAGTCTCCGATGAGTCAATATCTTTTTCAACTCGGGTGAACAGAGTTCTATCTGACCCAGTGACAAGCTTTATCAGACGTGCTTTTAAAAAAATGAACTAGCATTTTTCCTTGGTTTTCCTCCTCTTACGTATCTGACTCTTCCCACTGGTTCCAAGTTTTGGGATCCCAGGAAGGTTTCTTCAGCACAGCTTTAACTTGCACTCAAAACTGTCATTTTGACTGGAAACTGTAAAGTGCCCTCAGCTGACATCTGGAACTCCTTGCCACAAGGCACTGTGCTTCACCTCTTTCACTGCTTCTTGAGTTGAGCCTCACATGGTAACTTGCCTTCCTATCTATTTTCCCATTAGTGCAAACTTCTTTGTACACTTGCCCTTCTGTCTGTCTGCACCTACCTGCCCACCATAGGCTACCTGTCTCTGGCTACCAGCATGCTAGTTTCTAGTCCCCAGACTTTTCTTCTCAAGTTGCATGTTCCACACTGCACATGAAGTACTGAGAAAAAGGTTCTCAATAAAGACATCCCGAAGACTTTATTTGCATGGGTTCATTTGAGTTAATTTTGTTTGTTTCATTTTGTTGAGACAAAATCTCTCTATGCAGCCCTGGCTGTCCTGAAACTCTCCTATATAAAACAGGCTGTCCTCAAACTCACAAAGATCTGCCGGTCTCTGCCCACAGAGTGCTAGGATTAAAGGTGTGTGCCACCATGTCCTGCTGATACACAGTTTTTGTTCTTGATGGTATGAGGGCCGGGGGACGTGGTTTCTCTATGTAGCCCTGGCTGTACTAGAAGTCACTTTGTAGACCAGGCTGGCCTCAAACTCACAGATCCACCTGCCTCTGACTCCCAACTGTTGGGATTAAAGGTGTGCATTACCATGCCCTGCTGGTATAAAATTTCTAAGAACTTTCACATTAATATTTACAGTTTACAACATTCAAATATGACAAAAATTTACTTGGTATATGGCAGATGATACATTGTATTAATGCAGAGTTCCAGAAGCAGAGAAGAGTTCAGATTTAGCCAAGTACAGGTTGTAGAATATTGATTGGTAAATTGCAATCTCTACGGACTTTAGTGTCCTAATCTGTAAAATGGGAGGTAGCAAACCTATTCAGCAATGTGAAGATGCTTATATGAGATCATACTTATTACAATACAAGGACTGGGGTGATGGCTCAGTGGGTAAAGTGATTGTCCCGCAAGTCTGACAACCTGATTTTGGATCCCCAGAACCCACATAAAAAGCAAGACACAGTAATGTATGCATCCATAATCTCAATTAATCCCTACGAAGACATAGGGATCTGAAACAGGAGAATCACTGGAATCTCTCAGGCAATAAGCGTGGCATGTACAACAGTGAACAAGGAAGGAGATCCTGTCCCAAACACGTGCAAGGTGACGACCTACACCTGAAGTTGATCTCTGATCATTCACATGCTGCAGCATGCATAACCCCCAAACATAGACACGTATATACAAATCATCTAACCAAACTGGGCATGGTGACACAAGCCCATAATCCCAGGATTTGAGAAACAAAGGCAGGAAAATTGTGAGTCTGCCTCAAACTGAGATGTGTAGCAAGTTCTAAGCCAGCTGGTACAATATAATAAGACCCCTTATGAAAAATCAAACTGACTAAAGATGATGCTCAATTGGTACTGTGCTTGCTTAGCATGCACAAGATCCTGTGTTTGAGACCCATTATCACATAAACTGGGTGTAAACACCTATAATCCCAACACTTGGGTAGTGGAGATAAGAGTCACCCTCAGTTGCTTAGGGATCAAGAAATTGTCTCAAAAAGAAAAGGAAAAGAAGACAGGCAAACAAACTAAAAACACAAGAGACGCAAACTTCAGCATATACCAGATATTCAGAAATTGTAAGTCATCTTACCATTTCTATAATTAAACAATAGAATAGTAAGCAACCAAGGGCGAAAAAAATTTAAAGGATGCCTTCTGAAAGCATCCAATTCAACTCCTTAATTTTACACAAAAGAAAAATGAGAACCAAAATAAAGTGGAAAGAAATGTTATGTCCTTGACTGGCAAAATGAATCAGTGGGTTAAAGGCACTTGTTACAAAGCCAGACAACCATAGTTCAGTTCCTGGGGTCCACATAGTGGCAAGAGAGAATCTTCTATAAGTTGTCCCCTAACCACTGAGCACCAAAGCCTGTGCACACAAATACACAGACAGACAGACAGATAGACAGACAGATAGATAGATCAATAGATAGATCAATAGGTAGATAGATCAATAGATAAATCAATAGACATGTGGATGGATGGATGGATGGATGGATGGATGGATGGATGGATGGATGGATGGAATAAAAAACTACAAAGATATGTCCAGGTAATAACCATCTAACTGTAAAGGGTCAGATGCTATTACTGAACTTAGAGAGCAAACACATTTCCTGTCTTATTTCTAATGCTTGAGTTTCTACAATGAGGAACTCAGGCATGAGAGCTTGAATTTCTTTTTCTTTTTTTAAACATAATTTTTATTGATTCTTTGGGGATTTCACATTATGCACCCCAACCCCACTCATTTCCTAGTCCCTCCATACCCATCCATCACCCTTGTAGAACACCCCCCAAAGAAAACTTAAATAAAAAATAAATTTAAAACAAGTAAGAATATTAATTAAAAAACAAACTAATGTCAGCCACATTCAGAGAGTCCGGTCTGATCACATGCTCGTTCAGTCCCAGTCCAGCTGGCCTTGGTGAGCTCCCACCGTCTCAGTAGGTGGATGCACCCCTAGCAGTCCTGACTTCCTTGCTCATGTTCTCCCTCCTTCCGCTCTTCATCTGGACCATGGGAGCTCAGTCCAGTGCTCCAATGTGTCTGTCTATCTCCATCCATCCATCCATCGCCAGATGAAGGTTCTATGGTGATATGCAAGATATTCATCAGTGTGGCTATGGGAGAAGGCCAGTTTAGGCACCCTCTCCTCTGCTGCCCAAGACTTAGCTGGAGACATCTCTTTGGACACCTGGAAACCCCTCTAGAGCCAAGTCTCTTGTCAACCCTAAAATGGCTCCCTTAATTAAGATACCTTCTTCCTTGCTCCCATATCCACCCTTTCTCCATCTCAACCATCCCACTCCCCCAAGTTCTCCCCAATTCTCCCCTTCTCCCTCTCCTCTTCCCCCCATCCCACCCCTACTCCCATCCTCCCAACTTTTGCCCGGGAGGGGTGACAGAAGCCAATGATAAAGGCACTGGATTTTGATTCTACTGCATGTACTGACTTTTTGGGAGCCTAGTCTGTTTGGAAGCATACCTTCCTAGACCTGGATGGAAGGGGCAGGGCCTTGAACTTCCAACAGGCCAGGGCACCCTGACTTCTTTTAGGACAGGAGAGGAAGGGGGAGTGGAGGGAGTGGGAAGGAAATGGGAGGAGGTAGAAATTTTTAATGAATAAATAAGTAAATAAAAAACTAATGAAAATAATATCATACAGTATACTCTTTTTTTTTCCAAACAGCTTCACTTGCAGATGTTCATTGTATAATGTGTTGTTGGTCAAGGCCTCTGGCTTCTGATACCCCATCAACACTGGACCCTCACAGAAACTCCTCCCAAATATCATACTGTTGCCCTAGAGATCCTGTATCTCTATTTTTTACAGGACCAGTCCCTTCACGTGCTCCAGCAGACCATAGATGGGGTAGATGTTGGGGAGTGCCAATTCAAAGCCCTGGGCCAGGGGGAGCAGGGCCAGTTTGGCAAAGCCCCTCATGGTTCAACACATGGTTCACATGGGACCCTGCAGTAATACAGACAACAGACATCAACACAAAACCCAGCTTCAGCAGGACCACAGACTCAGACATGGCCGGCAGTAGCAGTTTGAGCCTTTCAGGTTGGTATAGGGCAAGGAGCAGCTTGGTTTCTAGACTCCAACATGGCCCCTGGTAGCAGCCCAGACCCCAGGCACTCACATAGCTTTCGATGATAACAGGAGCCATGATATCAACACAGATCCTGGCTGCAAAAGGGCCACAGACTCAAACATTGTCCCCAGCCTCAGCTCGGAAGGGTCTGACTTTCAGTCTCAGAACCCACATATAAAAGTCGAGGCATGGTGCTGAAGGTTTATAATCCCTGTTCTGGGAAGGTGGAGACAGATCCCTGGTGTTAGTGGCCAGCCTAGCCTACTTCGTGGATTTTAGACCAGTGGGAGACCCTGCATGTACCTAAGGATGACACTCAAGATAGTCCTCTTGTGGGGGGTGAAGAGATGGCTCAGGTTAAGAGCATTGCCTGCTCTTCCAAAGGTCCTGAGTTCAATTCCCAGCAACCACATGGTGGCTCACAACCATCTGTAATGAGGTCTGGTACCCTCTTCTGGCCTGCAGGCATACACACAGACAGAATATTGTATACATAATAAATAAATAAATAAATATTAAAAAAGTGATAGTCCTCTTGTCTCCAAATGCTTTTATATACACATACACCTGCACACATAAGCTTGCACACAAATTGCAATTGTAAGATATCCTCTTCAGTTATCTATCTCTTGGATTCAATTTTGTCTCCTATAATAATCTGAAGCAAGATGACTTTTCTCTCTGACAAGGCACATTCATGTATTCAAGGTATATTAGACTGTCCACTGCTGTAATGAATACCTGAAAAAATGGTTTCAAGAAAGAAGGATTTCTTTTGGCTCATCAGTTTAGAGGATTCCGGCCATGGTTGTCTGGTTCCATTGTTTCTGGGCCATAATGAGCATATGATGGAGCAAAGTTGCTGACCTCATAGCATACAAAATCGGAGAGTCACAGACAAAAGGACAGGGGACAAGATAAGTCCTTCAAAAACATGCATCCAGGGACCTACTCCATGCTATCAGGTGTTGTGGAATAATATTTTTGTACACTGTGAAGATGTGTCTTTGCCCAGGTGCCTTCTTATTGGTTTAACAGCCATTAGCTAGGCAGGAGTTATAGGTGGATCAGCCAGGCAGATGGAACACTGGGAAGGAGAAGGATGGAGTCATGAGGAGTTGCCAGTGAGACTCAGAGGAAGCAACATGTGCATTGCAAAGTAAAGATAACTCAGCCACGTAAAAGAACACAGATTAAAAGAAGTGAGTTATGGGCTGGAGAGATGGCTCAGTGGTTAAGAGCACTGACTGCTCCTCTAGAGGTACTGAGCCCAATTCCCAGCAACCACATGGTGGCTCACAGTCATCTATAATGAGATCCGGTGTCCTCTTGTGGTGTGTGGGCATACATGGAAGGAATGCAGTCTACATAATAAATAAATTAAAAAAAAAGAAGTGCGTTAATTTGTCAGAGCTAGTTAGTAACAAGCCTAAAATATGGCCAAGCTTTTATAAAAAATAAGTCCTTGTATGGATATTTGGGCACTGATAGGTGGGACAGAAAAGTCCACCTGCAATCAGGCCCTACATCATAACCTTTTCATCACCTCCCAATAAGGCCATCAAATTATGAGTTCATCAATGGATTACTCTGTTCATACTATCAGGTCCCTGATGTGAGATTCCCCTCTGTATGCTGTGAATATGATTGGATAAGGAACTGGGTTGGCCTGATAGGGTAGTATAGGACAAGCCAGGGAAAACTAAACTGAATTCTGGGAGAAGGAAGGCAGAGTCAGAGAGAAACCGTATAGTCGCTGCTAAAGACAGATGTGCTAAAACTTTGCTGGTAGGCCAAGGCCTCGTGGTGATGCACAGATTAATGGAGATGGGTTAAATTAAGATGTAAGAGTTAGCAAATAAGAAACTAGAACTAATGGCCCAAGCAGTAATTTAAATAATATAGCTTCCGTGTGATTATTTCAGGAGTCTGGGTAGCCAGTAAATGAACAAGCGGCCTCCTTACAAATCCCACAGGATCCAGTCACATCCCCAAATCCCATTGGCTGGCAACAAACATGTGGGCAATATTTTATAGTCAAACCATAATATCACAATCCTTTTGCAGGGTTCCAATTTCAAATGCTACCAACTTGAGTTTTGCACAAGCTTTTCAGAGCCAGTTCCATCTTGATCACCTGTTTCTGGCTAAGCTACCCTTCATCAGTGTCATTCTGTGATAGTTAATATTGATTATCAAATTGACATGATCTACAATCATGAGGAAGCAAGCCTCTGGTCATGTCTGTGAGGGATTTTCTAGATGAGGATAATTAAGGTGTAGAGATCTGCTCTAAATATGGGCATCAACATCCTGTGGGCTGAGGTCCTCTACTGCAATAGAAGGAGAAAGCTAACTCAGCTGAGCACCACTGTGCGTGCCTCTCTGCTTCTTCTTGTTGCAGTGTGAGCAGCTGCCTTGCCCTGCCATGTTTGACTATATCTTTGAACTAGAAGACAAAATAAGCTCTTCCTTCTTGCTTTTGCTGGGTATTTTGTCCCAGCAACAAGAAAAGTAAGTAATAAATATTCATAAAACCTGGTGCTAAGAGAGCCACTGAGATGTCTCATCCAGTAAAGGCACCTAGTGACTAGCCTAAAAACCTGGGTTCCATGCCTGGGACACACACACACAATAAATAAATAAATAAATAAATAAATAAATAAATAAATAAATAAATAAATAAACAAACAAACAAACAAATGAAATAAATAAATGTAAAAATTATAAGAATAGAGCACAATATTGTAGTTATGTAGTAGAACCTTCCTCTCTTATCTGTCTCCATTGCTGCAACTGAAAACTGCTTTTCTGTGTTACTTTAAAAAATGCCTTGATGCCAGGCAGTGGTGGCACATGTCTTTGATCCCAGCACTCGGGAGGCAGAGGCAGGCGGATCTCTGTGAGTTCGAGGCCAGCCTGGTCTACAAGAGCTAGTTCCAGGATAGGCTCCAAAACCACAGAGAAATCATTTCTCAAAACAACAACAAAAAAACCCTTATATTTCTTAATTTGTGTCCATGTAAGTGCCTGTGCTTGGGTATGTGTACATGCAATTGTGTGCCCACAATGGCCAGAAGCAGGTGTTTGATCCCCCTGGAGCTGGAGTTACCGACTACAGACCGTTGTAAGCCTCTCAGTGTGGGTACTGGAAATTGAAAGTGGTACTCTGCCAGAGTGACAACCATTCTTTTTGTTTTGTTTTGTTTTGTTTTTCGAGACAGGGTTTCTTTGTGTAACAGCCTTTGCTATCCTGGAACTAGCTCTTGTAGACCATACTGGCCTTGATCCACCTCCCAAATACTGGGCTTAAAGGCATATGCCACCACCACTGGGCCAGCAACAACCATTCTTAATTACTAAGCTATCTCTTAAGCCCTGCCCTTTATTTTCTTTATCACTTACACCATACTGCCTGCCCAGATAATTTCCACGTACATTATTGCCAAGCCATGAGTTCTTGTATTATTTTCCCTTGGCTTATGTGACAAACTACTTCAGACATCAAGGCTTAACTCAACAAAAACATTCTCTCTCAATTCTCGGAAGCAGAACTTCAAATCAAGGTGTTGGCGGTGCTATGTTTTCTATGATGAGCCTGTGAGAATCCTTCCATGCTCTTTCAGTTCCCAGTAGGTTGAGCCATTTCAGGCTGGTGGTAGCATAATTTCAATGTCTCATTTTCACATGCTCTTCTCTTCTTCCTAATTCTCTGTGCATCTCTCATGAGGATGACTTTTATTTAATTTAGGAACCACTGGTATAATACAGGATGATCTCATCTTGGTCATAAATTGTACCTAAAAAGACCCTTTTGCCAAATTAGATCATATCCACAAGTTCTTTAAATTGTGGTATATATATATATATATATATATATATATATATATATATATATTATATATAATACATACATTTATACATCCAGATTTATATATATTGGAGGAGTGTAGTAATTAGTTTCATAGTTCCTGTGACAAAATGCCTGAGAGACGTAATTTAAGAGAGGAAAGATGTATTTTAGGTTCGTATCTTGGCTCCCAGGTCACTTGGCTCTGTATTTTTGGGCCTGTTGCACTTCATGTCATGGTAGACACACAGCAGAGATAAGGGAGTGCACTAGAACCAGGCATGACCTTTATGGTTATGCTTCCAGTGGCCTACTTCCTTCAGCTATACCCCGCCTCCCAAAATTTCAGCAACTTCCCAAACTACCAGCATTAGCTGTGGAACAGACATTTCGAGCTTGGGCTTATGAGAAACGTTTCATAGTTAAACTGTAACAGGGGAGCTACTTTTTCACTCTGAGCATATATAATAACTGTACAATTGTGCTTTGCAGAAAGATTCAGAACTGTTTTTATTTATTGTTATTATAGTCTTTAAGATTAAAATGTGTATTTTTATTATTTTTCGAAGATTCTTTTTTTGCAACAAGGTCTCCCTGGGATCTATTTGTCTACATGTATGCATGTAGTCCCCAGAGAGGACAGAAGAGGGCAGCAGACACCCTGGAGCTGGAGTTACAATGATTTGTGAGCTGCCTTGTGGGTCCTGGGAACCAAACCCATATCCTCTACAAGAACAACAAGTGCTCTTAAGCCTGAGTCATCTTTCTAGCCCCCTATCTCTGACAGCTTTTTCATCATCGTCCTTCCTTGATAGTAAATGGTCTCCATTGAGAACAGTTATGAAATTTGTCTTCTTTATTTCTGTGTCCTCATGACCCAGCCCAATGCTGGCTACACAAAAGGATACTTAATAAATATCCTTTTTTCCATTCTATATTGAATATTGAATACAGCAGTGGATTTACACACAAAGATATCAATCTAGTGTATAATTTCCTTGTAAGACAAAAGTATTGGCATCAAATATGCATTCACTTTCACTACAGTTTAGCAGAAAGATGTGTTTTTGCTGGAGAATTTCCACCTAGATTTCTCCAATAATAAAGCTCATGTGAGCCATCACAGGACAGATGATTCTGCTATTTAAAACAAATTATAACCTTTAAGATGAACATGTTCTAGTAAAATGTAAATATAAATTTGTTTTGCATTTTACTCAAACAGCACTATTATTTAACAAATAAAGCTAATGTAAGTACTTCAGGAATAAGTTTTTAATAATGATTTATTTATTTGCATCAATGTTTTGCCGGCATGTATATTTTGTGTGAGGGTGTTAGACCCTGGCGCTACAAACAGTTGTGAGCTGTCATATAGGTGCTGGTATTTGAACCCAAGTCCTCTGGAAGAATAATCAGTGATCTTAACCACTGAGCCATCTCTCCAGCCCCTGGAGAGATTTTTTTTAAAAAAAAAAAGATAAAGTAAAAATATTTTTAAATAACAAAAATATTAGTTGCCTGACATTTAAATTATCTATTGTATTGGATGTGTTTAGGTTTTAGAAAGACATGACAGATTTTTTTTTATCATGCATTCTTTTTAAAAAATATTTATTTATTATGTATACAATATTCTGTCTATGTGTATGTCTGCAGGCCAGAAGAGGGCACCAGACCTCATTACAGATGGTTGTGAGCCACCATGTGGTTTCCGGGAATTGAACTTAGGACCTTTGGAAGAGCAGGCAATGCTCTTAACCACTGAGCCATCTCTCCAGCCCATCATGCATTCTTTCTGTTCTTTCTGTTCCTTAAAGTTCTCTCTGTCTCTGTCTCTGTCTCTGTCTCTGTCTCTCTCTCTCTCTCTCTCTCTCACACACACACACACACACACACACACACACACACACACACACACGGTAAGTGGAGGAGACAAAGAGAATATCAGCAGGAACTACTGAGTAGGAAGTTGGGAATAGGAAGGGGTATTTGAATTGGCTATGATAGAGATACATGTTACACATTTATAAAGCTATCAAAGGGTAATAAAAATACTCTTTTTAGAAAAAAGAGGCTGAGCAATGGGAGTGCACACCTTTAATCCCAGCACTCAGGAGGCAGCAGCAGGTGGATCTCTGAATTTGAGGCCAGCCTGGTCTACAGAGAAAGTTTCAGGACAGCCAGGGCTATTATACAGAGAAACCATGTTTCAGGAAAGGAAAAAAGATACTAATTTACTTGCATGCTTTTAAATACTTTTTTGGTTTTATTTATTTTATGTGTATGAGTATTTGCCTGCATATACATGTATGTACGTGTACCAAGTGTGTGCCTGGTGCCCATGGAGATCAGAAGAGGGTACCAGATCCCTTAGAACTGGAGTTACAAATGGTTGTGAACTACTATGTAGGTGTTGTGAACTGAACCCTGATCCTCTCTGTAAGAGCAACAAGAGTTCTTAACTCTGAGCCATCTCTCCAGCTCCTAAAAATATTCTTAGAATAAAAGGGAAAAAAACAGAATTTAAATAATTTAAAGGGGCTGGAGAGATGGCTCAGAGGTTAAGAGCATTCATTGCCTGCTCTTCCAAAGGTCCTGAGTTCAATTCCCAGCAACCACATGGTAGCTCACAACCATCTGTAATGAGGCCTGGTGCCTTCTTCTGGCCTGCAGGCATAATACAGACAGAATATTGTGTACATAATAAATAAATAAATATTTTAAAAATAATTTAAATGCTTGGTGTTCAAATATAAGTAGTGTGCTGATGTGGGATTCCCCCTCTGTATGCTGTGAAGACCATGGGTTACTAAAGAAACTGTCTTGGGGATGCACAGAGCAGAATAGAGGTAGGCGGTAAAAACTAAACTGAATGCTGGGAGAAAGAAGGCAGAGTCAGGAGAAGCCATGTAGCCCTGCCAGAGACAGACACAGGGCAGAACCTTGACAGTAAGCCATGCCACGTGACAATACACAGATTAATAGAAATTGGTTAATATGTAAGCGATAGTCAATAAGAAACTAGAGCTAATAGTGATATAATTAATATAACTTCTGTGTGGCTATTTTGGGGCTGAGTAGCAGGGAATGAACAAGTGGCCTACCTACTACAAATTGGTACTCTAACGTGTGCTAGCTAAATCCACATAAAATCTGAGAGGGCTTAGAAACGAATTCTAGACACTAAAAAACAAAAGTTTGGCCACATTACCCGCACCCATGGGCTCTGCTTGCTGGTAGCATGCTGCAGTTCCTTTAAGAGAAATCTTTCTTATTCAGCAGTAGTTTTTTGATTTTTGTTTTTTTTTCTTTTTTAAAGATATTTATTTATTTATTATGTATACAATATTCTGTCTGTGTGTATGCCTGCAGGCCAGAAGAGGGCACCATACCCCATTAGAGATGGTTGTGAGCCATCATGTGGTTGCTGGGAATTGAACTCAGGACCTTTGGAAGAACAGGCAATGCTCTTAACCTCTGAGCCATCTCTCCAACCCCCAGACAGAATATTGTATACATAATAAATATTTTTTTAAAAAAGATTAGAAGAGGGGGCTCTATCTATGCGATGATGGGAACGCCTCATCCCTGTGGGGTAAAGGCTTTCCAGGTGCTACCTGTTGAGAAAGGAGCATCCATATCTTGGTGAGTAACACTTCACATATGCTCTGTAAGGAAGCCCAATAAAGAAATTTATTGGTTCTCCAAGAATGAATTTGGTGGAATTCTGCCTAGGTTTATCATTTGGACCTTACGAGAAAGGGTAGACATTGTTTACCTCTCCCCTGGGAATGAATTTTAGAAACACTTGGTCTCCAGTTGGCGATGGTATTTGGGTAGGTTTAGGAGGTGTGGTCTTGCTGAATGAAGTTATACTAACCAGGATGGGCTTTGAGGCTAAAACGCCTGGAGCTATTACAAACATAATTTCTGTGTCCTGCTTGCTGCTCAATAAAAACCTATTGTTGGACTGAAGACATGGCTCTGTGGTTAAAAACAGTTGTTTCTCTTGCAGAGGACCTGGGTTTGGTTTCTAGCATCCACTTGGTAGGTCACAACCTTCTGTATTCCAGTTTCAGGGGATCCCACACCTTCTTCTGACCACCAGGGTCACCAGGCATACAAGTGTTACTCATATATGAATGCAGTCAAAATACACTTAAAATAAAGTTTTAAATTTAGCTTTCTGTCAAAATAAACCTCAAAATTATGAACAGTATAATCTCAAAATGGCTAGAAATTTTTCTTTAATGTTGCCTGTGATTTCCATTGAGTACTTGGATTGAAACTGGGTTTTGTTTTTCTGTTTCTTTATGCTTTTCCACAGTTTGCAAGTCTTCAAGAATGAAAAACTATGTTTTAATTTTTATATTTTATTTATTTTTATTTTATTTTGTTTATTTATTTGTTTATTAGTTTTTTGAGACAGGGTTTCTCTGTAGCTTTAGAGCCTGTACTAAACTAGCTCTTGTAGACCAGGCTGGTCTCGAACTCACAGAGATTTGCCTGCCTCTGTCTCCTGAGTGCTGGGATTAAAGGTGTGCACTACCACTGCCAAGTTTATTTTTTAATTTTTTGAAACAGGATCTTTTTATGTACTTGCTGTCCTGAAGCTTGCTATATAGACCAGGTTTATATATATATATATTATGTACACTTATATTCTAAAAATATAAAATTATTAAAATAAAAGTGTGCTGAGTTTAAACAATCTAGTGGTGGTTTGAATGAGAATGGCTCTCATAAACTCATATATTTGAATGCTTGTTTCCTAGTTGGTGAACTATTTGAGATAGATTAGAGGTATGGCCTTATTTGAGGAGGTATGTCACTGGAGGTAAGTTTTGAGGTTTCAAAAGTTAATGCTAGTCCTAGTCTCTTTCTGATTCTTGATTGCTACCTGTGAATCAAGTGTAAAGCTCTCAACTATTTCTCCAACACTATGCCTGCCTGCTTGCCTTCCACCATGCTCCCTGTTATGATGATAGTGAACTAGCCCCAATAGAACAGTGACTATGATACTCTTTCAATAGCTAAGGCAAAGCCTTAATCCTGTTGTAACTCTGGCAGCCAGCCCTTTCTAACTCAATACTTCATGACTGACCCCTCAAAGTTGTTCTGCTGTGTAGAACATGGTGCAAACAACATGCTTGAAAGACACCAGGGCTGGGATATTTACATTCATTCACAATTGTATTCCTAGACATGGCAAGCTTTCATAATGGAGTGACCAAGGACTGTACAGTATGGCTGAACAGGGAAGCCAGTGATGAGTCAAATAGTACCTCTACCTTCTATGGTACTTTTCTAGTGACTACTCTTAGCAGGTCCTTGAAACCATCCATTCTTTTTTACCCCTTCTACTCCTAAGTGGCTCTTCTGCCTTGATCAGTACTCATTTTCTCGCATCTTTCCCCTCAGGCAGTTGCATGACATCTCATGACCCCACATTCTTTCTCCCAGCATTCAGCTTAGGTTTTCCTGCCTAGCTCTACTCTGCCCTATTACAGGCCAAGCAAGCTTCTTTGTTCATTAACCAATAAAAGCAACACATATACAGAAGGACTTCCCACACCATTTCCCCTTTTCTGTTTAAATAAAAAGGATGGTTTTAACTAACATAGTAAAATTACATATAACAAAATAGGTATCAAGCAAGAATTACAATTACAACAATTATATCTACTTTATATTTTATCATAATTAACAAAAACTATATCTACTTTCTATCTATTCTTCAACTCCATCAAACACCCCAAAAGGATATGATATTACCTAAGTAAATAGGAAGTACATTGTCAGCAACTTCCAAAACTCTAGAATTGACAGAGACATCTTGCTGCCTGGACAGTCATCCGAAGTTCTTCTGCAACATTGCAGGTACCCATCTTCAGCCTACTGGCCCATAGTATCCGGAAGACTTTTCTATGAAGCAGGAAATTTTAAAGACATTTCTGCCCATATTGGCAGTTTGTCAGTCACTTTCTTCTGTGTCCTGCAGAATGTTTGGCAGATTCTTTCCTGAATCAGGAACCCCGAAGGATCATCTCACCTTTAGGCAAGTTCAGCAGTCATTTATCTGTGGGTCCTGCATATCCAGTTTACCATGCAGTCCAGGCAAGAGCAGTTTCTTGTCCAAATGGCTAATAAACTCCATAAGGAGCCTCTTCGATGCCGATCTTCCTCTTGAAATAGACTGGTGCTGCCAGGAGTAGATGTGTCTCACTGTCATGAAATGTCTTAAGCTCTTAAAACATTTAAAATGCCATATTGGAAGGTCTCTGAAAGATTTGAAAAAAACCTATTTAACTGCAATATATCTCTATATATCTAGAAAACTAACATGACTACAAGCTTGACTATTATGGATAACTATCTATTAACCTATATGTCTTAATTATACATTACATTTTGAAATGAGCTGCACAAACACAATACCTTAAATAAGAGCAGAAATATAACAAAATTGACCTTAAATTTTTATCAATATGCCAAGATCCCATACCAATGCAAAACATTCATCTCTATATCAGCTTGGTGTTATGAAAAATATCAGAAATATTTGTATTCTTGCCACAGTTTTCTTGGTTCAAAATCAAAGATAAAGAATTCCTGGAATAATGTATACAGGTGATAAAAATTCTCATATATAGAAGCTGAGAATGTATAATAGCTTATAATAATATTATATAATAATAGTTTATAATAACACAAAGTCCTGGTTTCAATCTCCAATATTGTATTCACCATGTTTGGTGATACATACCTATAATCCCATAACCCAGGAGGTGGATGCAAAAAGATCAGAAATTCAGTCATCTTCAGCTACTGAGTGAGTTCAAGGCCAGCCTAGGATATCTGAGACCTCGTGTGAAACAAACAAACAAATAAAACACAAAACCTCCAAGGGCCATTGAGATGGGTTAGCAGGTAAAAGAATAAAGTTCACAGGTGGTCTTCTGACATCCACAGAGTGCGCACGCACACACACAGACAGATACACACACACACACACACACACACACACACACACACTAAAGAAAGAAAGGAAGGAAGGAAGAGATAATAGATAATAAATAAACATTCTTGAATCTGCTATGTAGGGCTAGTGAGATGGTTCAATGGTTAAAAGCATTTTCTACATTTGCAGAGAACCCTAGCTTAGTTCCCAGCATCTAAATGATGGATCATAATCTTCTTTCTTTAATTCTAGCTCTAGGGGATCTAATGTTCTTTCCTAGCTTCTGTGGGCACCAAGTACACATGTTGTATACATATATACATGCCAGCAAAGCATTCATGCATATAAAACAACTAACATTAAAAAATGATAGCAATGGGCAACTAGCCCCTCAGAAAACTTTATTAACCTGTACCACAACAAATGGCAGCACTAATTGTTCCCAAAAAGATGAGGTCAGCAAGACTATTAGCCAAAGGCCAAGTCCAACTATCATCTTTGCTTTATAAAAGCTTAAAAATTGTCATTATTATTATTATTATTGTGTGTATATGGTAGAAGGGGGCATGTGTGTGCCACTGTACATATATGCAGGTTAGAGGACCTGTTTGTCTTCTAACAGGAATTTCCTTCCAGGGATTGAACTCAGGTTGCCAGTCCTGCACAGCAAGAGCCTTGAACTGCTAAATTATCCTACCCATTGGCTGCCATCTTTGATTTGTAAAGGACTGTGGGGAATAAAAGGCAATAAATAATAGATGACAAGATAAATAGCCAACAAAACTGAGCTTATCTACTAGCTATTACAGACAAAGCATTATAAGAAATGTGATGTATTATTCTTGTTAGTTGTATTAATAACTTTTGTATTACTCTGATAAAAATATTTTTGAGAACAGCTTAAAAGATAGAAAACACAGGGACAATATAGCTTCCCCTGGGATTGGATAGATGGCTCAGCTCCTGGGGATCCAACACATTCTTCTGATTTCCACAATCACCAGGCATGTACATAGCACTTGTACATCTATGCAGACAAAACACACACGAGAAATAAAGCAAATAACTTGTTAAAGAAAAGATACCTGCCCCCAAGAGACCATCCTCAGTGACTTGTTTACTCTAGCTAAGCCCCAACCCCTAATTCCAGAAAAGTTCAGAACCTCTCATAAATAGTACTACCATTGTCTACTCCTCTTTAGCAACAAAGGCTCCTAGGAGGGCCACTTAATATTCAAACCATAGCAGCAGTATTTGCTTTTCTTTTTCTTTATGTCTAAAACTTCATAAAAAATAATGAACAAATAATTTATTTTGTTCATTGTCCTATGCTAATGTCTGTTTTGTCATTTTTTTCAACTGTTTTTCTCTTTGTCCATTTACCATTAAGGATGTTTTATATACTTTTGGAACACTTTAGTGTCCCTGCAGTCAATACAAGCCTTCAAAGAGTGAGAGTGGGTGCTAGCTTAGATGTGGTAGTGAAAGAAGTTCTGTGAGCTCAGGATGAGGCAAACAACTTTAAACCCAGCACTCTGAAGGCAGAATCAGGTGATGTCTGGAAGGTTGGAGCCAGCCTGGTCTACATAGTAAGATATTGTCTCAAAAACAAATAAATAAACAAAGAAAAATTTTAGAGTGAGGAGGAGAATCATGGTTCTCATGGTCTGGAAGTGGAAGAGAGGTGAGAAAATGTTGGTCAGTGGTAGAAACTTCCAGTAAGTGGGGAGGAACAAGTTCAAGAACTCTGGTGCACATGGTTTTGATCACAGTTGATAACAATATGTTGTACAGGTGAACTTGCTGGGAGTAGATTTGACATATTCCCATAGTGCAAAACCTAAGGTAAGAAAAAGGTAAAGAATATATTAACTGTAAGCTGGGGATGTCATTGTAAGCTCAGGTGGTAGAGTGCTTGCCTAGCATACATGAAGTCCTGGGTTCAGTCCTTAGCACAGTATAAACCAAATGTGGTGGTTCAAGCTAGCGATTGTAGCACACAGGAGTAGAGTCAGAAAGATCAAGGCCATCTCTAGCTACCTAGGAAGTTCTAGGAAAGCCTGGTACACAAGAGATCACCAAAAACAAAAACAAACAAACAAACAACAACAAGAGCAAAGGCATGCCTTTAATCCCAGCACTCTGGAGACAGAAGCATGTTCCAGTCCATCCAGGACTAAATAGATAGACCCTTCCTAAAACTCAAAAAAAAAAAAGTAAAGAAAAGAAAAAAAGTGGAGTGGGATATAGTGCCTTACAACCATGAGTCCCTCACATTGTTAAAATACACACAAACATACATATGTATATATGTGTCTATGTTTATATGTAGTAGCTTGAATTAGTCATTCTGCTAGGTATGCATATATAAAATGGTCATATTTAATATGTATATATACATTATATATTATATGCGATACACACACATATCCTTTTGAAATAGGGTCTCTGTAGCCTTGGCTAGCAAGGAATGATCACATTAGGTTGACCTCAAACTCACAGAAATCCACCTGCTTCTGCCTCTGAAATCCTGAGATTAAAGATATCCACCACTCCTAGCTATAATCTTTTTAAATGCTATGAAACATATTTGGCAATTTTCCAACTGAGATTCTGTTTGGGTCACCCTACCTTTCTGAGTCTTAACCATTACTGCACCTTCCCTGAAAAGTGTACCATTCTCCTTTTCTTCTCTCCTTTCTTTCTGGCCAGTACATAAGCATACTTTCTCTGGTACTTTGGGCTTTTTCACTTTCTCTAACACTCCCCTCCCCTCCCCTTCTCTCCCTTCCCCAGGGGTTCCTTATCTGGCAAGTGCCTGGTGGCCAGGCAGACATGACTTTTTCTCTTTCTCTTTTCTAGCTTCCAGACAGTTACTGAGATTCATAGCTTGCCCGGCCTGGGGGTTTTCTTTTAAACTCTCAAACTCCTTTTTGTATTCAGTGCATAGATACTTTCAGAGCTGGTTGGTTTCTTCCCCATTTGACCTTGTAAATAAAAAACAATTTCAGGTCTGCTTCCTCTACTGTGATACAGTGTATGATTCTGTCCAATTTGTTTCTGAGTGTAGTGCAGTTCAAGGTTTCTCTGTGTGGTTTGGAAACTTTCTGCCTGATATTGGGAGGTAAGAGCAAGAATGTATCTCTAGTGAAGCTGATTGGGACAGGATGTGGTAGCCGGTAACTTCTTTTGGCTGAGGTCGCAAAACACAACTGTTTCAAGGACAGGCATTTGTGGTAAGAGTGTCTTTATCACAGATGAATGGAAGGAACGCATGGAGGCATTACTAGAATATTCCTATATCAGAATACTCCTATTTAAAACAGCGTCCTCCATACTTGCTCAGTTCCATCTCCATAATAGACTCCTCCTTTTCCAGGCTGTTGAGACAGCTCAAGTCAGTAAAGAGGCACTTGTTGTTCTTGACCTGAGTTGATCCCAGGATCCACATAATGGAAGGAAAGAACATAGTTCTGAAAGTTATCCCCTGACCCCCACAAGCATGCTATAGCATGCATACATCCGCATGCACACCACACCACACATCACATCTCTCTCTCTCTCTCTCTCTCTCTCTCTCTTGCTCTTTCTCTCTCTCTCTCTCTCTTTCTCTCTCTCTCTCTCTCTCTCTCTCTCTCTCTCTCTCTCTCTCTCTCTGTCACACACACACACACACACACACACACACACACACAGATACACATACATAGGGATGCCTTCACCTTTCTGAGGACCCCTTGGAGTCGAAATGTCTGTCTCTGAGCTTTGTCATGATCATGGCATGAGAAAGTGCTCTATGTTATCTGAATTTGCATAGGACTAATTGTACATTTAGATGCTAGAGTATATATATATTCTATATAATAATATATATAATAAATATTATAATATATTATATATTATATATATTCTTAGTGAAGGAAAGACTTTTCTAGTACTTATGCTAAATTTTTTTTTGGGGGAAGCATTGGTCCTCAGAAGGTGACTGGGAAGCAGGCCCAAAAGCAAACAAAAGTCAGTTATCTTGAGGACAAGCTTCTAAAAGAATATAGTGGCATTTCTCACTTTTGTTTTCATTCTGTTTCACCTCAGACTAGCCTCAAACACGCATCACTCTCCTACCTCAGCCTCTCAAGTAGGCCTAGAGATTTTACACCCAGCTCATCCCTCATAGATTTGGACAGGGTATCTTTGGAGACAAATCTTCCAAGGTATGGGTTTGAAGAAGCAGACAACTTCTCAGGGAAAGAATGGGAAAGTTTTGTAAGAAGCCTAGAAGTTTCTAAAAATGAGGAAGGTACGAATTTCCACTGTTTCCTTCTCTGATCTACAACATTCTAGAAGAGGGCAGATAAGGACCAAAGGCCCTAATGAAAGCCCGTTGTTTAGAAAGCTATAGAAAGGAACTAGAGCAGGCCCTCTCAAAGTCAGCTTTCTGTCTTACTTAGACCTGAGCTGGCTTTTCTCCAGGAACATCCCCTTCTAGAATTGCCTTTGTCTGTGTTCCCATTGTTCTTCCCCTAGAATCTGTAGCTCTTGTTAACTTAATGCTTCCTTTGAAGGAGATGACTTTCTTTAGTAACTTCAGACCAAGCTTTCTGAGTGTTCACATCTCTGTGCAGCTTAGGATTTTTGGCGCTGAGCTTGTATATGAGAGAAATGAGAAAATGCCTCTATCAGCTTGGCTTGTTGGCACATCTACAGAACGCTTCCTTGACAGATGATTGATGTGGGAGACCCTAGGCCACGGTGGGCAGTGCCACTCCAGGCAGGTGGTCCTGGATTGTATAAGAAAGCAAATGGAGCAAGCCATGGAGAATGAATCATTAATCAGGTTTCCTCCGTGGTCTCTGCTTCAGTTCATGCCTCCAGGTTCCCATTGTGAAGTTCTGCGCTAAGCTCCCCTGGCCGGTAGACTTTCTGGGAACAGAAAGGGAGGACAGATAACCCCTTCCTGCCCACGTTGCTTTCCTTTCTGTCATGGGGTTATCACAGCAGCAAAAAAGCAAACCAGGGCACTCTCCCACAAAAACGATTTCTTTGTTTTGTTTTTAAAAATATCTTTTGACTATCGTTATTTTTGCTTAACAGTTTGGCTCAGTATAGAATTCTAAGCAGACCCAGAAGAAATTCTGTGAGCTGGGTGTGAGGTGAATGCCTGTAATCCCAGTACGCAGAAGACAGAGGCAGGCAGATCTCTGTGAGATTGAGGTCACTCATTCCTAAAGGGCAAGGCACAGCCAGGGCTACACAGAGCAACCCTGTCTTGAAAAGCCAACCCCCCAGTAAAAAAAAAGAAAAAGAAAATAAATAATCCTAAACTGAAAAAACTTTCCCAGTTTTTGTCTTCCTATTTATTTATTTATTTGAGATAGGGTCTTACTGTATAGCCTTGGTTTCCCCATGATTTTGACTATACTTTCTTTTTCTTTGCAGTGGGAGAGGTATTTGTTTGAGACAGGGTCTTAATGTGTAGTCCTGGTTGACCTCGAACTCACAGACATCTACCTGCCTCTGCCCCTCTAGTGCTGAGAGTAAAGGTATGTGTCAACTATGCCTGGCAACTACACTTTTTCATTAGGCCATTTATAAATTAATATTTATTTTTGAGGCAGACATGTAGCCCAAGCTGGCTTTGAACTCACTATATAGCCAATGATGACCTTGAACCCTATCCTTCTGCCTCTGCTCCTCAAGCACTCAGAGTACAGGAGTGTAATCACCTAATGTAACCACCATTAAGAATTACAGGCTCCTGCATACTAATGGAGCACTCTGCTCACTCAGCTCAATCCCACCCTTCCGTTAGTTTCTAAAACCCAGCATTCCTAACCAGGAATTCACATTTGAGTTTTATTCTTTTCTAGTGCATTCATTACCTCTTTCTCTCTCTCTAAGAACCTTGGTTCTTTTATACCACTGATACCCTTTAAAGAGGTACATAGCCGGGCGGTGGTGGCGCACGCCTTTAATCCCAGCACTCGGGAGGCAGAGGCAGGCGGATATCTGTGAGTTCGAGGCCAGCCTGGTCTAGAAGAGCTAGTTCCAGGACAGGAACCAAAAAGCTACAGAGAAACCCTGTCTCGAAAAATAAAAAATAAAAATAAAAAAATAAAGAGGTACATATCCATGCAGTTTTAAAAAAGAATCATATTTGTACTTGATAGGCCATTTTATTTTCTTACTGCTCTGAGGATGGAACCTAGGGCCTTTGTCTTGTTTGGCAAGCAGGCTCTTACACTCTACCACTGAGGCACGTCTCAAACCTTCGATAGGTCCTTTTACTCCAAATATCCATCCTTTTCCTTTCTGGAGTGCTTTTTTCTTTTATTTCTTTGAAATATCTTTCTCCATTGTCTCCTCTCTTTCCTGAACTCCTGCTGGATATTGAACCCCCTGAATTCATTGTCTGACTGTGTTATTTTCACGACAGTCAGTCCCACTATCCTTTCCTAAAATTTCAATTTCTTATTGAGAAATGATGAATTCACCCTTTTCTCCTCAAATATCCCACAACCGCTCCTTCTCCTCTTCACTATTGTCTAATCATTTCATTCCATAAAAATTAGGAGAGAGGTTTGCATGGCGTGTTACTGGGATCAGCTCTCCAAGAAGAGTAAGGAAGAGAGGAAAATAGGTTGGGTAGAGGAGGAAATCAAGTCTAAGGCAATACTAGAAGAAGCCCCATTAGCCAGTACAAGAATTTCTACCGACTGGATAATATTTCAGAATGGCTCTGACTTGAGGCAAGGATGCTGAGCCCTGAAACCCATTGTGTGAAGTCGAAGGATGCTGACCTTGAACTAGGCAGCTCCTTTCAGTGAGGCAATCTTTTATGGGAGCCAACTGCCTCAAACTTGGTTTTTGAAGGAAGATCCCAAGGACACAGCTTAGATTCTAGCACACACAGCTTAGCTTCTACCCCGTTACCCTTTGTCCCTGTCAGAGTCTTACCTAAGTCAGGCTGGCCTCACACTCTCTTTGTTGCTTAGGATGACTTTGAACTGATTTTCCTCCTGGGATTACAGGCATGAGCCACACCCAGTTTTATTCAAGGATGGTTATCAAAGACAGGGTTCCCTGCATACTAGGCAAACACTCTACCAACTCAGCTACACTCCCAACACCGTGGGATTTTTTTTTTAATGTTAACAATCATGTCCCCAGGTATAAGATATTTCTTTTTTGTTTTGCAATTGGTTTTTGGTTATCACAGTCCATTATTATATATAGATTATAATAATAACTTGATTATTTTAGTATATAGCCATTAGTTTTTTTGTCTTTTGTTTTCCAAACTCTCCTGTTCCTGAATTATGTTTGTTTCTTCCAAGTCTCCCCCCACCCCACTTATTTATCCACCTATATATCAACTCTTAAAGGTCAAGACACTGCTTTAGATGATAATCTAACAGTGAACAAGGCTCATAATTCAGGAGGCAGACAGGCAGATCTGAGTTTGAGGCCAGCCTGGTCTACACACTGAAACCCTATCTCAAAAAAACCAAACCAAAACAATCTCCTCAAAAGACTCAAAAAAAAAAAAGAAAAAGAAAAACTCTCAGATAATAAACTAGTAAATGTACCAAAATAATCAAGTATAAGGAGGTCATCCTTGCCGGGCGGTGGTGGCACATGCCTTTAATCCCAGCACTCGGGAGGCAGAGGCAGGCGGATCTCTGTGAGTTCGAGACCAGCCTGGTCTGCAGAGCTAGTTCCAGGACAGGCTCCAAAGCGGCAGAGAAACCTTGCCTCGAAAAAAACCAAAAAAAAAAAGGAGGTCATCCTTGATTGGCGTGAATACAATTCATTGGGATGGAGCGTGTGAGAGTAGGTAGTAATGCATTTTCAATAGGGTGACCAAGGAAGGTAGCTGAGGAAATAGCATTTCAAGAGGAAGCTGACCACAAAAGAGTGGGCAAATGCGATCAGAGCGCTGAGAAACAGTAAGGGCTGTGCTTCTGAGAAGAGAGCAAGCGGACTAGGCTGCAGGGCTACCAAGGCCACAAATGTGGCTGCAGAAAAATGCACAAAGAGACTGTGCGGGAGAGATGTGTAGCAAGGTAGGAAAGGGATCAGCTCTGTCTTTGGTGCCTTGTGTCAGGCGTAGTTCTAGCAAACAAGAATCTTAATTGTGTGAATCTGTTTTGTGCCTGTTTAAACACACACACGTGCGTGCATGCTCGCACAGTCCCCCACCCCCACCCCTATTATTTATTGATGAGAGAGAGAGAGAGAGAGAGAGAGAGAGAGAGAGAGAGAGAGAGAGAGAGAGAGAGAGAGAGAGGTATTTGAGATAGTTTGGTACTCTCCAAACCAGAGCAGGCAGGAGTGGGGGAGAAAGGGATTATCTCAAGGATTTGCCTCAGTTAGAGAGCTGGTGGATGGGCAGCAAACTCTCAGGCAGAAAGGTTCTTAGAGACTTGCCTCAGAACTTCTTCCTCGGGGAACCTTCAGTTTTGCCATTAAGACCTTACAGCTGATTGAATGTGGCCACCCAGGCTTGGGAGGATTATCTCCTTTGCTTAAAGTCAACTGATTTGCAGATGTTAACCACAGCTCAAGGCAGCAGTAAGATTAAGTGTTTGAATAACTATGGCCTAGTTGGGGGGAGGCCAGAGAAACTGAAAAGTAACCCCAGAGTGACTTGCCTCTATCATTCAGTGATTTGCCAGTCTGTTCATATTTAAAAACGAGGCCCAGAACTGCTGATCGGAAAATTCACAGGAGGGACTTCTTGACTGCCAGCCTTTGCTTTAGCGTTAAAAAGCTGATGAGGGGAAATCCGTGATGGGAAGAGAAATCTCCCCTGGGAGCTTTTCAGTCACCCCACCCCCAACCCCTGCAGAGGTCTCTGCTCTCTTGCTAGGGAAATGTGCTTGTTGTTCATCTGTAAGAAGTGTGACTGGTGAGGCCAAAGGCTTCCTCTGTGCTAGTCAGTGAATGTCGCTGTCTTTAGGCACATGCCTCCTTCTGTCCCTTTGACAGTACACAGCCTCTCCCAGTCTTCTGCATGTCTAGGGTTGCATAGGCTCATACCCGCTCCCTTTGCTCCATGTGCGTTTTCTTGAGGCTTTCACTCGTTCCACCTAAGCTGGAGCCTCCCAAGGTGGCCTTTATTCACTTGTGACTTTCCAAAACTTACCCGTGTAAGTTTATAAATGTATGTCCTTTAAAAATCAGATGTATGTGTGTCCATCTACGGGTGCAACTAAGTGCAGACCACATGAAGGCTGGAGTTACAGGTGGTTTCGAGCTATTCAGCTTGGGTGATGAGAACCAAACCCCAGTTCTCTGCAAGAGCAGTGTGTGCTGAGCTATCTTTCCAGCCCTAGGTTTATACCGTTCAAAAGAAGACAATGGAAATGATATGTGTTACTTTTGCTATTCATAGCACCTAGGCTAAGTTTTCTACAGAAAAATACTTGAGTTAAACACTGGGGGAAAGATGGAAAGATGTCTTTCTTTGCACTCTGGAGATCCAAAAGGAACTGGGAAGAATCTGCAATTGAGGCAGACATCAAACCCAGTGCTGCAGATATGAGGTGAGCATACAAGGCTTCCGGCTCCAGGCTTATTCTCAATTCTGGTAGCTGTGGCAAGATTCTCATTCAGCTACAAGGTTATTTCAAGTTGTGCCAAATCAGTGTTCTATTAAAACTAAGATACTGTTATCATTTTTTTTCTGATAAGAGAGTGCATAGCCCCGGCAGTAGGAGGCTTGGGTGAAGCTGTCTGTCCACGCTGGATCGTCTTTACATAGATAGGATGAATGAAAAACAAGATTCTGGGTTGAAAAAGTTATCATAGCAGAAGAGGAGTAGGCTCCTAAGTAAAGGAATCTGAGCTTGGTAGGGTGGCTTACCCTTGTCATCCCAGCATTCAGACAAACGAGGTAGAAAAATAACAGGAAGTTTGAGGATAGCCTGGTCTGTATAATGTGTTTCAGAACATCTTGAACTATAGTGTAAGACTCTGGAGAGAGAGAGGAGAGAGGGAGGGAGGGAGGGAGGGAGGGAGGGAGGGAGGGAGAGAGGGAGAGAGGGAGAGAGGGAGAGAGGGAGAGAGGGAGAGAGGGAGAGAGGGAGAGAGATTATATTACACTATTTCTCGGTATGCATTCAAAGGACTCTATTCTACTAAGAGAGATGTTTACATAGCCATAATTATTACTGCTATTTTCACCTTGCAATTATAAAGGAATGGATCCAGCTTAAGTGTCATATCTATGTGTGTGTGTGTGTGTGTGTGTGTGTGTGTATGGACATGGTACATGTAGGTACCCATGGAGGTCAGAAATATTGGATCCCTTGATTCATGATATTTATGAGCTGGCTGACTACATGAATGCTAGAATATACCCCACCACACACACATACACACATACACAAACAAACACACACACACACACACACACACACACACACACACACACACACCACACATACTCTCTCTATGTATCTCTGCCTGGCCTAAAACTCCCTATGTCGGCCAACATGTCCTTGCACTCACAGACATCAGCCTGCCTCTGTTTTCCTAGTGCTAGAATTAAAAGCATGAATCACCATACTCAACCACCATATGTGTAGTATGTACAACGATAGCACTTTCTTTAGATTTATGAAGTGTATAGTTTTTGATTGTCACACAACTTACATAGCCAGTGTGGTGACACTGGTTTTCTCAGATCATGCTATTTAACAAATGCCAGTTCTAATTTATTCACCTTAGTAAATAATTAGTTGGGCATCACAGAAATTCAGCAATCAACCCTGTACTTTCATTTCCCTGTTTACACTTAAATACTTCATCACTAATTGTAGCTAAAACTTAAGGAGTCAGGAGCTATGATTTCAAATGCTACTCTAGAGTTGACTTTTCCTCAAGCAGTAAAGTTCCCACTTCAAATAATCCTCTTCATACTCAAAGCATTTCATGAAAAAACTGCTGACATTTGTGGAAGAGATTTGTTTCCTACAACTATAGTGTTACTGGAAATGTCCTTGAAGCCAGTGATCATCAGAAAAGCAAAGTTTGAAGGACCCATTTCTTTTAATGAACCTCAGGAATAAAACTCACCCATGAAGCAGTACTTTCTACAAAAAGCAAACTTTTGGCTTTTAAAGTTACAAAAGATGGAACTGAAAAAAAATGAGAACAAGTGAGGATATGTTTTCTGAGGTTCTTCCTGAGAAAGAAGAAACATTATGTCTATTTGATCACTTGGTTCTTTCACTTCTTTGGGCAAGCTTAGCACATTGTGTCAAGGTGACTTCCCTTCAGTTAACAACTGTCCCTTACCAAGGTTTTTCTAGTGTAGAATTAAATGAAGTTACAATGTTGTGTTAGTCCTAATGTACTAGTTGAACATCTTTTGGTTGCTAATGATAGAATTCCAAATGCAAATGGGTTCAAACACAAAAAATGCAGCAATCTATATAACTGAAAACTTTAGGAAAGGTGGATATTTTCTTCAGACATGGCTGACTCTAAACGTTTAAATAATTTCATTAGGAATCAATTTCTTTCTCCATCTCAGCTCAGCTTTCATCTTTAGATTTAATTCTTAGGTAGGATATCTTTGCAGCCTCAGGCTTACTTTATAACCATCCATTGAAGAAAAGTTCTACTATTAGTTCCAGAAAGTTCTGGGTGTAAAAGTTCTTTGGTACAAAACTATTCAATGACCAAGGAGACAGACTACAATGTTCTACTAAGCCTTGGCCACAGTCCCACCCTGAATCTAGGATTTGCTAACAGTCTTGGCTGCATCACAAGGACCTAAAGTGGTACAAATGGGTTCCCTATAGGAATATTGCAGTACATAGATACTAAACAAACAAAAGTGAAAGATGTCCCCTACATCTATAGCAGAAAAACCAGCCCAAGAATTCGATGTGGCTTTAGGTTAATCAATTTTAATTACACAAATGTTTAAGTTTCCTTTATCCCCGTTCTAAAATGAGTTCTCATTTGGTAACACTCTCATTTGTTGTGAGACTTCCTGAGTTCTGTAGAACCTCTCCAATGTCCAAGTAGTAAGTATGGCTTTTCATTTTATCGCCTACTTTAAGTTCAGCATGTTGTTGGAGTTCTGTTTTCTCAAAACCTGTATCTAACTTACTACAATGCAATAATATTCTTTTATTCTAATTTCTTCTGTTCTACCTAAAAGAAGTTATATTTAGAATGAATGATGCATACTCCAACTTCACCAGTTAAACTCAAACTCTCCAAACTAGTCCTAGGCTAACATGAAAGAGGCAGGAATTATGATCCAAATTTTATACTTGCCTGCATTGGTTCTCCTCATGTACCTCATACATAAAGTGTCTAAAAAACATTGCGCTGAGCAGTGGTGGTGCATGCCTTTAATCCCGGGACTCGGGAGGAGGAGGCAGGCGAATCTCTGTGAGTTCGAGGTCAGCCTGGTCTACAAGAGCTAGTTCCAGGGGGATGGAGAGATGGCTCAGAGGTTAAGAGCATTGCCTGGTTTAATTCCCAGCAACCACATGGTGGCTAACAAACATCTGTAATGAGGTCTGGTACCCTCTTCTGGCCTGCAGGCATACACGTAGAAAGAATATTGTATACATAATAAATAAATAAATAAATAATTTAAAAAAAAAAGAGCTAGTTCCAGGACAGTTCCAAAGCTACAGAGAAACCATCTTGAAAAACCAAAATAAAACATCCCAAACAAAAAACAAAACAACAAACAAACCCACTTACACCGGTTGGCCTCTATAACAGTACTCTCTTGTTGGAAAATTTGGAAAAGGATAGTGTCTACAGAAAAGAGTGGTGCTTACAGCTTCTGTAAAGGCTTCTAGTATTAGAGCAAAATTGGGGTAAATCCTAGGGCTTGGACACTGGATCACAATTCCATAGTTTCTACCTTGACACCCCTAGCCTCTCCTCAGTTGCTATAGCTCTTATTGCTTTTTATTTTTGAGATTATAATTTAATTGCAACATTTTTCTCTTCTCTTTGCTCCTACCAAGCCCTCCCATACACTCCTCCCTGATGGCCTTCAAAACCATGGTGCAATAGCTTTTTGGTTTTTGATTTTGTTTTTCAAGACAGGGTTTCTCTTTAGTTTTGGAGCTTGTCCTGAAACCAGGCTGGCCTTGAACTCACAGAGATGCCCCTGCCTCTGTCTCCCTCCTGAGTGCTGAGTGCTGGGATTAAAGGTGTGTGCTGCCACCGCCCAGCTGCAATGGCTTTTTGATGAGCATCCTGATCCTCCTCACTCTTTCTAATAAGTTCAGGAGGAGGAAAGGGCTGGGACCTCCTATGCTTTCTCACTTGGTTTTTCAAGAGGTTGACATCTTTTGATGCCCACCCCCCCCTTTAATTTTTGTTGTTGTTTTTGGAATTTAGTATGTGGGGTGTGTTTTGTGTGTGTGTGTGTGTGAGTGTGGTTTTTTGAGACGTGGTCTCTTGTAGCGTAGGCTGGCCTGAAATGGGCTATGGAGCTGGGGATAACCTTGGTCCTCCAGGGTTCATCTCCTGAGAGATGCAACCTATCGTCTTGTACATATTAGGGATGCACTCTACCAATTGACCCATATCTTTAGCTCCTACCTCTGTTACTTCTCTTAGTGCATAATGTATGTGCCACGGGGCATGTGGCGGTCAGAGGATGCTTTGTGGAGTCAGTTCTCTTCTTTTGCCTTAAATTACATGGGTTCCATTAGCCCAGATCACTAGGTTTGCCTAGCAAATGCCTTCGCCCTCAGAACCATCTTACTGGCCCATTTGTTTTCTCTTGCCTTTTTAAAAGCAAGCCATGATTCCAAACCCGTAAAAGATGGCAACCCGGTGTATTATACAGGGCATCCCAGGACCCTAGCCCCAGAGAAGCAAGGGTGGAGACTGAGTGTGCTTTGAGTCCTTGCAGGCCCAGGGGCAAGGAGGGAGAAGGCACATTTTGGCTTCAGCACCCACCCTTTTCCGACTACTCATAGCTGCTCTCTTGGCACCAGTAAAGCACAACGGTGTTATCTGCAGGTGCCCACACTGTGCATCCTCACTCCACCCCCGTCCCGCCCCGCCCCGCCCCGCCCTGGGAAGCAGGACACAAGGAGCCACCAGTTCCAGCTCCCACTGCCCAGAGTGCAAGGTCAGGCCATCCCCTCCCACCACGTGCGCCAGCCTTCCCAATTCCTCCGTGGTCGTCTCTATGGGGGTTGTCCCCTCTGGTTCCTGACGTCCCGCCCCTGTTCATCCCGCTGGAAACTAGGCGGGGATGTGGGTGCACACCCACCGGGAGCGGAGTTGTTCTCAACCCTCAGTGGCTGAGGCCAGAAGCACTCTGCTGCCAGAGTTTCTGGGCTCCGGACGCTGAGCGCTCTCTGTCCTGGGGCTTGTTGGTCCCAGCTAGGGGGCTCCAGTCTTCTGAGCCTCAGATCTGCTCAGGCTGCGACCCTTCCGGCGGGCGGCACACAGGCGGGCTACTCGCCGGCCGGAGTCCGGCAGCTGCGAGTTGAGGTTGGGGGTCCCAGACCGGCGAGTCCGGCTGGAGGATGGCGGAAGCAGAGCTCCCTCCAGCAGGGCCCCCTCTAGTTCCCGCTGGGGCCTCGCGTAGGCTAGGGTTCAGGCAATTGCACGGGGCTGTCCCTCCTGAGCTCAGTACGAGGAATCTCCGGCTGAACCGGGGCAGCTGCAGTTCCCTGCGGTTCACGCAGGCAGTCCCCGTGCAGGTGGACATGGCCATGGCCCTGCATCGTGTTAGGATTGCAGAGAAGTACGGGAAGAACTACCTCTGCTTGCTGCAGGCAGTCTTTCTCGCAGGTGAGTTTTATTTCCCGATGCACTCCCACCCAGAGGCGGCCAAGAATGCCGAGCTCTCTCCCTTTTTCTCGGCTCCCTCCCCAGCCTGTTGGGGAGGGCGGGTGCACTTTGTCTTCCCCACGCTCTCCAGGTCTCTCTCTCTCTCTCTCTCCTCTTTTCCCTGTTTCCCTCCCCCGCTTCACTCTATAACCCCCCTCCCACTGCCCACTGCTGTGGTCCTCCTAGCTTGCAGCCACGCGTGCTGTGGTCCTCAGTTCCTCAGGCCAGCTGCGTCGCTGAGGGTGTGTGCGGCTTTCAATCCGCTCAAGCCCCAGGGGTGGACCTCCAGAAGCCCGCCAGGCAAGGTGAGACCATCCCACGTCTCCTACCCACTTTCCACCCATCTAGGTGCCTCCTGGTGGAGTTGGGAACACAAGGGCTCATCCCACTCTGCATCCCCGCACCCCAGAGCCAAGCCTTCCTGAGGATGCACTTCCCTGTAACACTCCCTGTAGTTAAAAAAGCTAGGTTTATTTACGCATGTGGGTGGTTGTTGTTTGTTTCATTAACACGTGCTAGGGCCAAGTCAAAAAGGCGCTCGGATTCTGAAGTTGGAGGAGGAGTTTGCAGGCAAACTGCTGCCAAGGATTTGCGCTTATCCGCCAGGACCACCACATCTTTCCAGCTTGGTCCCACGAGCTTCCTGCCTCTCTGGGGCTCTTACCACAAAGGCAGAAGCTCTTTCTTACTTGCCTTGGAGGGACAAAACCAAAGCTAACAAATCCCTTATTGCTGCCACTCTATTTTGGTAAAGGCTTGAGAGTGCTGCAAAGCAGAGCTTGATGTACACATGTTGAACAAGTAAGAGTTCCTTGGCTGTGGGCTTGATGTGTTATGGAGCATGCGGAGGCTCCAAGACCTAAAGTTCCGATAGGACCATTGGGAGTCCAGGAATATCTGCCAGGTGCCGCAGCTGCTGGCCATGTCTTCTGTGCCTCGGTGGTGCTTACCCTATGATGTTTCTTGTAAGGGAAAGTTGGGAATTAAAAACTTGACTTGGTGTAGTTTTTTTTTTTCCCTCAAGTCAGGTAGCCACAGCCTGTGTTCCACATTCCACTTCTTGTTCGAAGCTGTCCACGAATTGGTCACACCAACGTCTTCGGTTAAACCTCAGGAAACTCAGGGCTCTGTCTAAAGCTTCTTTGTAACAAAGAACCCTTTGGTCTTGAGTATTTTGTTTGGAAGTGGTCAATGTTATTTTCTGTATGTAATAATAAATCATTAAGGGAAGTGTGGCGATGGGGCACAAACTCCTTCAGGGTTTAAGGGCAGTTTAAATGGATTTGGGAGGCTACAAAAGAAACCAGTGGAAACTTTGTGTGCACGTGCAGTGTGCAGTGAAAGCTAAAAACCAACTTCATAGGAAAAATCACTTTAAAATGAAACAGTCTCACTATGTAGCTCAGGATGGCTTCAAAATAATCCTGTACTGGGATTAGTACACCCCCACGTGTATCACTACCCACAGGCGTGCACGTACCCACCTCTCTCTCTCTCTCTCTCTCTCTCTCTCTCTCTCTCTCGCTCTCTCGCTCTCTCGCTCTCTCGCTCTCTCTCTCTCTCTCCTCTCTCTCCCTCCCTCTTTCCCTCCCCCCTCTCTCCCTCCCTCCCCCTCCCTCCCCCTCTCTCTCCGTCCCTCTCTCCTCCCTCTCTCTCCCTCCCTTCCCCTCCCTCCCCCCCTCTCTGTCTCTCTGTCTCTCTCTCTCAGAGGCACACACCGCTTTTGCATGTGACAAAAAGAGGTTCTGGGGTTGAACCCCAAGACCTGTGGATGGATGCTAGGCAAATGCTTTACCTCAAAGCTGCAATTCTAGCTGAATCACAAGAATGCTATTCAAGTGGACATTTCCATTGCTAAGTGTTTCTCTTCATTCTAGGGTCATTTTCTTGATCCTTGGAAGTTTCTATCATGCTGCCATTCCCCAGTCACTATGACTCGGCAGCACATCCTAGCATTTAAGTGATACTGGTCACTGTGCTGTGCTTTAGTAGGGATGGGAGCAGGGGTGCAGTAAGGGATGGGGGAACTCACATTTGTCTTTCAGTATTTGCAGCAGTTGATCTGCCTGTGAGGATAAGTATTCCTGTGGCTGGGGCACACGCTATAGGATATATTTTTGTTAGTGGTTTTCAGATGGGCATTTTTTTAATTCCCCGGGGTGTTTTTGAATGCCTGGCTTAAATGGTCTCCTGCCTCAACCCCTGGAGTAAATGGGGCTACAGGCTTATAGCGCCATGTATGGCTTCTTCTGTAACTTTATTTCGAACTTTTCACAATTACTCTTACTTATTTTGTCTTTTCTGTGTGTATGTGTGTGGAAGCATGTGCCCTAGCACATATGTGGAGGTCAAAGGACAGCTTGAAAGGATCTTTCCTTCCACCATGTGTCTGCTCAGATATCTAGGCTTGCGTTCTTTCTTGCTGAGCCATCTCAACAGCCACCTTTGGCTTTTTGACAGTCTCGCTTGATCTCAACTTCTGGACCCCACTGATTTCATTCCCCAAGTGTTGGGATTAGAAGTGTGTGCCACTGTGCCTAGTTTATAACTTCAAATGCAAAAAAGGTGTCATATACTTTTTTATTTAAAACTGTTTGTTTTTTTTCCGAGACAGGATTTATCTGTGTAGCTTTGGAGCCTATCCTGGAACTCGCTTTGTAGACCAGACTGGCCTGGAACTCACAGAGATTCTCCTGCCTCTGTTGGGATTAAAGGCATATGCCACCAAACCCAGCTGTATTTCATATATTTAGAATAGTAAAATATCTACAAATGTGCTTAAGAAGCTTTTTCTTGACACAAAGAACCCTTTGAAAGGTCACTATATAATTATATGCATGTACACAGGTTTTCTTGCTGAGCCATCTCAACAGCCACCTTTGGCTAGGGGTGCACAAAGCATGAGGAATTAAAAATTTTCCAGGTGAACAAGGGATTGGAATGGATGTGCTAGAGGCAGAGAAGGTATTCCAGACATAGGAAATAATATGGGCAAAGACAAAGCAGAAAGGAAGAACATAGTTTACAGAATTGTATATGATTTTAAAAATGATTAGAGTAGGTAGACATGGTGGCACTCACCTTTAATCCCAGCACTAGGGAATCAGAGGCAGGTAAACCTCTGAGGCCAGTCTGGTCTACAGAGTTCCAGGACAGCCATGTTTACACAGAAAAACCCTGTCTTGAGAAGCCAAGGGAAAAGAAGTCTGGGAATGGAAGCCAGGTGTGGTGGTGCATACCTTTAATCCCAGTACTGGGAAAGGAGAAGCAGGTGCTCTCTCTGAGTTTGAGGCCAGGTGGGGCTACATAGTGAGGTCCTGTCTCAAATAAACAAAAACCAACTAAACAAACAAAACACTGGGAATGGAAAAGGAAGAACAAATTTGGGTTCGGTTTATTTTATTTTATTTTAGTGTTCAGAGTGGAGCCAACAGTCTCACACATGCGAAACACATGCTCCACCATTGAGATAGCATTCCCAACCCTAGGATTCAGTATTGAGTATGTGATTTTTGTGGAACATTCAGGTTGAGCTGACCAAGAAGGTCAGAGCTGGGAAGAAGTAGTGAGAAGTAAACCTTGTTTCTTCTTTCCTCTTACCTGAAGTTCTTAAGTCTTATTTCCCTTTGGGCTCTCTTGATAGCACAGCCTGAATATAGTAAACAGCCACGTGTTGGCTATATCATTTTCTATTGACCTTGCTTTTACAGTTTTCCCTTCTTGAATGCTATCTTACCTAATGATAAATAGGGAAAAATATTCTACACTCCATGAAGAATGTAAACTTTATTCATCTAAGAGAACCTTACCCAATTGAAAAGTTAAAGTACTATAAAAACCTATTCACGTATAAATTTGGTTTCAAATGCAACTTGGCATCAAGTTTTAGCTCAAATAGAGTATCAATGGCAACACTTATTTGCTGAACATTGCACAGTGTTGTAAAATGTATTCCAAAGATAATGGATCTTTCATGAGGCTAAACTTTCCTTTTGAAACAAAGTCTCATGTAGCCCAGGCTACCCTGGAAAGCTCTGTATAGTTGAGGATGATCCTAAATTCATGATCCTTCTACCTCTATCTCCCCAGTGCTGGTATTGCATGTATAAGCCACCATTCCAGATTTTTAAAAATGTTTTTCTATGGATCTAACCCAGGTTTCATGCATGTTAGGCAAACACTTTACCAATGGAACTACTTCCCCAGCCCTAGACCATATTATATTGACTATTTCCCATGGCAAACTTCCCTGGGAACCCAAGCATTCTCTGGGAAATTGAGCACCAGCACTTTTAGTGACTGGTTTATTTTTCTTCTCAGCATTCTAACCATTTCAGACGGAAAGGTTTTCAAAAAGATTGCTTCCCTTCCAGACTCCTGAACCTGAAAATAATTGCATCCTTTCCTGATGACTCAAGACTGTCCTTAGGACAGCATCAGTTACTTTAATATGATGTATACAGTGCTCAGGGGTTCCAGTGGAGGCTCTTTGTCTCTATGGCAAATGGCTACAGATCTTTCTGCCTTTTAATTTATGATGTCTGCTTTGTCTGATCTTTCCATATATCCCTTCTCTGTTAGCTGTCATTGCTTGCTACTGTCAGTTCTTTCTACTAGCTCTGGCTCCTGGCTCCATCCTCCACTGTTCATTTTGATGTGCTGTAAGCTAAGGAACATTGTAACCCAAACCCACAGAACTATCTGAAAACTATAAATAAATAATTAGTCCTTCCTTTATTAATACATATGAGCTTTGTGTGTTTGTATGGATGCAAATGTGTATGCAGATGGAGGCCAGATGTTGACTCTGGCTATCTTTCTCAGTAGTTCTCCACCTTGTTTTTTGAGACAGGGTCTCTCTGAACTCTTGAACCAAGAGCCCATGGATTCAGCTAGTCTCCATCAGGCTGCTCTGGAGCTCATTGAGATTTGGCTGCCTCTGCCTCTGTTAGGATTGAAGATGCCACCAGGCCTGGCCCATGTACAGGAAGTACTCTTAACTGCTGACCCATCTCTCCAGCTCTACTCAAATAAAAATAAAAGCAATAAAAAGATTATTTTAGCTCTTCTAGGTCCTTTGCCAATCTTTAGAACTCTATTTTTTTATCATTAGCTTATCAATTTGTATATAAAAAAATCTAGTTAGGATATGTTAGTAATTGCTTAGAATCTATAGGTCAATTTAGTGATTTTGTTTGCTTACTTATTTGGGATAAAGTCTCACACTATAGTCTAGGCTGACCTGAAACTTGTTTTGTGGTCCAAGCAGCGAATATTTTTCTGTAATTTTCTTTATGAACATCAATATCTTTTATTTCTTACATGCTGTGGAGTGGAATCAGAGCCCAGGGCATGCCAAACTTGTGGTCTACCATTAAGTTCTGCTGTTTGTAACATGGGATGTCATATATTATATTCCTCAGTTTTGAGGAAGGGGCTTAAGAAGTAGCTGCCCTCAAACTCATAATGTTCTTAACAGCCTCCCTGAATTCTAGGACCGCAGCTTTGTGCCTCTTCCTGGCTCCGAGTTTATTTTCAATAAGTTGTTGCTGACTTTTTATAAAGCTTCTGGGTGAAAGAATACGTTCACGTGCTACTAGAATAAGAATTTTGAATATCTTTATGGTTGGAGATACTGCTAGACATTGAGCTGCCTCTCATTTCAAAATATTTCTGCCAGGTCAGCATCAAGTCCTGTGCTAATGTTCAGGGGAACTGCAAGTTCTCTGCTCCTTAGAGTATTTGCAGTCTTGTGCCTGTTGGTTAATTAGCTGACACCTTAGCTATTGAGTATCCAGTGTGTTGACAAGGAAAATCTTAGAGTTATTTAAAAAATTTTCCTCCATTCAAAATGAACCAGTGTGGTGAGGTATTCTTAGTTTTCTTGATGGCACTTAGAAGGAGTATGCATATATGCTGGAACGTTCTTGAATTTGCATTTGCATGTCCCATCATTTGATCTATCATTTTGCACTGTTAGTTTACAAAAGAGGGTCAGTTCTGCTTCCTTTGTTGTAACCTTGGAAGGACCACTAACAGATATTGTGTGTTATCCTGCACGCATTATAAACCAAAGTAAACCATTTTAATTGGATTTACTATTGCAGAGGCTGTGCATTTCAAGATTAGATTTCCTAAACCCAGACGTGATGAATAGCCATGGAGTAAGAGAGCTGGCATTTGATTATATATCTGAATGGATATTGTGGGTTTTGACTTTAGTGGGCCATCTTGTATACTTTTATAGCCTGTGCTTTAAATAGCTGCCCTCAAAAGGTCAGATGTTATAAGAAAAAGTTTAAAAAAGGTGAATGCAAATTCTTAATACATTTAGGACATTTATTTCATGGCTGTGACCATCATGTTTGTGATTGTCATTGCATCTTTAAGATCATGTTTAAGCAGGGGTAGACTCGTTTACACTGTGAGTCTACCCCTGCTTGAACATGATGATTCAGATAGATAAGGAAAGGAATTCCATAGCCAGGTTAGTGGTGGCACATGCCTTTAATTCCAGTACTTGGGAGGCAGAGACAGGCAAATAAATCCCTGTGAGTTTGAGGCCAGCCTGGTCTACAGAACTAGTTCCACGACAGTCAGAGCAACACAGAGAAACGCTGTCTCAAAAAACAGAGAGAGAGAGAGAGAGAGAGAGAGAGAGAGAGAGAGAGAGAGAGAGAGAACTTGCTCTTCCAGAGGAACCAGGTTTAATTCCCAGCACCCATGTGACTGCTCACAGAGGGTTATAACTTCATTTCTAGGGGATCTAATAACTTCATTTCTAGGGGATCTAATAACCTTTCTGATTTCCAGAGACCTTAGGCATAGCATGCACATGGTTCACAGACATACATGCAGGCAAAATATTCATATGCATAAAGTAATTAAAAATTAAGAAAATTTTCTCTTTAAGACACTATACTTGTATGTTATGTGTGGATGTGGGGCGCATACTGATGGAGATCAGAGGACAGCTTTATGGCATTCTTAGATTTCTCCTTCTGCCTTTCAGTTGTTTTCCAGGGAAGAAACTCAGGTCAGGTTTTCCAGCTTGCAGGTCAGTGTTGACCTGCTGGATCATCTTGCTGATTCCAAAAGGATTTTCTTTTCATTCTCAATTTATGTTGCTAAGAATAGTCTCATATTTAGAATTGCGTGCTGGCCAGGTGTGGTGGCTCATGCTAAAGAGGCAAAAGTGTGTGGATCTCTGAGTTCGAGACCAGCCTGGTCAACAATAGTGAGTTCTATGACAGCCAGGGCTATGTAGAGAGACCCTGTCTTAAAAACAAACAAACAAAAATAAATAAGTAAAATAAAATTGTGTGCTCAATATAGTTTTCTCGGTTTTGTTTCTTTAGTTTTCTTCTTTTCTTTTCTTACTCCAGCCCAGGCTGACTTGGAAATCACTTTATAGTGCAGACTAGCCTTGATCTTAGAGAAATCCTCTCACCTCAGCCTTCCAGAGCGCTGGAGTTGGAGCCACCGTGTCTAACTTGTTTGTTTTTAAGGAGAGTTTTCAGAATTATCCAAGGAAGCGAATTCTTTTCAATAAAACAGCTTTCTCCTGACAGTCATTTGGAAGACAATGCAAACACATTTCAGAAAAATGCTTCTTTAACATCGATTTTGCATTTATCAAAGATTTTTATCTATAAATTTTCAAGATTTGGTCGAGTTGCCAAAGGGCTTTAGAACTGAAGGAGTGTAAAAGATTTGGAGGCAGTGCAGGCAGGTTTTATCCTTTCCTAGGTTCTAAAGGCCTTTCATTTGAATCACAATGCTTCATATTTGCATGTCATTGCACTATATGCACACGCATATACATGTGAATATCAGTGCGTGCAAAGACTACTTTTCACTTGCAGAGCATGCAAATGTTTCTAACCCAGGACAGAGGGAAAGTTGTTTGGACCACCTTCAAATCCTTTAAATCCTGAGCTGCTGGAAGGCTCTCTCTGGGAGGTAGTCCTCAAGGACTAGGCTGGAAAACCTGTTTGCTTCTCATCTCTTCTGCGCATGCGCGTCTCATCAGTGCAGTTCTGGACACCCTTTTACTCCGTGCTCACCGCACCCATCAATCGGTATAATTGTAACATTCACCACTCGGGGCCGGAACTGCGTCCTGCTTCTAAAGAAAGAGTGCCCCCGATTTGGGTTGATGCCTAATTGGCTTCTGTAGCCTGACATTAAGGGGAGCTGGTTTTCAGCTTTGAACCCATGAATTATCAGAGTAGCCGATAGATACATTAAGTAACAACAAAATGGTGTTGAAAGATGGAACACTGTCACCCTCTCACTCGTTCCTTCCATTGTTTACCTTTCTCTAGAATTCCACTGGTTCTCTTGTGTGTGTCCATTAAAGCCACGCTTTTGGAATGGAGGTGTAGCTCAGTGGTAGAGCTTCACCTGGGTTTGTGCTACAGCACTGGAAACACAAGTAGCCTCCCAAGCTCCTAGTGGCCTGGGAATTGACAGACGGGCAAGGGCTTTGCTTGATTGGCTGAGCCCACAGTGTACTTGCCCACTGCAGTTTTAGCCTCCAAGGATTTTCTTAGGGTTCTCTACCAACTCAGGTATGCATTAGAAAGGATTTGATTTTTTTCCCCACCTTGCGTTTTGCAGCAGGCAGATTTGTTCTTCCCATGACCAATGAGGTGAGCTCTTTCATGGTTTCCACACCTCACAGTCTCATAGCTCACCCAACCCCTTTTCAAAATTCTTAGCAGGACTAATGAGGGTGGAAACCAGGAGCTCAGGCTTGCAAGGCAAATAAATTCTCTACCCCTGAACTTCATTTCCCAGAGTGAGATTAAGCAGCTTGAGGAAGGTCACCTCACTAGCAAGAAAGAGCTGGAATTGGAACCCAGGCAATCCTAGAGTGTATATTCATAAGTAATATGTGGTATGGCTTATGTGAGAAATACTTCTTTGTTTGAAAAATTCCAAATTTTGTCTAGACATACAGCTCAGTGGGACCGTGCTTCTCTAGAATATGCAAGAACAAACAAGCAAACCCTCCGAATTTAATGTCGTGTGTTTCACCCAAGAGTACAAGACATATACATAATTCTGTGGTAATGCTGCTCCTATGACATTATTAAAAATATATTTGCATGTGTTTCGTATATTTTCAAAATATATTTACATATATTTTCCTTTACATATATTTCCAAAGGTTGCTTTTGTTTTATTTTCTTTCTTTCTTTTTCTTTTTTTTTTTTTTTTTGATTTTTCGAGACAGGGTTTCTCTGTAGCTTATTTTGGTTTTTCAAGACAGGGTTTCTCTGTATACCTCTGGCTGCCCTGGAACATAGTTTGTAGACCAGGCTGGCCTCCAACTCAGAGATCCACCTGTCTCTGCCTCCTGAGAGTGCTGGGATTAAAGGTTTGTGCCACCAAAGGTTGCTTTTTAAAACTAAATATTTTTATTAGCTTTTTGAAAATTTCTTTCAGGGCATTTTGACCATATTTGTCCCCAACTCCTTTCTTAAGTCCTCCCAGATTCACCCCCACCTCCCTACTCCCCGCCCCCCATTCATATGTTTACATTTTTTGTTTGGTTTGTTTTTGCTTTTTGTTTTTGAGACAGGGTTTCTTTCTATAGCCCTGGCTTTCCTAGATCTTTCTCTGTAGAGCAGTTTAGCCATGAATTCAGGGATCTGCCTGGCCCTCCTCTGCCTCCTGAGTGCTGGGATTAAAGGTGTGTCCATTGTCCAGCTTTTTATTTCTTAATTTAATCATCCATGAACTCTAATTTCTTCTTGTGTTTTTGATGCCATTTCCTCAATTAAAATCTATTTTTATGACAGTTTCTTTGAAAGGAGTGGTGCACAAAATCAATCCATTGTTATAAAGAATTATATTCTTACAAGTACTAACTTTTCTTTGTATTTTTCATAATAGATTTACTGAGATGTAATTTACCATACAACTTACCCACTTAAAGTCAGTGCATTTCCCATGTTGATCCAATTCTGTAACCTATCACTGTAATCAATTTTACAATTATTTTATCACTTCTAGAAAGCATCAGTTACTCTTTAGTTATCAGTCCTCCAATTCCATCAATTCCTAATCAACCTCTGATCTAATTTTTGCCACTAAATATAGCTAGCTTGAAGATTTCTTATCAATGGAAACTTAGACTATATGGCTTTTGTAAGTCTTGCCTCTTTCATTAAGCATAATCTTCCTTCTTCCCTCCCCCTCTCCTTTTTCTTTCTTACTTTTTTAAAGAGACAGTTTCCTTATTTAGTTCTGGCTGGCTTGAAATGCAATATGTATACCAGTATGGCCTTTAATTCATATAGACACAGGCCTGCCACTGTCTCTTGAGTGCCGGAGCTAAAGGTATGACCACCATTCAAGGCCTATTTTATTTTTAAAGGCCAGGTCTCTCAGTGTAGCTAAGGCTGACCTGGAACTTGGGATCCTCTGGCCTTAGCCTTCCTTTGCTGTGATTATATTCCAGCTTTTCTGTTATTTTTTTTAAATTGTAAAGTAAGGAGATATGTGTTTGCATGCAGAGAGAATCCAAATAGGAATTCACTAGATGTTTGCTAAGTTGCAGTGGATTGGCAAAGAGGCTCCAATACATGTTAGCAAAAGAGAGATTTAGCATGAATCTTGATAGAGAGTTATATGAGTTTTTCATACTGTACCTTTATTGAAGAACAATATACTATATTGTTCTGCTAGTCTAATAGCAATCTGTTTTTGATGGTTTCAATATTACCCTTTTATTTCTTCGATCTTTTCAATCATAACATTTTCAAGGGAGCACATCAATCATTTGCTGTGCTAAGTCATTTCTATTTACAGATGGTATGGCATATCTGTTGTTCAGACTGAAAAGGAAAATTACACTCACGGAATCCCATTCATCTTGTAGCAGGACCTGGGACTCACAAAGAAAGTGTAATTTTTGTCACAGTCATAGGAAACTGTCAAAAAGATGATGGCTAAAAAGCATTGCTGTTAGCTTCAGTCTGTAGGGGCTAGACAGATGGCTCAGTGGTTAAGAGCCCTGGCTGCTCTTGCAGATGGCCTGGGTTTGGTTCTCAGCACCCATACCACAGGCCTCAAAACCATTTTTAACTCCAGGCCTAGGAAACATGACACCACTTCTGGCCTCCGCTGGCTCCTGTTTGCATGTGGTGCATATACATACACTCAGGCACACAAATACATATAAAATAAATGTTAAATAAAAGAATTTCAGACTGTAAACATAATGAATTTTCTTTCAAAAGATTGTGAATATTCTTGCTGTGCTTTGGGAAGAACTGGAGCATCAAGTTGTATGTAGTTAATAACTGCATGAGAGCTATTTGGGTGAGTTTTTCTAAGTTCAGATGTCACATGGCCTGTCTGAAGGGTTGCAGACCAGATAAGTGATGCTCTGAAACCTTATTTGAATCTATGCAAGATTCTGCTTCAGGTTGAGGCAGTGACTGGTACCAGGTGGTTATTTAATAGGAGATTCTTAAATGAATACGCACATGCCTGCTTGTTTCCTTGAGCCTGTTTTTTTTTGTTTTGTTTTGTTTTGTTTTGTTTTTTTATCTTAAAATAAGACTTTGGGTTCTGGAGAGATGGCTCAGCAATTAAGAGCACTGACTTCTCTGCTAGAGGCCCTGGTTCAATTCCCAGCCCTCACATGGCAGCTCACAAACATCTGTAATTCTAGTCCCTGGTGATCTGATGGGAGCATGTGCTCTTTCCAGAAGTTCGTTTGTCATTACTCTTTAGTGTGAGCTCAGTGGCATGTGTGTGCAGAGGGTTCAGAACCAGTTTTCGTCTATCATATATGAACAGGAATCCTAGACAGAGCACAAATGGATACAAAAGAGTATCAGCATAAAATAAAAGCCCCAGGGCTGGAAATTATTGCTATTACATTTTGTGATCTAAAATAAAAATATGTCCTATAAAATGAGAAAGCTTGTACATACCAATTACTTATTTCAATGATGATTTTCTTTATGGAACTTCTTAGCTCAGTAGAACTGAAATTTCTGGAATGGTAATCTGTACTCCTATCATTGAAATAAGACCCACAAGAGCACTGAGTCTCCTCTGTAGCAACTCACCATAGAGCTGCTTGGTCTTTGAAAACTGCAAATAAGGAGACTATGGGAATGGTCTTCTACCTTGCCTTTTTACCTGTAGATTGCTTTGACATTTTGAACTAAGTACCTCTGCACAATATTTTTTCTTTGGAGAAGAAAACCCAACCATTCAACCAAACAACCAAAGGAATTCTTGATCAGATAACTATGGAGAACATTGCACATATGGCTTGTAACCTAGGAGTTATGTGTGTTTGTTATGAAATACGGCAATGCGTTTAATCTTCAAAGTTTGTCAAAGCAATCTACAGGCAAAAAGGCAAAGTTTCATAAATTTATTCGATTCTTTACTTTTTCCTAGAACATTTATCCAAAATGCTTTTGGATGGCATTTGGCCCATAGTAGTCAGGTGTGGTGGCATAGCCAGCTCTCAGGAGGCAGAGGCAGGCAGATCTCTCAGGTCAATGCTAACATAGTCTACAGAGTGTGTTCCAGGACAGCCAGGGATACACAGAGAAACCTTGTCCTAAACAATAACAGTGAAAAGAACAAAGAAAGCCCAATATGGTGGCACAAACCTGTCCTTCTAACATTTGGGAGGTAGAAGCAGGAAGATAAGACATTCAAGGTCAGCCTGGGCTACAGAAGACACCGTCCTAGATTAGAGTGAATAGAAAAGACATCTTTATGGGCTTTCAACACCTACTGTGTAAAAAGCTGGTAGGTGCTCTGAATTTCTGCAAGTTACACAATGAAAACAAGAGCATCTGACTAGATAGATGTCCCCTCCTCTTGTATGTCATTCCAAATAGATTCATTTCTGTACTTCATAGCACTTAAAAAAAATCTTTGACTTTTGGAGAGATGGCTCAGTGGTTAAGAACATTGCCTGCTCTTCCAGAGGTCCTGAGTTCAATTCCCGGCAACCACATGGTGGCTCACAACCATCTGTAATGAGGTCTGGTGCCCTCTTCTGGCCTGCAGACATACACACAGACAGAATATTGTACGCATAATAAATAAATATTAAGAAAAAAAAGGAAAAAAAAGAAAAAAAATCTTTGAATCTTTGAATTCTAACCTCATTTCCTCATTTGAGATAAAAAATTAGTGGTTGTGTACAACTTTATGATCAAGATAGCAGGGGTTGGAGGTATGGCTCAGTGGGTAATGCTGCTATTGCAGAGGACTGGGTTCAGTTCCTAGTATGCATATGGTGGTTCATAACCATCTAGAACTCTAGCTATAGGGGATCTGATGTCCTCTTCGGCATCTTCAGGCACTACATGCACAGGGTACATGTACAAACACGCAGGCAAAAAATACTTATGTACATTTAAAAAAAGCCTAAGAGCTTGACACTTCTTATGTTACTGAACTGCAAGAGATTTCCTCAACTTTGATTTTCAGTTTGTGCCTGATTGTTTACACACAAACAAGGTTTTTTTTAGAGAGATGTATTATTTTTAATTATTTGTATGTGTACTTATATGTATCGCTGTGTGAGTATGTGCGGACGAGTGCAGTACCCACATGGATCCAGAGGCTTTGGATCCCTTGGAGCTGGAGTTGCAGGCAGTTGGGAGGTGGGAACAAATTTGAGTCATCTGTCAGAGCACAAGCAGCCCTTTTAGGTTTTGCCATATGGTTCATGTAAGAAGACTGCATGGTTTTTATTTGTAATGAAGCACTTGACCAGCTTCATGTCAAAGGTGTTTTTGCTCAGCATGGAAGATGTTGTAATGTGAATTTCGTCCAGCACTGTTATCAAGATTTTTTTAAAAAATTGTTTGTTTTTTTGTTACTTTGAAACAAGCCGAGAGTGGCCTCAAACTTGATGGAGTCAAAAATGACTTGCATTTTCCTATACTCCTTCCTCCTCCTGAGTGAGTGCTGAACGGGATTACAAATGGGTGTCAAGACGCCTGGTGTATGTGTTGCTGGGCATGGGTCTCAGGGCTTCATGTGTACTAGGCAAGCATGCTATCAACTGAACCATGTCTCCAATATTTCCTATGCTTTGAAATGAAAGAGTTTAAGGGTTCTGCGAGAGAGGCATTATATATCTTTTTCACTTTTGTATCATGGAAGGAAATCTGCAAAGAAATGTAAGAGCCTCAGGTCCAAACAGGGTGCACCTCAGCATCATGACTTTCTCTTTTATATTTTAGAATCTAAAGAATCTAGTGTTCTCCACTTCCTTGTTTTTAGCAACAGTCTTACCTTGTCCACTGTGGATGCTCAGGGTCAGCCATCTGTCTTCTCTTACCTTTGCATTGTTAGTTCCACTCCCTTTAGTCGATTGCTAATCTAGACTATTTTTTTTTAAAGTGGTAGCATCTCTTTTTACCCTCAACCTATCCTTTTTCATTAGTATGAAAACCCTATTTTATAGGATGGCATTTTAGGTCTCAAAAATAAGAGTGTATTTTCATTGTGTATGTGATTTTCGACAGTGTTGGCTCTCCTAGAATATGGGGTACATTGGAAAGTATCTGCTATATGGCCCTAAAATGGAGGACATGAAGGGAAGGATACATGAGTCACTTGCTCAAGGCTACAGAGCATCTCAGTGGCAGAGATAAAATGAAACCATGGTCTTCCTATTATCAGCCTGTAGCCTTTTGTTTTATGGCCAAGGCCAATTTTTAATGTGTATATCTAAACTGTGGAGTAATAAATTTTATAGTTCTTCAAGATTCTGAATGGTACAGGAATGATCAGGCAGCATATGTATTATTTCCAGTTTGCCATCTGAGATGAAATTCATCAATTTATTTTAATAAATATTCTTGCTATTCAAATCAGAAGAGAAATCTGGGTTTCTTTTGTAGGGATGCTTCTATGTTCTAATGCTGTTTGTTGTGAGAGAAGGTCAATCTCCTTATGTAGCATTGGCTGGCCTAGAACTCACTGTGTAGACCAGGCTGGCTTTGAACTCAGAGACTAGTCACCTGCCTATACCTCCCAGTGCAGGGATTATTGGCATGTGTCACCACACTTCTAGTGTTCTTTTATTCACACCATTACTACTTCAGAAGCATGTGAGGACAGAGGAATATCTAGGCTATTCCAGAAGATATAGTTCTTCTACCATATCTCCATGTCTAAAGATGTCAATGTGTGACTGTTATAAACATTATTTTATTGGGGCCACCACAGTGTTGAAAGAATTATTTCATATGCTAATGTGTATGCTTTGGCTTGGGATATACCAGGAATCTAAAGCTATATAAATCTATATGTATATACATAATATATTAATTACAAGACAATTTTAAGAATTAATTTTTATGTTCTGAAAAATCACATTTTTAAAGAAAGGTTAGCACATATTTATGTATTTACTTCGCACAATGCATGTGTAGAGGTCAGAAGACAACTTTCAACTTACAGGAGCAGCTTCTCTCCTGCTACCGTTTGGGTCCCAGGGACCAAACTCAGGTTGTCAGGCTAGCTGTGTGGCCATTTTGTGGACCCTCAATCATATGTTTTTAATGAGTTGTATTTTATGAAAATAAATATACCAATTAATTATGTTTCCAATTGGGTAGGTCATTCTGTAAGATAGGATGTTCTGCAGCTTTGTCAATTCTTTTGAGGAGTCTTGTTCTTGATAAAGTACATCTATATGCAATGATTTCAGGAGCACTAGGAAGGCTGTATCATCAGCCTGACACCACCAAGTGTGAGCACTTTGAAGGTCCTTTATATCAGAAAGCGAGTGGAAAATATGGCTTCAGTAAGAGATGTGAAACCACAGGCATTAAATCAGCAGTCCAAAATACCCTAGTTCAATGACCTATTTTCTTTTAAAAAGTTATCCTTGTTCATGGACTGTAGGCAGATAATGGACTTTTAGTTTTGATCCCTGTAGTGTTTGGTAGATTTGGACATTGTGAGCTAGCATTTAAGATCTAGGGCAACTAAAATGACTATATGAAATAATGCAGGGAAAAATGGAGTGAAAAAATGCCACTGTTAATTAGGAGCCTACTGTTATGTGAGCTGTTTCAAGTTACAGTTCACTACCCCTTGTTAGGTAGGTATTATGATGCCCAGGTTACAGTGGAGGAAACTGCGCCTCAATGACCTGCCTGTCTTAAGTTTTATATAGCTACTACGTGCAGTCAATGGGATTTGAATCCAGGTCTTTCTCATTCAGGAACACTGTACTATTAATCTTCCTAAATTAGGGTTAATAATACCTACCTTGGGATATTTTAAGGATCCAAATGATTTTTATTTTTTTGACGATTTTTTTTATTATGTATACAACATTCTGCCTCCATGTATGCCTGCAAGCCAGAGGAGGGTGCCAGATCTCATTACAGATGGTTGTGAGCCACCATGTGGTTGCTGGGAATTGAACTCAGGGCCTCTGGAAGAGCAGCCAGTGCTCTTAACCACTGAGTCATCTCTCAAGCCACCTTCCAAATGATTTATATAAGAACCCCAAGTATGTGTTGTAATTACAAAGTTCTATGGAATGAAACCTCACCATATGGAAGGCAGTCTGCTGCAGCGTGTGCATGGCTCCTCTTTAAAGAAGCCGGGCTGTTTTTACCTTGTTCTTAGTTTGCTCATGAGTGAGAGTAGTTTTTGTTCCAGGCTTAGATCCTGAAAAGTGGGCCGTTGGTTCTATATACTCTGTGATGGCATAAAGAGCATGACTCTCTTTCCCTGTAGCTGAGCGAGGAAAGAGGAGACAACTGCTCATCCGTCTGTACACACACATCTCTAAGGGCCTCAGTGTTCTTTTGGGCACAATGAGAATTTCTGTATGCTTCTAGCTACATTTTAACAGTGGTGTTGTTTGATCTCTTGTTTGTCATAGAAACTGGGCTCCTCCTCCAGTTAAAGGACATCAATCATTTCTTAATGCAAGACATTGCCTTCCTGTCTGGTAAGCAAGCTATCATTTATTTAAGGGCAGATAAATGTATGAACTGGTCAACAGAGTTCATTTGAGACTTATATAAATAACTTGTTATCCATATCTATATATACACATATACAAATGTACATACGCAATTGAAAGTGTTTTAATAATCATATGTTGGGCATCTAGTTACTAAACAAGTGGAAACTCAGATTAATTAAGGACTTTTCAACAGTTTTAAATATGTCATTAAGATCAATCTTACTTGGGGGCTGGAGAGATGGCTCAGAGGTTAAGAGCATTGCCTGCTCTTCCAAAGGTCCTGAGTTCAATTCTCAGCAACCACATGGTGGCTCACAACCATCTGTAATGGGGTCTGGTGCCCTCTTCTGGCCTGCAGGCATACACACAGACAGAATATTGTATACATAATAAATAAATACATATTTAAAAAATAGATCAATCTTACCAGTCTTGTACTTTTAACTTTTAAACTAAGTCTTTAGATACCCATAATGGGAGAATGCATGTGTCTTAGAAGGGTGTGATCTAGATCTAGCTAGCTAGCTACCTACCTACCTAGAGGCGGAGTCTCATTATGTAGTGTTGGCTGGCCTGGAACTCGCTCTGTAAATGAGGCTGGCCTTAAGCTCATAGAGAATAATCTGCCTCTGCTTCTCAGTTTCTGGGATTAAAAGTTCATGCCAGCACACTTATCCCTTTATCATTTTCTACTTACTATTTTTGTGTGTTTGGGTGTTTTTTCTATATGGATGTCTGTGTACCACATACATGAGGTGCCTGCAGAAGAAGGCATCAGATCTCCTGGAACTGGACCTACAGATAGTTTTGAGCTGCCACATGGGTTCTGAGTAGCAGCCCAGGGTCCTCTGGAAGAGCTGCCAGTGCTCCTAACTACTGAACCATAATCTTTCTAGACCCTAATTCTTTTTCTTAGTAATGGTGCCCAAACCTAAAACATAAGGCATTGGGTGATGCAGAGAATGAGACTGGATTCAGTCTTTACAAATATAAGAGTAATGCAATTTAGGTTTCAAAACATAAAACAGGGAAAGACAAAGTAACTTGGTTACTGTGTGCAGTCCTGGAGTACCCTGGGAGGGACACACACAGACACACAGACACACACAGACACACAGACACAGACACACACACACACACACACACACACACATTGGATTTAGCAGTTTAGTAGTTTCTGGCTGAATATAGGAAACTGCTACTCTATCATAGTAAATTTAGCTGTGTGTTAGGTTTGCTATTATGGTTGTCAATGTTTCCCAGACAGTGGCAGAATTCTCACGCCTCAGGTACTTTTGCTTTACTCAAGTGTTCTACCATTGAGCCACACTTCCAGTCCTCTGTGTTGCCTAAATTATGTTCTACATGGAACCATCCTTGGTGCTTGCTGCCCCCATCCACACCCATCTCACTTTTCCTGCATGCTCAGCATTTTTGTGATTGTTTAAAGAAATGCTTCTGCTTACACTTTCTTTTGAAGGAAATGCTTCCAATGGACAAACATGATTAATACCCTCCAATTTAGAATCTAAAAATCTTTTTTTAATTACAGATGTACTCTCGTATAGTACATGAAGTTGCACAATGGTAATAAGTTTAATAGATTAAAATTTAGTAGATTAATAAGTTAGTGATAATTGATCCTTAGAGGATCCATGTATCATTTCCATTGATAAGTGATGTTTGCTTAAATCATACAAGTGCCCCACCCCCTCAAGCTTGTTGAGAAAGAGAGAAGGGAAGAGAGGTGAGGGAAGGGAAGATAAGGGGATGTCCTAGTTTGCTTTTCTTTTTTTGGGGTTTATTCGAGACAAGGTTTCTCTGTGGCTTTGGAGCCTATCCTGGAACTAGCTCTTGTAGACCAGGCTGGTCTCGAACTCACAGAGATCTGCCTGCCTCTGCCTCCCAAGTGCTGGGATTAAAGGTGTGTACCACCACTGCCTGGCTCCTAGTTTGCTTTCTATTGCTGTGATAAACACCATGACTAAAAGCAACTGGGAAGATATGATGACTATTCTTGGTTCAGTTCTTTTCCTATAGAGAACCCTGACTGATACATGAGATTTATTTGGTTTACAAGACTTAATCTCAGGTTCATCCTTAAGAGAAGTCACGGCAGTTATTCAAGCAGGAGAAGAGCCAGTAACCATAGGGGAAACTGCTTATTAGCTTGCTCTCCAAGACTTGCTCATATTGCTTTCTTTAACAACCTGAATCACCTGGCTAGGGTGGCACTGCCCACATTAGGGCTGGAATCTCCCACATCAATCAATCATTAATCAAAAAATGTCCCACAGATGTGCCCACAGGCCAATCTCATGGAGGCAGTTTCTTAACTAAGAGTCCCTCTTTCCAGGTATCTCTTTTTTGTGTCAAGTGGAAAAAGAGTAACTGGCACAGAGGGAGAGGGAGAGAGGGAGAGAGGGAAGGAGGGAGGGAGGGAGAGAGAGAGAGAGAGAGAGAGAGAGAGAGAGAGAGAGAGAGAGAGAGAGAGACGCTTTTAACTGCTGAGCCATTTCTCCAGCCCATAAGCCCCTGTAGTCAAGCCAAGCCAATCTTCCTTTCTTCCTTTCTTCCTTTCTTCCTTCCTTCCTTCCTTCCTTCCTTCCTTCCTTCCTTCCTTCCTTCCTTCCTTCCTTCCTTCCTTTTTCTTCTTTCTTTCTTTGTCTTTTTCAAGGCAGGGTCTCACTGTATAGCTCTGGCTGTCCTGGAATTCACTTTGTAGACCAGGCTGGCCTCGAATTCACAGTGGTTCACTTGGCTCTGCCTCCAGAGTGCTGTGATTAAAGGCGTGTGCCACTATGCCCAGCTCTCCTGAACGTTTTATGTCTAGTGATATTCCTGGTTCTGGAATCTAGTTTGCCTAATATTAGATGGTATAACAGGATAGATTTCTGCCTCTTTCCACTTTACCAGCTATAGTAAGAAGCACGTGTTACCATATTTATTTTGATTCTGGATGATCTACCACCACACCTCAAGCTTGGATGGACAGCACTTGGCCAACCAGGCTATCAATTCCACTCCTGATTTTTGAACTTTAACTATAACACTTAAATCATTTTCCTTCCTGCTTACCATGACTCATTTTGCTCGGTTTTATGAAGTTTTCCATTGTCAATTTCTCATTTGGAATTTCGGATCACAAACCTAGTGTACACTGTGGTTTCATAATTTTGGTTGTTCAACTTAGCAGATCATCTGTTTCTTCAGCCATATTTATTATGCATACCACATGAAATTTTCTTCTTACTTGTTTATTCATTTTGTCCTCTTTGTTTTTATTTCTTGTTTTGCTTTTATTTTAGGAACCACTTTGCTAGCTTTTTATTATTGTTGTTTTGGTTTATATGGAAATTGTGATTCTCATAAAACTCTTGATTACTTCAGTCTCCTAATCATCCTTTTTATTTATTATGAACATGATTGTTATTTGATTTTTTTCAAGATAGGTTTCTGATGGGGGAAGACTCTTCTGTTTTGTGTTAATTTCATTGGTTAAATAAAGAGACTGCCTTGGCCCTTTAATAGGACATAAAATTAGGTAGGCGGAGTAAACAGAACAGAATGCTGGGAGAAAGAAACTGAGTCAAGGAGTCGCCATGATTCTCCTACCAGACACAGACGCAGGTTAAGATCTTCCTTGGTGAGAGACCTCGTGGTGTTACAGGGATATTAGAAATGGGTTAGATCGATATGTAAGAGCTAGCCAGTAAGAGGCTGAAACTAATGGGCCAGGCAGTTTCTTTATTTAACCAATGAAACAACAGATAGAAAGATGACCCTCCTCCAATAGGTTTCTTCTTGTAGCCCTGACTGTCCTGGAACTTGCTCTGTAGACCAGGCTAGACTCAAACTCATAGAGATCCACTGGCCACTACCTCTAAGTGCTGAGACTAAAGGTGTGCACCACCTTCACCCAGCCTAATCATCCTCTTTAAATCTGAAAATCCTTATTTTTGTTTTGTCATATAAATTGATAATTTGTTTAATTTGCTTTATGTTAGGTGGCCGGGGAAGGGACAATGCTTGGATCATTACATTTCCAGAAAACTGTAACTTCAGATGCATTCCAGAGGATGTAATCTCAAAAGTGCTCAACTACTTGACATCTATCGCAAGGTATGGTATTTCATTACATTCAAAAACTCTTGTTTCATATCAAATACATACTTGAATGGTATAAGAGGAAGGTTGCTTGTTAGTATAGTTCTTATTGTTATTGTGAATAGTAAATAAACATCACCTAATGTATATAAATATAACAAAAGAGGAGGCTGACAGCTACTTAAATTCTTCAATTCTGTTTTGTTTGTCCATTTGTTTTATTTTTTGAGACAGGGTTTCTTCCTTTTTTGGTTTTTCAAGATATGGTTCCTCTGTAGCTTTGGAGCCTGTCCTGTAACTAGCTCTGTAGACCAGGCTGGCCTTGAACTCACAGAGATTCGCCTGTCTCTGCATCCTGAGTGCTAGGATTAAAAGTGTGCACCACCAATGCCCAGCCAAGACAGGGCTTTTCTGTGTAGTCCTGGCTGTCCTGGATCTCACTCTGTAGACCAGTTTTGCCTCAAACTCACAGGTATCTGCCCGCCTCTGCCTCCAGAGTGCTGGGATTGAAAACCTGTGCCACCACCACCTGCCTAAATTCTAAGTATATTTAAAAATATACTGTAAAATATAGGCTGAAGATGCAAAATACATCCTGAGGAGAAAATATATAAATATGCCGAGGAACTATGTAAGTAGATTAATACTCTAGAAGTTCTGGCCCTCACAAAGTATGGCAATCATCTATAAAAGAATACTTTACTAGCCAAGAGTGAAGAAAGCCATTTTTCTCTTTGTCCAAGGATTACATACAGAAGTGGTGTTGGGGGAACTACTAGGCAGGATAATATGATTATAAAATCACTTGGCACTAGTGTATGTTAAAATGAAAAAAGTAAAAGCTTCCTTAGGGGGTATGGAGAGATTTCTCAACAGTAAGAGCACTTGTTGCATAATCGTTAGGGCCATTTATCAGATCCCAGCCTCCACATAACAATCCAGGTTTCTCACACAGCAGATATGAGCAGGTAGAACAGGAGAATCACTGGGGCTTTTGGGTCTCCAGCTTAGTCAAGAAAATGTGAGCCCCACATTTAGGGAAAGGACCTCACCTCAAAAGAATAGGTAGAGAGGGAAAGAGGAAGATACCTAATTCTCTCTCTCTCTCTCTCTCTCTCTCTCTCTCTCTCTCTCTCTCTCTCTCTCCACACACACACACTCCCTTTGAGATTATATTTATGTTGAATATAATCTATCTGTCTATCTATCTATCTATCTATCTATCTATCTATCTATCTATCTATCTATCTTTTATGATCTATCTATCTGACAGGACCATACTTTGTAGACCCGGCTGGCTGGCTGGCTGGCCTGTCTAGACTTCCCTATGTACTTCCTTTTGTAGACCAGACTGGCCTCACATTGACAGAGATCCGCCTACTTCTTTTTCCAGAGTGCTGGCATTAAAGGCCTGTGTCACCATACCCAGCCAAGATAAAATTTTAAAGGAGGCAGTTTTCATTTAGAATAAATGAAATATATTCATTTCTCTAAAGAATAGAAACATAATTTACTGGAAGAGTCTTATGAACAAAAATTGAGCTCTAAAAGAGTAAAATTTTTATTGTACCCATTGAGAATTAAAAGTATTGTTAGGGCAAATCAAAGTTATATTATCCATTAAACTGCCTTCCCTCAAACTCAAACAGCAGGCTGTAGTGGAAAACAATATATTTAACCATATATATTTTCAAGTGAACAAAAAGATCATTGATAGATTACTGTGTGAAGTTAAGCTTGATGTAATGAAAGGCAGAGGGTGTTCAGTTTTCTTCCCACCAATATTTCAAGATTCTAAATTAATTTTCCTAATCCTTCTTTGTGATATAACCTTTTCCTATTTCATTTTCATATGTATGCATGTGTTTTTGTGTGAATGAACGCCATGTCTGTGTGTGTGCCTGTGGAAGCCAGGAAAGGACATGGATTCCTTGGACTCGGAGTTACAGGTTATTGTGAGTCCCTATGTAGGTACTGGAAATCAAACTCAGGACCTCTGTAAGAGGAGCAAGTACTCTTAACCTCTGAGCCACCTCTCCAGCCACCTCATTTTCCTATTTAAAAGACTGAAGTTAGTACTGAAAAAGAAAGTTTAAATATAGGGGAATATAGATTTAAAATAACTTTTAAAGAGTGCTTTTTGGGGTTTAATTTGAGATCTAGCTCTCCTGGAATTCACTCTGTAGACCAAGCTGACTTCAAATTCACAGAGATTCACCTGACTCAGCCTCCCTGAGTGCTGGGATTAAAGACATATAACACTACTTCTTGGCTAAGATAGCACTTCCAAAGCTAAACTTTTCTTCAAGTAAACATTAACTGTAAAATAGTCATAAATAAAGACACATATAACAAATAAGAGTTCTTACTGACAAAAATTATTATTTCTTATCTTGTAGACAAAATGGATCTGACTCCCGATTTACTATTATTCTGGATCGCAGATTGGATACATGGTCTTCCCTCAAAATTTCCCTCCAGAAAATCTCAGTAAGTACTCTACAGAAATTTCTTCTTTACTTATACTTTGCCTTTTGAAAATATGGATTATTTTGATATTGATGGAGACAATAAATGTTGATATTGATATAGTGAGAAGGGAAAGTAGTAAGGTTTGTGGTCTGAAGTAAAGAACTCAGACAGGTCTCAGTGAAGAACTTGAGACCCCACTAGAAGTCCTCGTGGGAAGAATGAGGAATTGATGGTTCAAATTATAAGTGAGCAAAGACTTGTGGTTCTCTATGACTTCCAGAGGAAGGCATATATTTTATGGGATTTTTTGGAAAATGGAGGTATCTATGTTGTATACCTATGACACATAGAAAATTGTGAAGAAAAAATTTCAAGCAGTAGTTCAGTTGGTATTCTAAGCACTCAGAGATAAGCCCTCCCATCTTTTTTCTTCTCAAATATTTATTGTTTATTTCTGGCAAAAATCTAGTATATTAGTATATTATTAGTAGTATATTTGTTATCTCTTGTCAGCTCCTGTGGCCTGAAGTTCTCTGTCTCCTGACTGACTCAGAGGCTACTTCCACCAGAAGAAGTCTATTTACTTACAAAGGCATGACAAATATTGAGGTTGTTGAAGTTCTGAGTCATTACTGTTTTGCTATATTGTTTGTTGACAAACATAAAAGCATACTAACACTTAGAGCCAGATATAGTAGCAAAGTGAATAAGATCATCCATTTCATATCCATCATGAGTTATTCCTTATTTGGGGGCCATTTAGTAGGGGTTTTCTTTTATTTGTTTATAACAGGTATTTAATCATAAATAGTACATCCTAATTTCTTTTACTTTTGCTAATATAAAACTTTCTGAAAGCAGAAGGGCTCATGACTCTGGTCGGTAGTCTACCAGAGCAGAGAAGTAATAGCGGCAGGAACATGAAGCAGCTGATCACAATATATTCTTAGGCAGAAGAACAGAGAAATGAGTGTGTACATGCTAGTGCACAGCTCACTTTCTGTGCCTTGCGAATGGTGCCACCCATAGTGGGCAGGTCTTCCTGCCTCAGTGAACACAATTAAGATAATCCCCCACAGACATCTTCCAGAGGCCCATCTCCCAGGTGATTTTAGATTTTTGTCAAGTTAACACTTAGCACTAACCATCACACAGTGAAGAGAGCCTAAAAGTCAAACAAAGTACTAAAATAAAATAACAATACTGACTGTAGCTCTGTCGGTAGAGTGTTTGCCTACAAAGCACTGGGTTCCATCCGTAGCACTACACGAATCGGGTATGGTGGTACATACTACTCAGGAGGCAGAGGCAGGAGGATAGACAGTTCAAGGACATATTCAGTTACATAGTGAATTTAAAACCAGTCTGGGCTATATGAGACCACGTCTCAAACAATAACTACAGAAAGGCCTTCATGAGTGCATTTTTTCTGCTCTAAAGCATTCATAGTTCTAAGTATGATTGATAATCCTTTTTCTTGATTAAGAGACCCATGTAAAAAGCTGTGGAAACAGGACAATCAGTGAGACTTGCTGGCGGGTAGTCTAGTTCCAGGCCCTGGGACAGAGTCTGTCTCAATGGAGAAAGGCAAGAGTGACAGAACAGGAGACTGAACAGCTTTTGGTTTCTGTGCATGCACATGGGTATACGAACACACATACACACACCACACACACACACACATACACTTATACTCACTGTATTAGTTATTTTTGTTGTTGTTGCTGTAATAAGACACTTCAACCAGAGCAACTTGTAGAACAAAGTTTATTTGGGTTTATGGTTTCAGAAGGATAAGAGCCATCATGACACGGAATCCTGCAGCAAGTGGCAGGCATGGTGGCAGGAAGCAGATGCTGAGAACTCGCATCCTGAGCTGCAAGCATGGAGAGGAGAGAGCAGTTGGAAATGAGTCTTTAAACTCTTGCTGGGCGGTGGTGGTGCACGCCTTTAATAACCAGCACTTGGGAGGCAAGAGGCAGAGGCTGACAGATCTCTGTGAGTTCGAGGCCAGCCTGGTCTACAGAGCTAGTTCCAGGACAGCTAGGGATGTTATACAGAGAAACCCTGTCTCAACCTCCCCCACTCAAAAACAAAAAGAAAAGGAAAAGGAGAGAGCAGTTGGAAATGACGAGTCTTTAAACTTTCAAAGTCCATCTCCAGTGACATTCTTCCTCCAAGAAGGCCATACCTATTAAATATCCCTATACAATGCCACCAATGGAGGATCAAGTGTCCAAATAAAAAGCCTATGAGTCTATGGGGGGACATTCTCATTCAAATCACCACACACAAAACAAAATTGCTCTGGAGATGCAGTTTGGTAGATGTTTATTTTTAATATTTTATCTTCTTTCTTTCTAAAGATATATTTCATTTTAATTATGTATGTATGTGAATATGTGAGTGTTGGTGCCCAAGTAGTCCAAAAGAAGATGTTGGATCCCTTGGAACTGGAGTTATAAGTAGTTGTGGATCACCAGACATGGGTGCTGGTAATCATATACATGGGTCCTCAGGAGAGAAGTTAGTGTTTTTTGTGGTCTATTATGCTAACATTTGCCATTTTTCTTCTGGTCCTGGGGAGAGAACCTAGGGCCTCATGTGTATTACCACTGCCTTATATCCCCACGTGGTTTATTACTTTCAGTGAGATAAGTATCTGTGTACATGTATGCCTGCAGGCCAGAGGAGGGCGCCAGACCCCATTACAGATGGTTGTGAGCCACCATGTAGTTGCTGGGAATTGAACTCAGGACCTTTGGAAGAGCAGGCAATGCTCTTAACTGCTGAGCCATCTCTCCAGCCCCCTCAGTGAGATAACTGTAAAGTTCAGTGTGAAGACCTTAACTTACAGCTTACAATGCCTGAAATATAATCTCATTTTTCTCATATCACTAATCATAATTGTCTATGTGTTAACATATTGTCTACCCATGATAGTGTGCTAAGTATATAGGAGAAACATGTAAGATTTTCTGTTTGGGAATGGTGTATTTTAGATGAGACAATGTTCAATACTAAGCCAGATCGCTTAGTTCATTGATTTTTTTTTACTCCTTTTATTACTAAAAATAAAATAGTAGATGTATAAAATAAAATAGAAAAACATATAGCTTCCAAAATAAATGAAAGAAGGCGGGTTAGGCTTCATAATTAATGAGAGAAGAATTTGAAATTATTGCTAGTTGACCTATGATAATTGTACAAATGGGACTGGAGAGATGGCTCAACAATTACGAGCACTTGCTGCTCTTGCAGAGAGGACCCAGGTTCACTTCTCAGCATCTACATGGTGGTTCACAACCATCTGAAACTCCAGTTCCAGGGGATTTGACCTCTCTCCTAACCTCTGTGGGCTCTTGCCTGCATGTGGCACATAGACATATACTCAGGCTCACACATATATGCCTAGGATAAAATAAATATTAGAATAATTGTGGCCAGACCTGGTGGTTCAAGCCTTTACACCCAGAATTTGGGAGACAGAGGCAGGCAGATCTCTGAGTTCGTGGCCAGTCTAGTTTATAGAATGAGTTCCAGGACAGACAGGGCTACACACAGAAACCTTGTCTTAAAAAAACAAAAGGAAAACTTGTATATATTAATGGGGTAAAACGTGATGCTTTCACACACACACACACACACACACACACACACACACACACACACACACACATATAGTGTAGTGACATGTCTATCACATCAAACATTTATCATTTCTTTGTGGTAAAAACATTCAAAATGCTCTCTTTAGCTATTTGTGGGAAGGTTAATTTGAGGGAGAATCTTCTCCATCTTAAAAAGTTTGCGTGCATATTCTCTTCTTTCAAGATTATCAGGATACAGCTTCATAAACTGTAACACTTCTCAACCCTTAAGCCCAGAATAGAATGTAGTAATACAATATAGAATTGAAGTTTAAGTCTCAGAGCAGTGCAGGACAAGAGGACAAGGTATCAGTGAGTACTACCTTCACAACGAATCTTAGCATTCCACCTTAAAAAATCTAACTACGCAGAGGCAAGCCAGTCCCATCCGGACTGTTCCTGAGGAGGAGAGCTCTTTTTTTTCTCTCTCCCTCCACTATTAGGACCTGCCTGATCTTCTTGAATAGTCCAGCACAAGCTAATCCACAAGGCTCAATCAGGCTAAGTAGTTGGGGGACTGTGTCAACTCTGAATCACAATGAGCAGCAGGGAAGGACCTGTCAGCTGACTAATCAGGGCTAGTGGATTTTTTTTGCAGCTCTGCCGCGGTGGTAATGGAAGCAGCCGTAGCTTTGTTTGATAGAGATTTTTGGCTGCTGCTTTTAAATACCACCCAAGAAGCAGCTCGTATTTCATCAATGTTGCATTGACAATCGGAAAAGAAGAGTGTAATTGTGTATAGGCGAGATGGCAGAAGCAAATCCCCCGAGAGGCAAGATGAGGTTCAGAAGGAATGCGGTAAGGGCTCTGCCTGCAGTCCTGGAAAGCCTATTCCCAAGTTCAAGTGCAGGGATGCTGCAGCATGGTGCTACAGCACAAACTGCTGAGTGGGGCTTTTAAGGACAGATGGGGAGAATGGACTCTTGTATTTTCGTGAACTGCATTGATGTGATTACTGTGAGACCGGCCTAGGGTAATTTAAGGAAAAGAGGTAGAATATCGCTTCAAAATCTCAATGTCATCAAGTTTATCAGAGAGCATTGCTGGTCATGTTATTTGTTTAAGAGTGTATTAGCAATTTAGAATGGTTTGCCTGCATAGCTTTAAATAACCAGTTAAAAGAATACCTAAAAAAAGGGTTTATGGTGTTTTGTTTTGTTTTTTTTTGGACACTGGTAAATAGAGTGTGATATCCTGGATGGGTCTGGAGGCAATTTCACCACGACTTAAAAAGGCAGCCGCTTAGCTGTGACTTTAAAAGTGGAAGCATTTAAGCATCTGTAATGATAGGAAATTTTTGTAGTTTCAGGTCTTTTATAAATGTGCACTTTCAAGGGGCAAAATTCTACCCATTACCAACTGTTAGAAGGGACAGGAAAGTGGCTTGTTTTCCAGCATACGCTACAATTTTCAAGTTCCTCCTTTGCTTACTTTCCATAAACTTTCCTATCTACTCATTCATTCATTCATATATCCATATTCTAAATTACTCAGAAAATTTCTTCCATAATCTTCAGATTTGTTTTAGAGGAATGTTGAAATAACCCAGGCTAATTTATTATCAAGCCATTCATCCACAGGTCATTAAGTGTCACCTTAAAAAAAAACCCAACAGATTGTTATTCTTATTGTTGACTTAAGATAGAAACTTGCCTGTTCAAGTATTGAGGTAACATACACAAAAGTGAAAAGCTAAATATTACCTATAAAAAATAAATTAAAATCCAATCGAGGACAAGGAAAGAAAAGAATTGCATTGTTGCTGAGTGACAGCAAATGCTAATAGTTGAACGATTTTTCTAATAAGCATTTTAGCTTAGAATGTTCTTTAACAATTACGTTTATTTTGATAAAGTTATGTATTCAGTCCTACACATGATTTTACATTATGAGAATACATACTTGTGTCAAACTTTAACAACCAATTTATAATACATGTAAAGTGTGTGTATGTGTGTTTGCAATATTGTATGGAACTGACATTCACGGTTTTAGTAGCAAAGGTGCCTTGACTTCACCTTTTGGAACGTTCCTAATTCCTTTCTGTGCATACATATTTTCTCAACACTAAACTTTTATGTACACACACTTTAATACACACACAGATACAGCACCCAGGTAGTAACTGAATAGATGTATCTTCACTGTGCTCCCTGTGACTCCAGTCTCAATGGTAAATATATAATAGCTCTTGACTAAAGACACTCTCAGTCCAGGAGAGAGGAAAAGTATATCTGTAAATATTTGTTTCAAAAGAACTTCAGGCTAGACGTGGGGAAGGCCTGCCATGGCAGATGTCATTTGTTTGCACCTTAAGTCACTACATGTGTTTTTCTTACCTTTCTCTGAATTTTCCCCATGATTTTTATTTCCCTCAAATGAATTACTTTAAGTGGCCTGCTAGGAGCAGGTATCTAAAAATGCAATTGATTGGATTGATTCTGAAGCCTAGAGCTCGAGTGGTAGGAAAATTTGTTTTGTTTGACTTGAGTGAAGGATTTGGGCCCTTAGTTAGTGACAAAATGGCTTAATTGGGAAGGACTTTTGGATTTGGACTGATTCTGGAGGCTGTGGTAGGCCTAACAAGAAGGCCTGGTAGAATGCAAAGTCTCAAGAGAGGATTAAACTGATTACCTGGTGGAAATTGAAAGATTCACTGAGCAGTAAGGAGGGGATTAGAAGAGATACATGTGATAAAAGGGAAAAACCACAAGGAATTGGTATTGCTTAGGACTATCCTCTTCCCCAGGGCTCTTGGCAAGTTGCCGGGCAACACTCGAGGGCACTCATACGTTCTGTACAATTGAGAGTGCGGACAGGGTTAGGATAGGGGAGATAATTAAAGCAGCTCTTGCCATAGGAAACTCCTCCCTATAGCTCCGTGTCATGGGGTTTTCCCATGCCATCATATACTGTCATGATATTAGCTTTCTCTTACCTTTGCTCCAAGCCTTCTCTCTGTGCCTCCTGTTCCCCCACCCAACTTCTGCTAGCTATAAAGTCAGAACAGGATGAATCTATTCCCTTTGATCCTGCTAATGAGCCTCCCTGCTATAGAAAAAAGCCCATAGCTCACTCTCATTTGGTCCTTTCAGCTTCCCTTTCTCTCTCCTCAGTGACAGGTCATGCAGGTCAACTCTTCCTGGCATCCACAGTTCTCATTTCATGGGCTACAGGATGCTCAATTGTTTTCCATAACTTCAAAAATTGTTAACTGGTCCCATTTTGTAGAGTCAAATGAATTCATTTCTAAATTGCAAAGAGTAAATCTGCATGTATATGAAAGGTTAAGTGTAGATAAAAAGCTATTTATGACCCAGAAAGGCCTAGTACCGCTGTTTCCCCACTGTGCTTCATTTCTCACGCTGTAAGAAGGGATAATACCTACTGTGATACCATAGTAGGAAAGCTGAATCGAGCAGTGTGTGTAACAAGTCGGTCATGTAGGTAATCCCTTTCCGTCAAAGGTCCTTAATAATATTGTCTTTCTTTGGCTGAAAGGTTAAGAGAGAAATGCTGTAGGAATAGAAACAGCACAGTTTGAACATTTCTAACGAAATACCTAGAGAGCTAGAGCTATGGCTCAGTGGTGACGAGCGCCTGCTGCTCTTCCTTAGTACGCCTGGCTTTGGTTTCCAGCACCTACATAGCGCCTCACAACCATTTGTAATTTCAGTCCTGAGGAATCTTTTTTTTTTGTTTTGGTTTTTCGAGACAGGGTTTCTCTGTGGCTTTGGAGCCTGTCCTGGAACTAGCTCTGTAGACCAGGCTGGTCTCGAACTCACAGAGATCTGCCTGCCTCTGCCTCCCGAGTGCTGGGATTAAAGGTGTGCGCCACCATCGCCCGGCTAGTCCTGAGGAATCTTATTTCTTCTTCTAGCCTTTGGAGACAAGAGGCATGCACACGGTACATAGACATACATGCAGGCAAAATGCCCACATGACTTTTTTTTTTAAGAAGAAGAAATAGCTAGCCATCCCATAGGATGAGTGAATTGCCTCCCTGAAAGTATCACAAAAAGAATATTAAATAACTTTACTTTCAGGGCTTTAATAGTTAAGTGGCATATCAGGTTTATGTCTTGGTGAAGACCATGTACCTAGGCAGTCCTGGGGCTGGTATATGAGTCAAGGACAAGACCATCTGTTCTTTAGGAGGGGAAGATAATAGAGAATACATTTTGGGTCTGTTCTCTTTAACATTAACCAGGAAGAGCTGCTGCAGAAGGCAGGTTTGGGGCTGTGAGCAGTGAGTGGTTGGGCACATGAGTCCAAGTTCCGTAACAGTGGGCAGCTTGTTCTAGTTACAGGTATGTGCCCTTAGGTAGCTGCTTGTTGGAATCTCAAAGGATAGAGAGAAATGTCTGCAAGAAACTCAAAAGTAGTGCTGAGTCTTCTCAAGCAGTCTTTCTTTGGTTTTTATTTTTTTAAAAGAAGAAACAAAAAGACTGACCTATGTTATGACGACTTCTCTTTGCTGTTCTGACAAGTTCTTGAAAATGATTCATGGATTTAGAATGTAGAGCTTAATTTTGGAGAAAATAGAAATTGTGCCTTTTCATGTTTATATAACCATAGAGATTAGATATTCTTAAAGCATTTAGAAATGCTGTATTACTAAACTCAAACATCACAGCTCAGTGGTCATGTTCTGTGATTGCTGTGCTCTGCATATCTGTTATGATATGCTGTTTGATTTTTTATTAAATTGCTCATTTAACATGTATTACCTGGAAATTCTTAGATATAAACTTTTTTGTATAGAGAATAAAATACTTTGGCTACCTTCATACATACACACACATATCCACATAAACATGGACAAATTAATCTTTTTTGGACAACATACTCTTAATCTGCATGGTTTGTCAATTTAAATTTTCTACAGATGTCTCTATTCCATATAGATTCTCATGTGAAGCAAAGAAAGGAGAGTGAATATATATTATTCATATTGACCCATGTTCAGATATATGAATGTTTTCATTTAGTGATTGTAGCCCACAGATGTGTTTTGTTTATACTCTACAATGTTTTCACAAAATTATAGTCTGTTCCCCCCTCTTTAAAAATAGGGATTTTGCCAGGCATGGTGGTGCACACCTTGAATTCCAGCACTAAGAAGGCAGAGACAGCCAGATCTCTGAATTTGAGGCCATCTTGATCTAGCTAGGTTAGCTAGAAGTGACCTTGTCTCAAATAAAAAAAAAACCCAAAACAACAAAACAAAACAACCCCCCCCCAAAGACCCCAAAAAGCAACAACTAATCAACCAACCTACTAACCAACTAATCAACAGAAACCATAGCAAAACCTAGAGTCGTGGAGCAATGATAATCACAACTAGTTGTTTTTGACACAGCGTCCTAGTAAGCAGCTCAAGCTGACCTAGAATGTTAGCCCAGGATGGACTCCTGAGTGCTCGCATTATAGACATGAGCCACCATACCAAGCACAACTGGGGAGCTTTAACTTTCCATCTGAGATACTTGTGAAAGTCCACAAATATTTAAGTGATAATGAATATTACACTGAACTGAATTTGATAGTCATGGGTAGGTAAATGAAGAATACAATATTAAATTAATGCATTAAACAATGATTGTAAATAGTCATAAATTAGGGGCTGGAGAAATGGCTCGGTACTTAAGGGCACTTGCTGTTTTTTTTTTTTTTTTTTTGGGTCTGAGTTCAGTTCATAGCAAGCATGTCAGATGGTTCACAGCCTGCTGGAAACTCCAATTCCAGAGGATCTGATAACCTCTTTCAGTCTCTTTGGGCTCCTACACGTGTATTAACACACACACACACACACACACACACACACGCACACACACACACACGCGTGCGTGCACACATACTCACTCAAACACATACTTAAATACAATATAAAATAAATAGACTTAAATTGGATGGCTATCCAACTCTTAATTCTCCCAAGGGGCCATTTTTCAGTTAACCCTCCCATCATTTGAGAAGCCATTCTCTCTGCTATTATTCTACATGCTGGTTCCAAATGCATTTCTAGTATCCACTAGTCCCTGAGGATTAGAAACGTGAAGTTCTGCTTAGGATTTTTTCAGTATAGTGCTGATGTAAAGGAACTTCCTAAACATCATTTTAAAGGGAAATGTACATTCAAAATATGAGTAGTTCCTTTACTGCTTATAGAGTTACACTTGTGGTGTTTTTCACTACAGAATGATTCTGAAATTATGCTAAGCAATAGCTAATCTCATTTATGCAGCTACTCAACAAATGAGTCGCATTAAGTAGTTCATCTGATTTACCAGTTATTTGTTTTATGAAATGGAAGCATAACAGTTCAGACGAGGCATTTTAGTTATATCTTCCATGTTCACAGGCAAGTCAAATGCAGTGAGTTTTTAATCCTAGATTGTCCTAATCAGCCATGAACAGGTGCTTGCAAATTGTCCCGTACAAAGTGAATTTCCAACCTTATGCAAATACTTTTCACAGACCCTCTATTTTCAGCTTATGTTTCTGTTGTTACATGCTGGTCAATGAACCTGTGACCTCATGCCTGCTAGCAGAGCACCATACATTCCCAGCACATACACTCTTTAAGAAACAAGCAACCAAGCAAAAATTACATATAAAGCAGGTATATTTTAATAGACTTTTCTTTCAGGACTTCTCTAAGCTTCAAGGGTGCAAGGGTAGGACTATTAATATTTATTAAAGGCTTATCCTGAGACTCATACTCACAGTGAACATTATTAAAACACTCTGCTAAGTTCTTAATGTGAAGAGGTGCTATTTCCATCTTCATTTAACAGCTGGAGAAACTGAGTACAGTGAACAGAATAATCAATTTCTATATGTCTATGACCCAATTCCCCAAACCTATGAATAGGCTATGGTAAAAGGATGGACGTGATGTGATGAAGAATCTTGAGGAGGCTAGGATTGTAGCCCAGTTGGTAGACTGCCTGTTTAGCATGCACAACATCCTGGTTACACTCAGAGCTGCAACTTGAAATAGATGTGGTAGCACATGCCTTTATTAGGGAGTTAGAGGCAGGAGGATCAGAAGTTTGAGGCACAAAATTCAAAGCCAATTTGGGATACACAAGACTCTGTCATTGATAATAAAAGTAGTGTTGAGATTGGGAGATTATCCCAAATTTTCAAGGTAGGACTTGTATAATCACAAGGATCTTTATTATCAAAAGAGAGAGGAATTGTGGTTTAGCTCAGTAGTAGAGATCTTATCTTGCATGTGTGAGGCCTTGGGTTCTATCCTGAGTATCATAAAAAAAAAGGAAAGGAAGTGAAGAAAACTTCAGAGAAGAGGGAATGACAGAAGCTGAGGTCAAAACAATTGCAAGGCCATAAACCAAAGAGGTGATGGGCAGTCCCTAGAAACTGAAAATGTCAAGGTAATAGATTCTTATCTAGAGCATGGAGAAGGAAAGCAGCCTGGAATGAATGCCTTGCTTTTAGTCCAGTGATGCTAATCTTGGCCTTCTGACCCCCAGAAGCACAGCAGTGAATAGTGTTGCCTTATAGCAGCAGTAAGAAACTTGTACTCAGAGATTTTATCAAGTATCCAACAGAATTAAAACCCTAGTTGACCTGAAAAACTAGACTCTATCAACAAGAAAAATTTGGAGAAACATAAAGGGGATGGTACAAGAATCAGTTTACAGTTCAGTCCATAAACCGTGCATGAGGAAGAAGTGAGGATTTGGTAATATCTAGCCTAAATGGTAGCAAATGCCTACCAGCATACTTCCTTTATGTTGAGGAGGAACAGGAAGTGGAAGTGGTGAGCACTGTAGTGAACAAAAGAGTGTCCAAAAATGGGGTACTAAGCAGTCAGCCTCAGGCAAGTGTTATCAGGTTGGGAAAATGGGCCCAAGTGCTGTCCAGTCTTTGATTTTTCAAGAGAAACAAGAAATCAAGTCTCTACCCAATACATGTGTTTTTATTTTATTTCATTTTTAAATATTTTATATATTTTAATTGTGTGTGTGCGTGCATGTGTATATGTGTGTGTGTGTGTGTGCGTGCATACACAGACCAGAGTCCCTGGAACTTGAGTTATAGACACCTGTAAGATGTTTGATATGGATGGTGAGGACTGAACTTAGGTCCTTTGGGAGAACAGCCAGTGCTCTTAATCATTGAGCCAGTTTTTTCTTTTCTCTCCTCTCCTCTCCCCTCCCTCTCTTCCCTCTCCTCTCCTCTCCCCTCCCTTTCTTCCCTCTCCTTTCCTCTCCTCCCCTCTCCTCTCCCCTCTCTCTCCCCCTTTGTTCCATCCTCCTCTCATCTCTCTCTCCCTTCCCCCTCTCTTTTTAGACAGGGTCTCACTATATAGCTCTGAGTGGTCTGGAGCTTCCTAAGTAGATCAAGCTGGCCTTAAAGTTTTTTGAAGATTTTGTTTTTATGTTTATGAGTGTCAGAAACTACTTCTGTGCACCACGTGCATGCAGTACTGCAGGACCTTAGGAGGACAGAAGAAGATGACAGATCCCTTGGGACTGGACTTACAAATGGTTGTGAGCCATCTGACTTAAGTGCTGGAAACCAGATTTTGGTCCTCCGGAAATGTAACCAGTGCTTTTTCCCACTGACTTATTTGCCAGTCCTGAGATTTAGGTTTTGTATCAATAATGTTATTATTTTCTTTTTTTATAGACTTTATTGTTTAGAGTACCTTTAACTGCAGAACTAAATTGAACAGGGGTACAAGAAGTTCTCATAAACTCATTGTTGATTTTGTTTTTGTAGCTTTGTTCAATCGCAGGTACTGTATTATTCTTAAAATGAGTATACTTGAAACATTTCTGTATAGTTTGCTTTGCTATACTTTAATGTTCCCTCTTGATGTTGATGACTGCACTCCCAAATGAGACCTTTTCTCTCTCCTTCCCTACGGAGAGCTATCTTTTTTTTATTAAATTTTTTATTCATTTTACATACCAACCACAGTTCCCTCTTCCTCCCCTCCTCCCTCTCTCCCTTCCACTCTTCCTCCTACTCCACCCCCATCCACTCCTCAGAAAAGGTAAGGCCTCCCACAGGGAGTCAACAAAGCCTGGCAAGTTGTTAAGTTGAGCAGGACCAATCCCCTCCCCCCTGCATCAAGGCTGAGAAAGGCCTTCTAAAATGCCTAGCAATAATGGAGAGAGTATCTGACTGGCCTTCTCCTGAGATGAGATTGGTGACTACCCTAGTTGTCACCCTAGAACCTTCATTTAGTAACTGATGGAAGCAGATGCAGAGAACTGTCTTATAGAAATCATGAGAATGCCTTCCTGGCTCTTCCAAACACAGCATCTATAGAAAAAAAAAAAACAGAATCTTGCGTTCCTTCATAAAGCATGCTTATTTTTTTGTTCCCATCTGGGTTACTCAAATCTCAAACCTTGGAATGGATTTCACTGAGTCCCTCTATCTCATCAAGTACACTTAATCATTATGATTAAATGATGCTACTTCCTGGATTTTGCCATGACTCTTGCTACTTTTGCTCTGGTTGAGGATCTGACTGTTGGATTACTGTACCTTTCTACAAGGCCGCCGCAAATCTGGTTCTCCTTGTATCTGAATTCGGTTCTTTCTCAAGGCTCATGAGATCTAAGAGGACGTGGCTAGGATTGTAGTGCCATGGTAGGGCACTTGTATTTAGCTTTGGGTTTAATTCCTAGAACCACATCAAATTTTAAAATAAAATAAAATATGTCTGACCATGGTGCTCTAGTACTCAAAAGATTGATTTCCTTAACTTCTAAGGGGGAAAACATCAGACTAGCTCCTGTTATGGTTTTTGTCTGCCTCTCCAACATCTTGTCCCTTCGTAGTCCTTTTCCTCTACCTTTCTTGATAGGGCATCTTCAAGAGGTGGGGTAGTTCAATGACTAAGGCCAGTATAAGACAAGGCTTAGTATAAGACAAGGCTTCATAGGTTATGCTTAAGCACACTCTGAGCTTCACCTTATTTGTAAAAAGGGCAACTTAACTCATTCACTGAACTATGGTAAAGTGGACCTATAAGGACTGGCTAAATATTTGACATAGAGTACACATTTAATATGTGGTGATATAATATTGGGCCATGCTGTTTCTTTTTATAGCCAATCTTGCATTGTAGTCCCTGTTCTTTTGTTTTGGAATTTCTTTCCGTAGCAAGTATTTTTCACTGCTGTGATGGTTGGTGTTATCATTTATGAAGAGATGATGGGGTACTGGTCCCACAAGGGGCAGCAGGGGTCACCCAAGTCCTTGGTGGGTCTCCTGGCTGGTGGCCTGAGGCCTTGGTGGGAGAGAAACAGATAGATATGCCAGGAAGAGAGAGCTGAACTATAAAGTTTATTTTATATGGAGGGAAAAAGGGAGAGAAGGGGAGAAGGAGGAGGAGAAGAGAGAGAGTCTGAAGCTACCTCTCTAGAAGGAGAGAGAGAAAGGGGGGGAGGTATTTGCTTTGGTGGAAGTGGGCGGGGCTTGTCTTTTAAAGGGACAGGGTACCCAGGTGACAGACCAGACCAAGAGATTACAGTTGGCCTTGTCAATTTGACACAATCTGTAATCCTCTAGGAAGAGGGTCTCAATGAGGAATTATAAAGATCCTGTTGACGTATGGAAGACTGTTTTGATCGTCAATGGGGGAAAACCATGCTCACTTTAGACACCACTATCCCCTTGGCAGCTGATTCTGAACTGTTTAAGAGAGGAGAAGGTGAGCTGAGTACCAAGCCCTTAGGTGCATCCATTTCTTCTCTGTGCTTGACTGTGAATGTGAGCAGTTCCCGCATATTCTTTTGGCTTTGAGTTCTTCACATGATGGACTGTATAACCTGGCATTATAAACTGAACTCTAACCCCACATCACTTTTAGTCAGAATACTTATCACAGCTACAGAACTAAAAGCTAGAACTGCCCTACTATGTGCCAGACTTTTTTTTTTCTAGAAGCTGGGGAAATACTGAAAAAATTTGGATGTCATTTTGATTCAATTAATTTCTCTTTTTTCTTAAAGGCTATTTGGTCCTCTCATGTTTCATAACTTTTGTGATATTGTTTCCTGTGTATATTATTCTAATTCTTTTATTTTTTGGCTTACCATGCTGTGTTGATTACTAATAAACTCAGTTATTAAACTGTCATTTTCTTGGAAGGGACAGCATTTAATTAATTTGTGTATTCTCAATGCCTGTATGTGCTTGATAATCTTTTATTTAAATGCATGGAGTGTTCACATAGCAATGAAAATAAGACTTCCTTGGATAAAAACAAAAACGTGATTTTATGGTACAGTTTACATCAGTTGTTTAGTATAGATAGATAATATTTTAGCTCCCTTTGCTTTTTTTCGGTTATCCCAAGGACTTGCCTCCTTATTCTGTTTTTAAATTTTCTTATAAAATTTATTATTATTATGGTGTGTATGTGCATAATATGTGTTTGTATGTGAGGCACTGGCAACTCTGTGGAGTCAGTTCTCTCCTTCCAACTTCATGTGGGTTCTGGGGATGGAACTCAGGTCACCAGGCTTGCATAGCAAATGCCTTTACCTACTGAGCCATTTGGCTGCTCCATTATCTGTTTTCATTTTTACAGGAAATAAATACAATTTGACTTCAAATTCAGCAATTTTGTGACATAAAGGCAGGAACATAAACCAATGGAGTGGAACAGAACCCAGAAATTTATTTTCAACCAGTTTTCATCAAAAAGAACCAAGGGCATATATAATAAATGGTAGTGGAGATGTACATATATGAACAAAACTAGCTTCCTATCTTTCAACATTAAAAAATAAATCAAATTGGATCAAGCACCTAAATACAAAATCTCAAAACTATGAAACTATTAACACTCGCAAAAAATATAGGAAGCATTCTTAAATGAAATGGTATCACTGAAACATATATATATATATATATATATATATATATATATATATATATATATATATATATATATATATAAAACTGGCTTGAAACCAGTTTTAGGGGGTTCGAGTCCTTCCTTTCTTATTTTACTTTAACAAAAGTGGGTTCTTCAGATCTGTGCTGTATTTATAAATATGGGCCCCAAAGCATAAGATAAATAGGCAAACAGGATTAAATTAATGAAAAGAACTTCTGTACAAAAAGGAAACAATAAACACAATGCAGGGATAGTCTACATAACAGAAATAATATTTTTAAACTGTTTGTTCATTAAGGGGTTAATACCTAGAGTATTAAAAAAAAACAACCTCAATAGCCAAACAAAACAAAAACCTCCCTGTCTAATTAAAAATTGGTAAATGGTATGAATAACATTTCTTAAAAGAAGTTTTACAAATATCAAACAGGTGTATATACATGATCAGCATCACAAATCACAATACGGCTAGAATGGCTAACATGCAAAAGACCAAAAGTAGCATGCTGACAAAGATGAAGACAGGAGAGCTGCCTTGTACATGGTAGGAATGAGAATCAGTATCATTATTGGAGAACAGTTTCTTCACAAAAATTGGGAATGCAATTAGCATATAATCCAACAATCTCACTGATGTCCAAAGAAATTAAAATGAGTATCGTAAAGGAATGCCTGCATATCCATGTTGATTGCAACATTATCAATAATAGGCAGTGTGTGGAACCATGCAACATATCCATCCATGGATTAAAAGATAAACTGTTGAGGACTGGAGAGATGGCTGAGAGGTTGAGAGCACTGGCTGCTCTTCCAGAGGTCCTGAGTTCAATTCCCAGCACCCACATGGTGGCTTACAATCACCTATATTGAGATCTGGTGTCTTCTTCTGGCATGCAGGCAGACATGTAGGCAGAGTACTGTATGCATAATAAATAAATCTTTAAAAATGTATACATGCTATAAAACTATGACATAGCATCCATTGTTTTTGATAACATGGATGGAACTGGAGATGGAAATGTTATTGAGTAAAATGAGCCAGGCACAGAAAAACAGCCAGTTTCATATTTTCCCTCATTGGTAGAAGCTACGAAAGCTGATCACTTGGAAATGGAACATAGACTAGGAGTCTCTTAGTATAGGGAGGGGAAGGGAGAGACAGAGAGACATAATGAGGCTGATATTAGGTGCACAGTTAAAGAGGAGGAAGTAGTTCTGGTGTCCTATGAGGCAGGGTTAATTTCACTCTGTAATTATGAGATAAGTAGAAGAGTTTGAAAGTTCCTGATACAGAAATGCTAATGTTTGGGGTGAAAGATATGCTAATTAATGATGTGATCATCACATATTATATGTATGTATCAAATTATAGTCGTTTCTGACAAGAATAAGCCTAATATTAATATATCAATTAAAAAGAAAGAAAACATCAGAAACAGTAAACTAATTTCAAGATACAGCTTTAGAGCCTAATTCTTTGCAGGTTAGGATCTGCTTGTGTCCTGTTAGAAAATTCCACACTGGCAACATTATAAGGATAGCCCAATAGCCCTATGTCATTCTTATGTCTATTTCCATGTTTTCAGATATTATCATCAGTCACTTAAACAGGTTGGCCTTTTATTGACTTCTGTAACTTTGAAGTTTGCTTCCTCCAATGACATGTCTTCTGATTTGTGCTCAGTTGGGAGTTTGTTGTGTCAATTGTGTCCCAGCTCACTCTTTTGTTCTTTCTTGCTATAGGCCTCTTTCCCCGGGAGCTTACACTTAGTCCTGGTTTTACGCCCTACCAGTTTTCTTCAGAGGACTTTCACGGACATTGGATTTCGATTTAGCCAGGAGGATTTTATGGTGAAACTACCAGTAAGATTATTGCTTGACTCTCTGGTCCTCCTAATGCTTATGTGTTCTGTATCTTATACTGTTTGTTTTGCATGTGTCCATGTAACACTTAAGTAAAATTTGTCTCTCAAAAATTCAATTCTGAAATGTCTTTCAGCCATCTGCTTCTACTATTAAAAAGGACTAGTTCAGGCAACTTATAACAAGGCAATGCCTTTTGAAAAATATGTGTTATATGTTATAGATGTATGTATATATCTGTGTGTACACTTAGGAATTTTTATTTTCTGTGAACATTATATGGTTTATATATCTGAAACACCATGATCCTTAGCTAGCCCGGAGTACCATGGTTTTTATTTTGAAAATAAGTCTTTGCTAGGTTTTATTGTTTTAAATAGAGTGCTCATAAAATTTAATACCTGAATTGTAACTTACTACGTAAAGTCCTTTTGCTGTGTTCTGAGCACAGAAATTCTGTGTGTGTGTGTGTGTGCATGTGCGCGTGTGCACACATTTGCATGTATATGTGTGTTCAAGATTGCTCATTAATAATGAAACCTTTTAGATAAAGAAGAATTAGGGTGTTTGGGTTTCTGTAGAAGCTAATATTGGTTGATAGAAATGTTCTGTAAATAAAAACTGTTGTTATCTGAAGATGGTTAATGCATCCAGGGGAGGGGCATGCACAGGAAAGAACTGCTTGAAGTTTTTAAACTGGATGATTCTCTGCTAAGTGTTTACTGAAATTCCTTTTGCAGTCTGATGGAGGGCTGTCATGAAGGGCAGTTAACAGTGTCTTTCTTGCTTATTTACATAGGTTGTTATGCTGAGCTCAGTTAGTGATTTGCTGACATACATTGATGACAAGCAATTAACCCCTGAGTTAGGCGGCACCTTGCAGTACTGCCACAGTGAATGGATCATCTTCAGAAATGTATGTTGCTTCTGCCCTTACTGTAGAGCCTATCCTTCATTCTATCTAGAAATTTTCCTACTTGGGAAAAGCAATATTGGGTCTCCTACTTTTCAAATACATATATCATTCAACATTTTTGGTTTTCTTTTCAAAGATATTTCTAGAAATGATGAAGAGTCACTAAGGATGGCAACTGAAGGAGAGACCTAAGGAAAAAGCAGAGGAATCTCTGCCTACCCCTTCCTGTGATCATGTAGAAAAAAAGAAACAAAGGCTTTGGGTTCAAATCCTAGCACTTAGATCTTGGACAATATATATCACCTCTCCAAGTCTTTTTTCTATCTACAAAATGAGATTGATAATATGTTACCTAATAGGGATCTTGGGAGATAATGAATACAAAATGACTCGCTGCTTGGTATATGGAGATCCTCAGAAAGTGCAAGTATATTCATTGCAGCCTAGTGGCACTCCCAAAGTTATTAGATTTGTCAGAGGTAAGGGCTGTGGCCTCCCACGTAGAATAAAGCCTGTGATTTAAGTGTCTTGACTTACAATCTCACGATATGAGAACTCTTCTGAAGAAAATAATGATAACCAATAAACCAGGGTCACATTTCCTAGTCCTCATTCAAACCGTGTGTTTGGTAGGTTCATTCAGCAATTCAGGTGTTGAACCATTAAGAGTGAGCAGTGCCTTGCCTTAAATGAAAGAGCAAATCTCTTGAAATACCTGCCAAACAGATGGTTTATATTGTGTCTGCATTGCCCCTGTGTTCCCGTGAGGCACTGATTTTGGAAACAAAATAGTGCAGCCTTCTTTGCCATTTTAGAGCAACAGCACCTTTGGGATAACAACTTCAGATCTTTGGCAGTACCTGCAATGAACTATTGTGACCACTTGCTTTCCGGCTCCTTCGATCATCATGTTTTGTGGAGTGCTGATCACAAACACTAATAAATGTTGATTGACATTGCTGGTCTCATGTCTCTTTAGAAGTGAACTTATTAGAAAGCAGTTTTGTTAAGTGCTGAGTTTGCTAAGGGAACTGATGTTCAAGGCCATACAGCAAAGTACTCAGCACATGGCATCTTTTAGAAAGAGTTTCTGTGAGTGTCCAGGGACTGAGTCCAGATATGTAGAAATACACATTCAAAGATTTCAAGTCTGCTTTTTAGTCTCTTGGGGGTTTAGATGCAGAGTTAGCAGCATTAATTGTCAGGGGTAGTGCCAATGTTTCCTAGTAAAGTTTGTAGCATACATGTCTGTTGTCTATTCCCATATATAGAGCAATACACATTACTGATCAAATTTTGGTATGTTAAGAGTTTCCATCAAAGATCCTCTGGCTTTTTACAGGCTATAGAAAAGTTCGCTCTTACAGTGAAGGAAGTGGCTCAGATGTTGCAATCCTTTGGAACAGAGCTTGCTGAGACAGAGCTACCAGAAGATATTCCTGCAATACAGGAGATTCTGGCAGTTCGTGCTGAGAGGTATCAGATGTTGAAGGTATGTCTGTTTAGAACACACAGATTTTACCCTATTATCCTGCTCCTTGAAGTCTTTTTGTGTTGAATTAAGAATGGAATCCAGGGCCTCCTGAGTGTTAGGCAAAATCTGTCACTAAATTGCAATCCTATGTCCTTGGTGGTTTGTGAGCTAGGTTCTCACTATGTAGCTCAGGGTGACCTAGAAATCACTATATAGCGCAAGGTGACCTCAGTCTTGGAATCCTTTTCTCTCAACCTCCTGAGTTATGGGGTTACAGGTATGCACCATCACATCCTGCCATGTGGTATTTATTGTTTCAGGAAGGAGTTTAATGTGTTCGTTTTACATAGGGAAGAGGGAAGGTACATTCAAAATATTTTTTCTTTTATTTTGACTTTATATGTTTCGGTATTTTGCTTCTATGTATGTCAGTACCCCACATGTGAGCCTAGTGCCTATAGATACCAGAAGAAGGCATCGGATCCCCTGAAACTGGAGTTTAGGTGATTGCCTGCTACCATGTGGGTGCTAAGAGCTGAACCTGGGTCCTCCACAAGAGATGCTTGTGCATCTCTTGAGACATCTTTCCAATTCCCCCCACCCCCCCAGGGGGAATTGACTTTGTTCTACTTAGTTCTGCCTTCAGTAGAAGAGGAGCAGTTCTGGCAGTTTGACTTTTAGAGGCACTTTCCTCAAAATGCAGGAAAATTTGGTCAAGGGAAATCAGACAGCTGAGTGTAGTATTTGTCTCCCTCACCCATAAAATGCATGTTGGGTTCCTTGTCAGTTTTAAGTTCTATATCAGGTGCAATGTTTAAATGAAGATGTGAGAAACCAAATGTTTGCATCATAATCTAGAAGCAAAACCCGGTATGCAATATGATGATGCTAACGATGATTCATGATTATTTTGTAGTTGTTCTTTGAGACAGACTTTCTTGTAGCCTAGACTGATTTTAAGCACACAGCTGTGGGTGTCCTTGAACTACTGATTCTCATGCTTTCACCAGGTATAAGCATGTGATACCACTCATGGCTTGGCTTGCACAACTAATTTTTATGCAGCTGTAGGGATGATGTAATGAGAGAAATATGTAGTATACATGCAATAGATTTTTAGCACATAGTTGTGGTTTATTAATATTAGTGTGATTTTTCTTTATTTATTATTTCTTTTGGTGCTGGGAATTAAACTTAGGGCCTCATATCTTTTCCTTTCTACCACACTACCTATTCTTTATGCCAAATATCTGCTCATAACTTTGTAAGTTGTTTTGACCCTTCGAAGGAAATCTTGGCTCATTCAGATATCTGATGAACATCTGTGTTTATAGATGTCCCAAGCATGTGCTTACTTAAACTCACATGTGAACTAAAATAAGATTTAAGTCACAAAGTGATTGGTAATAATGATTATTAAGAAACATATGTGATTTTTTTCTGAATATGCATTAAATATGCTTTGTAACTTTACGATTTCTGATATTGTAGTTGTTATTGTGTTAATATGGTTTGATCTGAGCACATTAAAAATATTATCAGAATAGAACAAGATTGGTTAGAACTTTCTAACCAATACTGTCTGTAGCAAGAAGCTCAAAACAGCATGATTGGTGCTTCTGTCTGTAATGTCTAATTTGCCAGCTGGGGACTCCAGTCTGTTTGTAAGATAGTAGCTTCTTTGAAGCTGACATTTGCGTGAGTGTTTATGCCCTGTGTTTGCCAGTGCATGTGTGTGGAGGCCGGAAGATGTTATTCTTTCTCATTTGACATCCACTTTGCCTTTGTTTGTTATTTTGTTTCATAATGTATATGGATGGTTTGCTTGCCTGTTGTCTGTGCACCATACTTATGCAATGCCCATGGAGGCGAGAAGAGTGTGTCAGATCCCCTGGAACTAGAGTTGTAGACAGTTGTGAACCCCCATGTGGGTGCTAGGAGTTGAACCCAGGTCCTTTGGAAGAGTAGTCAGTGCTCTTAACCACTGAACCATCTTCCCAGCTTCCTACCTTGTTTTCTGGGACAGGGTCTCTTAGTAGCCTGGAACTATGTAGGCTCTGTTGGCTGACCAGTGAGCCTCAGGGATCTGCTTAGATCTACCTCCCTGGCACACATATTCTAAATGTACACCATCACACCTGTTTTTTTTTTAAATAAGTGTTTTGGATATTGAACTCAGGCCTTCGTGCTTCAGAGGTAAGCATTTTAAGCAACTGAGTCATCTCCCTGGCCACAGAGCCTCACACTTGCAGATTCTGTGGTCCTGAAATACTGTGAAAGCAAAGGCTGTGCTAGAATTGCTTGTATCTCCTGTGCTATATACATCCTCTCTATCTGTATATTCCCTTCAAATCCGTCATCTTGGGTTACTAACTGGTTGACATATCCTGTTGTTCCTTTATATAGAATGACTTAACAGCTGTAACCAAAGAAGGAAAAATTCTGCTCATGAACCTGAAAGTGCCTAACACTGGAGAAACTGTCAGTTCAAGTCTTGAACGTCCTCAGCACATCAGCGGTGACTGGCAAACTATTAATAAGTACGCGCTCCCTTCTTTGAAAATGTACTTATATTTTCAAACTAGGAATTTTACATTGTTTGTTGCTGTTAGGTATGAAAGTATTTCTGGACCTCTGGAAGTCTGGGAACTTCTTCTCGGGTTGGTCTGCAGACATTAGTTTGCTTGCAGAGTTACGTTCCCCAGACATTGATTTTTCTCTGCCTGAGCCAAGTGTCATAATGTCATAGACTATTTTTGCCTATAATTATTTTTTTTTGAGAAAAGATCTCACTATGTAGCTCTGGCTGGCCTGAAATTCCATATAAACTGGACTGGACTTAAACTTCCAGAGCTCTGCATCCCGTTGCCTCCTAAGTATTAGATTAAAGGTGTGTGCCACTAGGCTTGGCCTTTGCCTATAATTCATTCATTCATTCATTCATTCATTCACTAACTCTTTATTGTTTTTATGGAGAAAGTATTTATTTTGGCTTACAGTTTCAGAGATTTCAATCTCTGCTCACTTGACCCTGTCACTTTGGGCCCATGGCAGAACAGTATATCATGTTGGTGGGAAGTGTTTAAAATCTTAAGGAGCTGACCAGGTTTAGCTGCATACCTGGCCCACAAATGGTTATTTTTAAATAATTCTTTGCCTTTTGTTTGTTAAGATTGCTGACTCAAGTGCACGATATGGAAACTGCTTTTGATGGATTTTGGGAGAAACATCAGCTAAAAATGGAGCAGTATCTGCAACTGTGGAATTTTGAGCAAGACTTTCAAGAGGTCAGTTGAAACAGTTCTTTCGTTGTGATGGAGGCCCTTATTCATGAGTGTTAGAAGGCCAGGCTTTCAGCATGCCAGTTTCCATCCTGGGGAGAATAAAGGAGACGAGTTCCTTGGCTTGGAACAAAGGAAAGCTCTGCTAGCATCCAAGCCTTCATTTCTTCCACTGGGACAAAGCACTGACGTGTCGAGTGTGACAGGGTCAGAGTCTTTCTCTACTTTCATGTTCATCCTTCAAACATTTTCAATACAAAGTGCTTTCAGGCTATAAGATATTTTTCCAAGGAAACAATGCCCATTGATCTTTAGATACCACATGCCATAGGGATGGTTATTTTCTACTAAATGCTTTATTCTTTTCTTATAGTAAGAATACTGTTTTACAGAATTGTAGTTATCAGAATCACTACATTCAACGACAGTACAAGGCCCTTATATTATCTGTCATCCTTATTCTAATTCCGTCAGGACGACTGAGCAGCCTTTGGGTATATACCCAAAAGTGATATTACTGGGTCTTGAGGAAGGTTGTTTCCTAATTTTATGAGAAATCGTCACACTGACATCCAAAGGAGCTGTACCAGCTTGCATTCCCACCAGCAATGCAGGAGTGTTCCCTTTTCCCACAACGTCTCCAGCATAAGTTGTCATCAGTGTTTTTGATCCTGGCCATCCTGACAGGTGTAAGATGGAATCTCAGCGTTGTTTTGATTTGCATTTCTCTAAAGACTAAAGATGTTGAGCATTTCCTTAAGTGTCTTTCATCCACTTTAGATTCCTCTGTTGAGAGTTCTCTGTTTAGGTCTGTACTCCATTTTTATTGATTATTTTTTCTTTTGATGACCAATATCTTGAGGTCTTTGTATATTTTGGAGATCAGACCTCTGTCTGATGTGGGGTTGGTGAAGATCTTTTCCCATTCTGTAGGCTTCCGTTTGGTCTGGTTGACCATGTCCTTTGCTTTACAGAAGCTTCTCAGTTTTAGGAGGTCACAAGTATTAATTGTTTCTCTCAGTGTCTGTGCTACTGGGGTTATATTAAGAAGTAGTCTTTTGTGCCAATACTTCCCACTATCTCTTCTATAAGGTTCATTGTGGCTGGCTTTATGTTGAGGTCTTTGATCCATTTGGACTTGAGTTTTGTGCATGGTGATAGATATGGGTCTATTTTCATTTTTCTACATGTTGAAATCCAGTTATGCCAGCACTACTTGTTAAATATGCTTTCTTTTTCCCATTTGATATTTTTTACTTATTTTTCAAAAATCAGGTGTTCATAGGTGTGTGGATTAATATCCGATTCTTCTATTTGATTCCATTGGTCATCATGTCTGTTTTTATGCCAATACCAGGCTGTTTTCAGTACTGTAGCTCTGATTTAGAACATTTTTAGATTTAAAAAAAAATTTACATTGTTAATATTTTGAAAAATATAGTCCAATTTAGAAGTACAATTTGTTCATCTTGAGTTTGTTTAATGTGTTTTCGCGATGAGATTGTCTACGTAGACAACTAGAATAGTGCAGAAGTGAAGTGCTCTTTTCAGGGTGTCACATCTAGAGGTTAGAAATATCCACTTATCCCGCTTTGCTGGTGCGGATTTGGATTAACCAGTGCGAGCACTGTTGGGTTTCTTCACTGCTTCACAGCTCTTTCTCTCCTTGTAGCCAGTAGTAAGTATGTGGGGAGAAGATGTAAAGTCTCTGCTTTCCTCTTCGGATTTGTCCATAGAGTGCACAGCGTTGTCTGTAGAGCATCTGGTGATTCTTTTCTGACTCAGTCTTTTTTCTGGCAGCCTTCAGTGATAATCTTTCCATATTTATTTATCTACCATAGGAACTTCGATAAAGCAGGCTTTCCCTTCTCATTCATTTATTTGATGCATATATTTCTAGAATTTTCATGGCTTATGATTTTTGCTATTGTCTGTGTGTTGTATTCTCTCTCTCTCTCTTGTGCGTGGTTTTGAGGGCAGAGGTCACAAGGAAGTATGTCTGCTATATATGTCTGCACATGTACACAGTGATCTTATATATAATTAAGTATGTATGGATATCTAAGAGGCTATAACTTAACAGATTACATTTATTTCTGTGAGCAAAATAGCTGAACATATTTCCTATATGTCTAATTTTCTCCTATTGGCGTTCTTGTTTAATAGCATTTCTTATGTAACTGATCATTGCTAAAGGTGAATTCTTTTTTTCTCCTTTTTAAATTTATCTATTAATTTTATATCCCACCTGCAGCCTCTCTCCCCATCCTCCCCTTCCAGTCCCTCTCTCCCAGTGCCCCGTTTTGCCCCCAAACCACTCCTCTTCCATCTTCATACAGCAAAGGGAAGGCTTCTAATGAGTATCAATAAAACATGGCATATCAAGTTGCAGTAAGATTAATCATAAAGGTGAATTCTTAATAATTCACATGCTTTTAAAACCTTTATATCTTCCTTGTAGGTTATGACTAAAATTGAACTTGTATTAAATCAACAAAGAGAACTCAGTGATGCAACAGGGAACTTAACTCAGATAAAACAAAGACTTAAAAAAATAGAGAACTTGGATGAAAAATCTCAGGTAAGATTACATTTTAGTATTTTCTCTGTTTATGTTTTACTGGGGCATCATATACATGCTTATTATAGTTAACCTGTCATAAGTATATAGTTGACACAGTGATACTAGCCTAAATCCATTTTTATTTTATTATTTTTTAAAATATTTATTTATTTATTGTTTATACAATATTCTGTCTGTGTGTATGGCCAGAAGAGGGCATCAGACCCCATTACAGATGGTTGTGAGCCACCATGTGGTTGGCGGGAATTGAACTCAGGACCTTTGGAAGAGCAGGCAATGCTCTTAACCTCTGAGCCATCTCTCCAGCCTAAATCTATTTTTAAGTGTGGCCCTAGGATAACATTGCAGATGCATCATGTAGTTGTATACAATTATGTAAGTTGTAGTTACGGCTCTACAATGAGATTAGATTGTCTTGGAGACGTTAGGAAAAGATGTCTATCAAGAATGATACATAATGGGGCCGCAGATACATAGCGAGTTTTAGGCCAGCCTATTCTACATGAGACCCTGCCTCAAAAAAGAGTTATTTTGTATATGGAACTTATGGAATGATATAAGACCACGGATTGTCTAATGTTCATTATACATAGTTGAATCAATTCCAGATCCACACAGACAGCTCTTCTCAGTCTGAGTAGCTGTTGGACCGTGGGTGAATTGATCTATAGGCTTCAATGCCCTTTTCTAGAACTTGGAAGTAAAATGACCTTCTTTGGAGAGTGATGGGTGAGGATTTCTCTAGATGTATAGATAGTGCTTAGTATAGCCCTGGATATTATTATGTACTCTACGGAAAAGCAGTTGCCAGCATTCTTGTTAATTCTAGAGCTTAGATTCGTGACTTTAATACTTAGTAAACTACCTTTGCTCTCCTGCCTTGTATGTGACAGCAAAGCAATGCTTTCATAGATCTAGTCTTAGAAAACGAACTCATGATTGAACCACAAGTGTGTGCAAATGGTAGCCGAGGTCGGGAAGTTGCAGTAACCAGTAAAAGAGTTAGGCATGTGGCTTTCTGTGCTGTGTTGCCCTTGACACCTCCCCACGACAGACAGAGTGGACAGAGAGGGCAACCTGACTTTGAAGCCAGGGGCTTTATTTGTTTTGAATACTTTTTTTCCAATGTGATTTAAACGTATGGCCCAGAACCTGCCATTTTTAAGCCCCCAATTCAGTAGTGGTTCTGGTTTCCTTCCCATTACTTTGATAAAACACGCTGAGCAAAAGCATATTTGAGGAAGAAAAGGTTTGTTCGGCTTAAAGTTCCAGGTCATAGTCCGTCTTTAAGGGAGGCCAGGACAGAAACCGGAAGAAAACCCCACGGAGGAATGTTGCTCCCTTCCTCCCTGGCTCACCCTCAGCTAGTTTAGATAGCTCAGGCCCACCTGCCTAGGGAGGATACTGACCACAGTGGGCGGGGCCTCCCCATCAATTAGTAATCACAAGCATGCCCAGACAATCCGATCTGGGAAAGTCCTCAGCTGAGGCTTTCAGCTCATTCTAGTTCAGTGGTTCTCAATCTTCCTAATGCTGCGACCTTTAATACAGTTCTTCACGTTCTGGTGACCCCCAACCATAAAATTATTTTTATTGATACTTCATAATGGTTATGAATAATAATGTAAATACCCATGTTTTCTGTTTGTCTTCAGTGAATCCCGCAAAAGGCTTCTTTGGCACCCCTAGGGGTTGTGATACAGAGGTTGGGAACCACTGCTCTAGGCTGTGTCAAGTTGGCAATTAAACCTAACTAGGACGGTGGTATTTTCATATGTAAGATTGAATGTCTGGCACATTTTAAAAAAGCAACTCTGTTTTAATTGTGGGTTTCCCAATAGCTAGGAAGGCCAGTCACTGCCTCATCTGGGCTTCAGTGTGCCTTATTTTGCTTTGGGAAACATTATGTCGCTACCATGTTTCAGTCACTGTGCTATGGGAGTCAGTAGTGGACAGAACGGAAGTGAAGTCATGAGAGTCCCTTCTGCTATTCACTTTAGGTACAGCCAGAGCGCTTAGGTGAGGAACAACTTGAATTAAGATCGAAATGGATTAGCTTTCATTCGGCTGGTGTTTACTTTATGCTGGGTGCTGTATGTGCTTCTGTTTTATGTCTGTGCACACTAGAAGGCGATCTATATCCTGAGTGGAATGGTGTAGTTGACTTTCATTTTATATCCAGAAATGCTTGCACTTCTGATGCTTAATGCCAGTTGTAGCTAATCGTTATCAGTGTGAGGTTTTTATTTTGTTTGTGTGTGTGTGCTATTTTACTGAATGCAGAAAAATGACATGACATCATGTTTTATGGCGATTTATTTTCCCTGCCAAATGTAATCTTTAATGATGTTTTTCTTTGCCCCCCCCCCCATGCTCTAAGAGCAGAGATCATCCAGTCCTGACTTTTCTCCCCTCTTTCCAATCAGGAGCTGTTAGCCAAGGCCCGGCTTGTGATACTACATGGCCACAAGCTTGCCTCAAATCACCACTATGCACTTGATTTAATCTGCCAGAGATGCAATGAGCTTCGCTACCTTTCTGATATTTTGGTTAATGAGATCAGAGCAAAGCGGGTACAGATGAGCAGGACTTTCAAAATGCACAAGCTCCTGCAGCAGGTAATAGCGTGGAAAATGACTCATTTCCGAGAAAGATCATTTTTTTTCTTCTTGGATTCTCTAATTTTCATATTCTTGCCCTTATGCCTTACTCTACACCTTTCCTATTCCCATATACTTGGCCATACATTTTATAGTATATTTTCTTCAAAGGGTAAGGGGTCAGGGGCCATAGCTTTGGATTTAGATTTGCCAGAGGTCTTAAGGACGGAGCCTGCTTATAGATTTCAGTCTATCTCTCTATGTACTATTTGTGGCAGATTTCGTGGAGTACTAATTTTGTCCTGCTCTCAATGTGGAGACCATGGCAGTGATGGCTTCCTTTCTATTTTAAGTCTATCTCCGAAACTTGGTGCTATTCTGCAGTTAGAGTACTTAAAAGCCTAGGGGACGTTTTGCAGAAGCCTGAAATTCCTTCCACATTTCATAGTTCGGCACTAAAAATTAACTGGTGACTGAAAAATTCTTCTGCCATGCCTGTGGGTCAGAACTCTTTTGTGATTAAGCAGTGAATGAAAAGACCTGGTCATGGCAATGCAGAATGTAAACAGCAGTCCCATTTGTCAGCATCGCATCTGCACTAAGCATGCTAATCTGCACATCTCTTCTGGTTCAGAAAAACCCCACCCTTTATTCTTGTTCTTGGCAATCATTAAGCATTGCTATTACACTTCATATTTTACTAGGAGTTTCATATTTCAGTTATTGATTTGTAGAAAATAACATGCAACTGAGAAAATGGTCAGACACCTGCTGCAGAAGAAATTACTAGTTATGAAATAAATGCAGTGCTTCTCAACCTTGGCTGTGCATCAGTAATCAGTGGAGTGCTTTAATAATATGAATGGCTGCCTGGCAGCCTAGCGCTACTGAATCAGAGCTTCTGGGGCTAACCCTAGATACCATTTATTAACAGCTCTGAAAGCCTTCCTTCCTTCCTTCCTTCCTTCCTTCCTTCCTTCCTTCCTTCCTTCCTTCCTTCCTTCCTTCCTTCCTTCCTTCCTTTCTTCCTTTCTTTCTCTTCCTCCTTCCCCCTCCTTCTCTCTCTTTTCCCCTTCCTCCCCCTCTGTCTTTCTTTCTTTTCTTTCTAATGGCAACAGAGTGTCACTATGTAGCTCTGGCTGGCTAGGAACTCACTCTATAGACCAACCTGGCTTCAAGCTCATAGAGATCCACCTGCGTCTGCCTTCTGAGCGTTGGGATTCAAATTGTGTGCCATCAAGGCTGGCCTCGGAAAGCAATTCTTGTTGACAGATAAGCTCCAGCACACAGGTGGTTCAGTGAGTAAAGGCACTTGCTGACGGGCATTATAACCAGAGTCGAATCCAAGAATGCATCTGCTGGAAGGAGAGATCTGTCTCCCACCAAATTGTCCTCCAACTTCTACATGTGTGTTGTGGCCTGCGTGTGCTTTGCACAGCCACTCACATTCCCCTCCCCTCCAATAAGTTGTAATAATAAAAAAGATAGACAGCTCCTTTTTTTCAACATTTTAAATGATTTAATTATCTTTATTTTATGTGCATTGGTGTTTTCCCTGCATGTATATATGTGTAAGGGTGTTGGGTCCCTGGAACTGGTGTTACAGACAGTTGTGAGGCACCATATGGGTGCTGGGAATTGAACTTGGGTCCTCTGGAAGAGCAGCCAGTGCTCTTAACCACTGAGCTGTCTCTCCAGCCCAAGACAGCTCTTTTACTGGCAAACCCACATCCCCTTTATCCATTCTTACATTTGCTGCTCTGATTTTCATGATTTTCCTCATCAGGCACGTCAGTGCTGTGATCAAGGAGAATGCCTCCTGGCTAATCAGGGAATGGATCAGTTTCAGACTAAAGAAGATGCTCAGAAAGCCCTTCAGGATGTGCAAAATTTCCTTCAAATGGCTATGCCCTTTATCAATTATGATATTGAGAATTTGCAATATGAATTTGATGTGCACCTTTCTTCTGAATTAAAGGTGAGAAACATTTTATTCAAAGACACACAAACTAATTACCATGGGGTAAGGGTTTACTACCCCCCAGCTGATAGAAAGTCAGCTGTGGGGATATATCCAGTCCTCTCTCAAGAGGATTGAGGGATGATAGTAGAGCCACCGTCAAGTATCAAAGAATCCAAAGGCATGCGTGGGCTGTATATGTAAGACTAACTTTCACCACGAGCTCTGAGTCTATTATTGTATATTATTTGTTTGTTTGCTTGGGACAGGGTTTCATGTATAGCCTTGGTTGGCCTGGAACTCTGACCTACTGAGTGCTGACTCTTATAGTCTGACTCTATTATTTTTAAGTTTTTCAAATGTGCTATGAGTTTTCAAGTACATTTTGTTCTATATCCTCAGAGAGAGGCCCTTAAGTGGAGTAGAGTGTTATGTCCAGTTTTATGATTGATACATTTTTCCCGCAGTTTGTTTATATTGGGACTTTGGTTTTATATTTACATAGAGAATACACTAATTTGTTCTGTTTCTTTCCTAATTTTGTCCTAGTTATATTTTAAGTTCAAAATAAATTGTTTCTGTGTTTGTGTTATATGTTTGTATTTGTGTGTGTGCATGTACGTGTGAGTGCATGACATACAGAGACCAGAGATTCACATGCTATGCCCCACTTTGTGTATGGGTTCTTTGGATTCTTGTGTAGAAATCTTTTTGCCCAATGAACCATCTCCCTAGTCCTTAAACAGCAATTAAAACAATTATTCTTCTAGACTATAATCTAAAGATATATCGCTTCGATACCTACATATTAATTTATTTGGTATGCAGTACCTCTACATGTTTGTGTGGTTGTGTACATGTGTGCATGTTCATGCTTGTGTGGGTATGTACATGTATTCATCTAAATGCTTGTGGGTATGTATACCCATGTGCATCTACATGCTTGTGTGGGCATGTACACGTGCACACTGGTGGGAGCCCAAAGTTGACCCTCAAGATGGTTTTTAGTTGCTCTCCTTATGCTGAGACATTCTCCAGTGAACTTGGAGCTCTTGTTGATTCAGTTAGCATGGCTGGCCAGTGAGCTCCAGGGACACTCCTGTCTCTGCTATCCCACCCTTGAGGTGATAGAAGTTCCTGCCTTGCCTGGATTTTATATGACTGCTCGGGTTCTGAACTCAGGTTTCCATGATTACGTAGCAGGCGCTTTACCGACTAAGCCATCTCCCCAGTCCTGGAATTCAAATTTGAAATTGTATCTGAAGAATTTAATAGTAGTCTTTATGACTTATTTCATTTTAGTTCATTTCATGTTTTTTGAGACAAGCCTGGCTATGCAGCCTTGGCTGACTTGGAACTAGCTATGTAAACTAGGCCAGCCTTGAGCTCACAGAGATTCACCTACCTCTGTCTCCTTAGTGCCTTAATTAAAGATGTACTTTACTATGCCTAGCAGTTCATATAATTTTATATTTTATTATATATATATATATATGTGTGTGTGTGTGTGTTTTAACTGCATGTGTGTATAGATGTATACAATGTACAATGCTTGGTGTATACAGAAGCTAGAAGAAGATGCTGGATAATTCAAAAACTAGAATTGCACATGCCTCTGAGTGGTCACGTGGGTGCTGGGACTTGAACCCAGGTCCTCTTCAAGAGCAGCCAGTGTTCTTGACTGCTGACCCATGTTTCCAGCCCCAGCTTATAGAATTCTTATGTAATCCGTAGGCTCAAATGCAGACTGTACAACTCAAGCTTGAAAGTATTCGAAGCATATTTGAGAACCAACAGGCTGATTCCAAGAATTCAAAAGGTAGATCTGAAAGTCCAGTTCAGTTTGTCATACCTGCACCTGAAAATTTGATGAGGTCCAGAACAATGTTTTTTTCACCTAAACATGGTAAAGTAGCTTGTTTTCACATTTTATTTCTTTTTTGGTCTTGCTATTGTTTCTTTTGATATAGTTGATATATCTACTAAATTCTTTTTCAATACTGATAAATTTAAAATCTTTTAGCCTCTTTGTGCATGTTTAAATGCTGTTGTACAAGACAGAGGTCAGAATGAGATTCCTTTATGTTCATAAGCCATAGTAGTAACACTGAATTATGTCAGATAATGAACACCTCAGCATGGAATATTGTAGCTTGAGAAATGAGTATGACAAGTTTTCGGCATCAGACTTCAATTTTTTTTTGTTGGCAGTTAGAGAAAAGGACATGAAACTTATATTTGCATACATGTAGTTACAAGCATAATACTCATTGGTACTCCAGTAAGCTATTATTATGTAATCTGTAGGCTCAAATGCAGACTGTACAACTCAAGCTTGAAAGTATTCCAAGTATAGTTGAGAACCAACAGGCTGATTCCAAGGACGCAAAAGATAGACCCGAAAGTCCAGTTCAGTTTGTGATACCTGCACCTTATGTGATCCTTGCATACGAGTGTTTTATATAATAGGTTGATGTCGGTAAATGCCACTTGTGTTAGTAATTTCTTGTTACAGATTCCATTTTTATGTTTTACTCCTTGAAGTCTATTTTATTGTGTACTCTCCCATTCCTTTCTAAGTTCTACAGGAAAAATAATAATTCTTATAAAGGTGTTGAATTAGTGCGAAAATAAGAATTAATTCCCCAAGGGTTTCTTGGAGCTATCTCTGCAGCTTTTGGGGAGAGAGCAGTTTTCATCTTTTGTATAAGTTAGGTTAGTAGGAGAGGTGAACATATGACTAAATTCACTCTCTTTGACCTAAATTGAATCAGTCAATTTACTAGTGTATGAAACTACGTTGAAATGCAGAGAAGCTTGAACCAGAGGTAATGAATAAATACAACTCATCTCCAGCATGGGTCAAATTACAAATGCAATGGAAGTTATATGGTTAGTAATTCCAAAATACATACATATACTCAAAATAAGACTGTGTGAGCAATGGTGTAAATGAATAATGTTGACTATATTAAAAAACATACCAAGATACTGGAAATATCAAAGGTAATGAAAAAAGTAAAAGAATAACAGTAGCACAATGAGCTGATTAAACACAACAGTTGATATTTCTAAGCACAAAGTAGATATCAGTTCGATTTCTGGATACTTTAGCTGTGTGACCTTGGGCAGCTACCCACTGTTAACTCAGTGTCTTTGTCTGTAAAGTAGGGACAAATACCTTCTGATTTCAGAGGTGATTATAATGAGAAAGTGAAACAGAATACAGAAAATGACAATTACTCAATAAATTGGACTCTCTTCCTTCTGATTAAATCTCCTTTCTTAGCAGACCCCCCCAAAGCTTAAGTCTTCCTGAAGCAGACAACTTTGGTTCGTGACCAGGCTGTCCAAGGCCCATTCATGTCATTAGTCATTCAAAGAAAATTTTGTTTTGTATTATTTCATTTTTCTTTCTTTCTCATATTCTTATTTAATGGCATTACACTTTCTTTCTGCAGTGGGAGTTGGATATTCTTTCTTTCAAGCATGTAAACTTTTTTCAAAAGGTACCCATCTTTATTATATTACTTATCATCAATAGAGTTTATGAGTTTGTACACATGAAAAACCAGTTTGGCACATAAAAACAGCAGCAGTTCATTCATGAATTCTACCTTCAAATAACTTTATCTATTTTTTCATACCAACTATCCATTATTCTCTTTTGACATTGAATTTTCCTTAAAAAATGACTGTGTAAAAAATAAAATATGCTTCTAAAGTCAATTTTCTTTCATAAAACTACCACTTAACCGAAAGAGAGAGAAGGCAGGAGAGATGGCTCAGTGGTTAAGAGTACTCCCTCCTCCTCCAGAGTATCCCGGTTCACTTCCCAGCATCCACATGGCAGCTCACAACAACCTGTAATTCCAGGGGATCTAATGCCCTCTTTTGGCCTCTGTGGGTACCAATAGACTCACTCACATAGATATAATTCAAAGTAAATAAAAATACATCTTAAAAAGAGTTTAGTGAAATTAATGTGAATCAGGGTTTTATTCACTTTAAAGACTCACACCACTCATATCCAGATATTTGTTGGGAATAGCTTGGATTTGCTTCAGCTTAAGACTACTTGGTGTATTTATGAGGGAGAAGACACCTTAATGAATAAATGGCTGGTAGAGGCGATTTTTCCCATCATCCTTCATGGTTTGTAAATGAAACCAAATCACCGTTTATGCTGTGAATCTTCTGAACATTTACCCTATTGATTATCTGTGGGTAATGCAGGATATAATAACATATTTCAGACAAGTTTTCAAAACTTGGAATTGGTAAACCAAGTAATTGACCAAATCAAAGTGTGTGCTAATTTTTTCATGAAAATGAGTCAAACTGGTTTTTTATTCTGTTTTTGCTCCCCCCCCCTTTTCATCAAACTGAATCTTCCACCTGGCATCGTGCCTGGAAACGAGCAGGATGGCATAAGATGTTTGATGAATTCGCATTGAGAACGGAGGGAAGTTGTGGAAGGGCAGTGCCATTGAGGAATAAAGTGGAAGCTATGCTTGGGCTCCAAAAGCTCTGTTTATAGTCTAGGTTTGTCACCTATGCTTCAGACTGGTATTTGTCACATGGAATTTCCCATAGGAAACAGTCTCACCATCCCTACAAGAACATATCTCTTCTGTAAATCTTTTCTTCCTCATCTTGTTGATGGCTACTATGATGGCTCCATTTGTCCTAATTTAGTTCTTCCTGCTCACTCCTATACCATTGTTTTTGTCACTAAATATGCCTTTTATGCGTCTATTTATTCCCACCATTACTTCCTTTATTGACACTTTCTGAGTCTAAGGTAGCATCACCCATGGCCTTGACAATAGTCTTTTTGGCTCCCATTGCCACACTTTCCTTGTTTCCTTTTCTCTTACCTTGTGGAATTTGCAGAGATTGCTGTTTCTCTGGACTGCTTTTGCCTGATTGCTCCATTGCCTCGTTGCTAGTTCCTATCTCTAGGCTGCCTCCTCTAGACAGGCTTTTCTCGATCCTGTGCTGGTCCCCTGTAGCTTGGCTCAAGCAGGTGTCCACCTCATGTAACAACAAGCTTCCTTATTTCTTCTCAGCTGCAGCCAACTTCTCTGTTTCCTGTTGCACTTGCTAGACAGGACACTCTGCAAGGACAGGATCTGTGTGCAAGTCACCTTTGCATATCCCCAAACACAGAAAGTAGGTTGTCACATCACACAAGTGCTTAGCCGTTTTGTATGTCTCTACATTGTTAAAAGAATGAGTATAGTTACCTCGCTTTTGAGAAAAAGGTGTGTTATGGAGGTATACACACATACCCTTTTCTACCTCTGTGTGTTTGCAAACAACCCATAATTTACCTTTAGGAATAAATTTGGATCTTTGTATGTTAGATATCTTTAAAGTGAGGCACATCAGTACTTATCAAGAAATGATTTTATATGGTAACTCATACTAAGTCTAATATGTAGTTATATATAGCTTGCATATGTCAATACTTTTTAATGAATGGCAGTGAAGTACACATTTTATAGACTATGAAAGACCATCCACTTCCTCAATGTGTCTGCCATTAGCTTTTGCCAAGGAGAGGAGGATAAAGGGTATATATCTTCCATGCTGAGGCCAGTACTCAGGTAACAGCTTTCAGGATTTGGAACTTTATATATTCTTTGATTTGTCCATGCCCTTTACTTGCTTGTTTCTGTGAAAACATCTTTTGTCAGTGCTGGGAACTGAACACATGCTAGGCAAGTGCTCTGTCATTGAGCTATATTCCCAGTTCACCCTACACCCTGTTTTTTTCCCAGTGCTGGAAATTTACTGTTTAAAAATAAAGAGTAAAACTTTGCATTTTGGTGAAGGGGTTTTTATGAGCATTTTATCAATTATTTTGGAAATCATTTGTGTAGTATTTAGAAACATGTATGGGTTTAAATACCACCTTTACTTCCTGAACAAGGTATTAGTCTTAGTGCTACCTGTAAGATGAGATAGATACTGTTCTCCATCGCTTAGTGTAGACTTGAGAATGAAAAAAGAAAACAAACCATTGGGCTTAGTTCGGGGCCTGCTTGGGGTAAGTGCCAAATAAATGCTGAATGCTATATTTACTAGGTTCAACTTTGATTTTTTTGTTATTAATTTTTAAGTTAATATATAAAGCAATGAATTTCATTATGGCTTTTCATACATAGTTTATTTGCATTTGTGTGTTTGTGTGTGTGTGTGTGTGTGTAACGGTACACATATGGCGGTCAGAGGACAGTTTACTGGGGTTGCTGCTCACCTGCTATCATATGGGTCTTGGGGAGCAAACTTAGCTCATTAGGGTTAGCAGTAACACTTTTACTTGATCAACTATCTTGCCAGCCCCATAATTTGTTCTTTTCACTACCCTCCCCAAGTACCCTTCCCTGGTCTTCCCTGGTCTCATACATGTAGGGCTATGTATGATTCAAAGAAGTCTTTGATCCAGTTAGCAAGTGAAGTACAATCTGATGGAATGTTTGTGTGGCAGAATGTATACTAAGTATAAACATAATTGCATAATTGGGACTACTTAACACCCCTTTATTTTGGCAAGTAGGCGATTGTGTGGTTAATGAGGAAATGGGTAGAATATAGCAAAATGATATTCCATAAAAAGTTGGATTTATATAGACATCTAACCAATTGCTGTCTTCTGTAAGAGTGATTTAAAATACTAACAAATATATTGAAGCATTCGCTTTCTTTTCAATAAACACACACCATGTTGTCATTAAAACTGTTGACTTTAATTCTGGTCTAACGTTATTTTACATTTCCCTACCAGTGAAGAAGTCTTGGAGACAGACTCAAGCTCAGAGCAACATGCAATTAAGTAAAGTAAGTACAATTAATTAATGAATTCAAAGTTGGCTGTGCTGCTATAATTGCGGAATTAGTATGGGGATTTTAGGCATGTTTTCCATTCATTACACTGACCTTGTACATTTGAAAACCTACACGTACAAGAAAAATCTGCTGCCTTGTGTTTAATTTAAGTATTGGCATAGTCCCAGTGTGTGAGCAGTATTTCTTAAAGTCCTGGCTCAAGTTCAGAATCATCTCTGCAGAGCTCTGTGTATCAGTTCCAGTTCTTGTTCATATTGCCTACCTCCACCCTCCTAAGCAATGCTTTATCTTTCTACAGATAGCGCTTTCTTTCATGAATGAGTGTGGCACTGTAAGTATGAAGGATAGAGTCCAGTTTATCATGGACAGTGCAGAGACTGACTTGGGATGCAGGAAACACATCTATTTGTTTCCTTTTCATTTTTCTCTTTCTCTTCTCCCTCCCTTTCTCCCTCCCTCCTTACCTCCCTCCCTCCCTCCCTCCCTCCCTCCCTTATTTTGAACTGTCCTGGAGCTCAACATGTAGACTAGGCTGGCTTCAAACTCATAGAGATCTACCTGCTCTGCTTTCAGAGCGCTGAGGTTAAAGACATGCACTGCTATGCCCAGCTTCTATTGGTTTCTTGATGTGCACAGTACTTGACTCATTGCAGTTTTCACACGCTTAGCTACCTGTGGTCAATGGTGGTTCAAAATATTAACTGGAAAATTCTAGAGAAAAAAGATATAGAATTATATAATTTTTATTATAAGAGATATTTTATTATGCATTATTATTTTTAATCTTACTGTGCTTAATTTATAAATGACATTTCTTTATCATGCATATGTATCTATGGAAAAGTGCAGTACATAGAGGATTCAGTACCGTCCACAGTTTTAGGCATCCTTGAGGGTCTTGGCGTGTATCCTTGGGGAATAAGTTTTAAAAAAATACAGTGTTTTCTATCAGTTTACCTTCAAGGTTAGGATTGAAGTTAATTTGGTATTAGATATATTTGAGAAAGTACTGTACCTACATAGACATGATTGAACTTTTATTTTCATTATTTCAGATTGAAGTCGTTACGGATAGCCAAGAGAAGAAAAATTCTGATCACTCTCCCAGATTGGACAATAACTTGGATATTTTAAAGAAGTATTATTTCTTTTTTAACCTACGTTCATATGTACACCTCTTCACAGGAGACTCTGGTTTGGTGTTTAAGGCTCATGTGTTTAGAATATGTTTTCAAAATAGGGTCCTAATGAGGACATTAAAAGAGTACTAGCAAGGTGTCACACATCCTGGATTTAGGTTTGAGGAGCTGAGGATTTTTATTTGGTAGTACTGGGGATTGTAAGGCAAGTGCTCTGCCCTAAACTACATCCTAGTCTGCTTTTAGGACTTTTGTATCTTTCATCTCCAGATTGAAAAGGAAAATGAAAGAGTTTGATTTGTTTTTGTTTTTACCAGTTCAGATCATGTGTTTATTTATTTTTCATTAATTCATCTATCTACCATCTATCTATCTATCTATCTATCTATCTATCTATCTATCTATCTATCTATCTATCTATCTATATTTGTATTTTATGTGTATGAATGTTTGGTCTACATATTTGTGTACCATGTGTGTGCTTGGTGACCAGGGAGGCAGAAGAGGGAGTCAGAGCTCCTGGACCTGCAGTTACAAATGGTTGTAAGCCTCTATGTGGATCCTGGGAACCATAACTGGGTCCTCTGCTAGAGCAGTATGCATTCTTTCCAAAGCCTGTGTTTCCTAGTATTATTGAAATATAATTGGGAAAAAGTGTATACGTTTAGGATATACAATATGAGATATCTATATCTACATAATGTATGTCTGTATGTGTATATGTGGAGGGTAAGATGATTACTATAGCAAGTTAGTTAACACTGATTGTTGCTTTTTAGGGTAAAACATAGTGTATTTCTTCTGTGTAAGATACCTCATTGATGATAGTAGCCATGCGGTACATTAGATTCCCAGAATGATTGCACGAATAAATGAAAGGTTGTACCCTTGGGATTGGGATGTACCATCTGTTCTAGTTTGGTTTCTGTTGCAGTGATAAAGACCAAAAGCAATTTGGGGAGGAAATGGTTTATTTGGTTTATATTTCTAGATCACTGTCCACTATGAGACGAAGTCAGGGCAAGCTTCTTGATGTAGGAACTAAAGCAGAGGCCATGGAGGGATGCTGCTTACTAGCTTGCTCCCCATAGCTTGCTAAGTATTTTTTTTTTTTTGTGGTTTTTCGAGACAGGGTTTCTCTGTGGTATTGCTAAGTTTTTGTATGTATGTATGTATGTATGTATGTATGTATGTATGTATGTATGTATGTATTTATTAGACAGTCCAGGACTACCTGCCCAGGGGTAGCACCACCCAGCCTGGGCTGAGTCCTCATACATCAATTGAAAGAATGCCTCCACTGACTTATGTACACAAGTCAGACTGCGCAATTATTCAGTTTTTGTTTGCTTTTCCTAGGCTATTGTAGTTTTGTGACAAGTTGACAGTTAAAGCCATGACAGTTTCTTTCAGTTTAAAATAAATGAAAATCAATGTAGTGGTTTGTGAAAAGCCATACAGGATTCTAGATACTACCTCATAGATATTAGCAACGCCCCTTTACATGCTTTTATATTCTTTTTTTCAATATTTATTTATTTATTATGTATACAATATTCTGTGTGTATGTCTGCAGGCCAGAAGAGGGCACCAGACCTCATTACAGATGGTTGTGAGCCATCATGTGGTTGCTGGGAATTGAACTCAGAACCTTTGGAAGAGCAGGCAATGCTCTTAACCACTGAGCCATCTCTCCAGCCCCATGCTTTTATATTCTTATGTTAATATTCTAAACTTGAAAATATTTACCTCTAAGTTTCATATCATGATCTGGGCCTAGAGGTGCATTCCTTTAATCCTAGACCTTGGGGGTGGAGGAAGAGGCAGGTGAATCTTTCAAGTTTGAAGCTACCCTGGTCTACATAATTTAAGGACAGCCAGAGGTACATGGTGGAACCTGCCTCAGAAAACCAAAGGGAATAAAGTTTCATATCTCGGTGTTGGAAATATCCAGCAGGTTGCATTAAATTGCATGGAGATATATATGTATCCCAAGATTATTAAAGATAATTGAAAGAGACTCATTTTGAAAGAAAAACTACAGGGTCTAAATTCTTTAAAGTATAAGAAAGAAAAGAAGAAATATACAAAGGTAGAGGTTAAGTGGGTGGCTTATATTACAGAGGGGAGTAAAATTTAAATATGCCAGTTGAAAATCAAATGTGTTTTATTTGATAGAGATGGCAGGCAGTAGTGCTGTAGAGTCTTAAGTTTTCCTCCTATCCCATGTGAGGAAAAGGGTAATGATTTTACCATGTGTCTAGGAATTGGGGATAGCGTGGAACATGCTCGGCATGTATTGGTTTTTAAAAAGGAAATTAAGCTGTCTAGAAAGATCAAAACTTGCCTTTCATTCCCAAATAGGTTTTGTGAGATTTTAGTGTTGTTGGTTGTTTTTATTATTTGGTTTTTTGAGGGGCCCGCTAACCAGTTCCCAAATAAATCACATATAGAGGCTTATTTTTACTTACAAATGCCGGCCTTAGCTTGGCTTGTTTCTTGCCATCTATTCTTAACTTTAAATTAGCTCATCTTTTCTCTATTTCTGCCTATCTTTCTTTTTATTCCACGTCTGGCTGTGTGGCTGGCCCATGATGTTGTCTCTTTCCTTGATCTCCTTTCTTCCCAGATTTTTCCTCCTATTTATTCTTTTGGCCTGGCAGCCCTGTCTATCCGTTCTCCTGCCTTGCTATTGGCCATTCAGCTCTTCATTAGACCAATCAGGTGTTTTAGACAGGCAAAGTAACATAACTTCCCAGAGTTAAACAAATGCAACATAAAAGAATGCAACATACCTTTGCATCATTAAACAAATGTTCCACAGCAAAAATGAATGTAACACATCTTAAAATAAAATAATACTCCACAACATTTTAATAAATTTATTCTTAATCTAAGTGAATTAGAAATCACTTTTGTGTTAGCACATAGCCTTAAACATGTTTCTTCCTTGCACACCCCCCCCCCATTAGACAGAGTCTTGGTATGTAGCCCTGGCAAGCCTAGAATGAATGTTAACTTTGAACTCAGAGATTCTTCTGCCTCTGCCTCTGCCTCTGCTTCTTGAGTGCTGGCATTAAAAGTGTGTGCCACCACACCCAGACTTCTTTCTTTTAAATCTGTTTAAGAGCCTTCTGGGTGGTACTGATTCCAAAACCCATAAAATAAGCTTCATATTTTGATGCTGGAACAAAATCCTCAGGTAGTTCCACAAGATTAGCTTATTTTCCCTTAGATTATGTCTAAAAATAATAGCTGAACCACTGTACCGTGATTTGTCAGCAGGACATTAACTGGTAATTATGGTCTGTTCGTTGTAGCCATGTCCTGAATGAGCTGATAGAGACAGAAAAGGCATATGTTGGAGAGCTGTTTACTGTTTTGTTGGTAAGTGTAGCAAATTGTCGTCCCCCCGCCGCATTTTCTTGACTTGTCCCTTGCTACTTCCATTAGAAAGTATTCTAAGCAGTTTTGTGTTTCTCTCTCCGTCATTGGTAGCAGTGTATATTTGCTGTTATTTGAGAATACATGTTGTTTTAATGACAGCATTTATATTCCTTCTCAGTAGTGGGGATACGTGATTTAGAATTTCTTATGGAAAAGAGAAGCTGTTCTCTTAGGGACATGGGGCATTGTTATAATTATTCCCAGGCTGCTACTTAGAGGTTGAGATGGAAAAAACTGAGGGTGGGTTAAAAATACTCATTTGACACAAATGCCATGATACTAATTTGGTCTGAACAGAAATCTAAGCACTTACTTTCAATTTACGGAGACCTTTATATTCTGTACTATAATTTTTCATAGTTGGTTTCTGTTTGGTTTCCAACACTACAATAAAAGCCTTGAAGGCCAAAGTACTACCTTTTTATTCTAACCATGTAGTTGAAGCTTTGATTTTCTTATCCTGCATACTAAAAGAAAAAAAAATGCCACAGATAATTCTGGTAACTAAGGGATTTAAATGTTAAAATTCAAACAGCTGTACCCACAAGTCTTTTATACACTTTGATGTACTGATATCATCAGTGACTCAACAAAACATTAATATAAATACTTAAAATGCAAAAATTATTTATTTTTAATAGGGCTACAGATCTGAGATGGACAATCCACAGATGTTTGATCTTATTCCACCTCTACTGAGAAATAAAAAGGATGTTCTCTTTGGAAATATGGCAGAAATATATGAATTCCACAACAAGTACGTAATTGCTAAACTGAAGTTTTTGGTGATTTTGTTTTTTCAAAAAGAGTTACTGCTAGGTGTCATGGTACACATCTTTAATCCCAGCATTAGTGAGGCAGAAATAGGTGGGTCTCTCTCTGAATTCGAGGCCAACCTGATCTATGTAATGAGTTCCAGGACATCCAGGGCTACATAAGGAGACCCAGTTTCAAAAGATGGAAAAAAAAAGAGCTACTTACTGTTTTATTATATGTCAAAAATAACTGATTTTCTCTCCAAATTTCACAGCATTTTTATGAGCAGCCTGGAAGATTGCTCTAATGCTCCAGAAAGAGTTGGACCTTGTTTCCTGGAAAGGGTTAGTCTGATTATTTGTTTTGAAATTATGTAAATTTTGGAAACCCAAAAGTACCTCTTGTATAAATCAGGCTTAAAGATAAGATACCCCCTTTCCTTTAATGTCTTTATGTTTTTGGAGAAGACACAACAATTTTAGCAAGTTCTTAATGTAAAACTATTTTATTTGAAGAAAATGATGTGCAGGGCGATCAAGGTACACTTTTATTCTATGGTATTAAATGTTTCAATTACTCAGGTAGTAGCAATGGTAATCTCAGGAATCCAGTGACCACCCTAGCTAGGAAGATGTGAAAGATGGGAGCATATTAATTGAATAACTATGAACTTGGTTAAAGTTAGAATAAAAGATGCAATTTTAAAAAATAAAACTTAAATGATAGAGAGTCTCATTATGTAACCATAGAATTTAAAAAAATCTTCATCTAGTTATCTAGTTTTTCCTCTTCCTGAAAGATCAACCCTCTTCTGATTGGGAATCACTTAGATTAAAGAGATTGTTGAAAATTTAGAATAACTGTCTTACCTTGGAAATTGTTGAAGAGAATAAGCCTGAGAAAAAATGAGAAATGAGAACAGGACTAAGAAAGAAGGTATGACACTACCTTTTCTCAGCGTGTTCTAAACATAAAAATGTCTGAACTACGGATAAATTCATCATCGTTTTTAAACAGCCATTGGTCCAACATCCTTAGTTCTTAACACTGCTACTTTGAAAGACGTGACGGTGCTTGCACTTAGGAGGTAGAGTCAAGAGAATTTTGAGTCTCAGGCCATCCTGGAGTACTTAGTGAGAGCCCATCCTTAAAAATACCGAACACTATGCTACTTACAGGACATTTTATATTTACTGTGTACCTTTACATATATATGTAAATTATTTCCCAACCTGATGAGGTCTCATATCCTATGTGTCTTTGTCCCTGTCAAAGTTGGCAGAGTTCTTGTCTAGTAGTAGTAGTGGTAGTTTAATAAATGTTTCTTGATGATATGTCAATTCAATAGCCATCTATTTAATATTTACTGTCTATTAAGCACTATGCTGGGCGATATGGATACCAAGCTAAAGAGCATTTCGGTAGAGAAATAGAAACCCTAGTTCATGTACAGAATGAGTTGTCCTCCATTAGAGATATACAAAGGGTCCTATGGCACACCAAAGAAGGACATTGTCCATAGCCTGAGGATAGAAACAGCGGCTGTATAGAAGAAACTCATGAGATGAAAGTGTGAGTAGGAGACGGATGAATATTAGGGAAAATGATTCAAGGGAGAACAAACTGTGCAACCATGTGCTTAGATGTGATGATGTCCCAGTGATGAATTATGAACTACTTGTAACTTGGAAGTTAGCTGCAAGCTCTTTATTTAGACAGCCAGCAGACTAGTAGCACAGAAAACTCATTTTTGGGCCCTTATTAGATCATGGTAATAAGTAGTTCAAAAAGATAAGGCTTTTATTACTCTGGCAAATCTGGTAGGCAGGAGTTGTGAAATTGCTTGTAGAATTATAAATCCTGTTGTCCGTGGAACACAAAGCAGGCCATTTTAGGTCACATTCACTACAATGGTTGGCTACCCACTCTCTTGTTCAGCTTTTTTGAAATAAAAATTCATATTTATAAATTAGTAATATATTTGCTTTTGTTTTTTATTACAGAAAGATGATTTTCAGATGTATGCCAAGTACTGTCAGAATAAACCCAGGTCAGAGTTAATTTGGAGAAAGTATTCAGAATGTGCCTTTTTCCAGGTATTAATCATTTAAGTATTGAACATATTCTTTTTGAAATATATTGGAATATTTCTCATTAACAGTTTCATTTTCTGCTTTGACTAAATTATATATGTATATATATAAGTTATATATAAAACAGCAACTCTTCTCTCAAGCAAAGTACACACGTACATTTATACATATAAATATATATTTACTGTTCCCCAGAGGCAACCACTTTTAGCTTCTTCTGGTATTTGCCTCCCTATCTCCAAATAACATGCTTGTCTTTCTCCTTTCTGCTTTAGAAAATGAAGATTTAGGTCTCTTTCACTGTTTTTTGTCCCACGACCATATCCGCATGAAATTCTTTTTCTCCAAAGCTTCCAGTATATTTTTGTTAGATCAATTGGCTATATTTAACTCAATTATTAAGACTGGAATTTCTTTGGGCAGATGACTCATATAGTAAAATATGGTTGCTTTTCCTTCTCTCTCTTGTGTGTATGTGTGTGTGTGTGTGTTTTTTTTTACCATTTTCTTTTCTCATTTAATTTTCTATATGCGTTGCTTTTTTCCTACTCCAACCTCTTTCAATTTTAGGAATCACAGAGATTTGTCCTCCTCATATTTGTATACACTATCTTTAAATTCTTTTAAATATTTATTTGTTGATTTGTTATGTATACAATAGTCTATCTGTATATGCCTGCAGGCCAGAAGATGGCACCAGACCTTATTACAGATGGTTGTGAGCCACCATGTGGTTGCTGGGAATTGAACTCAGGACCTTTGGAAGAGCAGGCAATGCTCTTAACCACTGAGCCATCTCTCCAGCCCCACTATCTTTAAATTTTATCTTAAAGAAATACCTTCTAGAGTTTTCTGACCTGCTTTCATCTCAGAATCTTGGTGCATATCAGTTGGAGGTACTTCTTTCTGGTCTCTTGAGTAGCCTGATCTACTGTCTACATGCCAATTCTTTTTATAAAAAGATTTATTTAATTTTATGTGTATGCATGTGTTGCCTGTATTTTTGCATGGGCGCCATTTATAGGTGGAAGTTTTTGTCTCACAGCTGTTCAGTCCCAAAGAAACACAGAGAGACTTGTATTAATTATAAGCTATTTGGCCTATTAGCTCAAGCTCATTACTAACTAGCTTTCACAACTTAAATTAACCCTTAATTTTTTTGTATGTTTAGCCACGTGGCTTGGTACCCTTTCTCAGTAAGGCATTCTCATCTTGCTTGCTCTATGTCTGGTGACTGACTCTCTGATTTTCCTCTTCCCAGAATTTTCCTAGTCTGGTTGCCCTGCCTAGATGTCCTGCCTGGCTACTGGCCAAACAGCATTTTATTAAACCAATATGAGTGACAAATCTTTACGGTGTACAAAAGAATTATCCCTCAGTAGTACCTGATACCTATGGGAGTCAGAATAAGCTAAGGGATCCCTTGGAACTGGTGTTTGGATGGTTGGAGGCACTTCACGGTTTCTGAGAATTGAACCTGTGTCCTATGCAAAATCAACAAGTGATATAAACTGCTGAGTCATCTCTCTAGCCTCATGTAATTTTCATTGTTTTACCCCTTATTTGGTAGAATAAATCTAATAGTTTATTTAGAAAGTATACATGTTAGGTAATATATTTGCATGTTTTTGAGAACTTGTACGAACAAGTGTATTTATTGTTCCTTAATGCTTTATAGGATTCTAAGAAAGGATTATTCTCAGAAATTTGAAGATGCTTTTCTGACTTCTAGAAAAATAATGACTCCACTTTGTTACTTTTCAAGAGACACAGTTCTCTTTCTTGGAATGATATGGAACTGATACTTAGAATTTCTTTTTTGGCATTGTTTTCTTAATTATCTTGGTATTTGGGGCATAATTTCTTTTTATTTTTGTGATAGACGTGTGGAATCTAGGGCCTTTTATGTACTAGGCAAGATTCTAAAACTGAGCTGTCCCCTGTCCCTTGCTGATCTCTCTGAAACTGGAATCTCCAGTCTAAATTAACTCATTTTTTCCTTCCACATAATTTTCCTTATTTTCTTTCCTTGAACTATTGTACTGATATTGGAGTCCTGGCCTATTTCTATAATTATCCTTTCTCTGTTTCCCAAGATTTTTGTCTTTCTGCTCTGTATTCTGGAAATTATCTGCTACTCTTTCTGAGAGTTTTATTTCTGCTATCACATTTTTAAATTTTACTGGCACATACTCTTTGTACAAGGTCATGGATTTTATCACATTGATTTAAGTATATCATGTGTATTGACGATAGTTACCTCCATTCCTTTTTTTCCTACAAATGACATAATTTTATTCTTCATTATTACTCAACATGACTGTACTCAACACCACCATATTGTCCATTCCCCTGTTGAAGACAATGCAGGTTGGTTGCCTATCTTGCCTGCTGCAAATAGTGTTGCAGACATAGATGTGCAAGCATCTCTCTAGTATGTATCCAGTCTTTCTCTGTCCCAACTGCAAGCTCCAAAATAACCACATGGAAACTTTTTATTAATTATGAAAGCTCATTCAATAGCTTAGACTTGTTTCTAACTAGCTCTTATAACTTAAATTAGCCCATTTCTATTAATTTACTTTCTGCCCCATGACTTTATTACCTCATCTCTGTAGTGCCCATCCTGCTTGACCTGTGTCTGGCAGGCAACTTCACTCTTCTTACCACCATGCTCTCTGCCCTGAAAATTCTGCCTAACTATTGGTCATTTAACATATTATTAAACTAATTAGAGTAACACATCTTTATAGTATACAAAAAGATTGTTTCACAACATCCCCCCTTTTGTCTAAATATGAGTGGAAGGTTTTAACTTTAACATAGTAAAGTTATATGCAATAAGAAGAGTTATCAGGTATTATCAAAATAGAAGGAAAAGGTATCAACTTTAACTAATAAAACTATATGTAATAAGAGTAATTAAGTAAGAATTATATTTACAATGTCCAGTCCATTTGTATTTGGAATATTTGGAGAAAATTCTCTATTGTCTCTTATTTTAATGTATTTAAAGTTTTATACTTAAACAATTTTCTCTTATAACTTGTATTACCATCTTAAAACTATCTTTTCCGACCTCAAAAACATTTTTAGATAAACAAATTAAGCTTTTATGTTTCTCAACCTTATAAACTTTATATCTCTTATATAAGTTTTTTTCTATAATTTTATAACAAGGAAAACTGTAAAACTATAACTATCTAGTCTTCAATCTCCATCAGAAACCCAAGAAAGATTAAAATATTACTTGAATAAACAGGAAGTACAGAGCAAACAACTTCCAATCCTATAGAAATTATACAAGCAGCTAGCTGGCTGGACAGTCACCCAAGATTTCTCTCCAACATTGGAACATCCATCTTTGGCCTATAGACCCAGGAGGCGTGACAGGCTTTTTTGTGAAGTAGGAATTTTGAAGGGCTGTCCTACCTTGTCTTGACAAAATTTGGCAGATGTTTTCTTTTGTGTCCTGCTTGTTCAATCTGGATATTATACTGTCAGCAATTGAGGAAAGGGCAGATTATTTGCCTAGTAGCTAACTTTTACCATATAGAAAGCTAACTCCATATGAAGGTTCTTTGATTGGTGCTGCCAGGAGCAGATGTATCATATTGTCATGAAAAGCTTTATGCTAGTAAAATATTAAAATGACATATTCTGTAGGTCTTTGAAATGTTTAAAGACCATCTCTCTATTTAAATATCTGTTTGACCTTGAATATAGTTCTAACATGAGTATAAGTTTGATTGTTAATAGATAACTAACTACTAACCTGTATTTCTTTATTGTCATAAATAGCTTTCAAGGAATAGAACTTTACATTAAATTTATAAATGGAGCTGCATAGGTAAAATACCTTAAACATGAAATAAAAACGTATAATACAGTCTAACAAAAATAACCTTAAATTTGTATCAATATACAAAAATATCTTACACAAGAGTAGAAACATATAAACAGTGTAACAAAAATAACTTTAAATGGGTATCAATATACAAAATTATCTTACAGAAGAGTACAAACACACACACACACACACACACACACACACACACACACACATATATATATATATATATATATATATATATATATATATATATACAGTATAACAACAGTAACCTTAATTTTGTATCAATATATACAAACCCATACCAGTGTAAAATATTTGAGACTAGTAGTTGATTTTTTAGGTTGAAGGTAGATACAATAATTTAAACTTTTATCCTAACATTTCTTTTTTTTCTAAATAGTTTTATTGAGCTATATATTTTTCTCTGGTTTCCCCCCTTCCTCTCCCCTCCCCTTCTATCCTCTCCCATGGTCCCCATGCTCCCAATTTACTCAGGAGATCTTGTCTTTTTCTACTTCCCGTGTAGATGAGATCAATGTACGTCTCTCTTAGAATCCTCGCTGTTGTCTAGGTTTTCTGGGATTGTGAATTGTAGGCTGATTTTCTTTGCTTTCTGTCTAAAAACCACTTTTGGTGAGTACATATGATACTTGTCTTTCTGGGTCTGGGTTATCTCACTCATTATGATTTTTTTCTAAATCCATCCATTTGCCTGCAAATTTCAAGATGTCATTTTTCCACTGTATAGTAGTACCACATTTTCCTTATCCATTCTTTGATAGAGGGCCATTTAGGTTATTTCCAGGTTTTGGCTATGATAAATAATGCTGCTATGCACATAGTTGAGCACATGTCCTTGTGGTACGATTGAGCATCCTTTGGAATATATACCCAAAAGTGGTATTGCTGGGTCTTGAGGAAGGTTGTTTCCTAATTTTCTGAGAAATCACCATACTGATATTCAAAGGGGCTGTACCAGTCTGCACTCCCACCAGCAATGCAGAAGTGTTCTCTTTAACCCACATCCTCTCGAGCATAAGTTGTCATCAGTGATTTTGATCTTGGCCATTCTTACAGGTGTAAGATGGATTCTCAGAGTTGTTTTGATTTGCATTTCTCTGATGACTAAGGATGTTGAACATTTCCTTAAGTGTCTTTCAGTTATTTTAGATTCTTCTGTTGAGAGTTCTCTGTTTAGGTCTGTACTCCATTTTTTATTGGGTTATTTGTTCATTTGATGACAAATTTTCTTGAGTTCTTTGTATATTTGTAGATCAGACCTCTGTCTGATGTGGGGTTAGTGAAGATCTTTTCCCATTCTGTAGGCTGTCATTTTGTCTTGTTGACCATGTCCTTTATTTTACAGAAGCTTTTCAGTTTCAGGAAGTCCCATGTATTAATTGTTTCTCTCAGTGTCTGTGCTACTGGGGTTATTTTTAGGAAGTGGTCTCTTGTGCCAATGGGTTCAAGTGTACTTCCCACTTTTTCTTATCCTATCATTTCTGCATCCCATTTTTCTTTTCAGAATGAAATTCCTGAATCTAATTTTCTTTGCTTAGTATCCTCCCTGACCATGACCAATAATAACTTGTGCCTAACCCGCCTAGGTGATAACAAAGATTTATTGAACAACCAAAAACCTCCCACCCCACTTCTTGGGAATGAGGGCATTATGCTTTTAAATTGCTTCCTGTTTCTTGGGGCACTGACATCTTTTGGGGACCCTGAGAAAATTAGGATAATGATAAATTCCTGGCTAGAATAGTCTGTGAGGCTGGGCCATCTCAGCCAGCAGCCTTAAAGCTGTTCTGAATGCAGAACTCTGAGGAAACCGCAACAGAGGCATTCTGAGAGGCTGCATCACCTGGGCCACCTGTTTTCATTGGTGTCTGGTCCTGTGCTCTGAAAACACATAAACTTTCAAAGGTAACATACATATCTGCATATAGCTATGCATAATACAACTGTGGACTGTGCATTGTATACAAGCTAGCCAGAGATGATGTTTTGTTTCCTGTTTGAGCAGGCAAAATATACAGCCCTGTCTTGTATTTTTCTAGGTTTATTTCTTTATGTCTGATGCCAGGATTTTCAGGGGACTACCCCAATCAAACCTGATCTCTATCAGCCTGAATGAATCCACAGCCTTTCCTTTTCTGTGGAAACAAAAGCACAGTCTCTTCTCCAATGTAACTTATTTTTTTACTTCCATTTTGATGTTAAGACATTTTTGAAATAGATAGGTTGGTTTAAATTAGTAGTTTGTATGTTCCAATGTCTCTCCTCAGCCATCATTTGATTATCAGCAATCACAAGATTAAAGTCAATACAACACCATACAGGACCCAGATTCCCCATGTAGTTCCTATCTCCATGTGACTTATCCTTTTTATATTACTATGTTTCCTCTTTAAAGACTTTATCTTATTAGTTTTTTCATTTATTTTTATTTTTTAAATTTTGTGTGCATTGGTGTTTTGCCTGCATGTGTGTCTGTTTGAGGATGTTGGATCCTGGAGTTACAGTTGTGAGCTGCCATGTGGGTGCTCTGTATTGAACCCGGGTCCTCTGGAAGAGCAGTCAGTGCTCTTAACTGCAGAGCCACCTCTCCAGCCCCAATCTTATTACTTATAAACTATTTTTTTCTATGACTGCGTATACTCATTTTTTTAAAAAGCCTACACACATTTCTTTTAAACACTCTGTTACCTGTTTAGGTTTTTTTTTCCCCCATCTGGACCTGTTTTACTGTGTATCTGTAACCATTTCTGTCTGCATGACAAAACGGAAACCTCTTCCCAGCTTAGCTCAAGGTGTGCTGGCGGCTGAAGCCCACAGCCAGCGACTCAGAGATGTGTCTCTGTACCATAGATGGCATGAGAGACTATGGGACTAGGAAGCCACATTTGCCTCCATTTTTTTGTGTTTGGAACCTTCTTGAAATCTTTCTTGGGTCTTATGTGGAAATATGTGTTCTCACATTTGATGCCATTTTTGGTTGGAGTTTTTGGTCAGGACTGTTGACACCCCAAAAATGACACAGAAATTCTATCAATTATGAAAGCTTGGCTGATGACTTAGGCTTGTTTCTTACTATCTCTTATAACTTAACACATATCTTTTAGTTTATTTTCTGCCTTGTGGCTTTATTACGTCATCTCCATCGTGACCATCCTCCTTGCTCTGCATCTGGCTGGTGACTCTGTCCTTCTTCTTCCCAGCATTCTCTCTGCCCTGAAAATCCTGTCTAGCTATTGATCATTTAGTTTTTTTTTTTTATTAAACCAATCTGAGTGACACATCTTCACAGTGTACAAAAGATTATTCCATAGCACTAGTATGCTGAGTTGGAGTCCCTGGGGTGACATAGCTGGGTCATATAGTAGTTTTGGTTTCAATGTTTAAAAATGTGTGTGTGTGTGTGTGTGTATGTTCATGTGTTTGCAGATGCATGTATGCCTGCTTGTGCACATGCATGCGTACATACACATATGCATATGTGCCTTGGGTGAGTTTTATCCTTGGTTTTTTGAGACAGAGTCTCTGATTGGTTTGGAACAAGCTAAGTACGGTGGGCTAACTGGCCAGCAAACATCAGAGATATGCCTATCTCCTCTTTAGTGTTATGATTATAAGTACATAAATGCTGCAAGTCACTAAGCACATCTTTGTTTTTAAATTTTTAAAATGCAGGTGGTGGGGCATCTAATTCAGTTCTTCATGCCTGCAGGTATATTAGCAACTGAGTTATCATCCTGGCCGTAGTTTCAGTTATTTCAGGAACTTCCATATCAGTTTCCACACTGGCATGTCTGTCAGTTAACAGTTTTCTGTACTCTCTGAGTTACTTTTAGTGGAATCCTGATTTTTGTTCCAGAACTTCTTGTCAATTATCTATAGGAACATAATAATAGATTTTCCTTTTAAAGTAGTTTTATTCTCTCTGCATGGTTCCAACTGCATTTAAATCGCTTTTCTGTTCTTTTTCTTTATTAGCACTTGCTACTCATCTTGGATGCTTTCCTGAAATGTCTGTTAATTGTTTATTTACATTAGGGACAAGCACATGAAATCTGATTCAGAGTTTCTTGTGTGTTTCTGGGTTTACTGAGAATGGTTCTCAGTCTTGGATTGCTTGTCTCTGGTTGTTTCCTTTGGTGTGCTTGTGAGAGATGGGGAATTTTGCTAATACATCTATCTTTAGGTACTTTCTCTTCAGCTGCTTAGATCTTCCAGACTGCTGTTCAATAGAAACATAATTGGCTGCTATTGTGCTTGAGGAAAAGGACGTGAGTTTCAAAGTTGTTAGATGTTTAAGATATCTGGCCCTTTTCCTTGTTTTCAATATAGTATCCTCAAATTAGTTGAACCTTATATACCTTGGTCCAGAGGCCCTCTGGTTTACTTTTATAGAAAATCATTCTTCTGCTGTGTATGTGTGTGTGTGTATACACATGAGTGTGTGTGACTCAGTTGTGCTTATTGCAGTGTTTACATTTTTTGTTTTAGATTTTAATGTGCATTCAATATTGGTTTTGGTAATAGATTTATTATTATGCAAATAAGATACTATAAAATTTATTCATTCAAAGCAGTGGTTCTTAACCTTTCTAATGCTGAGACCCATTAATACAATTCCTCATGTTGTGGCGATTCCCAACCAAATTTTTGTTGCTATTTCTTAAGTATAATTTTGCTACTATTATGAAATGTAATGTAAATATTTGTGTTTTCCAATGGTCATGAGAACCACTGCTCTAAAGTATATAATTCAGTAGTTTAACTATATTCATTAGATTGTATGGTTATCAACCCAATCAATTTCAGAACATTTTTACTATTAAAAGTTCCCTCCCTAAAGTCAGTTGTGGCAGCATACACTTGTTATTCTAGCACTGACAGGCCTGAGGAAGAAGGATCTTGAGTTAGAGTCATGCCTGGGCTACATAGTGATCCTACCTTTGAAAACAAACAAATAATAGCAACCAACTAATGGACAAAGTCTCCCCCCAACAAAAAAGAAAAGAAAAAAGGATTTATGCAACCTTTTACCTTTTTATCATTTCTTCTTATTCACTGACATACTGAACTCTCCTAATCCATTCAACTAACATTTAGCTATTAATCAGATTTCTGTTTTAGTGGGTTAACCTATTCTGAGAATTTTATATAAGCAAAACCATACACTTTATGGTGTTTTTAATGTGGCTTCTTAACTCAGTGGTTCTCACACTTCCCAGTGCTGTGATCCTGTATACAGTTCCTCCTGTTGTGATGACCTCCAAGCATAAAATTGTTTTTGTTGCTACTTTATAACTGTAATTTTGCTACTATTATGAGTTGTAATGTAAAATATCTGATATTCAAGTTACAATGGGGTCGTGACCCACAGGTTGGGAATCACTTATTTTACGTAATATTTTCGAGCTTAATACTATTGTTTATAGTAATACTTTATTCTTTTTCTGCTTGAATATTTTGCTGAATAGATAGATCACAGTTGATTCATATGGTCATTAGTTGATGGGCATTTGACTTGTTTCTATCTTTTGTTTAACATAGCTATTATGTAATATTTTACAAATTGTATTATTTTATAATGTATGTGTTTTTTCTGGATGCATGTTTGTATACCAAGTGTATGTAGTTCCCCCAAAGGCCAGAAGAGGGTTTCATATTCTTTAGGACTGGAATTAGAAGTGGTTGTGATCCACCATATCTATATATCTAACAACTTTGGAACTCTTGTCCTTTTCCTCAAGCATAGTATCAGCCAATTATGTTGCTATTGAACAGCAGTCTGGAAGATCTAAGCAGCGGAAGAGAGAGTATAAAGATAGATGTATTAGCAAAGTTCCCCCATCTCTCACGAGCACGCCAAAGGAAAACAACCAGAGACAAGCAATCTAAGACTGAGGACCATTCTCAATAAATCCAGAAACACACAAGAAACTTTGAATCAGAATTTCACATACTTGTCTCTAATGTAACCAAACAGACAACACAAAAAAATTTAAGCAATTTCTTTTTCTTTTGGCTATACACCTAGGAATAAAATGGGTCATATTTTATATATTTAATGTATAACAGGATCTTACCATATATCCTTAACTAGCCTGGAATGCATTATATAGACCAGCTCAGCCTTGAACTCACAAAGATCCATCTGCTCCATCATGGAGTTCTGATTGGCCCATATCCTCATCAACAGTTGTTGGTATTGATTTCATAAATATTTTGAACTTTTCTCTTTCAGAGTTACGGGTATTTCTTTGAGAAAGGCTTGGGGCATTCTCTAACATAAAATCTGAACTGTTTTTAGCAAACAGTTCTCTCAACTTGTAATCAGATACCATGTGTGAATTGACTTTTAGTTTTTAAGTTTTGCAAATATTTTCTTCCTCCTCAATTATATTTTTGTCTTGAGAAAAATATATTTTATTTTTCTAATTGGGTTTTATGAAGGAGAACAAAATGGCTTGTATCAGACTATCATATTTAATTGTTGATTGTTTAATTTTATTTGAATTAAATTATATGCAGAATTTTTTTCACATTTAGTGGAAGGCCCTGTATCTTATTCAGGTATATCCTGTTTCCAGTCATTTTGTGTTGTGCATTTTCCATATGCACATTCATCCTAACTACCCCCATCTTCTATTAACTATGGTCCCTACACTGTTCCCAGGACCCAATGTCATAGCCCCTATATTTATAGTGGCAGCAAGCCAGTTACTGAATGAAATACAGCACCAGTTGATGAAGTCTGTATTTTTCTTGTGATCTTAAAAAATATTCTGTTCTCATACCCAGTCAGATTTATATTTAGCACAACCTATTTCTTTTCTGGGCCTTTGCCTGTAGAGTGGTCTTTTGTTAATTTTCCTGGACAGATTGAAGAATGTTTTAATCATTCTAACCTATTGTCATTTCCTGCTTTCTCAAATTTTATGCAGTTTATACCAATGTGAATTTATACGTGGCAATCTTTTAGACTATGAAATGCTGTAAATTTCTACCTTCCCAATTCTTCCTTCCTTCCATTCCTCTTCCCCTTACTCCCTTCCCTCCTTTGTGATTTTCCTGATACATGTTCCTTAAGAGGTAAGAAAGATTCAGGTCTGGGGTCTAATCAATGAGCACTTGACATTTGACATTTTTCAGGAACGTGTATTTTTATTCATTAAAATTATTTAAAGATTTTATATATGAGTATTTTGCCAGTACACACACACACACACACAACACACACACACACACACACACACACACACACACACACACACACACACACACACACCATGTATTGAATTCCTTAGAACTAGTGTTATGAATGATTGTGAATCACTGTGTGGGCACAGGTGCAGGGAACTGAACCTTGGTCTTCCGGAAGAGCAGCAAGTGCTTTTACTTCTGACTCATCTCTCCAGCCTTGGTATATGTCTTTTAAAAATAAATTACTTTAAAAATAAGCTTACAAAGTAAGCATTCTATATGGAATTTTCATACATATTTTGCTTGTCACTTGTACCCCTGTACATTTCTTAATTTAACATTTATTTATTATCTTTTTTTGAGACAGGGTCTCTCTATTGTGCAGTTTTGGCTGACTTGGAGCTTGCTATGTAGACCAGGCTAGCCTCAAACTCACAGAAATCTGCCTGCCTTTGGCTCTGGAGTGCTGGGATTAAAGGTGTCTAATACTGTACCCAGCTGATCATTATCTTTTAATGACAGGAATGTCAAAGAAAATTAAAACATCGACTTGGTCTGGATTCCTATTTGCTCAAACCAGTGCAACGAATCACTAAGTATCAGTTGCTTTTAAAGGTAATTACACGAAGCATTTGCTTGTTTCTTTACTTTAAAAATTATTTTATGTGTATGAGTACTTTGCATGTCTATATGTGTAGCATGTGTCTGCCTGGTACCCATGGAGGTCAGAAGATGGCATCAGAGTTATAGAACCCAGGTCTTCAGCAAGAGCAACCAGTGCTTTTAATCAGCGAGCTATCTCTTTAGACCCTCCTTAACCTTATTTTTGGAATCATATCTAGTAGTCATCTGTGAGGAAGTGATTGACTAGGAAGCATTAGCAATAGGTTGAAGAAGATGAACTTTAGGTATAAGTTTTTTTGCATTGTGCTTTTTCATGGTGATATACAAATGACAATCACAAGGTGATTAAGTTATGAGTATAAGGAGATCTTCATCCTCCATATAAGTTCTATTCATATTTAAGCATAATATTTTTTAAAGAATTTTTATATTAAGGTCAAAATATATACTTATTCATTTTAAGATTATGTTTCCTATTGGCCCTTTCAATGAAAAATGCAAATGACACTCCCCTAGTTTAATGGAAAAGGATTAGTAGAATCTATGTTATGTACAAATCCAACATAGATTCTTTTAAAATGTGTTTCATGATGCTATATGCATTATGAGTGACAAATTATTGTATGTAGAAGAAGAAATTTCATGTAATCTCTGATGTGTTTTTATAACTATTGTTTTTTAGCTATAAAAGCATTGAATGGATGCTCTTTGTTTTATACTCTAGAATTATTATTCTACTTCTCCAATTTTGACATTGTTATTAAATATGTTAATGTGACAGACAATATGAAAGAAATTACTCTAAAAATGACATTATCTTTGGATTACTGCTCAAAAGCATATTAGCTTCAAATAATTAATTTTTCCCGCAGTTTTTAAGATGTGACTAATATTGTTTGATTCTTGACTTCTACTCATAGGAGCTCTTAAAGTACAGCAAAGAAGGAGAAGGAACAACTCAGTTAAAGGAGGCACTTGATACAATGCTGGACTTATTGAAGTCAGTGAATGACTCCATGCATCAGATTGCAATCAATGGCTATATTGTAAGTAAACTTTAATGATTGTTGGAGTTTTAGAGGGTAGACTTACCAGAATCCCTTTTTATCTTTTGGATTCAATTGGAAAATAACATAGGAGGTAGACAAATGAAAATAAAAGTATAAGCATTATTATTGGTAAGCTAAGTAGAGGATTGGGTGCAGATGAGCAGCCGAATGGAATCCGATGACATTTTCCTGGTCTGTAGCAGCCTGCCTTCAAGTCTGAACCTTGAGTCAGTTAAGCAGACTCTCTGTCCCAGAACTGATACTTTCCTTAGTCTGGAGTAGATATGAATAAAAAGGCTCAACTCTTCAGGGCTTGCCACCTTTCTCCAGAACTGCTCCATCCAGAGGGTGGTAATTTATCATGAGTGAGGAAGAGATATGAGCATTGCTCCAGCTGAAATAACTCCACATGGCAAATGCCAAGAAGCCAACAAAAAGGAAGGTTCTTTTAAGTGGCACCTTCATAGCAATTTTAAATGTATGCGAGACATGGTGTATTTCAAAGTAAAAAGTTATGGTACAGTGAACAGTTTCAAAACTTTAAAAAGATTTTACTTCTCTTGATTCTTTGTGGATTTCACATCATTCTGATCCAACTTCTCTCCCTGTCCCCTTGAGTCCTCCCTCTGCCCTTGTAGTCTTCCCCCCCAAACAAAACCAAATTTAAAAGAAAAACCAAACAAATAAAAGAAACAAAACAAAAATAAAAATAGCAACAACAAGAGAAGCTGAGTGTGGCCCGTTGAGTCACACAGTGTGCCCTTTAGTCTGTTCATCTTTACTTGTGAGTGTTCATTGCTATGAGCATTGGTCTGGCTAGAGGCCTCTGGCTTCTGCTACACCACTGATAATGGCTTTCACGAGGGCTCTTCTTGGGTATCTTCTTGTTGTCCTGTGTGTAGGGATCCTGCTGTTTTGGATCTGTAGGTTCATCCCTTTCACATGCTCCAACAGTTCATAGATTTGGTGGTTGCTGGGGTGGGCTAACTCATAGCCCTGGTTCTGGGCCTGCCTGGGTGATGGTTGGAGTGGTCAGTCTGCTAGCTTTCCCTCATCATCGCTACCAGAGCAAGCCCTCCAGCTCTGCCTTGGTTAGCTTACCTAATACAGCTTACAATAAGGAACCAGGTCAGTTCTTGCTATGAGGCCTTCAGATCCAGGTCCTCACACTCACACCATCAGGCCAGCTCTAATGTTTTGCCCTGGGGAGGTACAGAGTTCTCTTTCCTGATTGCCATAGGGGGCAGATGGAGGTTCTTTGTCCCGTAATGTTTTGTCAAGACATTTTAAAAAATTTTTACAAGTTCTTTGTGTATGTATTATGGCTCCTGGTTTTGTGTTTTTATGGGATTCCTGTGTGTACAAACATGTATGTCTCTGCATCTACATGTGTTTCTTGTGTTTTTTCTTTGGTTCTTTTTCTCCTGTTTGGTTGATCCTATTCCAGTTTGTTTATTGTATTTTAGTTCATTTTATTTTATTATTGGTTTGTTTTCTAAGGAGTGACAGCGAGAGTGTGAATCTGGCTGAGAGGGAAGGTGGGGGAGGACCTAAGAGGAATTTGGGGAGTGGTAACTGTAATCAGAATATATTGTATGAAAAATTCTATTTTCAATAAAAGAAAATAAAGGACAAAAAAGAAATTCATGCCACTGTTCTGCCATCTTGGCCATTATTGTGTCTCACCTGGTTCACTGCTGGTGAATGATAAATGACTACCCATCTAGCAGCCTGCATAGTACCTTCTAGTACTATGAAAGTTAGCCTGTAAGGGGTAAACCATGCAGGGCAGTATGAGATTGATTTATTCATTTCCTGTGACCAAATGTGACAAGTCCTCAGCAATAAAGTCTTATGTAATGATCTGAAAGAAATAAAGTAGGCAAAACATGCTTCAGAGTAGTAGTAGGTCAAACTAAAAACTACGATGTCAATGTCTGACACATGGATATAGCTCTGCTTTCTCTGAATTGGTTTTGATTTTTCATTCTAGGGGAATCTGAATGAGCTGGGCAAGATGATTCTGCAAGGTGCATTCAGTGTTTGGCTAGGACACCGGAAAGGTGCTACAAAAATGAAGGATTTTGCAAGATTCAAGCCCATGCAGCGACACCTTTTCTTGTATGAAAAAGCTGTTATGTTTTGTAAGAGGCGTTTTGAATCTGGAGAAGATGCTGATAGATATCCATCATACAGTTTTAAGCACTGCCTAAAAGTAAGAAAACTCACATTGTGTGACACAATATTATCTTATATGTATTCTACCTTGAATACTTTTTTTTTTTACTTAAGTAGGTTTTATACTTTAGTTACTCATCCCTCTGGTTAAAAGAATCAACAAAACAAAACAATGCATGTGTGTTCATGTGTGAGCTCAGACACGTATATGCTACAGGTCAACTTTGGAGGTCATAGGACATTTCAGGTGTTGGTCCTCCCCTTCTACCTTGTTTGAAGCAAGGTGTTCTGTTGATCATTGCTATGCACACCAGTCTTGTTATCCCAAGAGCTCCCAGGTGGTCTCCTGTCTCCACCTCCTTTCTTGCCATGGGAACACTAGGATCACAAGCATGTACTACCACATCTAGCTGAACATGGGTTTTGGGAGTCTGAAATCAGGACAAGGGGTTGGGTCCAGGTTTACAGCTTTGATTCAACTCCCCATCACTGTCGTCTCAGATGTTCTCCAAGGTGCCCTTTCTGCCCCAGCTCACCTGTGAGCACTCTTCCAATGGTCCTGGATAAAATTCTTGGTCTCATTACCAAGAAGCTTTTGTTATAGGAGAAACAAGAAGCAAAGGATTTCCTCCTCCTCACTGCGGTTTAAAAAAATGGAGAACTCTTGTGCTTAGCATATTCCTACCCTCCTGTCTTTGTTCCTCCTCCATTCCTTAGCCCCATGCCTTTTGATTACCCTACCTATAGCTGGACCTTCCTAATATATGTATTCTGTGCTATTCTTTGAAACTATTTTATTCTGTCTAGAACCCAAACTACTACTGTATATTAGTCTTGTGTTAAAATTAGGAGATGGTTGTTTGTGAAAGTCATTAAAGGCCCAGGAGTACTTCTAATCCACCTGAGGCACTAGCTGGCAAATTTGGTTATTTCAAACCTAATGAATTTTATCTTTCAAGTTTAAATTCTAAAAGCAACACATTTGTTTATGGAATGATTGGAAGATGGAACATTCTTACCTTCAATTCTCTAGTCACGGTCCTTTGAATCATTTTTTCTGAGTTTTCTTTCTTAGCTAGCTTTCCCAGTATAGTTGAGGGCTGATGGAAATTTAGCTATGATTATGTGGCTGGACCTGTCACGGGCTTGAGGACATAGTTTAAGGAGGCCACCTGATAAGCAGGCCCTACCTACTTTTGTTTTTCCTCAGACTGGTCAGCTGCCTCTAGCTGTATCTCGCAAAATTCCTACCTAGAATCACCTCCCTGAATGTTTCCCATTGTCCGTTTTGTATTCAATTTTGAATCCATAGTAGCTCCGCAGATTCTTCAAAACTCCAGTCATTTTTATCACAAGTACTCAATTACTCTTTTAATATAGTCCACCTCTAAGTCTACATATCTGATGTACTTATGACTTTAATAAACATCAATTGAGAACCAAGACATTGTGATGTCTTTGTGACAGGTTTTAGATCTTGCCATCTATCTGTATGTGTACTCCTTGAAAAGGTACTTCTCCTTTGTAGGCATGTTTTACATAAACCAATTTGATTTACATTCTGTTTGTGAGGTGATCTAGTAACTACTTACTGCAGAATTTCTTATTTGCATTGATTTCCTATTTTATTTGAAATTTGATACAATGATAGACATGTCAACAACAGAGTGTTTCTGAAGATAATTAAAGTAGAGAAGGACTAATGAGGTAATGAAGCCAGAAGGGTTACAATAGTTGCCATGGAAACAGAAGGAGGAATTGATGCAAGAACCATTTCAATGGAAGGCAGACATAAGGGCTTAGTGACTTACCAGATATAGAAAATAAATAGTACTTGACATTTAAAAGAAGAAAATCTGTCCGGTTTTTCTTTTGTTTTCTGATATAATTGTATCTTTAATTGAAAAGAACTAGTCAGTGGTGCTTGCAAAATTTTAGATAAAGATTCCTGGGAAAAGGGTGATGCTGTAGACTAAGAAATACAGAAGTTAGACTGTTTCTTAGGTCTCATTATGCTTGCTTCTTCCAGCTGTTTCTCATGAGGGTCCATCATTACTGGTCAGTGTGCTGCTAAGCATAGCTGAACAACTTCTCTCCCCTGAAATGTATTTTTTGACTGCATAACAGCAAGCTGGAACCACACAGCCTGCTCATGTCTTTCTAATGACTATGTACTCTAATGCAAGCACTTAACATCCACAGAAAAGCCATATGTCAGGTCACAGGTAACCAGCTAGAGACGTTGCTTCCTCAGATCCATCAGATTGTGTACTTGCTTATTATCATCAACTGTTGTTTACACTGACCACACAACAGTACTAACTTTGTGTCAGATAAAAATGGTTTGATTTCCTAGAAAATGCCCATATGTATTTAAATAATGATGTGTTATATATTTTAGCCATGGGAAATAGTAAAACAGTTGCCATTCAAATACAGAAAAGGATGGGAGGCAAAGCCATACATTCAAAGCTCATTATGAACTGGAGGGAAGGGTAAAGAGCTTGTCATTCAAGTATAAGGACTGGAGTTCAGATCACTAGTGGGTGTGGCTGCCCCTTGTAATCTCAGCTCTAGGGGATCTTCAAAGCAAGCTGGCTAGTTAGATTAGCTGGATCAGATGAACTCTGGGTTCAACAGGAGGCCCTGCATCAATAAATAAGGTGAAGACCTATTGTGGAAGATGCCTGACATGAACCTCTGGCCTCCACACATGTATATATGTACCCATGTACATGTGAACATGCATACCCACATGCACATACCTCCACAAAAACTTATATGATCTGAACATACCGTTTACTACTTATATCTCTATATCAACTCTATGAAATACACGATTTACCAAATTTATGGTTGAAATAAGGGAATTTGGGGAAAATTAAGCACCTTACACTAAGACACATAGCTGATGAATATTAGTGATGGATGGAGGTCCAGTCTGTCCTTCTTTGACTTGGAAGTCTGTTTGTCTGCTACCTATCATCCCATTGAGACAGTTATGTGATGAAACATAATTACTTTTGGAAAACAGTAGGATCCAAGTAGTCTTATATTGAAATATTCAAGCAGAGATAGATTAGAGTGGCGCAGGAAGGCTATATTTGGGAGCATTTGAAAGTCACTTTAGACTGCATTCAAGGTGGATGTCAGAGGCTCTTAAACTAACATAGCTAAGTTTCATTTCTAAGTATAATTGTTTTTCTTTACCTTAATGCAGGAATCTTATGAGCACTACCCTTAATGTTTATTAGTTTTAATTTGGGTCATTTCGGGGGTTCGTAAGTGTAACGGAGTGTGATATTCCTGTAGACAATTAGGAAGGAGTTGAAAGAAAAGAGGAAAGGCAGAGAACAACTTAAAGAAAATGTTACACAAGGGACTGAAGTTGTCCCCCATGGAATTAGGCAAGGTTAGCAGCAAATGGTGAAAGACAATTTTGCAAAGCAGAAACCAGGGTGAGAACAAAGTGGTGGGAAGAAATACTTCATACAACACAAGTTTTACTGCCCCGAGAAGGTTCTCATTCAAGTTAAGTATTTTCTTTGCTGTAGAGTCTGAGGGGGGAATTGAAAAACTTCTGGGAACTCTTCCCTAACCCATAAATTTACTACTTATAAGTCATAGGGGATAAACTTGTCAGATCAAATTGATCTGGTCAATAATTACTTCAAAAAACATTTAAATGAATCAAGTTCAAGTGGCTTTTCCCATTGATGTTTAATAACTTATACATCTGACAAAATTCTGTTTTACTACCGTATAGTTAATTTCCAGCAGAATTCAACCTTTGATAGGCAACCTGGATATTCAGATGTATGCCATTTATATCAACCACTGGAATGGAACGTGGTATCTGAACTCTGAGTGCATATTTCCACAAAAACTCTTAAGTCATCATGCCTATGGCTATACTTCCCTTTTCCTGCTCATTGAAAATAAAATGTGTATTTTGCTTACGTGAGACATTCTGTTCCCAGAGATTATGACAGAGCATGATGAATGTAATTTCATATTTGTAATCCACTGATCAAGAACAATTTGGTTTGTTGTAGATGGAAGAAGTTGGAATCACAGAACACGTGAAAGGCGATAACCGCAAATTTGAAATATGGTATGGTGAGAAGGAAGAAATTTACATTGTTCAGGTTGGTTATTCTTCTGAAAACCATAATCATCATTAAAATGACAAATTTTTATTTAATTTATTTAATTTAGTAACCCATCATCTTCAATTTGTATTATCTATATATTTCTGGGTGTAGAAGCATCCACTGGAGAATGTTAAACCTACCAGGAGTCTCATTATTAAAGAAAACCGATTCTCTTTACCCCAGAAGCCAGGAATCATCTATTACTCTTTACTTAGTAGTGGGAACTCTGAATCCCTTCCTTCCCAGCACTCTGCATTGGAATGTTGATTGACTTGGTCTTGTGAGGTCCTGGGCATCCATAGCTGCCATCATTTCCTGAATGCAGTGGTCCCATCACATCCAGAAGATACTGGTTTGCTTTCATCCTCCCAAACCTCAGGATCTTAAATTATTTTCTGTCCCTTCTGTGGTGGTTTCTGAGCCTCGTGTGTGTGGGGTGTGATATAGAAGAGGCCATTTATGAATGAACACGCCATACTCAGTCTCTACACTTTAAACAGTTCTAAGCTTCTTTGTTAACCTTCAAACACTGCACAAATCAACTTGTCTGATGAGCTTGGAGAGTTTTGCTCAGGTAGATGTTAATTTAGAGGGCAGTTTGATATTATACCTATTTAACAAAATAATATTAGTAGGTTCACATGTGGAGCTTATGAGCTCACCAACCAAGGTTCTTAACCAACTTTGCAATACTAGGCCTGTGTTTTCTCTAGTGGAGCAGACCTTAAATCTAACAGGAAGCAGTTGGTTACCTTCATAACATTCATGCTAAGGATTTTACGTGTGTGTGTATGTCTCTCTGTCTGTCTGTGTCTCTGGGAATTTGTGCAGTGCTTTACGAAGCCAGTAGAGAGCAATGGATCCGCTGGAGCTGGAGTTGAAGTTCATTGTTTGCTCTCCCGAATGGGTGCTGGGTATCAAGGTCTGGTCCTCTGCAATAACAGTGCATGTTATTAACCACAGAGCCATCATCTCTCCAGCACCAACATTAAGAAAAAAAAAACCACTCTGTTTGATTTCCAACACTCATGATAGGTGGCTTACAACAATCTATGGGAATTTGACTCCTTCTGGTTTCCATGCGCATTGAAAGCATGTGGTGTGCTTAACATACCTGCAGGCAAACCATCCATACATACTGAATAAAAGTAAATAAATAGATAGTTTAAAAATGATTTAAAAATCTGAGTTGGTAAAAAAAATGTTGGTTACCTTTTTTTTTTTATAAAATCTCATTCCTTTCAAGTTTGGCTGCTACTTTTTTTGCATCTATGAAGTTTCTACAGTTAGCCTTGAGTTTCCTTTGTCTTCATCATTTAAAGACTTAAAGATATGACTATTTGGATGTATTCCTTCTTTTGACAGAACATAGTCAAGATCCTGGGCAGGTGTGCTCTGAGGCCCACCCTGTTTCAGGGAGGGGAGTAGATTCAAGACGTTTCAAGATAGTGCTGGGCTATTTTCACTAAGTCTCTGTGTCACGACTTGTGGCTGACCCATATGTTATTAGCTGTTGCAGATGTTCAGTTTTTTTTATTTTGTATTGATAGCAGTACATAAACCCTTCTTGGTTTACTTTAAGTTATGAGTTGGTACCATATAACAGACTTACCTTATAAGCAATGGGAGAGCATTTAGGAAATCCATCATGTAAGTATAAGTTTTTAAGATGATTATGTAATTAATTTTAACTGTGGAAATACTAGAGCTTGCTTTGTTTTTACCAAAAATGAAACAAAGTGGTGTGTGTGTGTGTGTGTGTGTGAGAGAGAGAGAGAGAGAGAGAGAGAGAGGGAGAGAGATCCTCCAGTGAAGCAACAGTAGCTGAAAGGATCTCTGTATTTCTTCCAGTTGTTATACTCTTTACGGCAATTTTAAAATGATTTTGATTATAATATCTAATCAGATTGCTAGTGATTAGCCTCTTAAATGCTTTAATTAAAAGGCTAGAATTTGAACTTGGTGTTTCATAGAGTGACTCATGTTTGATTACATTTTTCATTATTATAAAAGCATTCTTTTCAAAAGGAAACATACTTTTTCCTTCTGCTTTAATTTTTAGGCTCCAAATATTGATGTGAAGATGTTATGGTTAAAAGAAATAAGGAAAATTTTGTTGAAGCAGCAAGAACGTTTGACTGGTAATTTCATTTTTTTAATTGAAAATAGAATTTTTTTCTCAAATAATATATCTTGATTATAATTTTGCCTTCCTCTACTCCTCCCAGTTCCTCTCTACCTCCTTTTCCATCTGTATCATTCCCTTTGACTGGTAATTTCAGGCATCCATGCTTTATATGGAGAAGCACAATGACAACCCACTAGTTGGGTTTTATGAAAAGGCTTCCTGGGAATGGGGCTGATAATTTGATAATAATGAAGGGATTTATTAAACTACAATAAAAAAGTGACATTGAGATTCAGAAAGCTTTTTTAAAAAAACCAACTGCTAATTTAAATTCTAAGGTGAGCCTCGGTGCTTCAGAACCAGTTAAGATCAACAAAGTATCAAATTCTAGTCCTTCCTGGGGGGAGAACCTCACAGAACCAGTATTCAGAAAGTTTGGGATGAAGAATTGGTTACACTTTTGAACTTGTACTTACCAAAAAGAGTCTCTGCTTGTGTGTATGATGTAGATGTACATACTTGTGTATGTGACTATAGATGTGTTTGTGTGTGTGTGTGTGTGTGTGTGTGTGCGTGTGCATGCATGCTCATATGTGCATGTGCCACAGCGAGCATGTGGAGATCAGAAGACCAGTTGCATTATACCTTCTTTGAGGCAGGCCCTTTTTTCATTCTTCACTGCTGCATAAGACAGGCTAACTAGCCCCGGAGCTTCTGGGAATTCTGACTTTACCTCCTGTGAGTGCTGGGATTAAAGATTGTAACTAGAGGTTTCTCGTCTGTCTGCCAGTTCCCGAATTACCACTGAGACTTAATAATATTAATTACAAACTGTTTGGCCTATTAGCTCAGGCTTATTATTAACTAGCTCTTACAACTTAAATTAACCCCATTTCTATTATTCTATATTTTACAACAAAGCTTGTGGCTTGTTACCTCACATCTTGCTTCCCGGGTGTCAGCTGGCTACTCCCTGACTCTGCCCTTCATCTCTCTTTATGTTTGCTTGGATTTCCTGCCTGGCTCTGTTCTGCCTGGCCAAATGAACTTCTTTATTAACCAATAGTAATAAAACATATTCACAGCATACAAAAAGGCATCCCACATCAACAGACATGTGCTATTGAGCCCTGGTTGTTTTTTTTTTGTCAGTTTTAGATTCAAATGCAGGCCCTCATTCTTGTGTAGAAACTGTGTGTCACCCCAACCCTTAGTTTGTATCCAAATACACACTTTGGACTCTACAGATAACTTTAGATGGGTCTTCTTGTTTGTTGGTCATTTCAAATACCTGAAAATGGGCTATGTGTGTGTGTGTGTTTGTGTGTGTGTGTGTATTTCCATCTGTCTCTCTATCTCACTCTCTCTTTTCTCCCACCCTCTGTGGTGTATGTGAAAGTCATCCTTCAAAGAAGTAAGAAACATGACTTATAAATGACAGATATGTTTTATTGTTCAGCTATGAAACAGGTGGATCAGCCAAGAGAACCGGATGAACTTTCTCTTCAGCAGCAGAAAGCTGAGTAAGTGATCATTTCACTCAGAAACATAATTCTTTAAATTTATTTAGATTTATTTATTTCTCTTTATGTGAATGAATATTTTGCCTACATGTACAAACGTGCACCACATGTTTGCCTGGTTCAGGGAGGTTAAAAGAGGTGTTGGACACTGAAGTTACAGACAGTTCCTAACCACTGTGTAGATGCTGGGAACTGAACCTGGGTCCTCTGCAAAGGCCTCAGTTGTTCCCAATCACTGAGCAATCTCTTCAGCTCCCAGACATACCAAACAATGTAATTATAACAACCAGCCTTCTGTGATAGCAATAACTCATCAGATAATGTAACCACACTGTTTTCTCATATCTAAGCCATATAGTGAAGTCACACAGTGACCAAAAGTCCCTATAAATTGCAAAGCTGTTTTTAAAATACTTAAGTACTTTGCAATTGATCTTGCAAAGAATTGCATTCAGACTGACGGTAAATGTAGTGGTTCTCATTCATGACTTTCTCTTTGGGGTGCTTTTACTTACTTTCAGTCTGTGGGGGAAACAGTATGAGAACAACAATAAAGGACGGGTTCACATTGTGTAGACCCTTAATGAAGAACCCTTGGTGGTGATTTAGATATGTTTTGTACATAGTTAAGGCATAGATCTAGGTAATGAAGTTAGCCTGAAGTTCTTCAGGATGGTGGCAGTTGTACATGGCAGTTCAGCACTGCTGCTTTAAAACTCTATCTTGACATTCTGCCTTTAACAATCTCAAAAGCTGCACTCTTTGCATCTGAGTGTACACAGAGATTTTTCCATGCCATTTTCAAAGCCCCGATAGGGTTCACTGAGCTACACTAGTTGCATGGTACTGGAAACACTGAATGACTTATGACATATACTGTTTTTTTTTTCTTTGTCACATTTATCTCCCAGAGGTCTCTAAAATCTAAGATAGCACATGATTTTCATCGGGATCAACTCTGAAGGTCTTTTTCTGGCAGGGTTTGTAACATTCAAACACAGAAGTGAAGACTTGGTTGTATGAAGTAGTTGCTGTAACAGTAGCTGGTGAAAACTTAACAGTGTGAATCAGGATAAAATTTCTTCTACACATTTATATGTACCTTTCCTGACACATTCTAACTGGAAGTTTCTCACCCATCCACCAGTTCCTGAATAACTACTCAGAGGCTTAATGTTAATTACAAACTGTTTGGCCTTTTAGCTTACACTTATTATTAACTAGCTTTTACAATTGAAATGAACCCATTTCTATTATTCTATATTTTACCACAAGGCTCGTGGTTTATTGCATCACATCTTGCTTTCCTGGCAGCTGTTGGCATCTCCCTGACTCCACCTTCTGTCTTCCCATATCTGTTTGCATTTACCGCTTAGCTATATTCTGCTCTGCTATAGGTCAAAGTGGTTTCTTTATTAACCAATGGTAATAAAACATATTTATAGCATGCAGAAGGGCATCCTACATCAACACATTAAGGTGAAAAGTCTTCAGAGCAATACAGGTTGTACACATACATGTCTTGGGTCTAGAAGGGAGCAATATTAAGTTTGCATAAAAGGGGTGTGCTGGCTTGAATCCTCGGACTTAAGCTCTTGAAACTGTTTTATATTAACTATTTTTAAAAAATATTTATTATTTATTATATATACAATATTCTGTCTGTGTGTATGCCTGCAGGCCAGAAGAGGGCACCAGACCTCATTACAGATGGTTGTAAGCCACCATGTAGTTGCTGGGAATTGAACTCAGGACCTTTGGAAGAGCAGGCAATGCTCTTAACCTCTGAGCCATCTCTCCAGTCCCTTTATATTAACTATTATACAGACTTAAATAAGGGCACATCAGCTATTGGAATGGATTTTCAGCTTATTGTTAACATATAATATCAAGATAGAACTTTTTAAGTTTTGCTATTCTTAGACTATGCAAAAGCTCACCTATTTTTATAGTGGCTGTTTCAGAAAGCAAGAGGAACCTCTTCTAAATGCTGTGGAAGTGGAAAAAGAGGTAGAACAAGCCAGTGGCTTGGTGGAGGTCAGGAAGGCAGTTGTGCCAGTTCAAGCACAAGTAAATTGCACAGGTATGTGTCTTGGTTATCTGAAGAAAAGATTCAATAACTATGTGAGTTTTAACTTCTGTTGCTAATGTGCAAAGAATCTAGTCATGTGTTATTTTTGTATAAAGAAAAGAGAGTTAGCCTGTTTTTTTTTAAATATTTTTTTTATTTATTATGTGTACAACATTCCTTCCATGTGTGCCCCACAAGCCAGAAGGGGGCGCCAGGTCTCATTATAGATGACTGTGAGCCACCATGTGGTTGCTGGGAATTGAACTCAGGACCTCTGGAAGAGCAGTCAGTGCTCTTAACCACTGAGCCATCTCTCCAGCCCCGAGTTAGTCTGTTTTAGAAGACTTTCATTTCTTGCACACAAAAAACACTCTTATGGAAACTACAGAGCACTGTTTGTCAAATTGTGATCCTTGGCCCAGTAACATTAATATCACCTGGGAAACTTGTTTTATAGAGGAAGGTTTTATTGGCTCTTTCTACTTCAGATCTTCTGAAGCAGAAACTTTGGGTGTGAAGCCCAACTACCTGAATTTTGACCAACTTTCTATATAATGCTCATCTGTGTTCAAGTTTTAGAGCTCTTGCAATAGAGGACAGGAATGAATGCAACACAGATATTGCCTTCAGTGGATATACTGTTTATTTACCATTGGTTTCGTGACTAGAGCTGGAAAATTTGTTTTCTTATGAGAATTATGTTATTTGAAATGATGGTACATAATGCATTTGATTCATCTAATCAGTGCATCAGGAATTTTGTAGAGTTGCATTTGAAGTCTAATTAAAACACACACATCTGCCATCTTTACAATGTTAGGAAGGTAGATTATTCAATAAGCGATTAAAATGGAATGTGGTAAGTATCGTAATAGGGAGGTATAAGGTACTATACAAGCATACGAGATTCCCTAAATAGCTTTGGAAACAGTAGCATAGACTCCCTGAGAAATGCCAAATACTCAGGACTTAATATAGTAGTCTTTAATCCTACTAGTTGAGGAGGAAAAAGTAATGATGACCATGTTCAGTTTTTAGTTATCCATTTAGAGGTTGTTTCCCTCAGATCATTATGTTGTGCCTCCCAGCCCCAGAAACAAAGAGAGAACCTAGTATCCAATGCCTTCATTTGACAGATATGGAAACCACATCAGAGAAGGTCACATAATATTTCCAAGGTGACATGAATAATTGACTGTGGCTGAGATGGGAGTCTGTAAATGTGTGACTTAGATTTTGTCTTAGTTTTTTTTTTCTGGTGCTGTAGGAGCATACCCTGACAAAACCAGTTGAGGGAGCTTGTTTATTACAGTGTACAGTTCTTGGTTACAGTCTATCAGAGCAGGGAAGTCACAGCTGTAGGAGCCTGAAGCAGCTTCACGTTCACAGTCATGAAGCAAAGAGAAATAAATGTATTCATGCTGTTTGCTTGCATTAATAGTTTCCTTAGATAGTTTTCTTTATGCTTATAAAGAAATGATACTGTCCACTTTCAGGCTAGGTCTTACTATATCAATTAAAGTCACCCCCACAGGCTTGTCTGTGGACAGAGACTTCTCTCCCACCAAGTCCCACATCCGTTTAGTCCAAAATAAACACATAGAGGCCTACATTAATCATAAACTGACTGGTCTATTAGCTCAGGCTCCTTATAACTCTTATAACTTATATTAGCCCATAATTCTTGTCTGTATTAGCCATGTGGATTGGTACTTTTCATCAGTGAGACATTTTCATCTTGCTTCCTCTGTGTCTGGGTGACAACTGCAGACTGACTATTTCCTCTTCCCAGAATTCTCTTTTTATCGTTGTCCCAGCTCTACTTCCTGCCTGGCTACTGGCCAATCAGTGTTTATTTAAAATACAAGTGCCAGGGTACAGACCATTGTCCCACAGCACTTCTCACAGCCTCACAGAATTTTCCAGTCAGGACTTGGCCACAATCTTAAATTTTCTTTAGGTCCCCATAAGAGTATCAGTGCCTCCAATCAGCAGGAAGTATCCCTGAAAATTACACCCACATTCCCACAAAATGGATTATAGATATTTATCTTTGTTTAGAGTGTTGGTTACAAGATATTATGAATAATGGTCTGGACAAAAAGATAAAAAAATGATATTTGATTCAGAGTTCTTGTTTAAAAATAAGTGGGGGGACATGCTGTGGGACAATGGTCTGTACCCTGTCACTTGTATTTTAAGTAAATGCTGATTGGTCAGTAGCCATGCAGGAAGTAGAGGCAGGGGAATGAGAACAGGAGAATTCTGGGAAGAGGTCATCACTCAGACAGAGAGGAAACAAGATGAGAATCCCTCGCTGACAAAAGTACCAAGTCACGTGGCTAACACAGACAAGAATAATGGGTGAAAAATATAAGATGTAAGAATTAGTTAATAAGAGCCTGAGATACGAGGCCAATCAGTTTATGATTAATGTAGACCTCTGTGTGTTTTCTTTGGGACTGAATGGCTGCAAGATTGGGTAGGACAGAAACCTCAGTCAACACTTGTTCACAGGCCAACATCATCTAGCCAATCCCTCACTGAGATTGTCTTCTCATGTGATTCCAGGTTGTGTCAAATTGACAGTTTAAACTATCACAGATTACTTCATCTCAAGCAGTTCAAGTCTAAAGAAAAAAAAGGAAGGAAGAAAGAAATAAAGGGAGGAAGAAATAAACCTCATATCTCCTGCCTGTCACCTCATTGTTTTGGCAAGGGGATACATGGTCTTAGTATGTAGTACAGGCTGGCCTGGAACCTACCACGCTAGCCTTGGACTTGTAGAGATCTACCTGCCTCTGCTTTCTGCATGCTGGAATCAAAGGTGTGCACACCTGGCTACATGCAGGCTCTTATAAGGCATAGGATATGTAATGTATGATCTCTGCTTACTAAGAGAGGATTCAAGACAAAATAATAGCAACACCAGGTGGAACCTAACAAGTACTATTTGAATGGGATAAATATAAATATTATAGAAAGAACATTTAGAACCATTTTTTTTTCGTGTGTGTGGAGGTAAGAAAAACAATATATTTTGAAAATGTTTGGCATTACTTTTTTTTTGACAGGGTATCTCTGTGTGTAGCTCTGACTATCCTGGAACTCACTTCTAGACCAGGCTGGTCTTGAACTAACAAAGATCCACTTACCTCTGCCTCCCAAGTTGGAATTAAAGGCATGTGTTACCACCACCTGGCTTAACATTACTTTTAATAATGTCCATCACCCTCAACTTCCTACCATTCTGAAATTTTGAAGAAGTATATTGCAGTCCAAATCTTTTCTGAAATGTCAAATTAAAAACTAGTACAACCTATGTGCAGTTTTGTTTTGTAGAACAAGACTGTGTATACTATTGGCCTGTTGAAGACCGCAGCTTTAACAGTGAGTTTGCTTCTCCTGTGATGGAGAACCAGATCTTTTAAGTAACTGATATACCTGTCATTTTTCTTGTAGCTTGGACTCAGGTGTCACCATCTGCAGAAGGTCCTGGAGCATCTGTGGAATGTTCAGCCAACTATTTCTACCCTAGTTACAATGACAATGAAGAAGATCGGCCACAAATGGTTAGTATAACATACTACATCAAAATTACAGAGGCAGTTTTACTGATGAAACAGATAGGGCACATAAAGAACAACTTTTTGTCAGAATCCTTGAGGATTATTGAGTATATTCTATATCTAAATGAAATGATTTGAGGTGAGTCCTATAAAGATTCACTAGTCACTTCTCTTTATGTAGAATACATCGCAATTACACACAGGACACTACTGATGTTAAATAATCAGTTTTCCAATTGTTATTTTTAATTTTTTTCCACTCTGGAGCTCTCTGTGGTAGCCCAGGCTGGCCTCCTGCCTTAGGCTGTCAAGTATGTGATTTCATGACCCTCTCAATTTTAGATTTTTTAAAAAGTAAGGTGTTTATTTCATTACACCTTTCTGTGCATATGGAATTTTCTTTTAAGCTTAATATTTGAAATTATGAATTCAGAAGAAGCTAACAAAAATACTACTGAAATGTCTGTGTTCCCTCCACCTAGTTATCTTCTATAATTAGAGGATGATACCAAATCTTAGGAATTGACATTCGTGCTAGCTTTCCTCAGCTGTCACCAGTTTTCCATGTACTTTTGTATGTTTGTATATGTATTGTCGTGTAATTTTGTTCAGAGCTGTGTTTTCTACTTAAGTATGAGGTATAAACACAGATGTAATGAAGTTTCAAATATACTTTAGAAATTACTTTACACAATAATTTCTCAATATTAACAGTATTAGTGTGAGAAAGACTAAACTTTTTAAGTTATAATTTACAGAGGAAGAAATTAAGGGCTAGCAGGAAATTTGTCATAATTGTCTGTATTTGCAGTGCTCATATTTTGAATGATCGAATGCTTTATGTTCTTAAAATATTGAGATTGAGAACTTCAATCGTTAAGTGACTGGAGAGATGGCTTAGCAGCTGAGAACAGTGGCTTCTCTTCTGGAGGACGTGGGTTTGATGTCCAACAGTCATGTGGCAGCTCACAACCATCTGTAACTCCAATTCTAGAGGATTGTATGCCCTCTTCTGGCTTTCAAGGGCCATAGGCATATATAATACACATGCATCTTTTAAAGAAGGACTTTTATTTTCTTATGCAAGCTTTATCTGTTGAAAATATATTTTATTATATATTAAAATGAGAAATAACAAAGATTTAAATTAAGAGATCTATTAGAATTTTGAGTAAATATCATTTTTATTATAAAGTAACTTTCTCTTTTTTCTTTTTGAGATGGTTTCTGTGTGACACCCCATGGCTGTCCTAGAACTCATTCTGTAGACCACACTGAGCTGGAATTCACAGAGATCCACCTGCCTTTGCCCCCTGAGTTCTGGGATTAAAGGCATGCACCACCACCACTTGGCCTACTTTTTTGTTTTTTCTAGACAGGGTTTCTCTGTAGCTTTGGTGGCTGTCCCGGAACTAGCTCTTGTAGACCAGGCTGGCCTCGAACTCCCAGAGATCCGCCTGCCTCTGCCTCCCGAGTGCTGGGATTAAAGGCGTGTGCCACCACCACCTGGCTGGCTGATTTTTTTTTAAGTTAGAAAATAGTGAGAAATAAAGCACTCTTTTAAATATCTTTAACATCTGGTTTATTTAAAGTTATCCTGAGCTGGGCCTGGTGGCACATACTTTTAATCTCAGAACTCTTGAGTTCAGAACCTGCCTGGTCTACAAAGTTGAGTTCCAGGATAGCTAGGGCTACACAGAGAGACCCTGTGTCAACAAAACAAAACACTAAAAAAGATGTCCTGATTCTCATGTAATTTTGAATCCATTTTTTTCTACTATCATAGATCAGATAAACTGTACAAAACTCCTGCATACATTTGAGAATGAGAGTACAAGAGGCAAGTAATATCCGTATGTAAACCTGACCTTCCAGACCTATTGAATGGCTCTCAGAAACAAACCCTAAATGGTTTACTTCCTGTAATTTGCAACCTACAGGTTTATATCAGTTATAGTAATAAGTGAAACTTCCTTAGTTTATATCATTGGTAGATGAATTCGATTGGATTAGTTGATCAGATATGAGCAATCAGAGGAAACCATTTGATATTTGAACACTGCCTGTGTGTGTCTAGAAGGCTTGTCAGAACCAAGCCTTCTAGCATTATTTATCTAGTTTTGGAGTCAGAAAATAAAGTGAGTCTGCAAAATTGACTAATGCTTTCATCACAGGTGTTGGGAATTCAGGAAAACCTATTAGAGTTCCTCTTTGAATACCTTCCTGAGTCATGCTACCCAGGAAACCATACACAAGAGCAATGCAGTGCAGTCCACAACACCTGCACCTTAAAGTTTAAAAGAAGTTATGAGAGACTTTGTCTCATAGGGGGTGGATGATGTTCTTAAGGATGACACCCGATGTCCTCTAGCATCTGCATGCATGGGCACACACATACATGCTGGCCTATATCCATACACTTGCAATCCACCCACACGGATATGCACACAATATGAACACATACAGAAACTGAAAGGAGCTGTTCATTTGACTTTACTTTACAAACACGGGAATCGAGATGCAAGCCCCTTTTACTGGTGTGTGCCCATAATCCCAGCACTGAGAAGGCTAAAGCGAGAGGTTTGGGAGCTTGAGGCTAACCTGGGCTATATAGTTAGTTCCAAGCCAGCCTGAGCTACATAGTAGGACCCTGCTTCAGAAAGACACACGCACGCACGCACACACATGCACATACACACACACAGAAACAAACACCCTGAGAAATAATGGGTTCCACTTCTATTACAGAGAGCCGTGTCGGAGGTGACTATGCTGATGTAAAGAAACTACTATGTCAACTGGCAAGTAGATCTTGCAGCCTGCTTCTCAGCCCATGTGGAAAACACCACCCAAAAGACTTTCAGCCCAAATGATGGGGATTTTTTTTCAGGTTTATTTGTTTGAACATGCAAAGAAGCAACAGCATATCCTTCTTTCTTTTCTTTTACTTTAAAAACATTTTACTTGTAGTATTCTTTATTCCTCAAAATTGTGCAGTCAGTGGATAAAACATTGTGCTGGATAAAATGTCATCTCAGAATACTTTTGACTTGAAAATTGTTTCTTCTCTGTCTACTTTGTAACCAAATGCAATCAGCGTGCCTTCGATTATTTAGCTTATTATGAATTAAGTTAAATGTAGGGCTGTAGAGTAGTTAAGGCCAAGGGAAGCACAACTTATGATTTAATTCGCTTTTTAGACCTAGTGCTCCTTTTAACCGCACAAGATAATGCAGAGTCAGAAGTCCTGGGGCGGATGAGGGGCATTAGTAAATTCTCTTCAGGGCTATTGCCTTTTCTATGTGCCAAGATGAACTTTTCCTGATAGTAGTTTACAAAGAATTGCATTTAAAATGTGATATTTTCATGCTTGTTTCTTTTTCTCAATTTATGCTTATAATTCATGTAGCAAATTAGTTGTGCTCTATTCTGTACATTTCATGCTGTAATTTTTCTTTTCCAAATAAAAATGAAACCTTTGGGTTCCACAAATTCATCCTTTGGTTTTCATTTGTTTGTTTTTCCCGTCACAGATTGATCCCCTTTATTGGTCTTTCAGAGAAGACTTGCTGAAGCTGTCACATTTGTCACTGAAGCAGGGAGTGAATTCTTTTCGTGGCCATCAACAGGCAGTTAGGAAAGTTGTCAAGCTTGTAACATGTGGGTTTTCTTTACAGCTTCACAGTCTGAGTGAAATAAGGCCCTAGCCGACTGAAAGCAGAGCGTTTCAGAAGACTTCTGAGGGAGAAACATTCCCGTGAGGATTCTTAGGGTCAATGGTAGGAGTGTTTGCAATCAATGGCTACCGTGTCCTCAGGCTGGTGCACGTGGGTAGCGAGTCCACGTGTCTGTTACGTCTGTGTCTTCCTTACAGTCTTCAGCAGCCGAGATCACAGGAATGCCTCTCATCTTCATTGCTTCAGCCATGCTTACAGAGCCTGCCGAAAAGCTGGCTAACTGTTGTTGAGTGGAACAGGCTGTGAGACACTCGGAGGCTATGCAGATGTGTTATTTGCTTAGGGCTTAGGTGATTTAGTTGGTCACTGGGCTTTCGTAATGTGACAGACCACATTCCATTTGGTTGTTTAAGTCATTTATTAATCACATATCTAATGCACACCAAGTGTCAGGGTCTTTGCTTTGACATTTTACAAGAGAACCATAATTCTCTTTATCTGTTTAAATATTGACATTTGAGCTTATCACCCAGTTCTTATACATTTGACCTTATGTAGCAACAAGGGCAGCCATGGTTCTTCCCACATGTTGTTTAATTGGGAGAGTACCAACAAACAGTGGGAAGACATTGCTTGAAAGACCGAACTAGGCCCCCATACTTATTCCAAAATATATTAAATGAAACAATTGTGTTTTCATAATGTCACTAACTTGAACTAAAAGCCACCCTGAAGGAAGGTGAGCGTGTGTGTGAAGCTTGGAGCTGGAGATGTGGTTCAGTAAGTGAGAGTCATTATTGTTCTTGCAGAAGATCCAGGTTCACTCTTAGGACCAACATGGTGGCTCACAGTTATCTCTAACTCCAGTTCCGGGATTCAATGCCCTCTTTGGAATTCTCTGGACACCAGTAACACATGTGAAACATGCACTTACATACTTGCAGACAAAACACTCATGCACATTAAATAAAATGAATAAGTCTAAAAGAAATAGTGAATCTTTAAAGTAATAACCTGTTTGTCCCCAAAGTCCTCTGTAGGTTATTTGAAGGGCTCAAGCATATGCCATGCGAGTGTCTGAACACATGCAAGGGCGCAGTGAAAACTCGCTGCAGTGTAACCCATATGCCCTTGATGCTAATCCAATGTTTATTTAGGTGGTGAAAAATCTAAAGAGAAGAAAAGAAGGTCTGATTTGAGGAGATAGTTTACAGATTTTAATTGGGTACCCATAGGTTTCAGAATGCCCAAATTTACAGATATAATTATGATTAAACTGTCCAATATTTGAAAGCCAAAATCCCCTGATATTTGCCTAGTATTACACTGGTATGTAAAAAATCTTTCTGCAATTAGAAATAAAGCTGCAAATAAATTATGCTTGCTAGTGTTTAATGTTCTCTTCAATAAAATGGTGTTTGCGAATCAAAAATTTTAGACGTGTTAACCTTCTTACAAGGTTGCTAGCTTGGAGAGATTTCATATACTGTGGTATCTAGTTAACCAGTCCTTCTAAATGTAATACTGGGGATGTGCTTTTATGATGTTAGTCCAACTGTCCAAGAATGCTTCACCAATGTATGTTTTTATTCCATTCGAGGAACATGTTATTTCTATGTGGATGGCTTCCCCTCCATGCACATATACATATATTCACACACACACACACACTCATGTACACTGGTGTCTGCACCCAGATGTCAGTGTGAATACTTCATGAAGCAATGAGATGTAACTTAGTGTTTCTGTTAACCCTGTCCTTAGAAGGGAAAGAAAAAAATTCTTTATATATCAGTATTCTCACAGATTTTTTATCCTTAGTGACATTTACCTATCTATAAAAACATAGGGCACAGATAACAAGATTGATATGCATGTAATTCATATGCAATGCTGGATTTTGCCTTGTATTGAATTCCATGTGATGGTACACAGTTCTTTCCACACACATAACAGACTAGGAATAATTTACTTGGTACCAAGTTTCATGTATCAAGCGAAACCAAGACTGACGACGGCAGTGCTCAGTGGAAATACTGGGTCACATTAAACGTTAGCAAGCATAATTTATTTGCAGCTTTATTTCTAATTGCAGAAAGATTTTTCACACACCAGTGTAATACTAGGCAAATATAGGGGAATTTTGGCTTTCAAATATTGGACAGTTTAATCATAATTATATCTGTAAATTTGGGCATTCTGAAACCTATGGAAAGCCAAAGTTCTCCAAACTCTGCCCCTCTGAAAGGCTTGCTGCACTAATAGTTGAATTATTTAGATCATTATTGAATTCTTTAGATGACTAGTAATCAAAACAATTTGTTAAATCAACAGTTGGAACTGATAATTAGGTATTTAAAATCTACTCTCAACAATTGTACCACACACAATTACTTTTAAGACTTTAAAGAACATTCACTAGGTAGAACATGTGCTATTTTATGAAACAAATATTTTTTAATTAATTTTTTAAAAAAACTATCTTTTCTCATTTTACAGATAAATTCCAGTTCCTACTCCCTCCCCTTCTCCTGCTCCCTTCACCTCCCCCATCCCACTCTCATCCACTCCTCAGAGAGGACAAGGCTTCCCATGGGGAGTCAACAAAGTCTAACACATGGCTTTGGGGCAGGACCAAGGCCCTTCCCACTATGTCTAGGCTGAGTAAGGTATCCCTCCAAAGAAAATGGGTTCCAAAAAGCCAGTTCAAGCAGCAGGAATAAGTCCTGGTCTCACTGCCAGTGGTCCCACATACTGCCCCAGTGCTGTGCCCCAGCCACACAACTGTCACCCATATTCAGAGGGCCTAGATTGGTTCTATGCTAGTTCCCTCACTGTCAGGCCAGAGTTGGTGAGCTCCCATTAGCTCAGGTAAGCTATGATATAAATCTTGATTAAAGATATTGGAATCATTTAGTGTGTCTTAGGGTTTCCATTGCTGCGATAAAACACCATGACCCAAAACAGCTCAGGAAGGAAAGAGTTTATTTCATCTTACACTTTGTAGTCTATCATTCATGGAAGTCAGGGCAGGAGCTGATGCAGAGGCCAGGAGGAATGCTGTTTCCTGGCTTAGTAGTCCTCCTCACTTGCTCAGCCTTCTTTCATATAGTACCCAACACCACCAGCTCAAAGAAGGTACCACCCACAGTGATCTGGGCCCTCCCACATCAATCACTAATTAAGAAAATGCCCTACAGGCCAGTCTGATGAGGGCATTTTCTCAACTGAGGTTCCCTATAACACATGATACAAGTTTGTGTCAAGTTGATATCAAAACTAGCCAGCATATAGTTTCAAGGTATTATGTTAGCATCCAATATCTCCAAATATTTAAATTTTAAACAGTATATGTAAACAACATATAGGCTCAAGATGAAAACACAGAAGAAATTAAGTTGATTTCAAGTTGTATGAATAAGAAAATGTAGCACCAAAATTCACTGATTTGCTAACGAAGGAGGGAAATGTGCAGTTTTTAAGAGCTTGCCTTATGTGCTTAAAATCAGTGTGACTCATCATATTAACACAATGAAGGAGAAAATTATATGTGATCAGTTGAATAGACACAGAAAAGCTAGTGACAAAAAAACTCTATAGTCATTTGCAATAAAACACTGGAAAGAAAAGGACCTTTTTCTTTTCTTTATAAAAATAATTTAGTTGGATGGAGATAGAGACAGAGACCCACATCGGATCACTGGACTGAGCTCCCAAGGTTCAGTTGAAGAGCAGAAGGAGGAAGAAGATGAGCAAGGAAGTCAGGACCGTGAGGGGTGCACCCACCCACTGAGTCAGTGTGCCTGTTCTAATGGGAGCTCACCAAGGCCAGCTGGACTGGGACTGAATGAACATGTGATCAAACCATACTCTCGGAATGTGGCTGACAATTGGGCCAGACTGAGAAGCCAATGATAATGGCACTGGGATTTGTCTCTACTGCATGTACTGGCTTTTTGGGACCCTAGTCTATTTGGATGCACACCTTCGTAGGCATGGATGAAGGGGGGAGGGCCTTGGACTTCCTACAGGGCCTCTCTTAGGACTAGGGGGGAGGGAGGAGGGTGAGTGGGGGAGTGGGAGGGAAATGGGAGGAGGGGAGGAAGTGGAAATGTTGAATGGTATTATTTATAAGGCAATAAAAATTGAAAAAAAATGGTCTTATTTGCTGTGCATTGGTGTCAATGTATGTCTATGTGAAGGTATCAGATCTTGGAGTTACAAACAGTTGTGAGCTGCCATGTGGGTGCTGGGAATTGAACCTGGGTCCTCTTGGAGAACAGCCAGTTCTCCCAGCCGCTGAGCCATCTCTCCAGGCCCCCAAAAGAATCTTTTTCAATCTGGTAAAACTCACTGATGAAAAGCCACCAGCTAACATACATAATGGGGAAATACTAGACGCTTTCCCTCCAAGACTAGAAACAAGTCACAGATATCTCCTCTGACAATTGCCGTTAAGCATCTTACCAGAATTCTTAGCCAGCTCTGTAACTTCAGGAAGAGATTAAGGAGCAGCATTGTGATTAGTGGATTATACATGGGCACAAAACTCTGAGAATTCATGTATTAGAACTACTGGCTATAGTGCACAAAATTATTGTACAAGAATAAATTAATTGTAATTCTGTCTTTTAGCAACAAAGAATTTTTTAAAAACCCTAAAATTAGAAACAGCAATATTTCTAAGACCCTAAAGTGTTAAATAGGAAAGCATATAATGAGACGTGCAAAGCTTCCACACTGGTAAAATACACACAACTTTGCTCACATACATTTAAGATGGCGTAAAAAGTGATATACCATGTTTGTAGATAGGAATTCTCAATGTCAAAAAAATCTGTAATTTACCTTATTATATATGAACCTGAACAAATTTACATGTCGGTTCAAACCTTATTAGGCATTTTTTGAAAAAAAGAAATTGCTAGAAACCAATTATGAGTGAGTACATCCCATGTTCTTCTTTTTGGGTCTGGGATACCTCACTCAGGATAGTGTTTTCTATTTCCATCCATTTGCATGCAAAATTCGAGAAGTCATTGTTTTTTACCGCAGCGTAGTACTCTAGTGTGTATATATTACATACTTTCTTCATCCATTCTTCCATTGAAGGGCACCTAGGTTGTTTCCAGGTTCTGGCTATTACAAATAATACTGCTATGAACATAGTTGAACAAATGCTTTTGACATGTGATAGAGCATCTCTTGGGTAAATTCCCAAGAGTGGTATTGCTGGGTCCAGGGGTAGGTTGATCCCGAATTTCCTGAGAAACCGAAACACTGACTTCCACAGTGGTTGCACAAGATTGCATTCCCATAAATAGGGGTCACGGAGTCTACAATTGGCGAACCTAAAGAAGCTAAGTAAGAAGGTGAACACAAGGAAAAACATATCGTTATCCTCTTGGATAAGGGAAGTAGACAAAATTGCCGGGGAGAAAAGTGGGATCTTGGGGGTGGGGTGGGAAGGGGGTAAGGGGAGATGGGGAGAGAAAAGGTAGAAGGGAAGGAGGGGGGACTTGGGGAAACAGGAGGATCGGGATAAAGGAAGGTTGGATAGGGGAGCACGGAACCACAATTCTTAGTTAAGGGACCCACTTTAGGGTGGGCAGGAGAATTGACCCTAGAGGGGCTCCCAGGTGCCCAAGCTGAGGTCCCCAGTTAGTTCCTTGGGCAGCTGAGGATAGGGAACCTGAAATGACCCTATCCTAGCGCAATACTGACGAATATCTTGCATATCATCCTAGAACTTTCATCTGGCCCACACTGGAGCAATGGACTGAGCTCCCAAGGTCCCAATGAGGAGCAGAAGGAGGGAGAACATGAGCAAAGAAGTCGGGACCACGAGGGGTGCACCCACCCACTGAGACAGTGGAGCTCACCAAGGCCAGCTGGACTATTACCAAAAAAAGCATGGGATAAAACTGAACTCTCTGATCATGACGAACAATGAGGGCTGATGAGACGCCAAGGACAATGGCACGCAGTTTTGATCCTATGCAATCTGCTGGCTTGGTGGGAGCCTAGCCAGTTTGGATGTTCACCTTCCTAGATATGGATGGAGTGGGGAGGACCTAGGACTTACCACAGGGCAGGGAACCCTGACTGCTCTTTGGACTGGAGAGGGAGGGGGAAAGGAGTGGGGGGAAGGGGAGAGGGGTGGGAGGAGGGGGAGAAGAGTGGGAGGAGGGGGAGGGAAATGGGAGGCTGGGAGGAGGTGGAAATTTGTTTTTTTTTTCTTTATTCTTCTTTTATCAATAAAAAAAATAAATAAATAAAAAAATGAAAAAAAAGAATATTAAAAAAAAGAAAAAAAGAAATTGTATTCTAAAATGTCTATGAAAAGATAAAACTTTAAAATAGAAGAATTGTGCAAAATTTGGAAGACCTGACTCAAATACAGGGTATAAATTACAGTAGTCACCAAACTATAGCATAAATATAGAGATGTACCTATATCTCTGCACATACAGAGATTTCAGACATCCTCCACAGAGAAATTTAAAACATAATTTTATTTATTTATTTTTAATTTTTTGGATTTTTTTGAGACAGGGTTTCTCCGTAGCTTTTTGGTTCCTGTCCTGGAACTAGCTCTTGTAGACCAGGCTGGCCTCGAACTTACAGAAATCCGCCTGCCTCTGCCTCCCGAGTGCTTGGATTAAAGGCGTGCGCTACCACCTCCTGGCATATCATTTGAATTTTAAATGGACATAAAAGTACATTAAATAGAACAAAATTTGCAGTTTGTAGAACGACTACCTAGTTAGCATAAGCATCATAGTATTGTCTTTTTTTTGATGAGAGCATTTAGCATACACTTGCTTTTTGTGTTTAGTTTAATTTTATTGAAAATTGTTTCATACAATATATTCTGATCTCTAAGATCCTTCTCACCTCTCTATCCACTCAACTTCATTTCCTCTTTCTCTCTCTTTAATGGGCAAATAAAAACAAACAAAATAAAATGATACAAACAGAAAAAACCAAAAATGCATGAGAAACATATTCAGACATACACATACACAGAATCCGTAAGAACACAAAATTAGAAACCATAGCATATAAGTAAAACGACTTGTAAGATAGGAAATGCCCAAAGCACTATGAGACCAACAACAATAACAACAAAACAAACAAACAAAACCAAAAAAACTCCCAAACCAGCATTGAGTTCATTTTCTGTTGGCCATCTACTGTCAAACCTACAATTAAGATAGTTTGTTTTTGCAGTGAGACTCCTTTGCAAGCAGTTGTCAACTGGAGATAGCTTCTTGGTTAGGTATAGTGGCTTGTGTCAACTTCCCACTTTCAGCATTAGGGTCCTATCTGTCTTGAACCTGTGCAGGTCCTGTGCATACTGCCATAGTGTGTATATATCACTCCTGTTGTGTCTGGAAGGCACTAACATATACTTTCTCAACATTTTACTGAATACACTCAGTTTCTATTAAAAATAGTTCCCATGTGGTCCAGTAGCCTCTTGAACTTATTCCAACATCATCTCAATCTAAAGTGCTCCTGATATTGGTGCTTAATACAGAAACACGTGCCATATTATATCACTCATACGTGGAATCTGCAAAAAAATTTTTTTAGTCATGGTGTTATGTTAATGGATTGGTGAAAGGGAGCTTGTTTTGACGAATGGCTTTGAGCAACTATGTATTTACATGGAAAAAAATGAGCCTCCGTCTTTTACCTAATTTCATACAGGTTTAATTGGAATTGAACCATAGATCTAAACATAAAAGCCAGAATTCTGAAGCTTCTTAAAAGCAAACACAGGGCACTGTGTTCTTGGCATTATGTATTTAATAATTTTGTATATAAGGTAAGAAGTACCATGAAAACATATCAGACAACATATTACACATGTAAAACTGAGTACTATAGAATAGACTTCAATTGTTTTTAAATTTCTTTTATATTTTTAAAAAGAAAAACTATCTTTTTTCATTATGCATACCAATCCCAGGTCCCACTCCCTCCTCTCCTCCCACTCCCTCCACCTTTTTCCCACCCCACCCTCATCCACTCCTCAGAGAGGGTAAGGCACAATGCTTTGGGAAAGGTCCAAGGCCCTTCCTACTATATATAGGCTGAGCAAGGTATCGTCCAAAGAGAATAGGTTTCAAAAAGCCAGTACAAGCAGTAGGTATGAATCCTGGTGCCACTGTCAGTGGTCCTGCATAGCCTTCAATTTTAAACACTCCAATAGGATAAATTCAAGGCAATGTTATTCTAAACACTATCAAAAGTTAATTGGTTCTATTCAATCATCTTTCCTCCAACATAGCTGATTTCATGTTAGCCTAACTGAAGACTTATTTTGAAAATGCAATTCAGACATGACAGGGCACTGCGGTAATCCTAGTGGTCAGAATGAGACAGGGACTAGTCGGGGCTACATAATGGCACACTGTCTCAAAAGAGGAAAAAAAGAAGCAACGAGATATTTGATTAACAAGTTGTGATCTACTTTTGTTTGTTTATATAGTTAATGAGAAGAAATTGAGTCCCTTAAAAAGTTGTTTAACACATCTTTTAAAATATAGAAATCAGGTTTTTCAGCCTTAAACACATATAGACATGAGCAATATTAAATGGACTCAGTGGCTTGTATTTATGGATCAGAGAGAGAGAGAGAGAGAGAGAGAGAGAGAGAGAGAGAGAGAGAGAGACAGAGAGACAGAGACAGAGACAGAGACGCAGACAGAGAGACCATAGTTAAGAAGAGTCATGAATTTGGGAGGAAGTGTAGGGGCATGGGAGGAGTTGAGGGGAAGAAGTTGAGATTTCAGAAATGTAAGTACAGTGTTTGTGAATGAAATACTCCAAAAATGTAAGAAAAAAATCAGATTTTTAGAGGCAATTTAGAAAAGCCAGTGCAGTCAAGAAATAGCAATGCAATGTTTTTGCTAGAAAATAGCAATATTTCCATGCTCCTGCCATCAAAACTCAGAAGTAAAATCTCAAAGTTTTTCTGCTTGACTTCTATTTATTGTTGACATTTGCATTCAGCATTAAGAAGATTTATTGAAGTTTTTATATAACTTATAGCCATCATTTTAAATATAGATGTCCTCTTACTTAATTCAGGACAAAATTAATTACTTTAATTTTTAGCTAACTAATGAAGGACATATAAAATTACATATTTGATTAGCTTTAATTGGAAATGACTCCATTACTGTAACCCCAGTGGACTCGGGACTTATTAAAACACTTTGACAAGTAGATGGTAAAACAACAACTTGAATTGCTCTGACTCTGTGCCTATTTTTGAAGCATGTAGAGTTAACTATGTGTGTTCATATGAAAATTCTAGGAAGAAATAATGTTGTTTTCTAGTTACTTTTCTTTTTCTTTTTCCAAGAAAAATGGCGAGTTTTTTCATCACATAGGGCTTTGCATTGCTCTTGAAAGAGTCATAGAATAATTGATTTACATGTCATCAACGATCAAAGCATTTATTTTACCCTGGTGCTGCATGCTTAGATAAGGTGATAAGGTCTCATTAGTTTTCATTCCTCGGAAAATTTCAACTTCAGTCATAACTTAAATATCCATGACTTGGGACTAGAGAGAGAGCTCAGTGGTTGAGAGACCCAGATGTTCTTGCCTGGACCCCAGGTTTGGTTCCCAGCACCCACAGGAAGCTCACAACTTTCTGCAACTCCAGTCCTAAGAGATGGAAGCTCTCTAGTGTTCTCCATGTGCACCAGGCACACATATGGTGCACATACATACATCTAGGTAAAACTCTCATATGTATAAAATAAAAAAACCAAGTCTTCAAAATATTGAAATAATGTGCCCCTATGCACAAAATGTCATACAGTGGTATTAGAGTCAAGATTTTAATAATTTAAGACACTATCAAGTTCTTTAGATTCAAATGTAGTTATGGTCTTGAATGTTGTAATCACTGTAAAAAATGCTGTATTTGAGTTTGTTCGTAAACTTAACTGCAGTATATTAATTTTATTAGGCCATGAATGTGTGTTACTATAAAACATAGCAGCAATTTCCCTTGAAGTCTTCAAAATTTAATTACATTGTAAATGTACTTACAATGCAAATGTAGTTGCATTAATTCTACACTACAATATCTAGCCTTAATTCCTTAGTGAATTTTTTCAGGTTAGTATGATATCATTTATAGTTGAAAATCCCCCTTTTTTTTCTCTCTGAGGGAAACTGTCCTGTCTATTTTATGTCGACTTGGAAGAAGCTATAGTTGTTTGGAAAGGGGGACTCTCAACTGAGACAATGCCTCCATAAGCTCGGCTTGTAGGCAAGTCTGTGGTGCATTTTCTTAATTAGTGATTGATATGGGAGGCAGAGCCCATTGTGGATGCTGCTACTTGGGAACAGGTGGTCCTCAGGACTATAAGAAAGCATTCTGAGCAGTCCAGAAGGGAACAAACCAGTAAGCAGCAGTCTTCCATGGCCTCTGCATCAGTTCCTGCCTACATGTTCCTGCCTTGAGTTCCTTCCCTGACTTTCTTTAGTGGTGGAATGTGACCTGGAAGTATTAAAATGCAAGAAACTCTTTTCTCTCCAAGTTGTTTTTGGTTTTGGTGGTCTATCACAGCAGTAGAAACCCCAAGACAGTACTGTAAGTACTTTCACTTAATTTGTTTATCTTCAGTTTTTTGTTTTGTTTTCTGAGACAAGATTTCTCTGTGTCCTGACTGTTCTGGAACTCACCAGGTTGGTCTTGAACTCAGAGATCTGCCTGCCTCTGCCTCCTGAGTGCTGGGACTAAAAGTGTATGCCTCCTCCACTTAGCTTTATCTTAAGTTTTGCTTCATGGTTGTATGTGTGTGACAGACAAGATGGGGATCAGTCTGACCAGAACCAAATTTTGGAAAATGTTGGTAAAGTAGTGCTTTGCTCAAAAGTTTCTTTGCTTCACCATTAACACTAAAGCAGTTTCAGGCCTTAGATAGCCAGGAAAATGTCCACTTCCATAATCCCTCCTGGAAAGTACCTAGCTATGTACATTTGTCTGAATTGTCACTTGCTTTTGCAAAAGTCTCTTAGTTGGGAGTGCTAGACCCAGCAATCTCTTTATATTCTACGTCAAAGCTAGAATTTGCATCTTAAGGTGGGGGGCTTGGCAATCTATAACATTGGCTTGATTGAATTTTCCACTTTTGGAACATTGAGTTTGTTTTGGATAACTTAGTGTGCATCCTTCACATGGTAAGTAGTACCTTTTTGTGCGTTTATTTTGAGTTCTTGAGGAATTACCATCAGTGAATTAGTTAATCAATATTTAATTCATATCCAGATAATTACCTGAGAAATAAAATGTGTATTCAAGTTATTTCTGTGTTGGCTGAGGAGTAAATGTTATTGTTGAGATTTCCAAAATGATGTATTGTTCTTGCAGTATGGAATACATAGATGTTAAAAAAGGCCTTATGTGGGTGATAATATTCTGTTAAGAAGAAAAGACATTAAGAGTGTATTTTGGAAAAGGGGAGGCAGAAGAAATACTCCACTTGAAGCAAAATTAGGTCTGTGATTTTGGTCAGGGTTTAGGAAGAAATCAATCTTGTATCAGTCACGGACCTCTGAGAAAGTGCCTATTACTATTAAGTACAAAAATACAGAAACCTCCTTTCGGCAGGCAGTGGACTCTACAGTCAAGTGAGCAATCACACAGCAAACAAGTCACTTTTATTATATGCCAGTGACTTCTCCCTTCTGCACAATGTTTTGGGATAGTCATCTTGGAAGGGTCTTATGGGATAAAACATGTAGAAAACAAAGAGTATTAAGGATAAAGCTTAACTTATTTGTATTGCTCAAAAGGAAATTGCTAGAACAGACAGATAATCAGATGTTTTATTTTTCATTTAAAATGTGAATATATTTTAGGTCTCAGAATGTAGCTCAGTAGTACAACATACAGTTAGCATGTACAACAACCTACATTTAATCTCTAGTACCAAAAGGGGAAAATAAAAACAATTTATTCCTTTGTAATTGAAACTTCATTTTGTCTATCAAATTTCATAGACTACTCAAAGCTACTGTTCCCTTGGTATTTTGTGAGGGTTTACCTGCTGCTATTTGAGCACTTGATTTTCCACATGTATAAATAAACTCATTTAATTCTGAGGAGATATTTTTAGCTTATTTACCACTGAATAGGACTAAGGATGCATATTAAGAACAGTCAGTGGTTGGATTTTGTAAAGATAAGCTCCTTAAGTTAAATGAAATATGCCTGAAAACCAGAACAAAGCAAAATTGAAAGCATTTCATTGATAAATTTTATCTAAATATTTGAGAGGAACATACTAATTTGATTGTTGCCTCAATAAGCCAATGTAGTTAGTCTGCAGAGCAGGCAGCAGCATCCAAGTGGGGTGGAATCCCAATGAAGAGAACGATTTTGAGCATGAGAAGAACATGGTGGGGTCCCTTGGCTAATAGCTTGAGGAAACTCTAAATACACCTTTTCGGATGGCAAGTTATGATCTATCACATGATAAACGGGCAAGAAACTTAGTGGGCTGTGCTTTTACAAACATAATAAATGGAAAAAAGGGAAAAGTCCTAATGCTATTTTAGAATTTAATGTTAGAAGCTAAAATAATTTTCTTCCCGAACATAGAAAAGATACGAATACATCTGTACATTTTAAGCTACAGTGCTTTTAAGATAATACCAGCGTCTGATACAAAATAGGCATTCTATGAGATTTACTAGCTTAAAAGTCTTTAAAACAATACCAAGTGTTGGGAAAGACTCAATGAAATAGCTGTGTCAGACATTTGATGGTCTCATAGCAGCAAATTCCAAAGAAGGGAAAACCACACAAATTAACATCACCAACAACAAAAACTAAATTAACAGGACATAACAATCCCTTAATATAAATGGACTCAATTTACCTATAAAAAGGCACAGGCTAACAGATTGGATATGAAAACAGAATCTATCCTTCTTCTGCATACAAGAAACACACCTCAACCTCAAATACAGACATCACCTCAGAATAAAGAGTTGGGAAAAAATTCCAATCTAATGGACCTAAAATACAAGCTGGTGGCCAGAGGCCAGTGGTGGCGCACCCCTTTAATCCCAGCACTCGGGAGGCAGAGGCAGGCGAATCTCTGTGAGTTTGAGGCCAGCCTGGTCTACAAGAGCTAGTTCCAGTACAGGCTCCAAAGCTACAGAGAAATCCTGTCTCGAAAATAAAAACAACCCCAAACAAACAAACAAAAACAAGCTGGTGTAGCTATCCTAATATCTAACAAAATAGACTTCAAGATAAAGTCAGTCAAAAGAGACAAAGAAGGACATTTCATATTACTCACAGGAAAAATCCATCAAGAGGAAATCTCAATACTGAACATGTATGCCCCAAATACAAGGGCACCCTCATATGTAAAAGAAATACTTCTAAAGCTTAAATCATACCTTAAACCCCACACACTAATAGTGGGAGACTATATTAGTCTCACCACTGGACAGGTCACTCAGACAAAAAATGAACAGAGAATTAAGAGAACTAACAGATGTTATGACTCAAATGGACTTAACAGACATCTATAGAATATTCCACCCAAACAGAAAAGAATATACCTTCTTCTCAGCACCTCATGGAACCTTCTCAAAAATTGACCACATACTCGGTAACAAAACAAACCTCAACAAATACAAAAATATTGGAATAACCCAATGTACCTTATCAGATCACTATGGTTTAAAACTAGAAGTCAACAGCAATACTAGTTCCAGAAAGCCCACAAACACATGAAACAATGCTCACCTGAATCATCATGGGTCAAGGAAGAAATAAAGGGAAAAATTAAAGACTTCCTAAAATTCAACGAAAACGAACATACAACATACCCAAATTTATGGGACACAATGAAAGCAGTATTAAGAGGAAAGTTCACAGCACTAACTGCCTACATAAAGAAGCTGGAAAAACTCCACACTAGTGAATTAACAGAACATTTGAAAGCTTTAGAACAAAAAAAGCAAACTCATCCAAGAGAGCTAGATAAAAGAAAATAATCAAATTGACAGCTGAAATCAACAAAATAAAAACAAAGAAAACAATACAAAGAATCAATGAGACAAAGAATTGGTTCTTCGAGAAAATCAACAAATTGGAAAAACCTTTATACAAATTAAGCAAAAGGCAGAGAGAGAGAGTATCCAAATTAACAAAATCAGAAATGAAAAGGAGGACATAACAAAAGACACGAAGGAAATCCAGAGAATCATCAGGTCATATTTCAAAAACCTGTATTCCACAAAATTGGAAAACTTAAAGGAAATGGACAACTTTCTGAATACATATCACCTAACAAAATTAAATCAAGACCAGATAAGCAAATTAAACAGATCTATAACTGCTAAAGAAATAGAAACAGTCATCAAAAGTCTTCCAACCAAAAAAAGTCCAGGACCAGATGGTTTCAGTTCAGAATTCTATGAGACTTTCAAAGAAGAACTAGTACCAATACTCCTCAAATTATTCCACACAATAGAAACAGAAGGAACATTGCCAAACTTTTTATGAGGCTACAATCATCTTGATACTCAAACCACAGAAAGACATTACTAAGAAAGAGAATTACAGACCAATCCTACTCATGAATATTGATGTAAAAATACTAAATAAAATACTGGCAAATCAAATCCAAGAACACATCAACCACCATGATCAAGTCGGCTTCATTCCAGAGATGCAAGGATGATTCAACATACTCTGTCAACATAATCGACCATATAAACAAACTGAAAAATAAAAACCACATGATTATCTCATTAGATGCCAAAAAAGCTTTCCAAAAAATACAACATTCCTTCATGATAAAGGTCTTGGAGAGAGCAGGGATACAAGGAACATACTTAAACATAATAAAGGAAATATACAGCAAGCCAACAGCCAACATCAAACTAAACGGAGAGAAACTCCCAGCAATCCCACTGAAATCAGGAACAAGACAAAGTTGTCTACTCTCTCCATATTTATTCAATTTAGTTCTTGAGTTCCTAGCTAGAGCAATAAGACAACAAAAGAAAATCAAGGGGATACAAATTGGAAAAGAAGTCAAGCTCTCACTATTGGCTGATGATACGATAGTTTACATAAGCAACCCCAAAAATTCTACCAAGAAACTTCTACAATTCATAAATACTTTCAATAATGTATCAGGATACAAGATTAACTAAAAAAAATCAGTAGCCCTCCTGTACACAGATGATAAGTGAGTGGGCTGAGAAAAAAAATCAGAGAAACATCACCCTTCACAATAGCCACAAATATCATAAAATATCCTGGAGTAACTCTAACCAAACAAGTGGCAGACTTGTATGACAAGAACTTTAATCTTTGAAGAAAGAAATTGAAGAAGACACCAGAAAGTGGAAAGATCGCCCATGCTCTTGGGTAGGTAGAATTAACATAGTAAAAATGGCAGTTTTACCAAAAACAATCTACAGATTCAATGCAATGAATCAAAATCCCAGCAAAATTCTTCACAGACTTCGAAAGAACAGTACTCAACTTCATATGGAAAGGCAAAAAATCCAGGATAGCCAAAACAATAAAAGAACTTCAGGAGGCATCACAATCTCTGACTTCAAACTTTATTACAGAGCTACAGTACTGAAAACAGCATAAAAACAAACAGGAGGACCAATGAAACCGAATTGAAACCCAGATATTAATCCACACACCTTTGAACAACTGATTTTTGAAAAAGAAGCAAAATAAAAACCAAATAAAAAAGGAAGCATATTTAAGAAATGGTGCTGGCATAACTGGATATCAACATGTAGAAAAATAAAAATAGATCCATATCTATCACCATGCACAAAATTCAAGTTCAAATGGATCAAAGACCTCAACATAAAGCCTGAACCTTATAGAAGAGAAAGTGGGAAGTATACTTGAAGACATTGGCACAGGAGACCACTTACTAAATACAACCCCAGTAGCACAGACACTGAGAGAAACAATTAATAAATGGTACCTCCTGAAACTGAAAAGCTTCTGTAAAGCAAAGGACATGGTCAACCAGACAAAACAGCAGCCTACAGAATGGGAAAGATCTTCACTAACCCCACATCAGACAGAGGTCTGATCTCCAAAATATACAAAGAACTCAAGAAATTGGTCATCAAAACAAGAAATAATCCAATAAAAAATGGAGTATAGGCCCAAACAGAGAACTCTCAACAGAGGAATCTAAAATGAGTGAAAGTCACTTAAGGAAATGTTCAGCATCCTTAGTCATCAGAGACATGCAAATCAAAACAACTCTGAGATTCCATCTTACACCTGTAAGAATGACCAAGATCAAAAACACTGATGACAACTTATGCCGGAGAGGTTGTGGGGTAAAGGGAACACTCCTGCATGTTGTAAGTAAGTAGAGGCTGCTTATTTGTCCCGACTGTTTGACTAGCTTACACCTGAAATAATCACACAGAAACTATATTCATTAAAACACTGCTTGGCCCATTAGCTTTAGTTTCTTATTCGCTAATTCTTATATCTTAATTTAACCCATTTTTATTAATCTCTGTATCACCATGTGGCAGTGGCCTACCAGAAAAGATTTGGCATGTCTGTCTCTGGTGGCTCTCCCTCTACCCTTCTTCCCAGCATTCAGTTCTGTCTTCTCTCCCTGCCTAAGTTTTCCCTGTCAGGCCCAAAGCAGTTTCTTTATTCATTAACCAATGAAAGTAACACACGAACAGAAAAACCTCCTACATCAAAACCAGCCCACAAATTACAATCCCAGAGAACCTAGACAACAATGAGGACCCTAAGAGAGGTATACATAAATCTAATCTACATGGGAAGTAGAAAAAGCTGAGGTCTCCTGAGTAAACTGGGAGCATGGGTACCTTGGGAGAGGGTTGAAGGGGAGAGGAGAGGCAGGGAACGGAGCAGAGAAAAATGTAGAGCTCAATAAAAATCAATTAAAAAAAAGACAAAAAAGTAAGGAAAAAAGGGCTGTGTCATACCCTGCTACTGAGAGCATAAGTTGGTATGAGTTTGTAATGAGTTGTTTGCTAATATCAAGTGTAGTTAAAGTATGTGCATGAAGGCTTACTAATTTCTCTAGTGGACATCTACCCACATAACTGCCAAGATACTTTTACTAGCATTTCTTGGCAGAAGGAAAAAATTGGAGAGAACATAAACAACAAGCTGGTAATCAGATAACTACATTCTGGAAGGTGATACAATACAATCTGTACAGAAATAAAAACAGATGTCCTAGAACCAAACATAGTATCACCAATAAGTATAATCTCATCTGAAAATATAGCATAAAAACAATAGGATAGCATTTACATGAAATTATGAAATATAAGCTGTGCAAATGATGTTTTAATGCATGACTTAGAGTAAACAAATGTGATTCAGGATAATGAAAGTAAATCAACGTTGATAGGGAGAGGGGGGGCAGTACCCAAGAGTTTATCTTATTCTCCATACAATTTTATGGCAGTAATATCTTCATATGAAAATATTCTGCTTTCTTTTAGTACTAGGATAGTAGAATTAAATGTCCTCTCTAGTGATGATTGAAATTTTTCAATCTTACCTTCCATGTGTCCCTGTGGGTTTTATTTTGTTGTTGTTGTTGTCTTACATATGACTGAGAATCAGGCGAGACCTCTTTCTCACCGTTTTTACAAAGAGCTACAAATTCCTATGAACATATATGTTTGCACAATGGAAAGTCACCATACGATGAATCTTCGTGGATTTATAAAGACTGTGTTATCTTGAAGAAATACTTTCACTTAGGAATGTGTGAGCAGTTGTCATCTGAGAACCTCTTTAAGGTCAAGTTAACTCAATATTTTTACCTCATGAACAGTCTCCTTTTTTAAAAATTTTGAGGCATGATCTTACTGAACAGGCTCGGCTGACCTGGAACTCACTCCATAGACCAGGCTGGCTTCAGACTCTCAGAAACCTCCCTGCCTCTGCTTCCTGAGTGCTGGGATTAAAGGGATGTTCTACCGTGCCTAATTCATTCCACTTCTTTTTAAATATTTTTATTTATGTGTATGTGTGTGCAGCCCCTGCTGAGGCCAGAAAAGGGAAGAAAATCCCCTGAAAACTGGACTTAGAGTTGGTCGTGAACTGCCTTTTGGGTGTTGGGTACCAAAGCTGCTCCTCAAGAACAGCAAATACTCTTAACTGCTGAGACGTATCTCTGGCCCCACATTTTCCTTCTTAAAGTTTTTTTTTAATTATAATTTGCAGCATGCATTTGGTACTTATTCACAGCGATAATTGAGTTTCTTGGCCCAGTAGAACTTCTGAAGATGGTGGCTGTTTGGCTCAGGGGCTGGTCCTGTACACAATTAAAACAGCTCTAAAGGTAAGAGTCCAAACTCCAAGAAACTCAGCGCACACTTGCTAGATAAATAAGTCATTGTTAGATATAAAATGGAAGGGAGAACAGAGATTGCTAACCACACTCTTGTGCAAAATTCCCAAGTATCTAAAGTAGGAGTGAAATATTTATCTTGAACACAAAAGACAATAAATATGCCAGGGACTGGAGGAATGGTTAAGAATGCTGGCTGCCGATGGGGCCCCAGTGCTGAGAGGGAGAAGTGGACACTGGCTTCCATCCATAACCCAGAAGCTAGCTCCAGCTGCCAAGCACTCGCAAAGGAAAAGTTAGTTCTCTTCGATGGAGTCAGTCTTACTGGGTGTATAAACCACACTTGAGGATAGGCCTCATGCCTAGCAGTAGACAGCCAGCACAAAGTGAACCAAATGGTATTTCTGTAGACTTTTTGCCTCCTATTGCTTTGTTTGGGCTTTTTAAAAAACCTTACCAGTCTTTTGTTTGTATATCATGGCTTCTGATGTTATGTTTTCATGTTTTTTTGCTGTTTATGTGTGTGTGGGTGTGTGTGTGTATGAGTGTGTGTGTGTGTTGTATTTTCCTGTTTGTTTTCTAAAGAAGGCGGGGAGGCATGGAGTTTGGTGGGTGTGGAGGATTTGGGAAGAGATGAGGGAGAAAAAGCCGTGATCAGACTATACTGTATCAAAGTATTTATTTTCACTTAAAAAAAATGAACCTTGAGATTTCTGTCCAGTGCTCCAATGTGGGTCTCTGTCTCTGTCTCCTTTCATCACATACTGGCTTTGTGGGAGCCTAGGCAGTTTGGATGCTCAACTTACTAGACCTGGATGGAGGTGGGGGTTCCTTGGACTTCCCACAGGGCAGGGAACCCTGATTGCTCTTTGGGCTGAGGAGTGGGGGGACTTAATTGGGGGAGGGGGAGGGAAATGGGAGGCGGTGGCGGGGAAGAGACAGAAATCTTTAATAAATAAATAAATTAAAAAAATAAAAAAAATAAAAATAAAAAAAAAAGAACACCGGTTGCTATTTCAGAGGACCTGGGCTTGGTTCCCAGTGCCCACATGGCAGTTTACAATGGGGCGTAACTCCAATTATAGGGGGTCTGTGTCCACTTCTCGCTTCCATGGCACAGATTAAACATACCATACACATACATGAAGGCAGAACACTCATATGCCTAAAATAAAATAAGCAAATCTTTAAAAGACAATACACCTATATGCAGATGTCTTCAGAAAATAAATGTAAAAAAATAAAAGTAACCATTGTGCTGTCAGAAGGGAGACTGATACAGAATCCTACTTTCTTCGTCCCTCCCGTTACAGCTCTGAAGGTCTTCTCACTGATGCTTAGGAAATGGGAAACAAATCAGCACAGAGGACTGACTGCCTAGAGCGAGGGCCTCTTTCTCGGTCCTTACCATACATTGCTTTCCTGATCTGCAAGCTACAGGGACCTCTCTCAGCAACACTTTCTCTCTTCGCCGAGCAGCTTTGTTGTTGTTATACCTTATGCTTATGGGTTCAGAGCTTAATTTTCTTTGCAAACTTGTTCATCCTAGAATTTGTACCTAAATGAGCTAATATTGAAATTTAACATCTCAGACAAGCTGTTTTTCTGGACACAAGGATTTCATTTCAGCCAGTGGTTCTCCTAGATGTTTTCACGTCTATGCTCTCTTCTGCACGCGCTCTTCTCAGTCCTAGATGATAAAGATTAGGAGTAGAACCTTTGGTGCTGGAAATGATGGCCCAGTGGTTAAGACCACGTGGTGCCTCGCCTTACAGCCACATGTAACTCTATATCCAGAGGATCTGATGCCTCCTTCTGGCCTTCAAAAGAATCTATTGTGTACTGTATACACATGTTACATAAACATACATGCAATTAAAGCACCTATAAACATAAAATACAAATTAAAAAATTCTTACCCGGGCTATCCTCGAACTCATGATTCTCCTGTCTCTGCCTCCTTCAGCAAATCTTACTGGCGTGTGCCACCACAACTGGCTTCTTTAAACCTTTAATAAACAATTAAATCTTTAGAACCATGCTTCCTTTGTTTATAAAATATAAAATTTGAGGGACAGATAATGCTATATAGTATGGGGGATCTGATGTCCTCTTCTTTCCTCCACAGGCACCAGGCATACACGTGACATACATACACAATGCAGGCAAAACACTCACACACAGAAACCAAAATAAATAAAAACTTTCAAAAAAGAACACTTTAGACAGAAATCAATTTAACACTATTTATTTGAGCAAAGAACAACTGCAGAATGGGGTCATGCTCAGACCCAGCGTGATTTATTTGAGAGCTCTGAAGCAGTGTGAGCAGTGAGCCCTGATAACAGAAACAAAAGAACATGGCAAGACTCCTTCCTTAGTTAAATGGCAGTGGATGGTTCTGATTAGTAATCTCTCCAGTTCCCTCCCCACTTCACACTGGGCTTTAGTATACAAAGGAAGAAACCCTACTCTCATAGATAGACTCCCAAACAGTTTTTTTTAATTTATTTTATTCAGTTATTTTTAAACTTATTTTTATTTTATGTGCATTGGTGTTCTGCCTGCATGTATATTTGTGTGAGTATGTTGGGTCCCTGGAACTGGTGTTACAGGCAGTTTTGAGCTGCTATGTGGTTGCTGGGAATTGAACCTGGGAAGAGCAGTCAGTGTTCTTAACCACTGAGCCATATCTCCAGCCCCCCAAATGTTTTTTAAACAAAATTTTTATTAATTCTTTGAGAATTTCATGCAAGGTATTTTGATCATACTTATTCACCTTGCCAATCTCCTCCCAAATCCATCTCTACCTCTCTACTTTTGATCATACTTATTCACCTTGCCAATCTCCTCCCAAAACCATCTCTACCTCTCTACTTTTGATGATACTTATTCACCTTGCCAATCTCCTCCCAAAACCATCTCTACCTCTCTACTTTTGATGATACTTATTCACCTTGCCAATCTCCTCCCAAATCCATCTCTACCTCTCTACTCATCCAACTTCACAAGTTCTCCTTTGTTAACCCATTGAGTGCAATTTGTCCTGCAGAAATACCGCTGCCTGTTGAGCCTGCCCTGCGATGGGGTGCTCATATCCATGAAGAAAACCTACTTTCTGTCTCCTAGAAGCCATCAGTTGCCAGTAGGTCCTCAGCTAGGGGTGGGCTTCATGCCCTCCACCCCCTCTCCATGCTGGGGCTTTTTGTCTGCCTTTGATGGAGGAGTGTCATTTTTCTATCTGTTGTTTCATTGGTTAAGTAATAAAATGCCTAGACCCATTTGATAGGTCAACCCTTAGGTAGGCAGAGTAAACAGAATGGAATGCTGGGAGAAAGAAGCTGAGTCAGGAATCACCATGATTCTCCCACTCCAGACAGACACAGGTTAAGATCTTTCCTGGTAAGCCAGCTCGTGGAGCTACACAGATTAATAGAAATGGGTTAGATAGATATGTAAGAGCTAGCCAATAAGAAACTGAAACTAATGGGTCAGGCAGTGTTTAAAAGAATACAGTTTCCGTGTAATTATTTCGGGTAAAGCTAGCCGTGCGGGCGGCTGGGTGCCTGGGACGCAGCCCGCCGCTCTTATTTCAACAGAGTGGCGCCCAGACATGATGGGCTAAATCCACTTAAAAACCCGAGAGAGCTTAATTTTAATCAGAGAAAAAAACAGAATTTAACACATATTTTTGCTGTTTGTTGGTGGCGTGCCATAGAGAGATTTCCTGATTCAGCAACAGCAGCAGAAAAAAAGCTGCACCATTTTAAAGCGCGGCTTCCTGGGGCTGTGCCGCCAGTGCAAACTCTGGCTTTATGTTTGTGTTCCCACTTGGGATCGAAAGGAGAGTGTTCAGAGACCTTGCCAATGGCTCAGCACTCCCCGGCTGCACCTGGGCGGAATCAGGCTCAGGCAGGCGGCTCTGCGTGTCAGATTTGGCTGTAACTTGGATGAAAAGAATTTCTGTGCTGCACGCTCAGTCTCAGAATTAAAGTGCTGAGTGCCGCTCCTACCTGGCGGCCCCAGAGCTAGCACAAAATGGTACATCCTCCATTTTGAAATTTTCCTGACTCAGCAGCATGAAAAAACTGGCTGTTTTAAAATGCCGGCTTTCTGGGCTGTGCCGCCATTGCAATCCCTGTCTGGCTCCTGCGGGAGACAGGGCTTTTGAATGGAGCATTTGGAGTAAAGTGCTACGATTTGTTTGATGGCAACTAGACTGCTATGTGCCTAAAAGGGGGACATTGCATGCCGCAGCTCAGAGGCACAAGCAGCTCCGCCATGCTAGTGGTGCAATGTGCAAGGATCAGAGGCACGAGCAGCTCTACCACGTTGGACTGGGCGGGGCCAGCAGGCAGTATCTGTTTTTGACCTAGGAATGTCACAGCTTAGATTCTTAAGCGCCTAGTGATTTAAAGGCGCAAATCAAAAGTGCTCCTGGATAGAAAAAAATTGCAGAATCACAATAGGACAGTTTCAGACCACTAAATGAGTCACACTGTTGGATGAATGTACGTAGGCTTGGGAGAGAGAAGAAAAAGAATATAGAGAATAAAGTTAATGGTTTTTAAAAAAGGTAAAGTCTTTAAAGAGACAGAGTACAGATAGTTAAGAGATTAAAAGAAATAAAAAAATAAGCCACGTAAAAATGGAAAATTCACAGAGAGTCTGGATTATGTACATTGTGTTTTCTTTAAAATTTTTGACTGTGAAGGAGCTAAGTACAGAGAGACATTTCATTACATGGGCTGCCAACCTAAACCAGAATGGATATAAGGGTATTACGATTTCAAAACTTGGGTCTAAGGATACGATGCTTTGGAGAGGGTCTTCTTTTGTTTTCACAGAGGACCAGACCCTGTGGATTGCATCTATCCTGATATGGTATGATAGACCACGACCTCCCGAAAAGTTCCTGTGAACACCCTCAAAAAATTACTTCACTCAACTGCCAACTGAGATAAACCTGGCACACAGGTTACACCCTAAATGATCTGATTAACAGCGCCCCCATTCAGCAGGAAGCAGTTTGGAGAGAAAAAACTGCGCCCATGTTCCCAAAATATTGTTTATAAATGTTCTTTTACATTTAAAGGGGGAAATGATATAGGTATGAATAATTTGCATTGGTGTGGATTTTAAGGTCAATTTTGTTATATGTGTATGTATTTCTGATCTTGAATAAGGTGTTGTGATTGTGTAGTTCATTTTTAAAATGTAATGTATAATTAGGAAATATAGGTTGTTGATGGATAATCATAAATAATAGTCAAGTTTGTAGTCATGTTACTTAGATTTTCTAGATATATAGAGATATATTTCAGATAGGCATTCTTCATATCTCTCAAAGGCTACAGAATATGGCATTTAAAATATTTTAATAACTTAGGACTTTTCATGACAATGAGACATGTCTGCTCCTGGCAGCACCAATCTACTTAAAGAGGAAGATGGGCATCGAAGAGGATCCTTATGGAGCTTGATAGCCATTTGGGCAAGAAACTGCTCTTGCCTGGACTGTTGTATAAATTGGACAAAGAGAACCCGCAGAGAGAGGACTGCTGAACTTGCCTAAAGGTGAGATGGTCTTTTGGGGTTCATGACTCATGAAAGAGTCTGCGAGACATTCTGCAGGACACAGCAGATAGTGACTGATCTGTCTTTGAAATTTCCTGCTTCATGGAAATGTCTGATGGATACTATGGGCCTGAAGGCTGAACATGGATGCCCCAACGGTACAGAGGAACTTTGGGTGACTGTACAGGCAGCGAGATGTCTCTGTCATTTCTAGAGCTTTGGATTTCTTGTTTACTTAGGTAATATTATATCCTTCTGGAGTCTTTGATGGAGTTGAAGAATGGATAGATAGTTATAGTTTTCCATTGTTATGATAAAAGATAAAATAGATATAAATATTGTAACTGTGATTCTTGCTTAATAACTGTTTTGCTATATGTAATTTTACTATGTTAAAGTTAAAGCATTTCTTTTTTGTTTAAATAGAAAAAGGGGAAATGATGGAGGAGGGTCATCTTTCTATCTGTTGTTTCATTGGTTAAGTAATAAAGAAACTGCCTAGACCCATTTGATAGGCCAACCTTTAGGTAGGCAGAGTAAACAGAACAGAATGCTGGGAGAAAGAAGCTGAGTCAGGAATCACCATGATTCTCCCACTCCAGACAGACACAGGTTAAGATCTTTCCTGGTAAGCCAGCTCATGGAGCTACACAGATTAATAGAAATGGGTTAGATAGATATGTAAGAGCTAGCCAATAAGAAACTGAAACTAATGGGTCAGGCAGTGTTTAAAAGAATACAGTTTCCGTGTAATTATTTCGGGTAATGCTAGCCATGCGGGTGGCCGGGTGCCTGGGACGCAGCCCGCTGCTCTTATTTCAACATGCCTTGAGCTTGTGTAGGCCTTTTGTGTGCTGTCATGGTCTCTGTGCATTCCTATGAGCACTGCCTTGTTCTGTTGTGCCTGCCCTCCAATGATCAAGACCTTGGGAGGGGCTGTAGACATTACTTCTCTCTCTCCCAGGGAGGAATTTTAGTAGCAAACCTCACAAACAAGCATGCTTATTTTTGTAATAGAGTTCAAGGAGAAAATATTTTTTATGTACAGAGGGATATTTATTAAAGCTTGTATTACATATGGGTCTTTAAGTTTTAATGAGCTCAGCAGCAAACCATGTCATAGGTGTAGATCTGTAATCATTCTGTAAGTTTAAGGTTGGCAGTGAGTTGGTAAGATTTCTAGACTGGGAACTCCAACTGTCCCATTGCACTGAAGTTGCTTTAATGTTTTAAAAGTACATTTATTTGTGTACTTTCATCTTCATGCCATGGTGTGTGTGTGTGTGTGTGTGTGTGTGTGTGTGTGTGTGTGTGTGTGTAGGTCAAAATTGTGGGGATTGCTTCTTTCTTTCCATAATCTTGGTTCTGGGGATAGAATTAAGGTGGGCAGGCTGGGTAGCAGTTGCCTTTATCCAATGAGCCATCTTACCAGCCCCAAAGCAGCTTTTTGACTGCAAGTCTGTGGAATCAGGAATTTCCCTATTTCTGTCACTTACCTCTCACCCCAAAGGGTCGCTCTTGGATTACAGGGAGATGCTCTGGCCTGATCCAAAGAGCTCTGCCGTGTTCTGTGACGTGTGGAAAAAGTGCCTTGACCCGATTTCAGTAACTGGTGTTTCTTTGTAGATTTTTGAATGAAAGCCTCTGCTACCCTTACCTTTATTAGAAGTTGTGATTAATGAAAAAAAATCTGATGGACAGGATGAAAAAGGTCTGCTTGAAACTGTGGGAGGGAAGGAGGAGACAGATCTGTGGATGTGGAATGGTTGTAAAGAATGTGTTCCCTGTGTTCCCACAGTCTTTTTTTTCCTGCTACAAATCCTTCAACAGCCTCTATGGTTGACAGAACAGTCTAGATGTTTGTGGTCATAACTGAGATTTCTAGATGGCATAAGTCTCGGACTGAAAAAAAGCACTCTGATTGCTGTCCACAGACAGGCCTGTCAGCAGCTGTAATGTTTCCCTGGTTTGCATAGCTGCACGATATTGGTAGACGTCCAGCTCCAGTGGGCCTTTGAAGGCCTCTTGGAGCTCCCAGATGGCTTCTGCAGTAGCCTGTAGTTTCCTAGTGCAGCCCTTGTCTACTTCCCCAGCATGATCTCAAAGTCTAAAGTACTACCGTGCTGGAGTTGTGTGCCAGATGCCACCGAAAAACATACTCTACAAGTCAAATGGCACATCTGGAAGACCCAGTGCTCACAGCTGGAATAAAAGCCAGACACCAGTCCTGAAGGTTCATATCCATGTCGTTACTGAGTTCCTGCTATGAGCCAGGGGCTGCAGCTTCAGATTATCTGACTGCTGCTCTGCCTCCCAGGCTACCTGTTGTTCTTGATTTTATCACTTGCTTCCCACTCAGAATATCATTAATAAGAATTCCAGGCAGTTTTCACTCCCAGACATTCTGAATAGATTTCCATCAAGCAGATAGCCCTGGCTGCTGTAGGAGAACAGACAGCAGCGTGAGTGTCCTCTAGCTGCAAGCCCTGTGTTTCACAGTGTAGGAGAGGCACTCTGAACTCCCTTCTAGACTCTGCCATTGCATTACTTGGGCCCAGCCTTCTCTTGACCTCAGTATCCTCATCTGTAAAAGTGCAGTGGATTGGATGGCACTTACTATGTCTTGCATTTTTGACACTCTTATGTTGAAAAAATATAGAATTTATAAGGAAGCAGTTTGTAAAGGCTTTTGTTCAGGAGAGTACTTTTTCTTTTTCCCCTGGCAGAGAAAATCAGACCATATTTGTTCTTGACATTATAAAATGACCAATATTTCAAAGAACTAAAAGCAATCAGATTTAAACAGCAAGGTAAAATGTGTGCTTGATATTAACACACTTTTCTTCACTCAGCAAGAGTTCTATTTTAATCTGTCACTTCCAATATTATCCCAGCCTGTTTCAGCCCATTTAGGTTAAGTAGCTACAACAATTTGGAATGTACTAATGACTCTTATATAGTGACTGCATGTGTCCTAGGCAGAATCCATTGAGGCCTTGGCTCTAAGACTGCTGGCTCGTAGGTTCGCTTAAAGGCCCACATGTTTAAAATTGACAACATGTCGCATATGGCTCAGAATGAATTCAATCATTTTGAACACATGGGAGAAAGGGTAATTATGGCTCAGAGGTTCAGAGGCTTAGAAGCTCCTCCCTGTGCCACATGGAGAGGCAATGGCTTGAGGTATGAGGCTAGTTCACCACTGCTTCTTTTGTAAAGGATGGTCTCCATGACAACATGACTCTCTTTTTCCACCTGAGCACTGGGGTTGTAGAGCCTTAGTTATTCAAATTTGAAGTAGCATGCTTCATGCACGAGCTAGCATTCTCCTCAAATGTAAAACTGACACTTATAGTGACTCATCTCTCTTCCTCTCCTTTAGTCAATGATAACAGAACTGATTTCTGTAATCTAGGTTTGGTCCCTTTTTAGGGTGCTCAGTGCATGGCTAATTGCTATCACTCCAATCCATCTAACATTTAAAAATCATTTATTTTTATTCACGTGTATCTGCATGTGTCTGCTTGTCTGTAGTGCACCGCACATGTGCAGAGCCCATGGAGGCCAGAAGGGAGCATCACATCTCCTGGAGCTGGAGTTACAAATGGCTACGAGCCTCTTGATGTGGAGGTGGTAATTGAACCTGGGTCACTGACAAAAAGCAAGTGCTATAGCAAATGATCTTAACCACTGAGCCATCTCTGGAGCTCCAGCTAACATTTATTGGGCAACTGCTATATCCTAGTGCAGTAGGCAGTAGTGGTAATTCACATACTTTTAAGAAACTTTTCAAATGCAAATATACCTATTTCAAAATGTAATCAGCATTATTGGTAATGCTGCACAGGGAATGCCTACTTGAATATTTGTTGAAGGAATGGAGAAGAAAAAACTACACATTCTTAACATCTCAAAGGCCTTTGAACAGGGTCCTCTCAAATTCCTTCATACAGATGGAGATATTAATTCCTCAAAGGGTATTGTTGTAGAATTCCCCTCTGTATGCTGTGAATACCATTGGCTAATAAAGAATCTGCTTTGGGCCTATTGCAGTGAAGAATAGGGCAAGGTGGAAATTCCAAGCAGATAGAGGAGAAGAGAGTAGGCAGAGTCAGAGAGAAACCATGTAGTAACAGACAAGACAGACACCGGACACTGCACGGAACCCTTACCTGTAGGACACAACCACACGGCGATACACAGATTAATAGAAATGGGTTAATTTAAGATGTAAGAGATAGCTAAAAATATGCACAAGCTAATAGACCAAGCAGTGTTTTAATTAATACAGTTTCTGTGTGATTATTTTGGGTCTGTGCGGCTGGGAAATGAATGAGCAGCTTCCACCTACAGGGTATATGACTTATCCAAGGACATACACATAGTTCATTAGACCTGCAAGTGGATTCAGGGCATTGTTCTCTTCAGATGTAGTGCAAATCTTATGAAGTTGGGAGACATTGAAGCATAAAGACAGTATTACATATTTCATCAGATGCATTCTTTTCAGGGTTTTGTTGATTGTGTTCTTTGGGCTATGCCTCTAAATGATTTAACAAGAAATGGAGAAATTTGGAATGATGTTTATTGATACTTCTTGCAAGACAAAAAAGAGGCAGTAAGTAGTAGAACTTAAGTAAAATCGGCAGTAGTGAGTATGGTTTGTTTGGTGGGAGCAGGCGGCAGTGCCAAAGGGTTCAAATCATGCTTTTGACGTTTGTTCCATTTATACATCATTAAGTAGTCAGTATCAAATGCGTTTATATAGAGATGTAGATAAGAGTTAAAATACAAGTTCATTAAGTCACAGGTGAGAAACATGTTGGACTGTCAGCAACCCTCTAAAAATTTAATATAACAAGATTAATTATAGTAACAAAGCTCACAGGTGAGCTGAAAACCAGAAATGGGTCATTTGGTTGACCATTTGCAATGACTCCCATCCTTGAGCCTGCTGCGGGTGACATGACACTTAATGCTGGTTGTTTTGCTTAGGCAAGTTGTCTTGCCTAAGACACTGGAGAATGCTGGAGACACACTGTTAAACTAGTCCTTGAACACTCAGCTAGTTCTAGGCTAAATTTGGACTAAAGCACTGTTTTAAGATCAATTTTGCATGTTTTCTCAACTTCCTTGTTCAATAACTTCATGCTAATAGCTTGAAGTCTACCAAGTAAGGGGATTTCTACAATAGAAATGAGCGATTGTTACAAATAAGGTTCTGAGGTATTTTTAAGAGATCTTCCTGCTCAGATATTTACCAGTATGCTACTATACACAGTGTAATTATATGGCTAAATTTATCATTCACTTTTTTTCTTTCTTGTTTGTTTTCTTCAAGATAGGGTTTCTCTGTATAGTCCTGGCTGTCCTGGAATTCACTCTGTAGACCAGGCTGGCCTCGAACTCAGAAATCCACCTGCTTCTGCCTCCTGAGTGCTGAGATTAAAGGCATGCACCACTCTGTCTGGTTCATCATTAACTTTCTATTACCGTGAATTTTTTATCAGATGGGGCCAATATATTTTGATCAATGTCATTGCTTTTTATACTTGAAATGACATGTAAATTTGCCTTCTCAGAACCATCCCTGGTCAGGCCTCCATGATCACCAATTACACATTCTTGGGGAACTATCCTGGATAGGGTATTAAAGGGAAAGTTCCTCTTATGATTTCAGGCAGTGTACCTCATCCCCATATTATTCAAAGTAAGTTTGAGACCAATCTGGAAGTAAGTATGGGGTTGGTGGTCGTGTATATATGTGTACAGCATTAAAAAAGACTGTCTTCTTTCTCCAAAGGCATGGGAGTGGGGGAGGGGAACATTGATTTGGGGGTTGGGAGTTTGAAAATATGCAGTATCCAGGGGAAAAAAAAGGAGAGGAAGTAGCGCATTTGATGAGTTTTGACCTATTAGCTGCTCCTGTGTGCTGCTGGCCTTAAATGGGCTAAAGATTCTGGATTCACAATCAATAAATTTGAGAGAGGCAAGGGATCTCTAAAACATAGATTGCCGCCAAGAAGGAGAACGGGATAAGTCATCACAGTTGAGGACTAGGGTTCCTGCTGGGCACCATGGAAAACATCACTTTTTCATTTTACCAAGGGCTGGACTTAGGGAGACAGTAAAATCTCTTACCAAACTATTTCTTTAGTGATTACATTTGATAACCTACTCGATCTAGTACAATATAGATTCTAGATGGGTTCTTTCTCTGCACAGAGAAACCAGTATTTATCGAACTTACATATTTAACAAGAGTTGGAAAAAATGACTAGTTTAGTAAAGGGCTTGGTCTATTTTCAATCCCAGTGAATTTCCTTTGTAAATAGGTTTTTCATTAAGTTAGCTTTGTTTTTTCCTTAATCCAGTTGACATACCGGGAAACTTTAGTATATATTCCATATTTTCCTTTTATAGCACACTCTTCACCCCAGCTAATAATGCCAGTTAAGAAACTTGTCCCTTCCACTTCAGTAACATGAGGTCCCCCGCTATCCCCTTCACAAGAATCTTTGCCTCCCTCACGGTAACCAGCACAGAACATGTTGTTATAGATGCTGAATGTTGTGGACCGAAGGCATGTGGCTCGGTCGACCAGTGGGACTCTCAGGTACTGAAGAATGGAAGCCTGTCTCCCTTTGTTGAAGACTTTCCCCCAGCCACTTACATAGCCAGAACCAAATTTAAGGAAGATGTTGGTATATTCCCTATTGGCAACACAGATAGGTGTTACATAGCTGTTTAGAAGTAAAGGCTGATCCAGCTCCAGCAAGGCGATGTCATGGCTGTACCTATTAACAGCTGCATTGTAGTGGTAATGAGGGATAGTTTGAATCACATTTCGCCTTTGCTCCGTGTCTTCCTTTTCATCAATGTTATAATCACCTGTTGAAAACAAATCTCATAGTTTATTGTCTTTTGCATAGACACATTTCCCGTGGGTCTACATTTGGCTTGGGGTCAGTGAACACTAGCAACCAAGTCTCAATGATCTAATACAGTGGGTGGGAAAATTCATGCACGAATAAATAATTGTACTATGCCGAGGGTGCCTTATGGGTTCACAAAAAGAAATATGGGGCTAGGAAGGTGGAATAAGTTAGAATTTGAAATTATGACCCCGCTACCATTAGCCCAGTTTATTCAGTAGCAATCCTATTGGACCTTTGTACAATAGGATATGTCCATCATAATGCTGATGTTGCCAATTATTATCTATTTTGTTTCCTTACCTGCAACAACCTCAATTTTATCACCAGGTTTAAGGCAGTGGGCAGCAGTTACCACCCATTTTTCATTAATGATGGCACCTCCACAGAATGCCTTAACCTCACCATTTAAAATGACCTGTGGAAATAAAATTAAGAATCTCACTGCAGATGGTATCTGATCCAGAGAAAAATGAATACATATGCTGTTTTCGGGAGTGGGGAAAAGTTGGCTGTTGGTGCTGGCAGAAGCAGAGGATTTCTGGAAAGTGTCGGCTCTGCAGATGAGTTAGTGTTTCTGCAGCACAGACCAAACTACTGTTTCTCTATTGATCTCGAAGTGAATGCAGAATGAGAACTAGTGTGGCAGGGATAGTGCTCCGGGTGAGGCAAATCTGATGAGTGGCTATTTTCTGTGATGTGGGGCCCTTGAGTTCCTTTTACCATGCTATTTAGAGCCTCCTGGCACAAGTTTCAAGGAGCTACAGTGGATATGGGAGAAAATACTAACTCCCCAGGATGAATAATCAGTATTGAGTCTCTTGCCTTCTATGAGGACCTATGAGGACATCTCTTTGCTACAGGTCACTTGAAAGAAAAAAACTGACCAGTTTCTCAGGAGTTGTTTCAAACCTCCAAATGAGAATGTTATAAAATGAGACCTAAGGACTCCACAGGGGCTGCGTTTCCTAGTCACCTAGGTGCTGACCACCAGCAGGACTCACACGTTCCTTCCAGCTCCCTTAATCACAGCCAGCGTCCTCTGGCTACAGATGGAGGCTGTCCTTGTTCTAAAAAGTCTGCTTTGCTGTGCTTGACTTTGAGACAATTGTGAACAAAATTATCTGGAGTGTGACCTTAAACATGTACGTTATTGGATAAGAGGCTAATCCATTCTTTCTTGTCCACATTCACAGCATAAAGAAGACCATCAATTTCTCTCTCTCTCTCTCTCTCTCTCTCTCTCTCTCTCTCTCTCTCTCTCTCTCTCTCTCTCCCTCTTCCTTTTCTTTTTCTTTTTTTTTGCCACATCAATGTCTAAATCAACTTAGAGAATTTCAGTTCCATTGTAAACAAAGGCATTTTTTGATCCACACTTTCAGAGGTAAAGCTGAGAAGTGTGGACACTAGAGGGCACACTCAGCATTCAGTAAACTCTTTTCAGAAGCCCACTAGCCTCTGTGAACTGATGCCCTTAGCCTAAGTCTTAAGTAGCCCTTCAGTGAAACCTGTCCCTAAACACGACAAAGGGGTGGGGGTTTTGGTTCTTTTGTATATGGGGCACAGATGGTCCTTTTGAAGGACTTGTTCTGGGCCCAAATTCAACTTACTTAATGGCCACTTTGTCCTGGACTCTGAAGCACGAGCTTTGTAGCTAAAGTCCTGAGAGGGTCACCCAACTGTCACAACCTTCTGACCCCTTTCCCACTCAGGCTCTCTGGCTCTTTTTAGCTATTGCTTTACATTTTGAAAAATTGCAAAAATGCAGAAAAAACAATAATGATATAATAAACACCAACATTTCTACCACCCAGATTTAACAATCTTCCTAACTTTATGCATTTATTGAATGATTATTTGAGGCTAATGATTGTATTACTTATACACATTTGTAACTCAAAACACAATCATTGTGAAATATTACTCTGTACATGCTCAGTGAGCAAACTGAGGTTTAAAAATACATAAGCACTCATGCTACTGAGATGACACAGTGGGTAAAAGTGCTTGCCACCAAGCCTAGTGACCTTAGTTCAGTTCCTAGGACCCGATTCCTGCAAGCTGTCCTTTGACCTCCACATGTGTGCTGTGGCCTATGTGTGTCACATACACTTGCCTGGCCCCAGTGTTTATGTTCCTGAACATTCAGAATATCTTAGATGTGGTCTAAGAACCAAATGTCAGAGAAAATCTCAGTTTCTTATAAAAACAGATTGGGGGGTCATAGAGATTTAATGAGAATATTTTGTGGGTAGCACTGGAGAAAGTGGAACTCCATTCCTCGAGTGCTTACATTTGAGAAGTGTTACATAGCTAGTGAATCCAGATTCTCATAGCTTGGTAATCTTTATGGGTTAAAAATGTTCACTCAGGCTGGGAACATGCTTTGTAGGGTCAATGGGAAGCAAACATCTGATAAAAGCCTGGATAAAATCGCTGTTGAAGATATTGAAATAGAAAGTGTTCCTTTTGCTTCTAGGGTAGCTTTTCTAACCCATCATTTAAAGCTTATTTAGTGCTATATTCCTTCCAGCATGGGAATATTGGCTGGCTGACTCCAAGCCTTCACTTGTGGTCTTGATATCCCACTGTCTGCTAGCTCCAGATGATCCACACAGTCCTCAGACCACTCCCAACAAGGACGAGGAGGCCAGTCTTCCCTTGATAGACTACCACACCCATCAAGGGAAGTGATTCCCGAACAAATGCACTTCCATGTCAGAATGTGGATGGGCCCTGGAAGCTCCTGCTCCCTCTCCGAATGTGCTGGGAGAGGCATATTCTGGGTCTGGAGATGTGATGGGATTATGCATCTTTCCACAAATAATATAGAGTATGTGCACTTGACCTCAATTTTCCTTCTGCTTGTGCCAACTTTGTTAGGAAGGGAGCACAGCCTTGACATTTGGGTTGAAACACTGAGAAGAAGTTTTCATGAGTACCATAGGTTGGGGGTTGGCAATGGTCCTGGGCAACTAGGCTCTATGAGGCACCATGGGTAGGAGAACGGGAGGTGAAAAAAGACGTGACTGCAACAAGCCAGGGGTCCAGGCCCTCACCACATGTTCTATTGTCTCCTTAGACTTCTGTTATGGAGCACACATACAAGCCACTTAAACCTTTGATATGAGACTCTTCTAATTATAGACACTGGACAAGTTCAAAAGATGAAGTGGCTGACTCTGATTCCAAATAATTTTACCATCAAGGAAATTTGGGTAACATGGTTCTATCCTGAATATTACAATCCAGCATGTCTTTCTCTGGAAGTAGAATTAGCATGACAAAACGGAATGTTTTTAGGTACTAATGTAGGATTACTGAACACTTCCCAGTTAGTGGGTTAGGATAGCCAGCCCCTGGGCACATAGACAATAACATATTTTATATGACTTTCCCAAAGGGATGCTGCCTGGAGATTCTGCTGTTTTCCAGTGCCTGACTGAGAAATATGGTTGTGTCCTCCTGAAGAGCATTCTTTGCCAATCCCTAATTGGTATTAGAAATTTTAGCGAACACCTTTGCCAAGAAAATGGAACTAAGATATATTTACAATTAAAATATTACAAATGTGTGGTTTGAAATGCTTGCTTGGCCACCTAAAGACCATAGCTATCTCAATATTAGCTACTTGGAAGATGAGCTATTTGCTTAGCCAAAAAAAAGTTCTTGCAACACTTCAGAGAATGATGAGGAAAAAATAGGAAAGCATATATTCTGAGCAAAACATCTGAGTTCTGATCTGTCAATTATTTTCATGGCCACAGTCTAGAGCCTTCTTCTGTGCATCACCGCCCCCTCTCCAACACACCTATATACAATGACAAAGTACAAAAGTTTGTACTTCTGTTCTCCATGGCAATGGCAGCCCACAATAGCAGCTGTCTCATTGTTTGTTCTCCTTTGCACCTTTAATTCCAGCCTAGCCTTTCCCTGAGTTCACTAAAACCCTTATTCTCTTTTGTCATCTGTTCTAGCTTTTTAATAACACCATTTATTCTAATTTTCTATTATACAAAGTAAAATACATGATGTACTGTTTGTTAGGCTATGGCTGTTACTCACCAAATGGCAATAGGTTATTTTGTTGGGTACATAAGGGATACTCACTTTGGTTTATAATGGTTAACTATAATCATTACATACAATGGCCATTGATGTGTACTTCATAAAACAATACTGCAGGTTAATAGCTCAAATGGTCTGTTAAAACTAGCTTTGTAGATGTAGGCGAGATTACACGTGTTATTTTCTTTCTTCCCCGAATTGGAATTTTATCATCTGAGCTAGGAATAATACAAGATTGTCTTTTCCAGGTAAGACATTTCTTTTAGTTCTTTCTGCTTTTCTTTTCTTTCTTTTTCTTTTTTGAGACAGGGATTCTTTGATAGACTGGTTGTCCTGGAACTAGCTTTGTAGACCAGGATGCCCTCAAACTCACAGAGATCTGCCTGCCTCTGCCTCCTGCGTGCTGAGATTAAAGGTGTGAGCTACCACTACCTGCTCTTGTTTTGTTTTTGAGACAGAGTCTCTCTATGTAGCCCTGGATGTCCTGGAACTTAGTATACAAACTAGGCTGGCCTCGGACTCACAGATACCCATGTACTTCTGCCTCTCAAATGCTGGGACTAAAGGTGTGCATAACCACACATAGAGAAGTAAACCATTTCTGTAGAACTATGATCGTCATGTAAAAGAAAACCTCTCTGGCTTATTCATATTTGAAGTTTGCTGTTTGTCATGGGGTTGAAGGAGTAGATCTGTGCAGGTCACTTCAGTGATAGCTTGGGCACTCATCTGGGGAAAGGTGAGAACGGGGAAATGAAGGTATTGAAGGAGAACATTTATGCCAAGACTACAGAACCAAGATAAAAATCCATCTTTTCAAAAGGCAGCTATTTCTTAGGTGGAGCTACACAGGCCTTAGCAGAAAGCAGAAGAGATTTGCGTGTGCTCAGAGCTGTCCGCCTAGCCATGACTGTGGGAGAAAAACAATTAAATTAAAGCTTTAGACAGGCACCTTTTTGTTTTCTCAAACCTCTGCTTTAGAGTTGTTGATGAAAGTGATCTAGTAATATCGGCGTAACAGTTTGCCTTTCCTGCCCCCTAATGTTCCAAAGCTTTTATTTTTTCCTATATAGCTGTTTTAGTTTCTCAGTCGGCTAGACACAGTCTCTAAGAAAAATGTGTTTCTGTTACCGTGTGGTGCACTTAACTCTAGCTTCCCCTCTTATGCCCTGAAGTGTTCCTTCCAAGTCCCTGCTTCTTTTCCAAGGAGCTCTGATCCCCCTGCACAAGAACAAAAAGGAAAGAGCTCTTCTGCTTGGTTTGCACCTTTGGCCTGGATGGAGAGGAGGGGAGGATTCTGAGACTGAACTGGGTAGCTGCGCAGCTCAGGACCCCTAGAGTTCCAAGGGAGTAATCCTGTCAACCTGTCCTGATAGGTCCCTTAGGCTCTTGCTGTAGGCCAGGCAAATGAAGTGGAAGCCCGGGAATAAGGTGAGAAATGAGAGTGACATGGTTACCAGGCTCCCCGAGTCCCCTAGCCTGTGCCCACGGATTTTCATCTGGACTGCTGCTCCTGCCGTCAGAAGGGCTTGGCCACTCAACAGTTCCAAAGCATTTGCTCAAACAAGTCTCATGTGAAACCTGCCCAGCTAATTTGAAGATTGCAGTGCCAGCCAAGCTATCGGTTTCTGACAATCAAAGTCCATACTTCAGGAGAGATAATATTTTGGTGTGAAGGATCATTAAAATCATTGAAATCAGTACCAAATTTTGATCATGGCCTAAGGGGTTTTAAACTAGACAAAACCATGCATGACCTTTTCTATCCACCAGAGATACATGCAACTATGGAAATATTCTCTTTATACCTACCTAGTCCAGTGGAATAGTCACCAGACACTTGTGGCCACTATTCTCTGGAAGTGTGGCAGAAGTGACAGAGGAACCGAATCTTTTTAGCCAGTAAATTTAAGTGACCACATGTGCTGATTACTTATGGGCCAGTCCAGTTTCATGTAACTAGCTCCTTATGTTGAGGTGGGAGGAGTTGGCCTGTCTCTCCTCACAGATGGAATCACTTAAGCTTTGGCTAAATGTATAGTTAAGTCCTTGGTTTGCTACTAATCTAACTCTTGGTTATATATAGAAAAAATACAGACAGCAAATACTGTATATGCGGTTTGTGTGCAGAACACACTTGGAGGGCTGAGTAGATTGAGTTGATTGTTTGGCATTTGGGGGGCTGGTTTCTGTATGTTTCCTTTAGAACCATGGTATTCCAAGCTACAGTATACACCAGAATGACCTGGAGTGCTTCTTTGACCCCAGCAGCTTGCTGAGCCCCTCCTTCTAGCGGTTCAAATCCAGTGAGAACTGGATGAGGTGTGAGAGCGCATGCCTAACAAATTCTTGGGGATCTGGACATACTGTTTGTCTTGGAGAAACGTGGCAGTAGATCAGGCCTCATATGTTCATTCCAGGAAACTAGGTTTTGCTTTCACCCTTTCAATGTGAGTCCTTTTCTCTATTCCCATCAGGTTGTCTGGGCCTAGGGACTTCTTTACTACTTTCCTCCCCCCAGGGGCTGAAGGTGTTTGTTGAGTCCCAGTCCCAGTGTGTGTGTGTGTGTGTGTGTGTGTGTGTGTGTGTGAGAGAGAGAGAGAGAGAGAGAGAGAGAGAGAGAGAGAGAGAGAGAGAGAGAAAGAGAGAGAGAGCGCTCATTTGTAAGCATTGCTATGGCTGAGCAGTTTTCAGAATCCTACTGTACTATTTGTTTGGTACTGAATTCCTTTTTGACCCTGTCTGGTAGCCATCCCCGGACATGCCTTCCACCAGATGCTTACCTATAGGGGTTTTTCTTTTGCTGAGTGGTGAAATCTGCCTAAATACATCTCACAATCCCCACAGGTCTTTCTAATGTCCTCATCTGGCCTCTCTCTTGCCATCTGAGCTCGAGCTTTTAAACGCACTGTCAATAGAGAGTACCTGCCAAGGGATTTGACCTGGTTTGGTGTTTTCTCCACCAACAACTCGACGGAAGTCATCATATGGTTCACTATTTTCAGTGACGTTATCCAGAATGGTGCCGTTAGTGAAGTCATCCAGAAAGAAGTCAGCTTCAGTAGAGTTTTCATAGCCCATATTAGAAAAAGTAGTCTCTGCACGGGTGAGCTTAGAACCGTATGAAACAGAAACTCTTCCACATGGAAATGGAACTACAGAAATAGAAAAAAAGAACATTATTCTGATATTTCACAGTAGGAAATGGAACTGTATTACAAACATTGAGAAGGAACCTCATTCGTTGCTGTCACTTTGGAGAAGTAGGCCCATCAACGCTGAAAGAAACTAAAAGGCTGACCATATTATTTTTATGCAAAGTTTTTAAAACTTCCATGGGTGAGAGCATTTGGCTCTGGAATCCACCATCTTTATGGAAATAAAAGAGGTGTTCTGAAATCAAATCTTACTACTGTCTCCTGAGCTTCTTAAAGTCTTACTGTCCTCTAATGGAAATCCGGAAGGAATTCTGTGTAACTTTCCTTTTAGGATAAGGTAAAAGGGGCTTCTACTGATTGTTATTAACAGGCTTTCTTTTGTAGACCATTTATGCAGCAGAGATTCCAACATGGAATTTTTGAAGAAAGCTCATTGTGATTCAATTGTGTTTGTCAAAAATTTACCAAATGGGTATAGGTTACAAATATGCTAACCAAAGCTACATTTACTTGGATCTTTTCCCCCTCCCCCTGCTTTCATTTATTTCCCAACAAATCAGCTGCTGATACACTGGGAATGGCAATTTTTTAGTCAAACAAAGTCACCTCACACTTCATTTTCATGTTTTCCTCTCATTCCAGTTACATCTCTTATACCAGCGATTTCTATAGCAATTAGCTATGGTTAAGTAGCATGAAGACAGTTTGTGGTCGAAAAAATAGAAAATTCGTTTAAAATACGTATGCATAAATATACAGGATCAACAATGTCTTGAGAAAAAGGACTGTTATCTTTGAAAAGGCAGAGCAGCTTATTTTAGGGTTGGCCTACTTACGCTGCTAAAGTAAGGCTACATTCAAATGGAACTCTTAATAGTTGGAGGTGCTTTTCAATCTTAATTTTCCTCTCTTAGAACATAGAAAGGCTTCTAAGGGCTAAGCTTCAGTGCCAGCTGCCTTCATTGGAAGTTATCCTTTTTAATGTTAATTGCACGCGCGCGCGCGCGCACACACACACACACACACACACACACACACGTCTCCTAAGGCAAGCTGTGCATAAGGCAATGTATGTGAAGAAGCAGGCAGAAGGTGAAGCATCTGAGACTCTCCCCTTTGCTTGCAGCAGACACACTCTTGTATGCTGGGCCTGTCTTTAATTTCCTCTGCCTGGTACATTGCTGAGATAGGTATCAAGCCCACAGCTATAGAGGAATGGTTCATAATTTAATGTACCAATTTAATAAAAGATCTTGCCCTGGAAATGCAAGAGAAACTGTACCTGGCTTGCTTCAAAAATTGTTCTTCTTTTTTTCATTTGTGGGTGTGGTAGATGTGTGTGGGTATGAGTGCCCAAGCCTTCAGGTGTTGAAGTCAGAGGTGGACATAAAGTGTCCTCATTTATTTCTCTGCTTTATAAATTACTTTTGGAGACCGGGCCTCTCACCAAACCTGGAGCTCGCTATTTCTGACTGGTCCTATCTTTCCCTTCAGTGCTGGGGCCATGGATTTACACTGCCTGGCTTTTCTGCACTGGGAATCTGAACCCAGGTCCTCATGTGTGCACACCAAGCATTTTACTTTCCTTCTTTTAGTCTTGTAAAGCTTGTCTCCCTCCTCCCCAAATCAAAATTGTGGCTTCAGAGGTGACCAATGAATGTGGAGCTGTTTGAAACACAACAATTATCTGTCAACATGGTGGCATGCTCACACAACTATGAAACATTACTTTGCCCTTTACTGCAAAGGCTTGTGTGGCTCGGGCTAGGAGAGCATAAACTATTGCTGGATCCAGTCTGACAGAAAGTATAGAACCCCAGTTGATGACTCAAGTCAGGAAGTAATTTTAATAGATGGAACTAACTAGGCCTCCAACAGACTTAGACTTAACATCTTTTCATTAGAAATTTACTGATCAGCCAAGTATTTATATGACTTTTATGCTATGGTAGTATATTATTAGTTAGATCTGCTGAATCTCAAATATTGCACATAGATGTCACACATGTCAATTTCTTTGTGATACAGAAATCAGAGAAAAAACATGGTCTCAGAAAAGAATTCAGGCTGTACATAATTATTGAACTTAAGTGATGGTGCCATTTGGAAAATCAATTTGTTCATTTCAAGCTACTAATCTTTTGTTCAGTTTCAAAAAGGAGTAGATACAAGTAAGTACTGAAATAAGGTATTAGGGGGGCTGAAGAGATTTTTTCGGTGGTTAGGAGCACTGCTTCTGCAGAGGGCCTGAACCTGGGTTATAACTAGAGTTATAGAGGGTTAGTGAAGCACCTACGTGTTAACCCACTCAGCCTCCATAACTCCACTTCAGGGGATCTGATGCCCTCTTCTTACTTCCATGGGAATTGCACACTTGTATAATGCATACATGCACACAAGACACACACACACACACACACACACACATATATATATATAAGTCCTTTTACAAGTCTAAAATAAGATAGTTTAAGTGTTAAAGATTCAAACACAGATTTTTGTTAAACAACTTATTTAGATTTTGACCTGCTGGTTCACAAGACTTCTGGTCTTCTGCAAGTTGGTATCCCTCAGTGCAGGAACAAATTACCTTGTTATCAGCACCATTTTTACAAAACTGCGTGCACCTGCCATTTTTAATGTTACATGTTGCATCTAAAAGAAAAGAAAAAAAACTAATGTCTTGTCTGACATATATTTCAAAAATACACAGAACTATTGGCTCACGTGTATGTTAAATATTAGTTGAAACAATCTGGAAGCCTTGAGCTAAGAGTAGAAAATGAGGTAAAATAACACTCTCAGTAATTCATGAAGATGGTGTTGGCAATATTTTGATTCTGCATATGATCAAATAACTCGATATTGTACTTTGGCTAAATCATGAGCTACGACTAGACGCTTATTTATTTATGTATAACACTGGTTCAAATGCCGCACAGGTTAATGCATACGGTGTTATCAACCCACACAAGTCCCTTAATGTTCCCTCCCAATCATACTACCCTTCCTCTTTTACAGACTCTGTCACTGCCTGGGCTTCAAACATGGTAAATAGCTTTGGTAGTTCATGAACTTCATGTAAACAACATATATATTCTTCTCTTTTAGCAATGTATTTGTGTGATTCATCTATAAGCTTTTGTATAGCAATACTTCCTTTATATTTCTGTGTAGTAGGCCATTGTATTAATACAATTTTATCTATCTATTCTGTTATTTTTTAAAACTACTAATGTGCGTGTGTGTGTGTGTGTGTGTGTGTGTGTGTGTGTGTGGTATCCACAGAAGCCAGAGTGTGTTTAGAGTATTTGTACATCTTTCTTTTATTACTAAGCACTTAATTTTCACTCTGTTCCACAACTTATTTTCTGTTTATTCTGGTATAAACGCAACTGGTATTTACATATTGTTTCCATATTCAGCACCATTTCCATATGTTTATTTATTTTAATTGTTTAAAGTTCATCTGATAAATAGCTCATAGTGCTTACTGGTAGCCCAGTAAATCAGGAGAGGAAGATAAACTGTTATTGGGGAAGGGAATAGAGGAACCAACCTGAGATTTCGTTTTTGCTACCAATAATCCACTAAGTGCATGATAAAAAAAAAATGGCATCTGGTCTTTTGCATTTAGTTAGTTTTTAGGAGCTTTTCCCTCATGAATGTTGATAGCATCTTTGGCTCTTTTCCTGTTCCTAGCTATCATGTCATTGCTACAAAGCAATACTAAAGTGTTCAGGCAAAATCAAATACCACTTGTAGAGAATGTTCCATCAATAGGAGGTTGTGATAAGGTAACAGAGGTGGGTGGTGAGAACAGACTAGTTGTGTCCAGGGCAAGTGTGACGGTAATGAGTAAACTTGGTGTGATTTCTCCATTCTGCTTCTGTGTCCTTGGTTAAGCAACCAGACCTCTCAATCATTTCCTTATTTGCCATTGCCCTTTCTGGCTCAGCGTGTTGCTCTTGATCCCTGGCCTGGTTGGTTCACATAGGGGGATGTGTTGCTGAAGCATCAACGGTCTTTTGCCTGCGGCCAAAGGCTCAGGATTCTAGAAATAGAATTATAGCACAAGACATTCCAGGGAAGAGGTCAATAGAGTGAGACCTGGGAAAGAGCACGGAGCTCATTCGTCAGCTACTGAGCACTTAGGCGGCAAACACTAGGTTGGGCATTGGATTTTCCTTGGTTTTGACAGCATCAGGTTGCCCGCCAGAGCCTTAACAAAATTTTGTTCTGTCGAATAGGTTTGCCAGAAAACATGATGCTATTCAGCTAAACAAAACATCTTTCCTATTTAAAAAAAACCATAGTAAATGAGAAAGTTGGGTCTGTGGTGTCCTGCAAAAATTAGAACAAAGCCAAAAACAAACAAACCCCCAAACCATAAAAACAACCTCAGAGAATATTCTTTTCTTTGTAATTTTTTCTTCCCACTCTGTTTTTCTGTCTGGAAATGTTTCTCGTATTCTTTAGGAGGAAAGGGTGGCTAGAGTCTCGAAGACCTTGATCTTCCTGATAATGGGTATTTGGATTTCTTCTGCAGCAGAGGAAATCCGGAGATCTTTATTCTAGCCAAAGGGAGCCAGTAGCCAATTAATTCTTGTTTTTTTTTTTCTGACTAGAAGGCATGCTCCAAATGTTTGCTCCCTACTCTCCTAAGAGCTCTGATAAACGGAGGGTGTGGTGGGGGAGAAATTAAAAAGCCACACTAGTGGAAATCCAGGCATTTCCTAGGCAGGGTGAGGCATGGGCCCACACACCTGGCTGCTGTGCTGCCTCATGACTTCTCAGGGGCGCGTTCAGTCAGCTCTAGGCGAGAAGCTTAAGTGGGAATTTGTATATACTTTGTTGCTGCTCTCCTCTAGTGTCTGTGATGAAGAGCATTTTGACAGAATTCCCATTTTGTTTCTGAATCAGCTGAGCTAATATTTTTTTTTTAAAACCCTTTATCGAATTGGTTGAATCTGATCAATATACCCCAGAGGCTAAGTGTGGCGGTGGCTGTAGTACAGCTACAGATCCCAAACAGAAACGTGGGAACCAAGGGGCATTGAGATGTTGCCAGCACTTTTTCTCTATGGACTGTAACCTCTTTTGTATTGTTAGAGCATTTCTGAACTTATGTTCGTATTCCTCGAGGCTGTTCTCGTCCTCCTTTTAAACTGTCTGTTTTAAAATGAGATAGAGAACCGGAGAGCTGGCTCACTGGTTAAGAGCATTTGCTGCTTTCCCCAGGGAACCAAGTTAGGTTTCTAAAACCCACGTGGATGCTCACAGCCACTTTTAACTCCTGTTCCAGAGGATCCCCTGCCACCTTCTGGCTTCTTGGGGCATTGCATGGACATGGTACCCAGTTATTCATGCTGAAAAAACATCCTTAAGCATAAAGCAAAAATAAATATATCAAAGTAGATAGACATGGTTTTACAATTATTTCATCACTATATTTTTATATGCATGGGTAAGTTTTATATGCATATAAATTTATGTACCCCGTGCATATCTGAGCCTGCGGATGCTGAAGAAGTACAGCTAGTTGTGAGACACCATGTAGGCTCTGGGAACTGAACAGGTCCTCTAGAAGAGCAGCCAATGCTCTTAACTGTTGAATCATCTCTCCATCCCAACCTTTATGCTTGCAACGATCATCTACTACACTGTGTCTTTTAATTATAACAGACTGAGTTATCTATTCCCTTCACTCCAATAGTTTCATCATTCGAGGCAATAATGAGTAACTACTCAAAGTATTCCCGTATATACCTGGCATAGGAGGACTAAATTTCACTAAGTAAGTCTGAGTTTGAAATTATAATCTTTCAGAACAAATGGCACTTTAGAGATCTTGAGCCAATTAACACAGCCCCAGGAGGGGAAACCCAAGCTGTGGTTTATTGCTACACCAGGGATGCTAAACAAATGGAAGTCCAGCCTGAGCATTTTAGTTCCCCTGCGTGCATTCATTCTTTCTTTTTAAATTCCTTTGTCCTTTCAACTTTTCTTTTCATTCTGAGATCTTTCAGATCTCAAAGGAAGATGATCAATGAACTTTTCCGTGGTCCTGAACAATCTTCCAGGGACTTTTATCCCCTTTCTCAATAGGACAAGTGCAGCCGCTGCCTTTCATTTCATCTCCTGCCTTGTTCGTCTGTCAGAGAGATGGCTATATAGCCTTAAGAGTGCCCTGATATTTTCTACCCTTTATCCTTAGCCATGAAACCTGTGCTGTTAAATTCCTTCCCTCAGATTGCACATCTATTCTCCTAGAGTTTCAGAGAACAAAGTCTTTTCTTGGTACCACGTGCTTTTCTCAGTCACAATGTCTGAAATACTGCATCCAGAGTAATCAGCAGGTAAAGGACTTTGGGGTTTACTGCTCAAATCACAAATATCTCAAAAAAAAAGATTCTAGGCAATGAAAAGGTAAACAAAACCTTACATTTGCAAGTACTTTTCCCCTGTTACTCTTTGATATAATCAATAATGTTGAATTGAGGAACAATCTCTGATTTTTATAACAAATTTAACATATAAAATGTTTTATCCATCTGGAAGAATTCCTATTACATTGGGACCTGTCATGCCGAGATCTATATAGACTATCTACTTCCACAGCCTAGATCAAAAGCGACTCAGCCACAAGTTCAAATTATTTTATAGATGCAGTTTTGTGCACAGTTCAGCTGAAGTTCACTTCCTGGCTCAACCATTTATACCTCTTCTGTTTGTGCTGTCGTCTTCTAATGTTCCTCAAACGGGGATAATAATGGTACTGAGCACATATGACTGTATTAAGGATTAATAAGTAAAGGGAATGGAACATTACCACTCAATACTAGACTGAATTCATACCCTGAAAACTGACTACAGAGTACATGAATGCTTATAAGCTTTGCAAGTTTGTTTTAGGAGAAATGAGTGGTACATAAATATTTCAATTTCCTGTTTCATCTGGTTTAAGAAGGAAACTTTGAACCATGAATAATAAAAATGTTACTTACCTAATTCACAGTTCCTTCCTTCAAATCCAGCTTGGCACCAACATTCATAGGAATTAATATCATCCTTGCATTTTCCACCATTTAAACAAGGATTTGACTCACACTGATCTCCATCTTTAAGACAGGTTAGAAAATGGAATTATTAGATAAATTGCTTAGTCCTCTCCTGAATAGATGTCTGATTTTAGGGTCAGGGAAGAACCACTGTGCTGCAATCTAACTGCATATGGGCAAGTGATGTGCTTGTTTTCTGAGCTTCTAAAATCCACTGAAGCAAAGGCCAATGCTATCCTGAAAGTTGCACATAGGGAGACACACACAGTTTATTCAATCCAAAGGAAGAGGGGAGATATGTTTGCATGGAAATTACTATATGAGCAGACAACAAGAGAGGTTGTTCATGTTTCTTTATGGAATGGGAACAGGTTAACCGCAAGTCAATCAAACTCATCCACTTCAATAATTACTATTTATATTTCATATGAGGACATTTTAATGCAGGTATTGCAGAGCAAGCTGTGTTAGACAATAAAGATGTTTTCACACAAGGAACTGGCAGCGCAGGTACAGGGCAAATGTATCAACTTACCTATCATATGAAGCAAGAGTCTGTGAGAACAGGGAAGGTGCCAGAAGCTTAAAGATAGTTGTCTGCCTACCAGTTAGGTTCCGAGTGGACAACCATGGTCAGCGCATCATCAGAAACTTAAAAGTACTGTTGGGTGTGCTTTATAAATGGATTTGCTGTCTCCATTCTGTTTTCTGAAGTTTCTACATTTATAGTCTTTGAAGACAATGACAGCAAAACAAACAAAAAACAGGAAGAAGGAATAGGCAAGAGGGGAGCAGAAGGAAACCTTTAAGTCTTCTTCCTTAGTGTTTGGCCTCCGTTCATACTATTAAGAAAGCTTCACAGGGAGAGGATGAATCCAACCAGAAGGAGAGAGTTATGCATTTTGAGCTATAGAAAAATTGCCAACTAGGCCTGTAGGACTCCACATATGAGAAGGAAACAATGAGATAAAATGGTATCAAAGATCAAAGAGAGAAAAAAATGAGGAATCAAAGAGAAATTTCCAGTTATTAGTCATTCTTATATATAGCCAAACTCCTGGGTACATAATTGTGTAGGTTCTCATATTCTTTCCCTACTGTCTGATAGCAGCATGTGTCTATTGTCTATGTTCTGTTGACTAAGGGAATAGAATCCTTTTCAGAAATAAACTCTCTGGAAAATTGGATTGCTGTAAAAATTAGACCTTGCCCTCTCTGCCCCTTGATCCAATGTGCTTTTGCACAGATACTGCAATTTGTTCCAATTCTATGAAAACAAAATACATTATCTCTGGTTTATTATTATTGATGTTCAGAACTGGTCTAAAAACGAGCTACATTTGCACTTTATATTATAGACCAATGAATCTGAATTATTTAGGGTGTTTCAGTGGAAGGGTCTGGGCTTGCAGCCAGCCACACAGGAAACTCATTTGCTGAGACATATCTTCAAAATGAGTGTCATTATATTTTGCATTTAGTCCTCCTTTGGGTTCCTATCTTTGTGTACTATAGACCAGGAAAAAACCATAGTTAGTAGGGGTCAAAGACAACAGGAGACAAGACAAGACAAGACATGTGAGATTCTCTTTTAATTCTGCTGGGTTTTGGAGCTGGAGAGGTTGCTCAGTGGTTAAGGACACTTGCTGCTTCTTCAGAGGACCTGGGTTCAGTTCCCACCACACACATGGTTGTTTATTACAGTTTATAACTCCAGTTCCAGGGGATCTGATGCCACTTTTCTTGCCTCTGTGGTTACCAGGCACACACATGGTACAATACATACATACAAACAAAATACTTAGGTACATCAAATGAAAAGAAATAAACCCACAACAACAGCAGCAGCAGCAACAACAACAGAAGCAACAGCAACAACAGACTATTAGGCTCCTATTTAATGAATAAGAACATTCAGATTCTAATGTCATGAGGTGCTGTACTGAAAGAAAGGGGTTGGGAAGAGAACTTGGATTTTCTTCCAGGTCTTGTGACTCTCCAGCTGGGTAACCCAAGGCAAATCCCTTACCCCTTCTATGCCTGTTTCCTTCTCTGTGAAGCGGAATTCACAGTGCTTCACACGTGGGAACGTGTGAGGGTTAAATGTGCTAGGCATTCTGTAGACTGCTTCTGTGATCTGTACCCTACAAGGTACCTGACAGACGCTAGTTTCCTCAGGCTCTTTGTCTGATGAGGCCATGTTAGAGAATGCCACAGCAATAAGGAGCCCGGGCCCAGGCTATTTCTGAGTAGCACAGGCTAGTTTTATCGAATCTTAACTACATGTGAAAACAGGCATGTTTTTTTTTCCTTTTCTGTGCTTGTTTGTGTTGTTTAGGTTTTGGTAGTGAAAATAGTAGAGACAGAAGTATGCCCTTGATGTTTCATGGGTATTTGTGATCAAGGTATAGCAAACATTGCATCTAGCTCACCGAGAAAGCCATTGCCCAACTTAAAAATATTTTGCAGGGTCTGGGACAGGGGCAGGGGTTGGCTCTGGATCAGGGGCTGGGACTGGGGCAGGAGGTAGGGAAGGGACAGGGGCTGGAACTAGAGCAGGGACTGGGACTAGGGCAGGAGCTGGGGTTGGGACTGAGACTGGTTTGTATGCTAATTGGTAGTGTGAAGGAATCATAAAAGTTCAAGTGTAGCTAAAGTAAAGGCTGATATGAGTTTTGCTTCTTTGGTATGTGTGTGTGTGTGTGTGTGTGTGTGTGTGTGTGTGTGTGTGTGTGTGTGAATGTATGTATGTATATATGTATGTATGTAGAAGTCAATCCTGGGTGATTGGTAATCTTTTTTTGATTATTACTGCTAAAATACATACATACATACATACATGCATATCCAAGAAAAATATTTAACTACAACCTACTAGGGCCTTTTCTGTTCTTTGTATGTATGATTTCAGGTTTATTAAACTAATAGATCTTAGAAGAGAATCTACTATTGCCACTTTGCCGGACGAGAATAATTTCTAACTTTATCCTAAATCCTTTCTTTAGTGTAGTTACCCGGCAAGTGTGGCTACCACCCTTCATCAAAGAAGACTCTCTGTACAGCAAATGGGGACAATCACAGAAAACACCACTGGACACAATGCAGAGATCAATGGATCACGGGGAGGGCAGACCCAGTAAATACATTTGTATCACAGCCTCAGTGAGCATCACAGAAGAGGGAAAGATTGTAAGAGCCAGAATACCAGAAAGTCTGCTGTGAAATAGTCTCTCCTAGAAATGGCTACATACACAAGATCTAGACAATGGCAGTATTAATGGACATGTTAATGTGGGAGGGGGAAAAGTCTCCATCCTAGACAAAGACTTACAGGCAACTGCAGAGAGAGAGAGAGAGAGAGAGAGAGAGAGAGAGAGAGAGAGAGAGAGACAGAGAGAGACAGACAGACAGAGAGAGAGAGAGAGAGAGAGAGAGAGAGAGAGAGAGAGAGAGAGATCTAAGAATCGTCCTTCTTTATTGGTTAGCTAGTACAAAATGGTCAGTCCTGAAACTATACCAAATACATAAAAATAACTAATCTGGTTGGTGATGAGGATTAAACTCAGGTTTTCATCTATGCTGGCTGAACAATTTGTTGTTTGTTTGTTTGTTAACTTGACAAAAGCCAGTGCCATCTTAGAAAAAAGAATCTCAATTGAGAAAATGCCTCCATCAAACTGGCTTGTGGGCAGGTGTGTGGGGCATCTTTATGATTAATGATTGATGTGGGAGGGCCCAGCTCCATGTGGGTTGTGTAAGAAACATAGTTGAGCAAGCCAGTAAGCAGTTCTTTTCATTGCTCCATCTTCAGTTCCTTCCCGGACTTCCCTCAATCTGACCAGTAAGTGAAAGTCCAATAACCAGCCCACAAATCACAAGCCCAGAGAACCTAGACAGCAACGAGGAGCCCAAGAGAGACATCCATAGATCTAATCTACATGGGAAGTAGAAAAAGGCAAGATCTCCTGAGGAAATTGGGAGCATAGGGATCTTGGGAGAGGGTTGAAGAGGAGGGGAGGAGCAGAGAAAAATGTAGAGCTCAATAAAAATCAATAAAAAGTGAGGGAAAAAAGAAATTCAAATAACTAATTTCTTCCCCGAGTGGCATTTTGGTTATGTGTTTATTAAAGCAACAAAACGTACTTCACTTCCCCAAGCCCATGGTTTGCATTAAAAAACAAAACAAAAGAAAAACAGAAAAACAATCCATAAACTTCAAAGTTTTAACTTCAGTGTAAATAGAGTTTGGATGAAGTTTTAGGGGCAACTCAGAAGAAAAGAGCATGGCAGCATTCATCCTTGAGAAGGAGGAAAGACAGAGTGAACCTCTTTCCTTCCATGACTTCAAACGGGGCATGGAGAAACAAGAAGGAGTTCTGAGGGTATGGAACTGTCTATTTTCCTCCACAAAAGGAACTGTAGAAAAATCAAATTGGACCTTAAGTTGGTGGAGCTCAATGAATAGGCATCCCAGTTCATTTGTTTCTGTCTAAGCAGATAGCATAAAGGAGGTGAACCTGTGAAAGTTCCCTCAAAATTCTACATCTGGATTTAAATTCTTTAAAATTTGTATTTGCAGGCAAAATTTAAAAATGTACAAAGATATATTGTAAGAAGTTGGTTGTTGTGAAAGCGTTACATTTCTTCCTTTGGGTCAGTTCGTGGGGCAGATATTAACTAACTGCCTCCATTGCAGATACTGCTGTAGGTGTCAAGACCCATCCGTAAGTGAGGTTAGTTCTTAACAAAACTAAGCTTGCATTATATAGAGTGGGAAAATGGACAATAAATTGGTGTTGAAAATGCTGCATGTTGAGTAGCCTCAATTTCAAAGCTCAAATTCCAAACCACGCCAAAATCTAAAACTTTTGGGGTACCAACATGATACTATGAGTGGAAAATCCCATGCTGTGAAATTGCTTCATAAACAAAATTATTAAAATTATTGTATGACATGATCTTCAGACTACATATTTAAAGACCTTTTGTTTGCAAGTATATTAGATAAGGGGTACCAAACCTGTAGTTAAAAAAAAGCAGGGCTGGAGAGATGGCTCAGAGGTTAAGAGCATTGCCTGCTCTTCCAAAGGTCCTGAGTTCAATTCCCAGCAACCACATGGTGGCTCACAACCATCTGTAATGAGGTCTAGTGCCCTCTTCTGGCCTGCAAGCATACATGTAGACAAAATATTGTATACATAATAAGTAAATATTTTAAAAAATCCAAAAACCAGGACACAAGTGTCTAAAATGGCAGAGCTGCCAGGGAACAGGTTGGAGTATTAATATATGATAAAGGGAGAACTCATTGAGTTGGAGGAATTTGGGCAAGGTAAGGAAGGGAACCTAGCAGAAGCTGGGGAGAGTCAGCAAACAGGGATAGCAGATAACTAACTCTTGTAACATGGGAACACTGCTAGGATGTGCGGGGGGTAGGCTGTGGAGTGAGAGTAGTAGTAGCGGTGGGCAGAAGGGCAACAGGAAGGGCTGGACAGTCAAGCCATGGAGGGCATTGAAGACCATCCCAATGATTAGGATTTAACATAGAAAGCATTGGTAGTCAGCATCTTTAACTCCACTAATGACAGCGAACTTTCATTCTGCTCTGAGATGTAATTGTTTTGCTTTCTTTCTATGTTTATAGTTTGTTACTGAGATTTTACAACCTCTACTTATATAAAGAAAAAAAGCACAATTCTCAAATGTCTCAGATAGCAGCTAGGAAATAAAATGAATTGCTTACCAACGTACTGCTTCCAAAACTCAGTCTGTAAGAAAAAAAAAGAGGACAACTTAATGATAGTGTTTAAAGAATTTTTGATGTGGATTCATTTTCTTTTATAACATTTGTGATTTAATATGTACTGATATTTTAAGATTTCAAATACAATTTTCTTTCTTTTAAAATCGGTTTAAAATAGTTTTCATTTTATTTTATGTGTATGGGTGTTCTGGCTTCCTGCATACAGGCACTATGTGCATGCAATACTCACAGAGGCCAGAAGAGGGTGTTGGAGCTCCCAGAGCTGTAGTTAGAGATATTTGTCTGCTTCCATGTGGACACTTGGAATCTCACCTATGTCCTCTGGAATAGGACACGAAGCCATCTTTCAAGTTCCCCACTCCCTTTTTAAAATGAAGGTTTCCATATTTTGCTTGGGGACATATTGCTCTGGTATGATGTGGGTATACTCACAGTTTTTTCAGTGTTTTCAAAAACTTCTCGCGCTTCTTCAAAGCTACACCTTTCTTCTACACATTCTCTCTCAAGGTTTCCTTGAACAAACTCTTCCAGTTTCCCTGAATTATATCTTTTTGGACGGATAAGAATTTTGGTAGCATTTTCACGATCAAGGAAAACTGAAATTTAAAAGAGCCTTTCTTTAGTTTTAAGGGAGAGAGAAAGACAGAGAGAGAGAGAGAGAGAGAGAGAGAGAGAGAGAGAGAGAGAGAGAGAGAGAGAGAGAGACAGAGAGAGAGACAGAGAGAGAGACAGAGAGAGAGACAGAGACAGAGACAGAGAGAGAGACAGAGAGAGAGAGAGACAGAGAGAGAGAGAGACGAGAGAGAGAGAACTCTGAAAATGATATATGTCTTTTAAGAAAATGTTTATTTTCAATCCAAGTAATTCTATAGCTAATTTCTCTTTGGGGAATGGAGCCAAAATCTTCAATATTCTCACGGTACTATATACACATTGAGATTTAGGAATTAAAATTCAATTTTACTTTTAGTCAGTAGAGCTCTAATAATCAAAGGTCACATTTTCAGCCATATTTGTATTTAACTTTGGATGAAAAAGAAAGTTCTCAAATAAGCAGTAACTTCACACTTCGTCATCACTTGCAAATAGCTCAGTGCAGGATCCTTGCAAGGTGATCCATCATCACCATGACTGGGCTGCTTCCAGGACGTAATCTCCCAGTGACTTTGCAACAAATATCTGGTGAAGAACAGAAGCCTGTCTTTATTTGCTTTGATTTTTGTTTTGTTTTGTTTTTGTTTTTGGAGATAGATAGATGATAAATAGATAATAGGTAGGTAGGGGAGTAGATGAGAACATGAAGTCGGAAGTTGGGTAGGTAAAGAGATAGGGAGGATCTAGGAAGAGCTGGGGAGGGGAAAGATAATCAGAGTATTTTATACCAAAATATATTAAGCAACAACATCAACAAAATCCCAACTGTAGGCCAGCTGCAGATGGGACCCCAGTGCCTCTCATGGGCTATTGAGAAACAATTATGCAGTAATTGAGTTTATCTTCAGGAAGATGATGTCTTTAGTTGGTATATGAATTCCAGTGATGGAAACATTTCACTGAAATTTGTGATGTGGTTTCTTTTAGGTATGGCTGCCTGCCTACTCTGTAGGACACTTCTGGTTTTTGTTTTTTGGTTTTTTTTTTTTTTGAGTACTGAAGACTTTGAATTTTCTGCCTTCTTCCCTTTCCTTCTCCTTGCATCTTTGTATCTATTCCTATCTCTCTGTATCTCTCCCTCTGCATATATACATGTATATATGTAGGCATATATGTGTATATGTTTACATATGTTGATGTATGTATATAATGTACATAATCAATAACAGGAACCCGAAAAGCTGCTTAGAGTTGCTCCTTTCCTTAGCAGCTATACTGGGGCTAGAGAGATTGTTCAGTGGCTAAAAACACTGATCTCATAGAGGATCTGGGTTTAATTCCCATCACATAATCACCACATCACATAAGTATTTGTATCAGGTGGCTCACCACTACCTGTAACTCCATCCAGTACCAGGGGATCTGATGTCCTCTGGCCTCTATAGATAAGTACCAGCATGATGTGATGTACATAAACTTAATCTCATATGCAGGCACAAATAAAAATAATAAATAAATCTTAGAGACAGCATCAATGTAGCTGATAATATTTCAAACTGAACTCTCTAGGGCATTTAGTACTAGTTTTTCATTAACAAAAACAGGGAGAAATGGAACTTAATTTTATTACCTTATTTTTTTGTGGAAGTAATTTTCTTTATGGAACATTCTAGTCCATTGACATCCTTGATCTCTGAATCCATTTGGGAACACTTCTCCAATCCCTGAATTTACTTTAAGTATCTTCCTATCATTCTTCCCTTGCCAACTTCCCCAACTCATTCCATTCCTTGTTAGCACTTTTCTTGCCAGGCAGTCTCGAGGCGAGGCAGGTTTGTATTTCACCAAATTGCCTATGGGTACCTTTGTGTATTTATATCTAAGTTCCCACCGCAATTTATTTGCTTGGTTCAAGCCATTTATATAGAACATCTGTGATGGTAATAATTTATAATGTGGACGAATGGAAAAACAAAGTTTGCAATTAGATAGGACAGGATTTGAATCATCATGTATCTGACTTTATTTTTTTACTGTGTGAACATAGATAAGACATATAATGCCTGGACCTTAACTTTCTCAAATATAAAATGGGCGTAGCAACAGTGTAAAGTGTGTATTCATCATCATGTTGACAGGATCTTTGAGATAAATTATAAGCCAGTGTATCCCTGGTTACTCTCTTCCCCCCATGTTTTGCATGCTGTTTTTCTTTTCCTCTGAGCTTTCCTCCTTTCTCCAGCTCTGCTACGCACTTTGTAGTACCTTTACTTCCTCCCTGCCCTCTGTGCAAGGAAATTATTATTGTCATTATTGGTAGCAATCTTGTAAAGAATCATTTTGACTTCATGTATTTCCTGACTGCTTCCTGTCACACAACAGAGGATTAGCCCTGGATTTCAAGTCAAAAGCCAGACTACAGACCCTGTGCTGTGTTGGTATCACTCGACCCTTCAGATCCTCTATGTATGTCTCCTAACCCTTTCATGAGCATGTGGCTATTGAACCACTTCAGCTCTGTTTCATTATTACCACTTCCGTTGTCTGTCTTCTTTCTATGGCTACTGTCCAGGTTCTGATCTTTTGATTCCTTTGGATAATTGCAAGAGACTTAAGGTTGGACCTGCTAGCCTGGAGCCTCATCAGTTCTAGAGTGTCACCAGACTGAGCATTGTAACACAGGTAGGGGTGTGCTTCTTACACTTACATTTGTTACACCTCCACATTGTTCTCTACTGTTCAATCTCTTTAGATTAGGACCCTTTTTAAAAAGTATTATGATCTAGTTCATCTCATTTTCTTGCCTCACTTCTAACAGTTAACATTCAAACCAGACATCTGGAATACTTACATTACTGTGGATGTGGCTCTTTCTGTGTGAGGGTTACTATCTACATAAAATGCCAACATTAGTGATTATTTTTATTGCTCTCTCCATATGATTATATATATGATATTATACATCCACATGTGTATGTGGAGTGTGTAGATGGGTGGATGTGTGTGTTCTGGCTAGTTTTATATTAACTTGACAAAAAGCTAGAGTCATTTTGGAAGAGGGAACCTCTTTTGAAATATGCCCCCATAAAATTGGCCTGTGAGCAAGCCTGTGGGGCATTTTTTGATTGATAATTTATATAGGAAGGCCAGGCTCACTGTGGCCTATGCCACCCCTGCACTGGTAGTTCTGGGATGTGTAAGAAAGCGGGCGGAGCAAGCCTTGAGGAGCAAGATCGTCATGGTACCAGGCACCTTAACAGTAATGAATGTCTTAACATACCTGAATGCATGAAAGACAGTTTTGATCTGTATACTTAGTAAAATCAAATTCATTTCACAGACTAATTTTGATTTCCAATTCTAAATTGGCACACTAAGGCACTCATGAACATGCAGCAGCTCCATGACAGTTTAACAGAAGACAGTGCTGCCGGCTTCCTGACCGCAATGATGCTAAAATCCTTAGTACATCTCTTTAGGATTATCTCTAGTCATCATTGCTGCAGCTCTGAAATCTTGACTCCTATTATTTTACCATTATCCAAGGTCTTCTGGTGGGCAGCAGGCCTCTGACGCACACCATCCCCTTAGCACTAATTTATAAAAAAAGTGTGAGGTTCTTTTGTCCTCACTTAGTTGTGTTGAGTGACCTGCCTTTATGATCCACGCAATGAGCTGTCCAACATGTATTTTCCATCTCTTACTCTACCCACTTTGCTAGAGCAGTTTAACCTTCACATTTTCCTGTCATCACTTCAGCCTTTCAGTCTGATTCCACAGTTGACATCATGTCTGGAGTGGAAACCAGAAGAGCAGCCTGTTTTCTGGGGATGTCCAGGGTTGGCACCCCTGATCCTGGCATTGTCAGCTGCTGGAGTTGCTGTTACAAGTAAGCGTGATAAATGCATCCCGAGTGAGCAGGCTGTTTGTCTAAATGCAGTAAGTTTTTCCCTGTGCACCTCTCCCTGGGGAGGAAAGTCACTGTTGTTGCAAAAAGGAAACCAAACAAAAACCAACTGTGTTGTACTTTGTATGAACTAAGTTCCTACTCCTTCTAGCCATTTGTATACTTGCGTTGTCCCTTGGGGAGGTTGCTAAGTAAGTACTAGGGTTCTCTAATCAACAGTTCTGAGACTTGTGAACTCACAGAGGAGCTTGTTTATTCCCATCCATGGAAAAGCTTAATAAACAGATAACTTAATAAAGAAAGGTTGATCTTCCGATTTTAACTGACAAATTCAACAGGCAAGATATACTTTTATACATTCTAACAATGCCTTGCCATCTACCTCTAAAGTATTGAAACACATGTAGATCAAGAAATACTTTTTCTGTAAATAAGAACACTGTGGTTTTGATGTTTCCCCTTTTGATTTCAAGGTGGTGAGTCTAAAATCCCAAAATAACAGGGTTTTCTGTTTCTTCAGCAATTTCTTTGTTAAGAGATTTTTCCACTTTCATTTTTTTAAAACCAAGGACACAGAAATTTTAAGAGAAATTGTATTGTCAAATAATCAGAATAACTGTATCTATTAAATACAAATGAATCACAAGCACTGTAAATGTAGCTCGTTTTTAAAATGAAGGTGAAGTTACCAGACAGCCGATATTTGCCAGCTGACATGCTGCCTGCTAGAATCGAAACTATAGCGTCAAATCACGGAATCTTGGTTAGTTGAAAGCAACGGTTCTAAATATTTCTGTATCTGAAAGAGAAGCAGATTCAACGTAGCTTTGAAAAGGAAACAAACCTGCACATTCAGCGCCGAGTAGATACCCCAAAAGGAAGACAGTGATGAGGCCCGGTGATTCTGCCATGATGGTGTTCAGGTGCTGCATGAACTTTGTTAGTGGATTGTGCAAGTGTCAGGGCTGATCAATCATTCCAAAGTCCAAGTTGAACTGGATTTACTTCTGGGAAATTCCTGTTCAGATCCCTCAGTGGGCCTTTGGGCTCTTTCCAGAGGTTTCTTGGGTCAAGTGAAGAGAATGAGCAGGATTCATCATTGAAGCGCACCTTGGGTTTCATGGGCTTTTGTCACTGGGGCAGGGCTACCGTTGGCTGACAGCAAAGTTTATCAGTTGGAAATAATTTTATCTTTGTCATAGAGCAATAATATAAAACTTAAACATTAAAAGGGAATCCTTTATTTGATCCTTTATATTAAAATATGTTAAATATGTTTATAAACTGAATTTACAAATTATAATTTTGAAAGATCTGCTATTCCCTTTATTGAAATAATTTACAGGTCACCCCCTCACCCCCCCTCAGCTCAATAGGCTGCGTTCTTTTGGAACGCACGCAGATTGGGGTTCTGGTGTCTCTATCCGCGTTCGCTCCTCCGTCCTTTCGCTCACCCACCGCCGTAGCCGGCAGACCCACCCCCTCCTGTGCCAGGAACGTGCTGCCACTGGCACCATGCCCTACCCATACCCAGCACTAACCCCGGAGCAGAAGAAGGAGCTGTCTGACATCGCTCACCGAATTGTGGCTCCGGGCAAGGGCATCCTGGCTGCAGATGAGTCCACTGGAAGCATTGCTAAGCGGCTGCAGTCCATTGGCACTGAGAACACCGAAGAGAACAGGCGCTTCTACCGCCAGCTGCTGCTAACTGCTGATGACCGTGTGAACCCCTGCATTGGGGGGGTGATCCTCTTCCACGAAACACTCTACCAGAAGGCGGATGATGGACGTCCCTTCCCCCAAGTTATCAAGTCCAAGGGCGGCGTTGTGGGCATTAAGGTAGATAAAGGCGTGGTACCCCTGGCAGGAACCAATGGTGAGACCACCACCCAAGGGCTGGATGGGCTGTCAGAACGCTGTGCCCAGTATAAGAAGGATGGAGCTGACTTTGCCAAATGGCGCTGTGTGCTCAAGATTGGGGAGCATACTCCTTCAGCCCTTGCCATCATGGAAAATGCCAATGTTCTGGCCCGTTATGCCAGCATCTGCCAGCAGAATGGCATTGTACCCATTGTGGAGCCTGAAATCCTTCCTGATGGAGACCATGACCTAAAGCGCTGCCAGTATGTAACCGAGAAGGTACTGGCTGCTGTGTACAAGGCTCTGAGTGACCACCATGTCTATCTGGAAGGCACACTGCTGAAGCCCAACATGGTCACCCCAGGCCATGCGTGTACCCAGAAGTATTCCAATGAGGAGATTGCCATGGCAACTGTCACAGCCCTGCGTCGCACAGTGCCCCCTGCTGTCACTGGAGTCACTTTCCTGTCTGGAGGGCAGAGCGAGGAAGAGGCGTCCATCAACCTCAATGCCATCAACAAGTGCCCACTGCTGAAGCCATGGGCCTTGACTTTCTCTTACGGCCGGGCCCTGCAGGCCTCTGCTCTGAAGGCCTGGGGCGGGAAGAAGGAGAACCTGAAGGCTGCTCAGGAGGAATACATCAAGCGAGCCCTGGCCAACAGCCTTGCTTGTCAAGGAAAGTACACCCCAAGTGGTCAGTCTGGAGCCGCAGCCAGCGAATCTCTCTTCATCTCTAACCATGCCTACTAAGCAGAGGTGATCCAAGGCTGCCCCATCAACACTCCAGGCCCCCGCCTACCCACTTGCTTTTGAAGAGGGGGCCTTCAGGCTTTCCCATCCATCACTCTTGCTGCCCTTGTGACTGGTGTGGTGTTGTCTGCGAATGCTAATTCTGCCATCCCTTCCAGCCCACTGCCAATAAACAACTATTTAAGGGCGAAAAAAAAAAAGAAATAAATTACAATCTTTCTTGTGCCATGTGCCAGTATAATAACACATATAGATCCTGTCTCTATATGTGTATGTATTTATGTAGAAATATACATGTATATCTATACAACATCCATGCAATCCCCATCAAAATTCCAACACAATTCTTCATACATAGGACAGTTTTCAGCTTCAAATGGAAACACACAGATGCACACACACACACACGCACACAAACTCAGGTTAGCTAAAACAATCCTGAAAATAAAAAACTGCTAGTGTATCACCATCTCTGACTCAGATTGTACTACAGAACTGTAATAAAAATAGTATGGTAAACATAGACACATTAATAAATGAAATTAAAGACCTAGACATAAATACATACACCTATGGATGCCTGGTTTTTGTTTTCTTGTTATTGAAGTTTGAGTTCTTTATTTTGGACAAGGGCCTATGTTCAGATGTTTCTTTACAGGCATCTTCTCCCACTCTGTGTCTTTTCTCTTACATTTACTTGACAATAGGTTCTTTTTTCTTTCATGAATTTTGTCTTTAGTGTCTCATGTAGAAAGTTCCCCCCAAACCTATGGCCATTTCTATTTTCTCCTATTTTATCTTCTAGGAGTTTTGTAACTTACATTTAAGTCTGTAAATGTAAGTTTTGAGATGAAATTTTCAAGTGTATGAAGTATGTACTTAGACTCTTTTTTTGTTTGTGATTGTTCATTTTTCCATCCTTATTTGTTGAAATATTTGTTCCTGTGTCAAAGATCAGTTGACTGTATTATGTAGAGCAGTTTCTAGGCTCTTTGTTTATTCCATATATCTATTTATATATTCTTTCAAGGGTACCATACTTAATGACTGCTGTAGCTTTACAGTAAGCCTTGGAGTCCAGTAAAATCAGCATTTGGGCTCTTGCTTCTCTTTCTAGGTTTATTATGCTTCCATATAACCTTGATAATTAGTCTTTTGACAGCCATAAAATGGCTTGCTGTTATTTTTTAAATAAGAATTGCAATGAATGTATAGATTGTCTTGGGAAGAACTGACATCTTGACAGTATTGAGTCTTAGTAATGAACATGGAATATCTCTATTTGGTTCCTTGATTTCTTCCATCAAAGTTTAGAGTTTTCTTCATATAAATCTTGTAGCTATTTTGTTATCTTTATATTTAAGTATTTTGTTTTTGATGATGTTAATCTGAATGGCCTTTTGTGTTTTAAATGCCAGATTCCACTCGTTCACTGCTACTAAGTGAGAAAGCAGTTGACTTTTATATTTTAGCATTGTGTCCTGCAACCTTGCTCTAATCACTAATAATTTACTCTAGGGGTTTTTGCTACTGGGGTTTTAATTTATGTTTTCACACATTCAGTTTTACTAAGCAAGAATCCAACTGTTTTTTTTTAAGGAAAGAAAGGCTTATTCTGGATCACAGTTTGAGGGGATAAATGCATTTCTATCATAGTGGGGAAGGCCTGGCTGCAGGAGGTCAGCTGGACATATTGTATCAACAGTCTGGAAGAAGGGCCTAATTGATTTTACCCATTGATTTACATTCTGGCCTTGCAGAATTTAGTTATTAGTTGCAGGAGACATTTTTTCCTTTTTGAAAGTTACTTGAAGTTATCAACAGATAGACATATTACTTGCAAAATCCTTTTTATTTATTCATGTACAGTTTATATTTTTCACCTCCTCACTAAGGATTGAATCTTGGTCATCACATTTACCAGGCAAGTTTCTCAGACTCATTTCTAAGTATTCATTTTAAGAAAGAGCATCTCTAAGTTACACAAGCTGATCTTGAATGCACTCTGTATCCTAGAACTTCTGATCCTTCTGCCTTATCCTCTCCAGTAGCTGGGAGTATAGGCATAAGCTATTGAGTCTTATTTATTTTTTTAACTTCTTGAAAATGTGGATTTCATTTGATTGATTATTGAATATTGTTACATGCCTTGGAATTCCCCTTAGGTCAGGTGTATGAGTTTGTACATACATACACACACACATATATGCCTCAGAATCATGCTTTTTAACATTACTATAGCTCTTTAGTATTAATTGAAATCAGGGATGGTAATATTGGCACTGTTTTCATTGTTCAGAATTGTTTTGGGTATCCTGGATCTTTTGAGTTTTCATATGAAATTTAATATTTTTTTCAATTGCATTGGAATTTCGACAGATTGCACTAAACCTGTAGATTGGTTTTGGTAGAATGACCATTTCACAACATTAACTCTACTGATCCACGGGCACAGGGGTGTCTTTCTATCAGTTTCTTTCTTCAGTGTCCTTTCTTTCGTTGTACAAGTCTTTTACCTCCTTGGTTAGATGTATTATAATATTTCTTTGAGGCTACTATGAGTGGAAATATTTCCCTGATTTCTTTCTCAGTATGTTTGTCATTGGTTTGTAGGAAGGGCACTGATTTTTCTATATTAATTTTGTATGCTTTTACTCTGCTGAATGTATTGATCAGCTGCAGAAATTTTCTTGTGGAGTCCTTTGTGTCTTTTATGTATAGAGTTATATCATCTGTAAATAAGTATACTTTGATTTCTCCCTTTCCTATTTTATTCTCTGTATCTCCTTTTATTGTGTTATTGTTCTAGCTGAGACTTCAGTGACTATATTGGACAGGACTGGAGAGAGCAGACATCCATATATTGTTCCTAATTTTATTTTGCAACATCTTATTTATTTTTTAATTATATTTTTTATTATTTGATATTATAATATAATCATAATTTACCCTTTCCTGTTCTTTCCTCCAACCCATCCCATGTACTCCCTGCTGTCTTTCAAATTCATGGCCTTCCTTTCTTTAATTGTTGCTATATACATACATATAAATATATATTTATATATTTATAAATATATAATTAAAGCCTGCTGAGCAAGTTTTTCTTTGTTTGGCTGGTTGTCATAATTTTTGTGAACTTGGCAGAAACCTAGACATACTTGGGAGAGGGAATCTCAGCTGGGAAAATGCCTCCATCAGACAGGCCTGCAGACAAGTCTGTGGGGCATTTTCTGACGGCTGATTGATGTGGGAAAGGAGAGCCTACTGGGGGTGGTGCTATCTCTGGGCAGGTGAGCCTGGGTTGGATAAGGTGATTGAGCAAACCAGTAAGAAGCATGGTGTCTGCTTCAATTCCTGCCACCGGGTTCCTATCTTGAACTACTGCCCTGACTTAACCTGTAAAAGATAATAAACCCTTTCCTCTTCAAATTGTTTTTGGTCATGGTATTTATCACAGAAATAGAGAAGCAAACAAGGACACTGGACAGGAAGTTCTCGAGTGGCATAGGTGCACCTAAACAAGGCAAGTTAGAGTCTCCTATTTACCGCAGGACGCTGAATGGGCTGTGCTCTAGGAGCAAATCCTGGACTCTGCAGAAGGCTGGAGCATGGTTTCTGGGCAGTGAAGGTGGGCCTAGTCAGTGGAAGGGTTCAGAAGGTCACGAAGGCTGGGTTTTTGGTGCAGGAAATTCTAGGGCAGCAGAGAGGCCTCAGCGGGGGATGCGGGATGCACCTATTTGCTGCAGGAAACTGTGACAACTGGACTCCTCGACCAAAATTTCTCAGAGCTATTTGTAGATATAGGCCTTGTGCAGGAGGCTGGCAGCCCGGGAATTGGTTTCCAGAGTGTGTAGGTGAGCCTAAGTAGGGGATTTCTCACATGGTTCAGGAGGCTACTGGGCAATTCGGGTACTCCTAAGCAGGGCTAATTGGGATCCCCTACTTCTTATTTGTCTTCTTGCACCTCTAGTTTTTACTGTCTGCTTTTATTTCACGTATTTCTGTGGGAGTTTGAATATTCCATCTTGTTTTATTTATAGTTTTTAAAAGAATATCTTATATAATTTTGAAGCAATCACTGTGGGTATTAAAATATTGTTATGTCACTTGCTGTAGTCTGTTGTATTAGTATTTTAACACTTCAAGTGAAGTGTGAAATCTTGCTTTGATTTTGGTGCCTTAACCTTCCCCACTCTTAAATACGATTTTACTGGTAAGCAGATAGTGCGTTTTAATTTTAATTTTGTTTAGTTTTTATTAGTATGCAGAGAAATAGGTGGATAATGATGCTTCTAGAAACCATAGGTTATTAAATACAAATCCTACTTTAAGGTTTGGAAATTTTTCAGATGAATTATTGGTCAGAGCTGTTTTAGAGCCTCCTGAAACAATATAGGCCCTTGCCATTGCCCTTAGTTGCTCACCAGAGCTAGATAGCAAGATCCAATGCCTAAAGATATCACATATTTTGGCTGCAGGATATAAAGAAATGAAGCTGGAACTAATCTGCTAGCTAGCTTTCACAGTACTGGAAGGTGCTATACAGGTTTTAATGGGAGAAAAGTCAGCAGTCCCCCTAGCTCTTACATCTTCCAGTATTTCACTCATGTTCTCCTCTAGCTGTTTCACATTCTAAATGAAGTCTTTGATCCATTTGGAAGTGTTTTTTGGGCAAAATGACAGACAGAGAGGGATATAATTTTATTCTTCTGCAGATGAATATTGAGTTTCATCAGTGATGTTTGTTGAACGGGCTCTTTCTCCATTTATATTTCTGATAGCTTTGTCAAATATTAGGTAGCCATATGTACTGGCTAGTTTTATGTCAACTTGACACAAGTTAGAGTCATCAAAGATATGGCAATCTCATTTGAGAAAATGCTTCCATAGGGTCAGGTTGTAGGCAAGCCTAAAAGGCATTTTATTAATTAGTGGTTAATAGGGGAGGGTCCAGCCCATTCTGTGTAATGCTGGACTTGGGCTGGTGGTCCTGGGTTCTATAAAGAACTAGGGTGAGCAAGCCATGGGGAACAAGCCAGTAAGCAGCACCCCTCCATGGCTTCTGTATCAATTCCTGCCTCCAGGTTCCTGCCCTGTTTTAGTTCCTGTTCTGACTTCCTTCAATGATGAACAGTGTTGTGGAAGCATAATCTGTGTAAACTCTTTCCCCTGCAAGATGCTTTAGTCGTGGTGTTTTGTTGCAGCAATAGAAACCTTAACTAAGACACCATATATGTATGGGCTTATTTTTGGGTCTTCTCTTCTGTTTTTTTTTAGGATACATCTGTTTTTCTGTCCCAGTACCATGCTGTCTTTGTCACTATAGCTTTGTAATATAATTTGTGATAGTTTGTGCATCTTAGTGATTACTTATTTTCATTATTCGTATTTATTCATTGGGATGTGTATGTGTGTATTGGTGTGCATGTATATAGTGTAGAGTTCAGAGACAACTTTTAGGAGTTGTTTTTGTCCTTCAACCTTATTTTTTTGAAATATGCTAGTTTTGAAGTATGCTAGTTTGAATGTAATTGGCCCCCATAAGCTCATAGGGAGTGGCACTATTAAGAAGTTGTGACCTTGTTGAAGTAGGCATAAACTTGTTGGGGAAAGTATGTCACTGTAGGGGTAGGCTTTGAGGTCTTCTATGCTCAAGATACCACCCAGTGTCACAGTCGGCTTCCTATTACCTTTTGATCAAGATGTAGCCAACGCCATGTCTGCCTGAATGCTGCCATGTCCCACCATGATGATAATGAACTAAACCTCTGAAACTGTAAGCCAGCCTCAATTAAATGTTTTTTTTTAAATAAGAGTTGCCATGGTCATAGTGACTCTTCACAGCAATAAAAATCCTAACTAAGACAGAAGTTGGTACCAGGGACTGGGGTATTTCTGTGAAAGGCCTGACAATGTTTTTGTTTGGAGGAATTTGGATTTTGGTACTTAAGGTTTGGAAAGCAGTGGAATGCTTTAAACAGAGCTTAATGGGCCATACTAGCAGGAGCATGGAAGACAATGCTGCTAAGAATGATTTGGAATATGTGGGGATGATTCAAGAGAGTTCAGAGGAGAGGAATTTTAGCATGCTGCTTAGAGATTGGTTTTGAGATTATTTCAGTGAAGAAAGTGGCTGCTTTTTGCTCTTGTCTTAACAGTCTTCCTGAGGCTAAAGTGATGAATTTTGGATTAATTCCTTTGGAATGTTTTGTGGAAATCCTAAAACAGCCTAGTATAGACTCTCATGTGGTTATTAGTGTTAACTTGATAAAGATTTTTATAGTGGAAAGGAGCAAGCTGAACAATGAAAAATATTTGAGGAGAAAAAGAGCACCATAAAGTGGAATGGAGCTAAGTTTCTTGTCTAAGAAGATAAACAGATTAAGAAATGGAATAAAAGGAATGGTGATCTCAGGGTAAGATCCTACCAAGTTAAGTTTCCAATTTATGAAAAGGAACTAAAGAAAAGCTTAGGGCCAGGTGTGGTGTCTGCCTTTAATCCTAGTACTGGGAAGGAAGAGGCTGACAGATCTCTGTATTTGAGGCCAGCCTAGTCTACAGAGAAGTTGCAGGACTGCCAGGCTTAGGCAGTGAAAGATGGAAAGCTTATGAAGATGTAGTTGAAAAGGCAAGCAATGTTCCAGACCCAGCAAGTATCAGAATTTGGTAGAAACTCTGGCTAAGTGGTTCTGCCTTTAGAATTAAAGATAGAAGAAAGGAGCTATGGAATTTTCCTCCATACCTAGGGAAAGCCGCTGAGGTCAGGCATCTGTCAGAGGTGTCCCTGAGTGGAGGCCTAGAGAGTTCATTGTATGAAGCTGTGAAGTTGAAGCCTAGATTGCCTTGGAGACCCCAAGATATTAGAGATTCCACAGTTATGGGATACCTGCCAAGGACTGGTTCCATGCCAATGGGGCATGGAACCAGTCCAAGAGAAAGTGTGTTGCAGTTAACACAACTGCAGGAGTTGGAGATCTGAAGAGGACTTACAAGTCAGACATGAAGATGCAGAGTTTGGAGTTTGCTTAGCTGGTTTTCAATCTTGCTTTGGTTCAGTATTTCCTCACTATACTCATTTCCCCATATTTTGGAATAGTAATGTATATCCTGTGCCTTTATGTTTATTTTACAGGGGATTACAGTTAAAAGATTGCATGAATCTCAGAAGAGACTTTGAACTTCAGACTTTTAAACATTGTGACTGTGACAGACTATGGGGACTTTTGAAGTTGGACTAAATAAATTTTATATTATGATATATTTACAAGATTATGGGAGCCAGGGAGTGGAATGTGGTAGTTTGAATGTAATTGATCCCATAAAGCTAGGTAATTGCACTATTAGGAAGTGTGGTCTTTTTGGAGTGCATGTGTGTTACCATGGGGGTGGTCTCTGAGGTCTCCTATGCTCAAATATTGCCAGGTATCACAGTACACTTCCTGTTGCCTTCTGATCAAGATGTAGTCAGCACCATGTCTGCTGCATTCGGCCGTGCTTCCTACCATGATGATAAAGGACTGAATATCTGAATTGTAAGCCACTACCTCAATTAAATCTTTTCCTTTATAAGAGTTGCTGTGGTCATGTTGTCTCTTCACAGCAATAGAAAACCTAACTAAGATCCAAGGTCTCTCTTATTTCTGCTGTTCTATGGACTCCAAGTTCAGTTAGTACTGACTTTGTATGGATGGGGATGTGTGCGTCTACTAGGTCATGGGCAAGCTATCAAGAGCAACATCCTCAAAGAAAGGAGACTCTTCCTCTCTAAATAGCAATCAACTGTCAATAACTCCCTCCACAGCTAGAGGTGTGTCCTTGGGAGCCCTTTGGCTTGCTCTTATACAGGTCTTATGCAGTATGCCTATTTTTCTTAAGTTTAAAAAGCAGTATTATCAACTTAATAACCATTTTTATTTCTATATGCCTATCTAATGAGTCTGACTACTGTCTGGCATGTATAATACTGTAAATTTTCAGTAACCAACACCCATATTCCAAAATACTGATTACTTCTTATGAGTACCTTGAGGAGACAGTGTGGTACTCTTCATGGGGTTTATATCCAGTAACACAGTAGCTGGTACAAGTACAGTTAATTATTTATCTTTTGAGACTGGGTCATGCTCTGTAGACCAGGCTGATCTTGAACACACAGAGATCTCCTTGCACCTATGTCCCAAGTGCTGGGATTAAAGATATGTGCTACTACCCTAAGCTATTTTCTTCTATTAGTACAGTTATTGTACTACCTTGCCTACATATCACCAGCTGCTGCTCTCCAGATTGGCTGTACCAGGAGTGAATGTAGACTTTTATACTGCTCACGCCTGCCAATTGATGTTATAATCCTATTTATATTATTTTCTGATTTAAAATGGATTAAAGTGGTAATATATGCATGTTAGCATATATTTTTTATGCTTTTTATACTTTCGTGTTTTCTCTTTGGTAAGTTGTCTGTTTATCATATTTGCCCATTTTCTACAAGTTCTGTTGATTATGAAAGCACAAAATAATTGCACCATAGGATATTTATTGTAGTTATTATTGTAGTCCCAAAGCACAAATACACAAGTATCCATCAAACAGACAAATGGGTCAGAAAATATGGCCTATCCATGCATGGAATATAGTCCAGGAATAAATAGAAATGAAATATTTAAAAATGCTACAACATGGGTAAACCTTGAAACAATTATTCTAACTCATGGAAGTCAATTAGAAAAGAGATATATCTTTCAAGTTATATACAAGGTTTGAAAGAGGCAAATCCACAGAGACAGAAAGATAAGTAACTGCTAAGAACATAAGGGGAAAACCAAGAAGAAAAGCGGCATTGATGTTACTGATGGTCAGAATGTTTTTAAATTCATTGTAATAATGGAATTATTAAGGTGTTAAAATTATTAAATTGTATACCTTGTACTGGTTATTAGTGTGGAATATGAACTATGGTCTTAATAAATGCTTACAAAAATCTAAAAATAACATAGTTTCCAATAACCTTAAACTGGAGCAGTTGTTTTAATTTCAAGAAAGCTTAACGACATCTGAAATTTACAAAATAAAAATCTGTGCATACTAGATTGTATACATCAATACTTAAGGTATATCTATATACACACATATACATAATACATTTTATGTATATGCATATGACATGAAGAAAAGGGGAGACGGAGAGGAGGAAGATAACTAGTCAACAGGGAAAAGATAGCCCCTTTCCCCACTCCCGCCCTCCCCTGCTACCGTGACAGGAGGGCAAGCAGTTCCAAGGATGAGAGAGCAGGATAGTTGGCCTTGCCCCTCCCCCTCAGCTGCCACGTGGTGATGTGGGAGAAAGAAAGATACTCCTCCCTTGTCCCCCATACTTATCTCTTGCCACCTGCAGCAGGCAGGAGAGCTGGCCTCGGGGGACATAAGAGCAGGAGAGCTGGTACTGTCTCTCACCAGCTGTAGCACTTGGGAGATCAGGCACCTTGCACCTCACCTGAGCAACACAGTAGAGCTGGCCCTGGTGGTGTGGGTGTGGGTGTGGGTGTGTGTGCCATTGAGCTGTTGGAGGACATAAGAGTTGGAGAAATGGCCCTGTGCCTTGTTGCCTGCTACATTGTGTGAGCTAGCTGAGACAGTGTTGGAGCGCTCACCCTGGTGGTGAGAATGAGGGAGAGCTGGTGGGTTGACTTACCCACTACCACCCGGGCCCAGAACAAGAGCTCTGAGTTGGCTCACCCCAACATGAGCTGTTGGAGCATGTGAAGGGGCAGCTTTTGCAGATCTAAAGTTGCAGATCACCACAACACAGGGCAGCAGCTGGATATCCAATAGGAGTTCCAGTGAGCATACTGTATTAATAGTGTAGCAGAAGTCAGAGACCTTGAACCAGAGGTTGCAAGGTCAGAGGGAGGATATGAAGGGACAGAGAGATAATTGGGATGGGGCACATGAAGTGAAATCCACAAGGAATCAATAAAAACTTAAAATAACAGTTAAAAATAGGGGGAAAGAAGAGAAAGTATGAGAGTGTGGTTATGGGAAAACATATGAAATACATGATATTCTTGAAACATTATATATAATGAATGTATACCAAATCAAAATAGAAGGATGATAAGGACGAATAATAGCTGTGGGAAAATACAATTGTTAAGTGAGAAAAAAAATCATCATGTTAATGTAATTATGATCTCTATGCTTATATAATTGACTTTGGCAAATCCATGTATATTTACAAGTGTTCTTTTCCCCATTCTAGGGTATTATTAATTATTAAGTATGCTTTATCACTTGTATCACTTGTTCATTATTATTATTATTATTATTTGGTTTTTCAATACCGGGTTTCTCTGTAACTTTGGAGCCTGTCTTGGAACTAGCTCTTGTAAACCAGACTGGCCCCGAACTTGCAGAGATCCACCTGTCTCTGCCTCCCGAATGCTGTTGTTCATTAATTCTTAAAAATTGATAAGGACTATTTATTGAAATAACCAAAGAATAAAACTACTAGAGCTAACATACTTAAATACAGTACAGAAGCCCCATGAAGTTTATTCCTCACGCCGCCTATTGTTGCCTCTACTCTAGGCAGGTGCGAGGGAAGATAAACCTGGTATTAACTTAGAAGGAAACAAAACTAAAAACTAAATGGAAATCTCTGAGATGCTCCTTTTTCACAGATGATGGAAGAATGAGGGGATAATTGATTAACATGGCATGGTGTAGCCCACTGTGAACTGTATTACCCTTGGGCAGGAGATCCTTGTTGTATAAGTAAGCAGGCTGAGAACAAGCAAGGGGAATCAAGCCAATAAGCACCATTCATCCATAGTCTCCGCTTGAGTTCCTGCTCTGATTTCCCTCAGCGATGGACCATATCATGGAATTGTAAGAAAAAATTCCTCCCCCAAATGGTTTTCAGTTAATAGTTTATCCTAAGAAAAAAGAAACCCAAGTAGGAAAGGGATCAATTAAAAAAGTCTTATCTCTTTAGTTGAAAAAATAATAGTAAATATTTATGGTTTACAATGTTATATTTTAATTCATAGTTTATTGTACAATGATCAAAGCAGAATAATTAATGAACCTATATCACTTTATACAATCATCTTTTCTTTATGGTAAAAACATTTAAAATCAACTTTTCAGGAATTCTGGGTTATATTATATGTTATTATTATTATTGTTATTAAAGATTTATTTTGTGTATATAGGTTTTTAATTTTTATATGAAGAAAAGAAAGGCTTTAATTACAGTGTGGAAGGGTGATAAATACAGAATACAGGGAGGGAGGAGGGTCAAATAACAGTAAGAATGTCTGAAAAAGTCATCAAGAATCATATTAACTAGCTACCTAAAATAATAATGCATGTAATTCTATGTATATATACACTATATAGTTTAAATGCTATTTTTTCATTTGGGCTGACAATGCTCCCTTTAAGCTTGAAGACCACCTAACAGAAATCCAAATAGTGAATATGAGAAACCCTCTTTTGAGTTCTTGGAGCTTTCTAAGAGACTACTAGAACATTACAGACTATTTCTATTGCCGTTGGTTGTCCTGCAAGAGGTGGAAGGTAAGTCCCTATCATTTAAGATACCATGCATTTTAGACACAGGGCTCAGAGGCCTCTAACCAGAATGCCTGCTTCTTGAGGACTAGCTTTCATGGTACCAGAAGGTACCATGAAACTTTCCAAAGATGGGAAGCAACCAAGAGCCCTACACAGTTATAATGCCTATGAATCAGAACAAAGACCAATATGGCATGATAATCTAAGGGTGCAGTAGTGTCCTACATACCTTGGCGCCAACCAACAGTTGGAATCAAGACCCATTTGACAAGAAGGAAACTATTACTGGTACTAGAAATCTAGCCAACTACCAAGGGCTAGAGAAGTCATAGATCTTGGAGGCGAACTACTTTGTTAAACTAGCATAACCCCTAACTACATTCTAAATATTTATCCTTATATTGACAGATAAGTGTAGATCTCACAATCATCCAAGAAACTTCTCTTTTGCAACACACAGAGATCATTACAGAAGACCACCGACAATTAAAAATTTGTAGAGCCTAGTCACAGTGAATATATCTACAAGAAAATCCCCCACCTAAAACTCGGGGAACATTTCTGACAACAGGGTAGAAAGATTGGAAGAGCCAGAGGATTGGGGAGTTTATTGTGAGATTGTGTTTCCTGATAATGCCAGAAGTGACACAAAGTGTCACCAACATGGCTGCCTAAACATGATATTAACAAGGACAACACCAATACATATGCCAAAGTGGACAGGGGAAAGCCCATGAGACTTCAACCCTTCATAAAGAACTACAGGCAAATAATGTAGGGAGAAGTAGAAAGAGTTTCCCCCAGAGAGGAGCACATGAATTGGCTATCCATTTCCAAATGATCAGTCCTGAATATGTATATACAAGTAACAGTATATAGATTGAGCATGTTATATATAGGAATATCTTTGTGTTTACTTATATAAGAAAAATGAAAAAAGAGGCCATGGATTTGAAAGAGATCCAGGAGGGTTTAGAGGAAAGAATGAGAAGGGGAAATGATGCAATTATATTATAATCTCACCTATAAGGGAAGTGATTATTTTATACAACATAATTTAATCACATTCTTTCCCTTCCCCCACTTTCTCCCATATCTCTCCTACCTCCTTACCCACCCAACTTTATGTTCTCTCTCTCTCTCTCTCTCTCTCTCTCTCTCTCTCTCTCTCTCTCTCTCTCTCTTCTCTCTCTCTCTCTCTCTCTCTCTCTCTCTCTCTCTCTCTCTCAAAAATATTATGGGGTGGCTGTGGTGGTGCACGGCTTTAATCCCAGCACTCAGGAGGCAGAGACAGGAAGAGGCAGGGGGATCTCTGTGTTTGAGGCCATCCTGTTTACAAAGCAAGTTCCAGGACACCCAGGCAGGGTTACACAGAAAAACCCTCTGTCTTGAAAAAAATGAAAGCCTAAACAAGATTTTTTAAAAAAAAATATAATAACTTGTTGATTTTTATTTTATATGCATTGGTGTTTTGCCTCCATGCATGTCTGTGTGAGGGTGTTGGATTCCCGAAACCGGAATTACAGACAGTTGTGAGCTCCCATATGGATGCTAGGATTTGAACTCAGGTCCTCCAGGAAGAGCAGCTGCTGAGCTATCTATCCAGCATCAACAAACAAAAACTAATAAAAAAAGCCTAATGAGGCAAAAATACAAGAACAAAACAAGCACATACCTAGTTTGTGTTGGCTAACTACTTCTGGGCCTGTTCTGGAATGTGGTGGATATATCCAGGGACATTCTGTTGGAGAAAATTGATTTCCCCTTCTCTAGCAGGTATCAGTATAGATGCTTCCTCTCCTCCCTCCTTCTCCTCCTCCTCCTCCCCCTCCTCGTTTTTTTTTTTTTTTTTTTGGCCGGAGGAAGAATCTCTTTATACAGCTCTGGCTGCAGAACTCACTCTGTAGACCAGGCCTGGAATTCACAGAGATCTACCTGCCACTGCCTTCTGAATGCTGTGTTTTAAAGGCATGCTCCACTCTGGCTAGACCTGAGCAAATGGCTTCTTGGTTATAGGTGGGACTTTGTGTCTACTTCTCTTTCCCAGAGCTGGGGTTCTGTCTGGTTTGAACCTGTACAAGTCTTGTGCATGCTGTCACAATCTCCGTGAGTCCATTGGCACATCAGTCCTCTTGTATCTGGAAGATGCTGTTTCCTTGGAGACATTCACCATTTCCAGCTCTTAGAATCTTTTTGTTTTGTTTTGCCTGCTTGTATGTCTATGTACCACATGTGGGCAGTGCCCTCAGAGGCCAGAAGAGGGCTTTGGATCCCCTGGAATGGGAGTTACAGAAAGTTGTGAGCTGCTATGTAGGTGGTAGGAGTTGAACCTAGGTCCTCTGGAAGAATAATAAGTTTCTTAACCCTAGAGCCATCTCTCCAGTCCTATGACATGCTATATTAACTACTATTATTATGCTGTGAAATTCATCAGCAGAGCCCAGTCCAATCTGAAACATTTTACCTTTTTGCTAATGAATCTTCTTTTATTATCTATCCCCTACTCTTCACTATGGGATAATTTAAAGTTAGAATTGTCAGGTCAGTGGATGAAAGGAGTTGGAGTAAGAAATAAAGGTTCAGAATGGGTGAGGGGAGTTGAAGAAACAAGTTTGTGAACAGTTTTCTGCCCAAGGTCGAATCCTGTTCCAGAGTTCTGGGTAGAGGCCAGCTAGAGCATTTCTGGGAATTGACATTTGAGACTTGTTGAAATTAGCTACGGGGTTGATTTCTTATTCTGCTTGCCTGACATCTATATCATCTACATTTGGCCAACATGGGGCCTCTATAAATGGTTTTTTAAAATGTCACAATATGCTTTCATTCAGTAAACACAACCCCAAGGAAACACTATTGAAGCAGTTGTCAAATGAATAAAACTGAGAAATAACACCACATTCAATAAAAATAACACCATTTTCAAGGGCAATACTGAAAAATCCTGAGATAAAAAAAAATCTCATTTTATACTGTCTGTTTCATATAGGATGATTTTGAGTTTTAATTTCTTTGCTACATTTATTTCTACAAACTAGTTTTTTTTAGATTTAGTAAGTGATAAAGTACTATAAAACAGTTGTCATATTCCTATTAAATTGGGAAAGAGAGGGGGAAGTAGTCCAGCATTAAACACCTGTTATGTGTAAGGAACTTTATTTATACAACATTCTCAAATCCTTCCAAGAGTACCACAAAGAAGGAATTCCATTCCTCTCACAGATCATGACACTGATACTCTTTAGCTGAGGGGTTTAGAGCTTGCCCAAGGTTGCATGGCTACTAAGTTGAGGAGTTACAATTCAGATCCAGATGGCTGAGACTGTAAAGCTCTTGTAATGGTTAGCTCCTATGGTTCATACTGTCTCACAGAGTGATTGTCAGAAATGAACGAAATGAATTAATAAAGGAAAAGTAAGATAGTTGACGAGGCAATCCAAGTAGTATTCACAATTGATAGTGGTAACTTGTGTGTGATTAGCTACTGCTGAGACTTAATGAGACTTGTGCAACATCTCAGAAATGCCTGACTATTGGAACCATACACGGGTGATTTGCCAGTTCCTTCACCTTATTTGCTTTTCATTTTCTTGACATTTTGATTTGAACTTGTTTCTTTTTCTCTTTTTACTTCATAGATGAGATGAGACTCAAAATGGTGAAATACTTTGCTCAAAGTCACAGCTTTGACTTGGGTCCAGCTTTGTGTGACTCTTTTAAAGCTTCATCTTCACTTCTCTCTGTGATTTTAGCATTAAATTAACCAAGGCTTTAACACCAAAGTAAGACTGGCAAAACAATATCCTTCAAGCACTAGGCCACAGTTTATATAAGTTCACTTCAGGTTCCCATGACCAAGAGTTTTAGGTAAGATGGCAAATTGCCCAGGACCATAATGACTTTGATGTTGTCTGAGGTTTCTGTCCTACCCAGTTCCTGCAATAATTAAGTCCCAAAGAAATCACACAGAGGTCTACATTAGTTATAAACTGATTGGCCCATTAGCTCATGCTTCTTATTAACTCTTATAACTTATATTAGCCCATTATTCTTGTCTATGCTAGCCATATGGCTGGGTACTTTTTTCAGTGAGGCAGTTACATCTTGCTTCTTCTGTGTTTTGGCCAGGACTGCAGAGGGATGGGCTTCCTTCTTCCCAGAATTCTCCTGTTATCATTGACCCACCTCTACTTCCTGCCTGGCTACTGGCCAATCAGCATTTATTTAAAATACAATTGACAGAATACAGACCATATCACTTCCCTCTCTTTTTTTTAAACAAAGGAAAATATACATAGTCCATTTTGGGGGAATGTGGGTGTAGTATTCCAGGCTACTTCCTGCTGGTTGGGGGCACTGATAATATTATGGGGACCTAAAGAAAATTTAGAATTATGATCAAGTCCTGACTGGAGTATCCTGTGAGGCTTGATCATCTCAGGCAGCATCTTGAATCTGTTCTGGATGTAGAACTCAAACATCTGGGCCATCTGTTCCTGCCAGAGATTTCTCAGGTGGTCTTCCTTTATCAAACATGATTTTTCTTAACCTGGAATGAACCCACAGTCCCTCATTTCCTGTGGAAACAAAAGCAAAACCGCTTTTCCAAAGTAACATATGTTTTGACTTCAATTATGAAGTCAGGGTATTTTCAAAATACCTATCTAGTATTAATTTAACAGCATTTATAAACAAATACTTTTTAGCAGCTGTTGCTCCTTCCTCAGCATTCAAACAATTCAAAGAGAGCATAATAACATACAGTATCCAGACTCTCTGTGTGTTTTTATCTTTATGTGGCTTTATTTTAACCTCTATTTCTTTTATTTTCACTTTTAATTTTTGGCTTTTTGAGATAGAATTTCTCTGTATATCTTTGTCCTGGAATTTACTCTGTATACCAGGTTGTCCTTGAACTCACAGAGATCTGCCTGCCTCTGCCTCCCAAGTGTTGGGGTTAAAGGTATGTGCCACCATGCCTTGTAGAGGTCTGCCCACCTCTGTCTTTCAAGTGTTGGGATTAAAGTACTCTCTTTTTTATTTTAAGGACTTTAACCGTTTTCTTTACTCTCCCAAGCTTGCATATATTTTTAGCACACTGTAAACCATTTAGAGGTTTTTTCATCTTTGAATCTCTCTTTACTGCATCTCTCTCTCTTTTTGTGACCACATGAGCCTTTAATTTGCTAAGCAATATGGAGAAGATTAAAGCCGTGGCTTTGACGGCAGCCCATTCCTTAGCTTTCTGAGATTCCAGGCTCATGGCAGAGGTACTAGCTGTAGCCATGTTTATTGCCACAACTCTATGGCATTTCCAGGTCCCTGCCACCAAGCAAGCTGAGGCAGTCTTCTCACAAACCACACTCAAATGCTCTGTAGTGGACCTCCTGCCTGAAAGAGTCAGAGTTTGGTCCAGAAAGCTGGCATTTTAAAACGGCACAGCTTTTTTTCCTGCTACAGCTGAAAACCAAAAAGCATGCAGCCAGCTTTCCATCAACACCATTTAAGTGTTTCGTGGTAGGACCTTTTAAAGAGTTGCATGGTTTTGGAGCTAATGCTGAGTCAGGAAGCCTCTCTTAAATGAGAGCTCTTGCCTCTAGTGAGCAGAGCCCACCTGTGAAAATGCTGCTATCAATAAACCATGCTTAACTCTATTTTTTTTCTGTCTAGAATTACTTCCCAAGCTCTGTCAGGCTTTATGTGGATGCAGTTGTCCATGTGGGCACCATTTGTAGTCTGAGTTTTATGTCCTACCCGGTTCCCACAATTGTTAAGTCCCAAGGAAATCACACAGAGGTCTACATTAGTTATAAACTGATTGGCCCATTATCTCAGGCTTCTTATTAACTCTTATAACTTATATTAGCCCATTATTCTAATATATGTTAGCCACACTTTGATTCAAACTGATTGGTTTATAGGAAGATAGAAGTTTAAGAATATTAAATATTTGCATTAAATCCTTGTCAACTATCAATTTGATCTTTTGGCATAATTCAGAAACTGATTTGTGTACAGTTGTTAGAACATGCTCAGAGTTCAAAGGAGTACCCCAAAATATGATCCAGAGAAGTTTCCACATTGAGCTTTTAAGAATGATTTATATATTTATATATATGGGTGTTTTGTCTGCATTGAAAAAATTTGCATACCAGAAGGGAATATCATATCCTATGGAACTTTAGTTGTAGACAATTGTGGGACACCATGTGAATTCTGGGAATTGAACTCAGGACCTCTGGAAGAACAACCAGTGTTCTTAACTGCTGAGCCATCTCTCTAGCCCATTATAGTGAGCTGATGACATAATTCAATGCTAAATGGTAAGCAGTTTGAGTGGGAAACAGAATCAACTCAAAACAAGAGTTTTTGGATTAAAATGGTAGGTAACTGATACCCCCCAGTCTATTGAAGAAGAACAATGATCAAATACAAAGATTACTAAAATGAATAGATAATTTATTTTAGAAGTTGAGAAAACAATCAATGAAAATGGCATGAGAATAAATGTGTAATGAGGAAGAAATCATATTCATTATTTTCCTCTCAGATTAGCTCAGCCAGGCATAATATATATATATATAATTCTAATGCACAGTGTACCTGAAAAATAAGACTGCTTATCAAATGACTTCTTAGTTAGCAAGGAAAACCAGTATTCTCCAAATTTAAAGTCCAAAATGTGCCAATGAGAAAAATATGAATTCTTTGGGGATGGGACATTGATAGAGTACTTGCTTAGCATGCAGGAAAGCTATGGATTTGATTCCCAGTACCTCATATCTATATGATATTGATATAAGATATTGACCTCTTACTATTATAAAGGTATTGAAGGATTTTGATTTCTTTTTAATATTCAATCTTGTCCTTTATCTGTAATAATGAATATTAGTTTCTAATTTACTTTATTTGATATTTACAGAATTTTGACAGCCAGGCTTCCTTAGGCTAATGTTCGAATGATTTATTTTTCCATCTTTTTATTATAACAAAGTTCTATTTTTTGTGTCCCTTTAATTTTTTAAAAAATTATAACATTTTTCTATTTTGTGTGCATGTGTGTCTATGTATAGGTCAGAGGACAGCTTGTGGGAGTTGGTTCTCTCCTTCTACCATGTGGGTGCCAGGGACTGGGGATCATCTGGCTTGGTGATAGGCACTTTTACATACTGAGCAGCCCATCAAAATTTTATTATATTATATTTATTTAATTTGTGACCGTATGTGTTCATTTAAAAATATGTTATCATAGTTAGTTTAAAAATCATAACAACATTGAGATATAATTTCCATATTATGAAATTCATTCTTTTCATGTATTCAGTTCAGTGAATTTTAGACTGATTCAGAATAGGGAAACCACCATTATTAGTTTTAGAATATTTGTGTCACCTCTAATGGAAACTATACTCATTAACTCATTTTAATTTTTCCTCCAGTGCAAAATCCCAGAAAACATCAAGTTATCTGCTTCTGGATTAGGCTATTTTGGCCAGTTAATAAAATTTGGTCTTCAATATGTCTTTCCCTTAATGTGTGCAATGTATTTGAAGTTATCTTGTATAAAAATATATATTTTGTTACTTTTTATGTTAAAAAGTTACCAGTGGATGGGCATAACATTTAGTGTTTATTCATTAATGGATGAACATATATATTGAATAATGGTACTACAAACACTTACTTTCATTATTTTTGTGTGTGTGTGTGTGTGTGTATGTGTGTATGAATGTTTGTTTACCAAAATCAAAGGACAGTTTGTTGGAGGATTCGGTTCTCTCCTCCTACCATGTTCATTTTACAAATTAAACTCACAGTACCCGGACGTTTGGCTGCATGCATCTTTATTGGCTAACCCACCTCGCCAGTCTTGAAAAATTTACGTTAAAGGTATATGCTTCTAACTCCTTTGGGTATACAGCTAAGAGAAAGACTGCTGAGATTATAGGTGGTTATGTTTACTGTTTTGAAACATTGACAGACTGGTTCTCAATTGCATTCCATTCATCTCTCTGTACATCAGCATTACAATGTTTTAATTCCTGTGGCTTGGAAGTAAATTTTATTATTGGGGAGAATGTCTTTTAACTTCATTTTGTTTTTTGGGAGTCATTCTTACTGTTATTTGGATTAATTTAAGAGCATGTTGGAGACTAGTTAGATAACTCAGGGGCAGAACAAGCTGCAGGGCACAAAATTCTAGGTTCATTCTCTAGACTCCTTTTCTCTCAAGTTAATACTGATCAAAATAGTAAAAAGTTCATTTGCCTACTGATACTTTCTTATGCATTCTTTTTGTTTGTTTTAAGACAGGGTTTCTCTGTGTAGCCAGGACTGTCCTGGAACTCACTCTGTAGACCAGGCTGCCTTCAACCTCCGAGTTCTGCCTCCCTCTACCTCCTGAGTGCTAAGATTAAAGGTGTGTACCACTACTGCCCAGTGATATGTTATACATAAGAGGTTACCCTAGATTTTCTAGCATGCATGTGTGGATTATTTTACTGTAATAAAATTATTATTTTGCCATATCTACATAGAAACCTTAGGGCATTTTGGTATTGTTTTTGTTTTATTGTTTTTATTTAATATGTAGTTTATAAAAAGTATTACTATTGCTTATGAAGTGAGTATTTATTGATATTCCCACACATACGAGCCTATTCTCTTCTTCATTTCTTCCTGAATTTCTGTTGCTATGTAGTTTCCTTTTCTCCTGTCTGCAGAGTGCCTTTTATTCTTTTATACATTGCAGGGCTTGGAATGCTTGCCTATTCTCTAGAAGTTTAGTTCATCTAGTCCCAGTTGTACCGAAGCTCTCTCAGACAGGCATTTAGAGTATCATTTCTATAATGTAGTAGTGTTTAAGTAGTTAATACTGCAGGAGTCTTTCTTTGCTGTGACTTATTGCATTGTACCTCGAAGAAGAAGTAGATGATGATTTGAAGGCATGTGCCTTTCACATTTGATTGCAAGCTATGTGGAGGCAGAAGTACCCTTTATTTTGCTTATGGTCAATTGTCAGACAGTTAATAGGTTACTCATGAGTAAGTGAATGAGATAATGTCTATGAAGTCCTTTTCATTTGGTAAGTATTCAATAAAATGTTATTTTTTCTTTAATAATCTTAAAACTTGGATCTTTGTTAAATACTTAGAGCACTAGAGTGGAAGCTAAAATTCACAACTATTATGGAGTCTCGTTGAATGTTTCTGAGTGGAGGGGGCCATAGCCATGGAACTTCCTCAGTGCATTGGTAGTGGTGGGGGGAGGAGGGTGATTTCCAACAACACCAGGTATATAGGAGCTGGGCTCTGCCAGGGAGCTTAGACCATTCATTTTTATGGTTTGGAAAAGGGGGTTTGTATCAGTGGATGATTTCAGGAGGAAGCACACTCGCATTTCAACTGCAGAGACATGTTCAGCAGTATCTTCTCTATTTATAAATTACGGGTAGAACAACTATGGATCATGATCAAAGACCTCTACAAGAATCTTCAGGTGAACAAAAGCCCCCAGAGAAAACAAAGCAGAGTAGCTCGGCATAAAGTGACTGCAGAGATAAAAGGGGACACATAGGTCACCGTTCTATACAAGTTAGGTCTCAAGATTTTTGACCTAAACAGCAGTAGTATGCAAGTAGCCTGACTGGACATGCACCCCAGGCTCTTAAAAATGGTTAGTTGTGGTACCCTGCGCTGTGGATTCAAGGGTTGTATTTAAAGAGTATTTAAAGGGTACAAGTCAGCTAGCCACTCAGGCTCAATTACTGTGACACAAATGGAGAGCAAAGCATTTATGCCTGAATATTAAAAAAAAAGATCTAAGAGAAGCCCATTAGCTTTTCTGAAATTCTTAAGTTATTCTCCCTCAAAGCTGTGGCTTAGAAGATAAGTCTCATATTGTTTCCAAAGAGATAACAGATAAGATGAAAGAAATTTGTGAGCCGTTCAAAACTTATACCTTTTCTATAGTTTAGCAACTGTATTTGCTCCCCAGATTGGGAACAAAGTCAAAGCCCCCTACCTAGTTCTTCTCTCAGTAATGTGATGTGTAAGGACAGTACTTCATATCGGAGCCACATGCCACTCATTTCTGTATTTGCACCTCCCAGTATCATTTGGGATGAACGACAAGACTCTGGGTCCTCGACAGTGTTCCCATCCAACCACGCCACCTCAGCAGATATGCTATATTTATACTTAGTATTTGTCCAACCATTTTAAACTTCTACCTTAAAAAATTTGGTTTGCTAGAAATGAAATGAATACATTTTTTTTGTGTGTGTTTTTCTGGGTCAAAAGACACAGTTTTCTCAAATCTTTAATTAGACTTGTGTGTAGTAACCTATCTTGAACTTTGCTTTCATCTGACAAATTCTGTTAGAGTAAAGTATGTCTTGGAATAAAAACATCAAAAAGAAAAAAATAAAATGCAGGTAGAGATGAATTTCTTGGCTTAATTTTTTGTAGAGATAACTTTTCCAATAAAGTGACAGAAATGAGTGGCAAGGATAGCAAGACTTTTAAGTAGAAATGACAAACGTGATTATGCATCAATTGCTGAGCCACATTTTCCTCCTATGGCATCTATTACTTTCTTTTTATTGAGTCTTTTCTGTTTTTATTGGTGATGAACTACCAGATAAATAATTAGGCTTGGTAATTTTGTTTATTTGTATAATTTTTGGTATGGAAATTAAATTACCAATAACACATCACCATAAACTTGGTAAGTTGCTTAGGCCTGCAGAATTGGGCTTTGTTTCCTTTGTAGAGATCAAGGTTCTGGGGACACAGCCACTCAGATAACCCTTTCCCATTCTTGACTTTATTGCTTCAGTGCTAACAAGTTTTCTTTTTTCTATCTTTTTCTCAATTTGGATAACTTAACAGTCACTTGAAGATTCATTTTATTAGATGTTTTTATCTTGTGTATATACATATTTAAAGATTTATTTATTTTTATTTTATGAGGATGCTTTGCTTTTACATGTCTGCGCACCGTGTGAATGCTGTTCCTGAGGAGGCCAGAAGATGGCGCAGGGTTCCTTGAGACTGTACTTAAAGATACTGAAAGCTGTTACGTAGAAATTGGGAACCAAACCTAGGACCTCTGTAAGAGCATCAAGTGCTCTTAATCACTGAGCCATCTCTTCCATCCCTCTGTATATATACTTTAATTGACTAATTCATCTGGGGAACCTAATCCATATGTTTATTGATTATTCCTCATGAGTTGGGTATTCTGGTCTAGGTGCCTAAGATAGAATAGGGCATAGGATGGACATAACTCCTGATTTCACCGAACAGGCCAATCTTCATATGTCAGGGGAGACATTTTTAACAAAATATGAAGTATATGGTATGTTAGTGGTAACTATTGTGGGCTAAAGGTAGCTAGTGGGATGGAGACCTCATGTGGCAGATGGGAGAGGGTATCATTTGGTAATCAACAGCAAAGGGAGACCTCACTGAAAGTGGACAATTTGAATTGTGAAGCTCAGGGACTGATACAAGCAGATACCTAAGCAAAAGAACATTTCAGACTAGGTATGATAGTCACAAAGGCTCTGATTTGGGCCAAGTTGTTGAGACAATGTGTCTAGAGGAAAGGGAGGCATAGTTTTAATAGGAGATAATGTTAGGAACTGCATCATCATGGTCTAGATCACAGAGAACCTTACAGGCCAACACGGGGACTTGAGTTGCTGTTTTGGGAAAATAGGGAACCACAAGAGAGGTTTTTGCAGGGATGTGATACATGCTCTAGTGATCAATCTGACTGTTGCACAGACTGAGTGGTCAAGAGCAGAGACAGGCCAATGAGCAGGCTGGCCATAAACTATAGTGGCTATACCAGGAGATATAAAGGAGGCTATGAAAAACAAAGGGATTCTGGTTGTATCCTAAAAGTACTGAAAATGCATTTTTTTACAGATTTTCTTACTGATGAAGCATAGAACGTGCAAAACAGCTGTTAAGCGCCTATTGATATATTGAAGTAGAAGTAATGAGAGATAGGTGGAATCAGTCATCTGCCTCCTAGACAGTGTGTCTCTGTTTGGGAGTTGCCTGTTAGAATTGAAAGGCAGGAGACAAAGGAAACTGCTGAAAGAAAAGCAGGCATGAAACTGAGTCTATAGTTCTGTGGTAGAGCACTTGAGTAGTGGCTGTGAAGTCTTGGGTTTGTCAGTATCATGAAATGAAACCGAAGTAAAGAGAGATGTCCAAAGATTGGGACCCTCTGATTCTTTAAAGGACAAAGGAATTTGAAATAGCTAGCAGGACTTATTGAAAAAGAGAAGACAGCCATCCAGCCACTAATGGAAACTGAGGCAGAGACCCACAGCCAAACTCAAACATTGGGCAAAGCTCAGGGAATCCTATGGAAGAGAGGGCGGAAGGACTGTAGGAGCCAGAGAGATCAAGGACATCACAAGAAAACTCAAGGAATCAACTAACCATGGTTCATAGGGGCTCTCAGAGACTGAACTGACAACCAGGGAACCCGCATGGGTCTGACTAAGCCCTCTGCATACATGTTACGGTTGTGTACCTTGGTCTTCTTGTGGGGCTCCTAACAGTGGGAATAGGGACTCCCTCTGACTCTTTTGCCTGCTTTTGGGACCCCTCTACTCCTACTGAGTTACCTTGTCCAGCCTTAACGTGAGGGGCAGTGCTGTGCTTGGTTGATATCCATGGGAGGGCTGCCCTTTTGTGAAGAGAAAGGGAGAAAGGGCAAATGGGGGATGGGAGGGAGGAGGGGAAACCTGTGAGGAGAGGAGGGAGGGGAAACTGTGGTCAGGATGTAATATATGAGAGAAGAATAAATATTTTTTTTTTAAAAAGGAGAAGCCAGTTTGGGGCTCTGAGAGGCCCCAAATGTGTGCTAGACAGTGAAATGGACACAGAACAGAACACAGGTCCCTCCAGTTTATGAGGCTTTGAACCCTCACTGGATTGGGAGGCCCTCGCAGTCAGCTGTCTGTTAGGGACTCGCCACTGTCTTTTAAGTTTGGTGGGAGACAGTCTCCTCAAAGTTTGCTTGACTGCAAGAAGCGAAGGAGAGAGTGAGCAGGGGCAGTGTGTCACAGCAAATTTTACAACGGAGGCAATTTCTGTTCCTGCGAGGGCAGTATTTAATAATAAAGACGGTGCTGATTTCCATGTTCATGACAGGTCAGTTCAGGGTGCTGCCTTTTTCTGCGGGGGGGGGGGGAGCAGTTGGGACAGGAGAGAGATAGAAAGTTTTGCATTGAGGGGCAGGGACGGCTAGCCATTTGAACATGTGACATCATTTATTCTGACATTTAACAACAGGTTGCATAACAGTGGACTTGAGTGCTACCTTTCCTTTTGTCACCATTAAATGTCATGTCACCACTGACAACTTAGAAGCAGCTTCCATATCCCTGCTTGTCTGAAGAGCTAGTTTTGATATACAGACCTATTCGAAAGCAGAGGGTTAAGACCAGGTATATTGTAGTAGCCCGACTCTTACTGCTGTGCTCTTTGAGTTTGACTTTACCTGAGCTGACCTGCCAATATCTGTCACTTGTAAGAATCAACTTTAAAAATAGGTGAGACAATGCACTGTGTGAGCAGGGCTTCAAAACCCAGCTGAGCTTTCACAAAGCACAGTGGAATAGCAACATCCTTGCTGGTACCTAGGAATAGTACTAATTAATTTTCACTGACTTTCTCCTTCTGAGAATTTTGCTCACAAAGGCCCATTTTGAAAATATGGCCTGGAGCAGATTTAAGCACAGCCTTTTAATTGGAGCAAGTAAGCAACAGTTGGCCTCTCAGAATTGAGTTCTTCTGTGGTTAACTGGAGTGCATAGAGACATCACTAATTGCCTCTCAGCTCCCAAATGGGGCAGAGCCACGAGGGCTGATTGAATCATTCCAAGCATTGTTCCTGGGATTTGTTTCTTCGTGTAAACCTTGCTTTGAAAACAAAATACTGGAATGAAGAATAGGTCATGTAGCAGTTGGACTACATAATTTTTAAAATATAATTTGGTATTAATTTCCCCAAATCCAGTTTCTGTGTATAATGCCTTTCAGGGAGAAAGTTTAATTCTTGATCCTGTCAGGTGTGGTGAAGCCTTCTTATTTATTTATTTATTTATTTATTTATTTATTTATTTATTTATTTATTTTTTGGCTAGGCATATGAAATTTAGGCACTTTCTCCTTTACCTACTGAAATATTTTCTTGGTTATTTTTTATGCAGTCACAAACACAGAGTGCTGATTAATGAGAGCTTTTCTGTCTAAGAGATAACAGATAAATTAGTGGAAGGATAAGATGTATAGTGTATGTGCTCCCTTAGAAGATGTCACGGTGGAATGAATCGTACTCTTAGACAAGTAAGCTATATATAAATTCCTCCATAAATACATGCTATGATGAGTCTAAGGGAAATTGTGATGGGAGAGAGAGAGAGAGACACTGATGATGCTGGCATGCTTCCCTTCTGTGTAGTAATGGATTCATAGTTCTATTGTCATTTAATATTGAGAGATAAGTTGGACATTATACAGATTGAGCCAGTTGTATTTATGTGTTTATGAATACATACAATCATATATATATATATATATATATATATATATATATATATATACCTTTTTATATGGAACAACTCAGTGTAAAAGATGACATGAATTTGAAAGAACAAAGGTGTTGCTACATGGGAGGTGTTGGAAAGAGGAAAAGGAAAGGAGGACGATATAATTATATTATAATCTTAAAAATATTTCAAAAGTTATTTTAAAAGGTGCATGAGAATGGACATACTCAGAAAATGCTATTTTTCTTTCAAAATAACCTGAAATCTTGTTTATTTCTTTTGCACTAATTTTCTTTTCCTTCTAAACTTCAGAAAGTAATTCTAGTTGGGGGTACATTTACTTTTTCTTTCTCTCTGAAGTATACACATTTATGTAGATATGTTTCTTTATATAACATGTGTGTGGAGGCCAAAGGTTGATATCAGATGTCTTTATATCTCACTTGTCCACCTTATTTTTGTGAGACAGAGTTACTCACTGAATCTGGAGCTCACCAATTGGCTGGACTAGATAACATGTACACTCTTGAAACTCTTAAAATTTCTGTCTCTTAATTCTGGAATTAAAAGCACATACAACTATGCAACCATACTTGGCTTGTTTTTATTTTGAGCATGGATGCTCAGAATCTGAACTCAAGTCTTAAAGTCAAGTACTCATGCTTGTATAACAAAGCATTTTACTGAGTTACCTTCCCAGCCCCCACTTTCATTTTATATATAGGTTTATTAGTGTTTGTTTAAAATATACACCCATGTCTTAAGTGCTAGTACTTAAGATGTGAAACTTAGAAGAGAAGTCTTTGTAAAACATTAATTTAAGGATCTCATGATGAGATCATTTTGGATTATCTATCAGAGAAAATATAAGGACAGGTGTCTTTATTTGGGACAAAGAGGGAAACAATAGGAACAGGACAGGACAAAGACCTGTGAAGATGGAGCCAAATTGGAATCACGTGGACAAAAGTTAAGGCATGTTATCAGAATCTAAACCTGGCAAAGGGGAAGTCATCTATATCCTCTACAGGAAGTACATCCCTGGTCACATCTTGTTTTTGAATTGCTGGCCATTTAATTGTGAAAAAGTATCTATTTTTTCTGGTTTTGAACTTGGTGGTAACTAATCCTACCTGTCATGTGCTGGGTTGTCCATTGGTTTCTCACTGTACTTGCGCATCTGCCTGGAGGTGGCTCTCTCTTGCTTTCCTCATTGCTGTTTCACTGTATCTACCATCTCCAAAGTATCTACCATCTCCAAAGGACCATGCTGAGAGCTCTGCCTCCAATTCACTGTTCACTTCAGAGTGGTTTGTCTCCTCCTTCCAACTCAGCTTGTCTTTGTTCCCATTTGTGAGACCTTCCTTTTTATCACTCCACCTGTAGTGACTTTTACCTGTCACGTGGTCTACCTGTCATACGAGAACTTGTCCTTTAGTTTTGACAATTGAACACTATTATTTGATACATTTCTAGAAGGACCTAAGCTCTCTGTCCTTTCAAAGGAGATCAAGTGACTTTGATCATCATTTAAAATGTCTTCAGTAACTTAAGAAACACCCAAATGACACTGGTACCCAGACTACTCAGAATGATTATTATGCCATTATGGGAGAAAGCAACACAGGAAGAAAAATTTTCCCAAATACTAGTGGTAGAGAACTTGCATATATTTTGTTGTTTCTATTTTCTAAGGAACCGGGGAACTGACACAGTCTATCATACCAGCCTTGTGTCCTGTGTCTTAGCATCCCAGAGATCCATATGTGCTTGTAGGAAGAGGCTGCTTGTTTGTTTTCCGGCTGCCCAGACTCCTGAAATAATGACATAGAAACTGTGTTAATTAAATCACTGCTTGGCCTATTAGCTCTAACTTCTTATTGGCTAGCTTTTAATCTTAATTTAACCCATTTTCATTGTTTTATATTTTATTACGAGGCTTGTGGCCTACTAGCAAGGTTCTGGTGTGTCTGTCTCTAGCAGAGGCTCCATGGCTTTTCTCTGACTCTGCCTCCTTTCTTCTCCCAGCATTCAGTTTAGTTCTCCCTGCCTAGCTCTACTCTTTTGTCCTATCACAGGCCAAGACAGTTTTTTTATTAACCAATGGTATTCAGAGAATACAGAAGGGAATCGCACATCATGTGCCGTTGGTTATTTGCTATTCTTCTCTCCAAGCCTTTGTTCCTACTCTCTTCTCTGCTTGGACTAAGGTTCTCCTTTCTCCTGGACTGTGTAAGCTGATTTACTCTCTTCTACTCTCTCAGTTTCCTAGAGTTAACTTACAAGACATCTGTAAGAACACTTTTCTGATTCCTGAGCCTATAGATTTAGTATCAAGCCTGTTTGCTTGTGTTTCTCTGGCACCATAGCCTTCTCTTTATCTGCTCTCAATGGTAAGTGTGATCTCTTCATTAAAATGGGGCAGTTTAAAGTTTGCGTTCTTTTACAATAGGGTTTTCACAAAACAGAAATGGAAGAAAGGGAGATGGAATTAATTAAACTCTTTACGAATGGAATATTTTCTGTGGATGTATAATTCCTGTAAAGAAAGGATATAAATAAGTTACTACCTTGGAAATACTTTGTTTTTTGCGTACTGGATCTGAATGCAGAATTCCCTAAGTCAGACTATAATTTCCTTTGCAACAAAAATGGCAAAAGTTGATGATAAGATAAATAGAAGTCTCTCAAATATGAAGAAATTCTTGTTTATAGTGGTTATAAAAGGAATAGAAATTATTTATTTGATACTTCTCTACTATGCTCTAAATGACTTGTAGCAGGAAAGATCTGGATTCCCTGTGGTTACTGTAATGGTTCATCCTTAATTATTTTGTGGAATGGACAAGAGAATGTGCCCCTCATGACCCCCTGTTTTTGATTCAGAAGCTGTGAAGGCAGAAACAGAACACATGCTTTGGAACTAGATCTGCCCTTTGCCAGGATTAGTGTCCTGGAGCCCTGTAGACAAGACCTTCTTATCACTCATCTCAGAAACATAAACACATGACAGGATTTTTAGCAGTGGAGAATGGGGAAAAGCAGATAATGTTAGCTTTTTTTTTCAGTCTAGAAAAAAGTATCAGTAAAAGAGCTGCATGCTGGGAAGTGATAAGGATACCACACACAATGGTGGCAATCAATGCAAAGCCCCTCGATGGTCAATAACCACAGAGGTGCCAGAGGAGATTTTGCTAAGGGACCAACCAATTAGCTTTGGTCTCCACAACCTTCCACAGAAGGACCCAAAATTTCAGGAATAACTGATGGGCGGTTGGGCACATGGGCACTTCCAAGCTATATTATGTTAAAGCCATATTATGTCATGTTAAAGGAGGCTGGCAGCATTTTGACCCTTGAGCACAAAATCGGAAAGTAGCCCCATAATTGTTTGGTCCCTAACAGAAAAAGGCCAGAGCACTCATTTCTAGTCTTGAGGTTCTGGGGCCACCCCAAATTTTGTCTTAGATCTGAGTCTAAGAAAGTTGTGTCTGAAAGAAGAATATAATTTATAACGAGGGATGGCAAAAGGGGGCTAAATAACCAGAGTATTGATCAAATAGGTTAGGACCCTGGAAGTCAGTGCTTTCTGAAAGCTAGATAAGCATGCAGGACAAACGAATAGGAGAAAAAGATACTTAAGAAGTTGAAATTAGTGCCTCAAATAATTTCTTTAGTACAGTCTTCCTCTGCATTCCCTGGCATGCTTCACTGGGCAAGAAGCATGCTCTTAAGGCTACTTGTTCTCAATTCCCTGGTTGTATTAGCTCAGGGTTAAAAACCATGAAGAATTTAATGGTTCATGTTGAGAAGATCATAGAATGTTAAAGGGCAAATCTGAAGACTAATGATGCATCTTTTATAAAGTATAGAGTACCATACACTTCAATTCAACAAATGTCTTCTGAACTGGATTTTCTGAATTTGAGGTACTCTAATTATAGCACAGAGGAGTGCAAGCTAAATGCTGTATCACATGCTCTCAGTAAATACACGGCCTCTCATCTGAAAAAATGAAGGCATAGGAAGGGACTGGAAACTGTGGGTTACATTTCAGTGATAAGTAATGCAGAAGAAATGAGATTGGAAAGATAAGTAGAGGTAGTCTCCAAAGCTAATCAGACAGCTCTCACTAAGAACATGCATGTGATTGCATCCTGTACAATGTGAAAATGTTGAAGGGAGTTAGATCATTGTATTTGAGTAGGGATTATGTGTGGTTGTAAGGCAAGAGAAGCAGTATTGACAGATGTATCAAGAGAGTTCTAATGATGACTTGGTAACAGATGAAATGTTGGGGATGGAGTGGATAGGAAACAGATTACAGAGTTTGCAGGCCTGGGTGAAGAGGAGAATACATCACTCACAGAAATACATAGCATCATTGATTCACAAGGAGATAAGGTTTTTTTTGTGTTTTTTAATGTTAGTCTTGTAGTGTTGGTTAAATTTCTGAGTGAAGATATCAAAGATGAAGTTGGAAATGTGAAAACAGAATAATCATAGATCTTCACTGTACCATCTCCCATACATCCATCTACTCCCCCAACATTTACCTCCCTCAATGTGCACTATTTTTGCAGTGAGTTTTTCTTAGCTCTTTGCTAAGAAAGACCCTTGAGTAACTGTAAAAAAAAAATCAAAGGTTTATAAAACTTATGGTTGGAAGCAAGTGGATCACACTCAGAAAGGGGATCATGTTATTCACTGAGTGAATATGTAATACGAATGGTGCTTTTATGAGAAAGGATAAGTTTGGAAACAAATACATAATTGTGAAGAGGCACATGACCACACCAGTCAGAGGAGGATAGAACAGATTTTTCCTCAAGTCTCAGAAATGATCAACCAAAGAGCTGGGCAAATGGATTGGTGAAGAGCTGCATTTACTATGCAAGCGTGAAGACATGAATTGGGGTATCTAGCACCCATGTGGAAAAGTTGGGTATGGTCACATATGTCAGGAGTGGATGGGTGGAGACAGGAAGCTTGGTGGGGCTTTCCGGGGCTTGCTTCTTGTTCTCAGATCTGTTAGGGAACCATTGCCAAGACTGTTACTATTGGAATGAACATGGTAGGAAAGCAGAAGAAAAAAAGAAGATAGCACTGATTGGAACTGGCAAGGTGATGTTGGGCTCACAAATAATGCCCCAGGACTAGGAATATAGTTTAGTGGTACAGCACTTGACTAGCTTGTGTGAAGCCCTAAGTTCAATTGCTAGTACCACCCCTACCACGTCCACAACAACAGACCCACCAAACAATGCCCAAATATGAGCATTATAATATGCAGTCAGATTTCTCACTTACAATTGTGATCATTTTAACCTGGGAGAGAAGTCTCTGCTTGACTTAGAAATGTGAATCATTTGTTATTATATTGTCTGGAACACAAAGAAAATGAGTACATTAGTAATTCATGCTTGCACTCCTTAGCTTCCGCCACCATTTCCTCTCCACTCACAATTCATAGGTCAGAAATAGCCACCGGAGCCTACCAAACTGCAAGAGTGACGCACATTTTGTGCATCAGGAAGAATCAGCAAACTGGGTACCAGTGGACAAGTACTACAGAATCAATTATGTTTGGGTGGGAAGGAGGTAGCTTAATCCTGGAAGAACACTAAGTGTATGAATAGGCCAAAAAATATAACAGAGAAAGAAAAATTTTAAAAAGGAAAGAGAAGAGCGAGAAAAAAGAAACCCAATAGAGTGAAAACCTTGAAGAGGAATGTGAACAAAATAACTGAGTAGGGTGAACTTAACCTTGGGAAGGAGGCAGGCATTGTTCCCTCTAAGATGATTATGAGCAGAAGAGGGTGAAAAGAGCTTCTATGCAATATTGTAGGGCAGGAAAATTCCTTGTGATCATTATTAGCAATATTATTCTGAGACTTGACCTGTCCTTCCCTTCTTTTTTTTCCAGATGTCTATTTACAATTCTTTCATATGAGAGTTCAGACGGTTCCAGTACTTCCAAAATTAACACAAGATGATTACTCAACAGGACCGAATTAGCTTTCAAGAGTCTATTCCATTGCTCCCTCCTTAAAGGAAAAGTTCAGAGTTGAATCAAAGTTCATATTTCAGTGCCAACAGAGTACCACGGCTGGCTGGCCCCATTTCCCCTTTGGAACTACATCATCTTGTTAATGTTTCTGAAGTAATAGTTCACCTGTCTATTAGCATAAGATTATACCTGGAATATTGACTCTACTGGCATACAGGAAGAATGATGCCCTTGCTTCTTCTATATTTATAGCTCAGAGTCATGGGACTCAAGATTCCAGGATTTCAAGAGAACTTGACTGAGGACCATAAAAACTTACCACAGTAAAGGAGTCCCCCCCCCCCCCCCCCGGTTTTAGAAGCATGCACCAAAGGTTGATTATCCTGCCCCTAGTGCCATTCTACCGCTACCTTTTTAATGGTTAACCTAGTTTTCTCATCTCTCCTTTGAGATGTCTGTCCTATTGTTTTCTTCAACTACAGAGTAAGATTTAAGGAGAAATTCAGAAAAAGAGCCTTGTTGAGCTTGGGTTATAATATTCCAAGCCATGATATAAATGAAAAATATTATTATAATGTCCTACAGCCTTAATTTAAAAGTTAATACATATTTTCTCTTTCCTATAAATGTGTCAATTTTAGGACCATATAATTAACAAGTTACTAAGTCAGTCTTGGTGATTTTCAAGGAACTCATGAACTAGAGAAAGGGCTAGGGAGAAGAGGGGTGGGGAGAGAGAGAGGAGAGAGACAGGAGAGAGAGGAGAGAGACAGGAGAGAGAGGAGAGAGAGATTATTTTTCTTCTGTTTCTCTCTATGTAAAACCCCTAATGGTAGGTACCAAGAATAGAAGAGATTAAGAACTAAGAGATGATTTTGTCTGGAGCTATCTGGAAAGCTTTGCAGAGCATGTGATAGTTAGTTGACTTTGGTCAGAAAGGATGAGTTAGGATTCGAGGATTCTACTTTCTCCAGCCCTCTACATCTTGATGACTTGTCTATTTCCTTCTTTAGTTTTATAATCACATTTATATTCTGGACCATCTCATCTTCATGCTTTACTTTGGCCCTTATTATTAACACTAATCCAATTCTTGGTGATGGCCAACGGCTGGCTGTTCTTTGGATTTTCCTCTATGGCCCTTGCATCTTTACCCCTGCACTAGAGATTATCTTTTGTTATATATCTGCTTCTCCTTTGCTGAATTTCTGCCTGTAGCTATTGCATTCTAGTGCTAGGGGACCTTCACTATCCTCATATTCCTCATTTGGGGCTTTTTAAAGCTGATGTTACTAAAGCTTTAAAGGTGGAGAAGGGAGACAGGATTGAAGAGAGAATGGTGGTTTAAATCCACCCCATGAACTACTCAACAAGCCTCATGTATTAACCTGGTCTTGAGAAAAAAGAGTACCTTTTCCTAATTAGCCTGAACTCTGTGGGTCTGTGGCAGTGTAGAGAGAGGTCTGATACTATTCCAGCTGAGCAATCTCAGCTTGAGGGTCTAAAAATATTTATCATTTCTATTTATGGTAGGATCATCTGATCTAGTGAATAAAAATTTATGATATTTAGCAACACTAGATTTTCTGATAAACAAAATGTTTTTGCTATTAAGTTTGTATAACTCAAGCTATATTTGGGTCTTTCTTTCACTAAAACCTCATTTCTATTTACTTGGAATTAAAATACAAGGTGTCCAGTTAAGTTTGACATGTCTACCTAGGGTGTATGCCCTAGATGTACTAGCCTTTATGTTTGTGATATAGCTATCCAAGGATGCCTGGCTTCTTGCTCATTCTATCTTTTCTCTTTTTCTCTCTAGGTCATTTCTTTCCAACCATCCAGCCTTTGAATTTCTTTATGGCAAGTAGTTTATCTCTGATATCTGATTTCAGCCAAGACTATTCAGGCACTGCCCAGGGGACTCATCTTTATAACCAAATATGGTCCTTGTTCCAAATTAAAAAGAGTTATTTCCTTGAGAGGAGTTGGCAGCTAGCTCAAAGTAGCAAGGCTACCTGTTCCGAAGTATAGTTACATAGGGAGACATTGAGTAGATGAGGAAGTGTATTCACAAAGGAGGGTTAACTAATTTTAATTTCAGCAATCAGCCTATCCTATATTCTTTTTTATTTAGTTTTCTTTTTTCTTTTTTCTTGTTTTTATTGAGATATATATTTTTCTTCACTCCCCTTCCTTCCTCCCCCTCCCCTTCTAGTCCCCATGCTCCCAATTTACTCAGAAGATATTTTCATTTTCTACTTCCCATGTAGATTAGATCCATGTGTATCTCTCTTAGGGTCCTCTCTGTTGTCTAGGTTCTTTGGGATTGTGAATTGTAGGCTGGTTTTCTTTGCTTTATGTCTAAAAGCCACTTAAGAATTAGTACATTTGATATTTGTCTTTCTGGGTCTGGGTTACCTTACTCAATATGATGTTTTCTAGTTCCAGCCATTTGCCCACAAATTTCAAGATTTCATTATTTTTTCACTATGTACTAGTCCATTGTATCACATGTACCACATCTTCTTTTTTCATTCTTTGGTAGAGGAGCATTTAGGTTGTTTTCAGGTTCTGGCTATGACAAATAATGCTGCTATGAGCATAGTTGAGCACATATCATTTTAATATGATAGATTATCCTTTGTGTATATATCCAAAAGTGGTATTGTTGGGTCTATTTTCTTATGGTACATAAACATACATCCATGTTAACTTTTGTTCAGGAAGGCAGTGCTATTCATACATTCAGATCTTTCAGTTGATTCGTGGAGCTCAGAATATTGGGACCCATAAAGATTATCAATTTCTAGCTTACACTTTTTCTCTTGACTTTCAGATAGAGAAAAAGAGGCAAAGAGAGACACTATGCCTTCCTCATTCAAGTCCTCTGATTATACAGCAAATTCAAATTAGAACTAAGATTTCTGCTGGATTGTCTCTGCCTTCTCTTGTTCTTTCTTCCAAGAATATGCTAATGATTTGACAAAATGCTACTTCATGCACAACCCCTTTCTCTATAGATATGAGGTGGTTAATTATATATTCTAGTTACTGGTATGATAGGTATTCTCCTGGGAGAATCTGAAGAGGTATGACCCTTTACAAGCCCTCATTGAGGTCTCTGTTGGACTCATGTTGGACTGAAGCAACTAGAAATTAGCCTGTTTGTCTGACCATTATCCAGATCCTTTCACAGATGTGGAATTATCCATAGTGATGTCAATATTAGAAGAAACCAATCAAGGCCTTTATGTCCTCAGTCTCATCGTAGAAATGCACATCTTTTCACCTGAAAATCAGGGCCAATGGTTTCAAGGATAAGAGGGGTGTGTGGTCCTAATGAAAGATTTAGACATTGCTAAGCTTCTCCTTCACCTTCTCTTGGAGCCATGTACAGAAGCAGTCAGTGGGGTAGTTCTGTTTGGCTCAATTTCCTACCTTAGTAGATGTCTCTTTTTATTTATTTTTTTTATTGAGAAAAGGAAAAGAAAGTTTCCCCCTCCTCCCACCCTTCTCCCCCTCCCCCTACTCCTCTCCCCCTCCCTCTCCAGTCCAACGAGCAGTCAGGGTTCCCTGCCCTGTGGAAAGTCCAAGGTCCTCCCCCCTCCGTCCATGTCTAGGAAGGTGAATATCCAAACTGGCTAGAGTCCCACAAAGCCCGAACATGAAGTAGGATCAAAACCCCATGCCATTGTCCTTGGCTTCTCATCATCCCTCATTGTTTGCCATGTTCAGAGAGTCCAGTTTTATCCCATGCTTTTTCAGTCACAGTCCAGCTGGCCTTGGTGAGCTCCCAGTAGATCAGCTCCACTGTCTCAGTGGGTGGGTGCACCCCTCGTGGTCCCGACTTCTTTGCTCATGTTCTCCCTCCTTCTGCTCCTCATTGGGACCTTGGGAGCTCAGTCCAGTGCTCCAATGTGGGTCTCTGTCTCTATCTCCATCCATCACCAGATGAAGGTTCTATGGTGATATGCAAGATATTCGTCAGTATTGCTCATAGCAGTATTATTTGTAATAGCCAGATCCTGGAAACAACCTAGATGTCCTTCAATGGAAGAATGGATGAAGAAAGTGTGGAATATATACACAGTAGAGTACTACGCTGCGGTAAAAAACAATGACTTCTCGAATTTTGCATGCAAATGGATGGAAATAGAAAACACTATCCTGAGTGAGGTAACCCAGACCCAAAAAGATGAACATGGGATGTACTCACTCATAATTGGTTTCTAGCCATAAATAAGGCTCACGGAGTAGATGTTTCTTGATGTCTGTAAATTAGGCAGCTTTGCTAAAGGGGCCCCCTCAGTCACGTTACAGAAAAGCTTCACTTCTGCTGAAATGTAGCAATTGTGAGCTTTCTGGTTTGAACCTCCCTCTGCTGGTGAGAATAATCCACATGTGTTCTGCTCAGAAGCTGAAATTTAAAGCAAGGGAATTAGCGTTGCCTGGTAATAAAATGCCTTCACTTACTCCTAGTTAATGATTTTGCCTTTTAAGTACAGAAAGAGAAATGAATATTTTTTCCATTAGCTATTACACTCTGATCATTAACTGGCTGTGGCTAAAAAGGAATACAAATTCTTGTGCACAGTGTATTTGTATGTAACACATTTCACAAATGTGAAATACAGTAATCCAGATTGGCACTGCCTTGGCTTATCCTTTGGCATTTAAGACAAATTTCCATGATGGCTGGAATGACAAATGAAGTCGAATGGGATAGAACAGCCTGCTTCAGCTAAGGCTTTTTATATTTTCCTTGGTGCTTTTCACTGACTGTGGGACATGGGAATCCGGTATCTATTCCAGTTTGACTCATGCCACAAATAAGAGGTAAGGGTTCAAAAGTGAACTCTAGGCACAGAGCAAGTGCGCATGCTCAGTAGCTGTAATGAATAAATAGAAGAGCTAGGCAGAGTATATTTCTTTAGTTTATTTTGGTGGCTCAGAGGAATTTTCTGCTTCCTTTTGTATTTAAGTGACCTTCTTGCTTTTTGAACATAATAAGTACATAGCTTCCAGATACACTGGGTGGTAATTTGCTATTTGTGAGTCCTAGGGCTTAAATGAAAGGAGACAGCAATGAGAAATTAAACATCATTCTCATAGAAAATGTTTTCTTTTTTTTTTTTTTACAAAGATGATATTTTCTACAACTTCAGCTCTGCAGCATCCATCCATAATTTATGAAAGCTCCTTCGCTGAGGGATGAAGTAGGGCAATATACTGCAATTGCAGCATCCTTTATCAGTGTTAAATATGTAACTCTTGTATCCATTTGGATCGGAAAATGCAGATGTTCTGTCTTTTCTGTATGCCATCATCATATGTTCTACCTGCTTTTCAATTAGTGTGCTAATTCTGAGGGATATTCAGAGGTGATTAAGAAATGCCTTCTGCCTTCACTCTGCTGATAGCTTATTAGGGAAAAGAGATCATGAATACAAACAGTGTTGATGGGAAGTGTGGATGAAGGCCACAGTTTGGGTTCTGCTTCCAATGGCATGGCTTTGAACTTAATAGGTTTGAGTTTAATCACCTGTAAATAATAGCTTGTAATGACATGAAAGTTAATTTATGTATCTAGGATTCTGTAATATCTTCAAGGAAAATATATGGTCCATAAGAGTAGGGTCATTCCTCTATCATTTACTGATGCTTCCTTAGCACTTATGGGGGAGTTAGCAAATAGACTCATTTGTTCTCTTAATGATCTAATGAGCAGAGAATGTGCTAGCAAAATCAGAGCAGGGAAAGCTTATTTTAGATTATATGATCAGTGAGGCGTTTATAGAAGAGATAATATTTAAAAATGTAGTGATTTGTATTTAAGCTGGGTGTGGTGGTGCATGCCTTTAATCCTAGCACTTGGGAAGCAGAGTTATGTGAATTTCTTTGAGTTTAAGGCCAGCCTGGTCTATGTAGTGAGTTCTAGGATAGTCAGGGCTATGTAAAAGAGACCCTATTTCCAAAACAAACAAACAAACAAACAAACAAACAAACAACTAAAAAGAATTTGCATTTAAGAGAAACTTGTAGAACAAAGGTCCAAGCTTTAGCACCTACTGGAACATGTCATCACGGGAGTCACCAGACTTCTCAAAGTTTTAGCTTCCTTAGAGATAAGGTGAACAATGAGAGAAGATAGGAATCACATGACAGATTTGCTATGAGAATATGCAGAGGAAGTGAAGACATCTCATGTAGTGCTAAACCTGTGAATTAGGAAGTAGGAATAAGGAAATTTGAAAGAATCTAGAAGTATGAAAAGAAGGTAAAAAACAATGACATCGTGAATTTTGCATGCAAATGGATGGAAATAGAAAACACTATCCTGAGTGAGGTATCCCAGACCCAAAATGATGAACATGGGATGTACTCACTCATAATTGGTTTCTAGCCATAAATAAAGGACATTGAGCATATAATTTGTGATCCTAGAGAAGCTAAATAAGAAGGTGAACACAAAGAAAAAACATATAGTCATCCGCCTGGATATGGGAAGTAGACAAGATTGACGGGCAAAAACTGGGAACTTGTGGGTGAGGTGGCAATGAGGCTAAGGGGAAATGGGGCGAGAAACATGAGAAGGGGAGAATGGGGGGAACTTGGGGGAAGGGGATGGTTGGGATAAAGGAAGGGTGGATACAGGAGCCATCTTAGGGTTGGCAAGAGCCTTATCCATATATCTTTACTTGCCAATGTTCATTGCAGAGTCATTGTTCTGGTTTGAGGTCTCTGGTTTCTACTATACTATTGATGCTGGGCCCTCACTGGGACTCCTCTTGGTTATCCTGCATTTGCCCTGTGTCATGGAGATCTTGCAGCTTTGGGTCTGCAGGACTGGTACCTTCCAGTGCTCCAGCAGATCACAGATGGGGTGGATGTTGGCCTGGGCTAACACATAGCCCTGGTTCTGGGCCTGAGTAGTTTTGTAGAGTTGGTCAGCCTTCCAGCTCTCCCTTGTCCTCATCACCAGAGTGAACTCTCCAGCATTGCCCTGATGAGTTCATCTCCTGCAGCCATGAGCAAGGGGTGGGACCAGTTCTCCGGATTTCTTGTCCTCAGGGTCAGATCTTCCACACCTACACCTTCAGGTCCATCTCTACTGTGTTGCCCAGGCATGGTATAGCAGCCACTCTCTTGAGTGCTGGAGCAGATGAGGGGAGGAATAGCTCTCCCACATGCCTTGGGGCACTGATGGGTGGGGGGCAGGGGTACATCTCCCACTCATATGACATGACAGGTGGGTAATGGGTACAACTCTTCCATGCTCACAATATTGGGGCTGGCTTTCCCTCACCTCTGCCAGTGGGTTGGCTCTATTTTGCTGCCCACATGGGGTGCAGGGCCTGTTCTCTTGAGTGTCACAACTAGTGATGGGTAGGGGAAGCTCTCCTGCCCTTCTGACATCAAGGCCAGCTCTTCCACCTGCCTAAGGTGTTGATGGGTGGGGTGGGGGGCATCTCTCCCCCTTTACCACAATTTTTAAGAGTTCTCTATGATGGCTTTTTGTTTAGGCCATTACTTTCTTTTGGGTGGAGTGGGGGTGGGGTGCAGTGGGCTGTGGTGGGGGCAGAGTAGGGACGGGATGGGGGTTGGGGTAGTGGTAGGAGTTGTTACTGAAGCCGTATTTACCCCTCTTTCTAAACTGTGAGTCTGCAGTCATTGATGCCACTGCAAAACTAGCTTCCCTGCCATTACTTCAGTGGTCGCGTGGATCGTGGTCTTCCACATGGTTTCTGGTGACAGCACAGATCACAGACACCCACATGGTCACAATCTAAGGAAGATGTTATGCTTTCCTAAGTTTGAGAGTGAAGCACTGATGAATTTGATCTGTCAGCAGCCAGTCTAAGAAGGATTTGCCAGAAATAATACTTTTCAGGGTCATTTACATGGAAGCCATAAGGAACATGGAACAAGTTGTATAATGTCATATTCCTTTTCCAGTCATTATGGCCCTTGATATGCTTCCAAATACTAATAGAAATAAACATCCCTTGGAGAATTATGGTGTGCAGGAAGTTTTCCTAAGTGGTTTACATGGTTTTCCTATTTAACTCTCACAAAAATCCAGGCAGTGGGTGCTATTATTATTTCCATTTTTCAGATTAAGAAAATGACACATTACACATAAAATTAAGGCAATTACCCAACCAAATCAATGTGATTCTGCCATTCAAGTACATAAATCCTTCCTGACTATGGTTACCCAGGTAAATCTACATTTCAGATAAACAGTTATTTTCAAAGTATAAGTGTGTCCCGTTGCAAAGCATATGTGCTTATGCTAGAAATTATTCACCATTTATATGAAATTAAAACTGAATTTTAGTGTGTGTATTGGCATTTCAATTGTATTTTAATAAATAAAGATTGCCTGAAGATCATACAGTAAAACAGTCCCACTGGTCAGCCTTATAGACCAGGTTATGGGAATATACACCTTTAATCTCAGTAGGCTCAATAACACACACCTTTAATTAAGTCCGAAGGCACAATGACAAGCACCTTTAATCCCAGTGTCACACCTTTCTTCCAAGCCCGATAGAGGAATATAAAATGGCGGAAGACAGTTCTCTGACACGGTCTCGTTCTGAGATTTCAGGAGGCAGGATCACCATTTCTGACTGAGGTCGATGTAAGAGCCAGTGGCTGGTTGTTTTGCTTTTCAGATCTTCAGAATGAACCCCAATTTCTGACCCTGAGCTTTTATTAATCGTGCTTCAAGTGCATGTGAGTCCTGGGTTATTATTTGGTAGATTTGGCAGACCCATTTCTGCATCAACTTTATCTTGCTTATTTTGCAGTCACCAAGAGAGTGGTTTGTCCCTAACGATACCAAGGAGTGCAAGTACGAGTTAACATGCAATGGGAATAAATCCATTCCGAGTGTGGAGAGTGAATGAGCGACTTTCCAGCGAGAGGAACGGCACATGGGAGCACAAGGTGAGATAACCGTTCACAGTGTGTTTGCTCTGCTCTAGGCATTTCTTCTTAGTGGTTCCCACTTTCTCTGCTGAAAACTGGCTGAGTAATCTATCCTTTGGATGATTTTCCTTCTCATTAAATCAGCTAAGTTCTTCCTTCCACTCTTCAAATGGACCTTGGGAGCTCAGTCCAGTGCTCCGAAGTGGGTCTCTGTCTCTCATCTCCATCTGTCTCCAGACAAAGGTTCTATGGTGATATTCGAGATAGTCATCAGTCTGACTATGGGACAAGGCCAGTTTAGGCACCCTCTCCTTCACTGCCCAGGGTCCTAACTGGGGTCATCCCGTGGACTCCTGAGAACCCCTCCAGAGCCAAGCCTCTTGCCAACCCCAAAATGTTTCCCTTAATTAAGATATCTCTTTCCCTGCTCCCATATCCGTCCTTCCTCCATCTCAATAATCTCACTCTCCCAAGTGCTCCCAAACCCTCCCATTCTCCCCTCTTTCTCCTCCTCTCCCCTTCCCCTCACCCCAAGTCAGGACCACGAGAGGTTGGTCCATTCACTGAGACAGTGTGCCTGATATAATGGGAACTCACCAACTCCAGCTGGACTGGGACTGAACCAGCATGAGATCAAACTGGACCCTCTGAATGTGGCTGACAATTGGGGCAGACTGAGGGGCCAATGATAATGGCACTGGGATTTGTCTGTACTGCATGTACTGGCTTTTTGGGATCTTAGTCTATTTGGATGCATACCTTCCTAAGCTTGGATGTAGGAGGGAGGGCCTTGGACTTTCCACAGGGCAGGGTTTCCTTGTCCTCTCTTAGGACTGGAGGGGGTTGGGGGGGAGTTTGTATGGGGGAGCAAGAGGAAAGTGGGAGGAGGGGAGGAGTGGAAATTTTGATTGGTATTATTTATAAAGTAATAAAAAAGAAATTTAATAAATAAAAAAGACATAAACACTTGCAATAACTGAAAAAAATTCAGTTACGTCCTTTGCCTTGTTACATGTGCATTGATAGGGCTTTAAGAGAAAATTCTATACATTTCTAACTTAAAAGCATCCCACCCATTGTTATGTACAAGTAGTCACAGCTGCGGAACATGCTCAAGAGAATTTGTAAATAGAGTTCAAATATTCAGTGATTTGGGTTCAAACGACTTGAAGAGATAAAAGAATATGGCCTGATAGGTATGTGGAGATAAAGATGCTGCTTGATTCAGATTGGCTCTTAAAACCTGAGCTTCTCTTTGAGACCTCAGGATGCAAGGGTAGTTTACTCAGCGGGATACTCTCTCTTCAGAGACCAGTACTGGCTAGAACAAAGTCATTTCTTTTCCGTTTGAAATGGTTCCTCAAAATGCCAAAGTCCCACTCAACAAGTGATGGTGTCCAAACTCACAGTGCAAGCTACTTTATACCAAAAGGAAAGCTTTCAGAAGCAGAAAACGATGCCACTGTCTCATTGAATTTCCTTTTTCTTTTTGAAAAGAATTTAAGATTACTTGAACGAAACATTGCATCAGATGAAAAAAATAAGTGAGGCATTGTGAATAGAAATGAGGAAAGGCAAAGTGCTCATACCTACCCTTAGCTGTGTTCTGTGAGGCTCCTCTATGTTCTCTGCTGGGTATCTTTCTGCTGATGGTGGCTCATTTTAATTGTGTGAGTTTATGCTCTTCTTTTTCTGACTTAATTCAAAAATTGAAATTCTTGACCACATCCCCACTCTACTAATGACAACATGAAGAGCTGGATCTTTCCTCCTTTAGAAGGTCCTGCTTCTCTGGACTTCTCTCTAGAAATATTGAAGTTGTGGCTGATGACTCTCCAAGTGGGAAGTTTAAGGTCATCCTTCATTTTCAATCAGAACAGGGGCCCAAATGTCTTTTTAATTGGGGGCTAATCACATCTGCTTTATACCATCAGAGGTCATAGGGAGACAGTACTAGTAACTTGGAACTAGCTCTGGGCTTCTCACTGAAAGTTGTTTACTTCTTCCCATTTAGATAAATGGATTGAATGTCTTATCTTAAAACCGATTTGTTAATACAATTATCATTAATGTAATTGATACCTTCACATGCCGTGCAGTCATCATTATCACTAATGATAGCTCAAGGATAGACCCAAAGTAATTATAATTATTTCCTAGTGAATATGCATGTGGAAGTAAACAACATCACTACTTTAGGAAACATAGCATATCTGCAATCATGTCAATGATTTGATTTTTGTTGACAATTCCCAAAAAGAGTTTCCTGTTAACTCTAGAAATATATTTAGTTGAATTTGGGTCTACCATGGGTCTTCTTTCTTGATAATCAGCAATCATAAGATTTTTCCTTCCTTATAGGGAATTATTTAAAAATATTCCCTGCAATATATTGTTCTTTCTTTCTTTTTTATATCCCAACCACAGTTTCCCCTCTCTCCTTTCTTCTCAGTCCCCCTCACCTCCCTTTCTCTCTAAATCCACTTCTCCTCTTCTATTTCTCTTCAGAGAAGGGTGGGTCTCTCATGGATGTCAGTCAGCCATGGTATATTAAACTGTAGTGAGACTAGGCACCTCCTCTCCTATTAAGGCTGGGCCAGGCAGTCTGGTAGGAGGATAGGGTCCCAAAAGCAGGCAACAGATTCAGTGACAGTCCTTGCACCCACAAGAACGCCAAGTTACACAACTGTAACACATATGCAGAGGGCCTAGTTCAGTTCCATGCATGTTCCCTGATTGGGGGTTCAGTCTCTGTGCACCCCTATGAGTCCAGGTTAGTTGATTCTGTGGGTTTTCTTATGTCCTTGACCCCACTGGCTCCTACAATGTCCCCCACTCTTCTGCAGGATTCCCTGAGCTGTGCCTAATGTTTGTCTGTGGGTCTTTGTATTTGTTTCCATCAATTGCTAGATAAAGCCTCTCTGATGACAGCTGGGCTAGGCATCAATCTATGAGTATAGCAGAATATCATTATGAATCACTTCAGTGGCTTTTTCTTTTTACCAATCTTGTTTGGTTCTATCCTAGGTCTCTGGGCTATCCCACCTCTGTCCTGGCCCTCAGGGGTGGGCTCCTTTTCATGGTATGGTTCCTAAACTGGACCAGGTATTGGTCGGTCACTCTCACAATTTCTGTGCTACCTTTACCCGAGCACATCTTGTAGGTTGGAGGTGTTGTAGCTGGCTTGGTGTCCCCATCCTTTCTCTAGAAGTCTTGTCTGGTTACAGGAGATGGCTGGTTCAGGCTCTGTATCCCCCATTACAAGGAGTCTTAGCTAGGTTCACCCTCCCAGATTGCTGGGAGTTTCCATTGCACTAGGTTTCTAGCTGGTCCCAGAGATGCCCTGAGATTCATGCAATATATTTTGATTATATTCTTTCCCCTCCTTCAGTTCCTCCCAGATCATTCCTACCTGTCTACCTACCCAACTTCTTGCTCTTTCTCTCTCTCAAAAGAAAAGAGCCAATAGCTCCAAAGAAAACATAAAAGAGCGAAAAGCACAGAAGATAAAACCCCACAAAAATATAACAACAGCAATAGAAGCACACAGAAAAATCATAGAGGCCATTTTTTGTTAATCAACTACTCCTGGGCATGGGGCCTGCCCTGGAGTGTGGTTGATAAACCCAATCATTCCACTGGAAAGAAATAATTTTTCCTTTGTAAGCAGCTGTCAATTGCAAATAGCCTCTTGCATAGGGAGGGGACTCCATGTGCACTTCCCCCTCTCAGTGCTGGAATCCCAGTTGGCTTGAACTTATGCATGGCTTGTGCATGATTTCACAGTGAGTTTATATGTACATCCATCCTGTTGTGTCTGGAAGACACTGTTTCTCTGGAGTCACCAACCACCTCTGGTTCTTACAATCTTTCTGCCTCCTCTTCCATACAAACCCCAGTGCAATGAAGGAAGGGGTTTGATAAAAGCATCTTATTTAAGGCGGTGTGCTGAGGCATTTCTTACAGAATCTCTGCACCTTGGACAGTTTTGGGGGAATCTGTGTTAATCCCAGTCTTCTGCAAGAAGTTTCTCTGATGAGGAGTGAGTGATGCATTGCTCTATGGGGATAGCAGTATGCCATTGGGAACATACATTTTAATCTTAGTTTATCTATCTAAGTTATAGCATAATGAGACATTTAATTTATTTCATATTCTAGATGGAATGTGCTAGAAATCATATAGTCACCATGCATGCATGGTATGAATATTTAAATGGTAAAATAATTTGTTCTTAACAGTTTTTTTGGAAGATAAATTATGTAATTATATCTAAAGAAAACTTAGCAGTGTACATTTAACTCAGTTTAGTGGTGAGTTCTTTGGCCTTGGCCTTTTCCAGCTTGGCAGTGCGAGTCACACATTGAGGGCCCAGGATCTTGCTGCCCCAGTGGCAGAGGATCTCATTGTATCTGTCAGCCATTGTAGTTGGTCCTAATAACTCCCACCGGCTCATCCAGAGCACCCTTGTCTTCTGAGTTAACCTGTGTGAAAGCAACAGCGGTGCATGTCTTCCTGTCGACCAGCTGCCCCTTGATGATGCAGTAGGGGCCACTCATCTTTCAACACAAGGCAGGCAAGAAGACCACCAGCTCAGTGGGGTCAACATCATGGGCAGTCACCACCAGCTGAGCCTTCTAGTTCTCCACCAACATGGTGGCTGTATTGACCTCTGTTCAAAGAACAGTTGGTCTCTTAGTTGGGACGTCCCCTTTGCTAGTAGCTTTCTTCTCTGTCAGGGCCAACAGCCTTTGCTTCTCTTGCTTTGTCTCTGGCCTCAGCAGTCAGCAGCTGGGTAGTTGTTTCCGGTCCAAGAACTGGGTGGACTGATTAACAGCAAGAGGTACTTTGAGCCACTTATAGAAGATGGCCCTTGGCTGCTGAAGTTTAATATAGCAGGGCCATTTGACAAAGTGTGTGACATCTCTTTTGGGCTGAATATCCTGCCCATTGCTGAAGTTCTTTGGCCTCTTCCCAAGCAGAGGATTTACCACCTTTTTGGTCCCTTGTTTCTTCATGACAATGACGACCAGTGCCACCTTCTTCCCCTTGGCCTTCTTTCCTTTGTGCATGTTGCTCAGCTGGAGGAGAGAACTTTTCTTACCAGTTTTTATTGTATTATTCTCAGGTATTGAATGGTTTATACGGAAAATTCTGGAATATTTTACTACTTTTTTTTAACTTAGTTTTTCCTTATTGAGCATGCATAACCTGTATGTTACCTGAATTTTTCTTATCAGCGATCACTTCAGTCAATTAAAATTTCTTTGCCATTTATATGTATATATAGGACAATTTTAATAATTGAATTTTTCTTTAGTAATTTTATCCATGTATATAATCTTTTCTAATTGTTCTTACTCCTTCTCTTTCTCACCTTCTTCCTTTCCCTGCCCACCCCATCCTCTTCTCAGATAAACCCATTCCCACATTCATGGCTTTTGGTTATGTTTTTGTCTTTCTGGGTTTTACAGGGCCATCTGTGTGTTCTTTGGATTGAAACTATTTGTGTTTTATGGGTTCCCCAGAAGATATACCAGATAACAACTTGGCTTCTTCTAGAATCTAATAATCAGTAACAGGTAGTTCAGTGGTAAGGTGCTAGGTCTCACGAGCCCCTTCTTCAGTCATGATGGACCGTTGAGTGGTCTGTTATGAATAGGCCCAGTTCTAGTAACTATAGTTTCTGGATTCACAGGATTTTAAGAGGAACTTCTAAAGAACAAACTTTTAAAAACTCTTATTCATTAATAAAAATTAAAGTTTTTTGAGATAATTGTAGGATCATATGAAGTTGTAAGAAACAACACAGACTGCATTCATTTCTTCAGTGGCGATATTTTAAAAATTAGAATAGGATAAAGAATCGAGAAGGCTTCCTAGAGTCTTTACAGTGATCATGTGTTAAGGAACATATGGTGGAAATTGTTGTAAACCTTAAAAGAAAATGTAGAATTATTGACTCTATTCCAATGGTATGTACATCCAATAAGAAACTGAAATATTGAACAATGTAAGGTGAATTTCTCCTTGACTATAGCCTCTGTGAAAAAATTGAAGTTCTCATCTGCATAAGTATGTGTGTGTAACGGGGAGCACGTGTCAAGAGGGGGTAATGTTTTTATGTCAAGTAGTGGGTTTCTTTTGTAGAAAGTGCTGAAGTATTAGTTGTATGCACTGAGAGCAGGATCTAACCTACTCTAAGAGAAGACTCTTCAATGTTAGAGTAAGATGTTACTGGCTTAAAGTGCTCATATTCTGTCCTGGAAAGAAAATGAGACAGAAGGTTGTAAAAATAGATTTTATCAATAAAGGAAGGCTCCAAAAGGATCTTGACTTTCAAACATTCTAGATCTTAGTTTCACTCAGCATTGTTTTGTATTTACTGTGTGTTAAGTTATAGAACATATGTAGAACTTACATAGTTATAGACCTTATATAGTAAGGCTATAATGCTCCTAGTTGTAAGGAACTTGGGTGCCAGCAGATATAGTAAATATCAAGCAGAACTAGGGTCATAAAAGATAGGGTGCATCTCATTTTCTTTTTTGGTGCTTGGAATTGAACTCAGAGCTTGAAACCTAGTAAATATGTGCTCTACCCTGAGACATATGTTCAGCTCCACCCCTCGTTTTTGACATACCTGAAGCTTTCAGAAGTCTCTCTGCTATGGTCAGTGTTTGTTTTAGTATTTAATATATTCCCCTTATAATGTATTACTAGAGATTATAATTGAAGAATGATATAGAGATGGACAGGTAGCTAAATGATGCATAGATAGACATAAATAAGGCTCACTACTGCAGCAAAATGCAACGACTAACACTTTATTCATGATGAATGCTTATGTTCAGAAAGAACATTTAACACTCAATGATAATTGAATAAGCAAATGATGTCATTGTGAGCAATCTCTGTGGTCTGGAAAAATCCTATAGGTAACTGAAAAATCTAAATATTTTGCTTAGGCTAAAAAAATCATTAATATCTTTAATCAATGTGGTAAGATATCAAATCATTTTCATACATTATTGTTACCTTAACCAGTTATAAAAATTTTACGAGGACACAATGAATTGGTATGTGACCTAAAATCAAGAGTGAATAGTCATAAATCAAGGAAGATACTATTTTAGGAACAAAATTATTTGAATAACAAAGCCAAATGTCAGTTTTTGACTGAAATATACACTTGAAAGTATTGGTTTACTGCTCATGTAAGACACGAGACAACTCAAGGGCCCAAGTCTTATTAAAAATAAATTTGATTTCAGACTTCTATTATCATTTTGATGTTCAAGAACTTATGCTTTGATTTCCCACCATTGTTACTTTTAGTGCTTTATTGTAACATGCTTTCTTTTGAACCACCAATTAGCTCCCAAATAAAGACATAGAGAGTTAATATTAGTTATGAATATGGACAGAAGTTTCTCTCCTGTTCAGTCCCACAGCTGTTCAGTCCCAAAGAAACACACAGAGGCTTATAGTAATTATAAACTGAATGGCCTATTAGCTCAGGCTTATTACTAACTAGCTCTTATAGTTAATTAACCCATAATTTATGTCTATGTTTAGCTATGTGGCTTGGTACCTTTTCTCAGTGCAGCATTCTCATCTTGCTTTCTCTGTGTCTGGCTGGTGACTGACTCTCTGCCTTTCCTCTTCCCTGAATTCCCTTAGTCTGGTTGCCCCACCTATACTTCCTGCCTGGCTACTAGCCAATCAGTGCCTTATTAAACCAATTTGAGTGACAAATTTTTACAGTGTGCAAAAGCTTTATATCACAGCAGTTTCCCAATTTTTTTCTTTTCAAAAAAAGACCCTATAAACAAAGACAAACATCCATAATCTATATTTTGGGAATGTGGCTGTGGTTTTTCTAGACTACCACCTGCTGATTGAAAGCACTGGTAATTTTATGGAGACATACAAGGAAAATGTAGGATTATAGTTAAGTCCTGACTGGAGTATTCTGTGAGGCTGGATCATTTCAGCCAACAGTCTTGAAGCTGTTCTGGATGTAGAACTCAGAGGAAACTGCAACATAGGTGCTCTGAAATGTTGGATCTTCTGGTCCATCTGCTCTTATCAATGATTTTTCAGGGGATCTTCTTGATCAAACCTTATTTCTCTTAACTCAGAATGAATCCACAGCCTCTCATTGCCTGTGAAAACAGAAGCAAAACCTCTTCTCCAAAGTAACAGATCTTTTGACCTAAATTTTGAAGTCAAGGCATTTTCAAAATATATAGGTTGGATTAATCCAGCAGCATTTATAAACAAATATTTTTAGCAGCTGTTGTTCCTTCGTCAGCAGTCAAACAATTCAAAGATAACACAATAGCATACAGTATCCAGATTCTCTGTGTATTTTTCATTTTTACATGGCTTTTTTAAAACTCTATTTCTTTTATTTTTACTTTTTACTTTTTGGTGTTTTGAGACAGGGTTTCTCTGTGTATCTTTGGCTGTTCTGTAACTCACTCTGTAAACCAGGCTGGCCTCAAACTCACAGAGATCTGCCTTCCTCTACCTCCTGAGTACTGGGTTTAAAGACATGTGCCACCATACCTAACTACTCTCTTTATTTTTTCTTTAAAGGACTTTGTCTATTCTTTTTTTCTCTCCCAAGCTTATGTATACCTTTAAATACACTGTGACTTTTTTAGAGGATTTTTAAAAATCTGAATCTGTCTTTACTATATATCTTTTTATGACCACATAAGTCTTTAATCTGCTAAGCAATATGGCTAGGATTAAAGCTGCAACTTTGGCAGCTGGCTCTGCCCCATTCCTTAGCTTTCTAAGAGTCTAGGTTCATGGCAGAGGTACTCGGGGAGCCATGTTTTTTGCTACAGCTACGTGGAATTTCAAGGTCCATACCAACACCAAGAAGCCTGATGACAGCTATTCATAAACAACCATTTAAGTGTTTGGTGTCGGGGCCTCTTAATAGAGCTATAAGGTTTTTGCTGCTAATGTTAAGTCAGGAAGTCTTTCTTAAAGGAGCTGTGCCTCTGCTTACCACCAGTAGACAGAGTCTATCAGAGTAAAGATGGTTACCAAGAAACTGCATATGACTTTGTTCTTATTTGTCTAGAATCCTTTTTTTTTTTTAAAAAGGCTTTCTCGGGCTTTATGTGGAAATTCTAGCCATATGTTTGGGCAACATTTGTAGACAGAAGTTTCTGTCTTGCCTGGTCCCACAGCCATTCATTCTCATAGAAACACATGGAGGCTTATATTAATCATAAATATTTTGACCTATTAGCTCAGCCTTATTAACTAGCTCTTACAACTTAAATTTACCTATAATTCTTGTATATGTTCAGTCACATGGATGGTACTTTTTCTCAGTGCAGCATTCTCATCTTGCTTACTCTGATTCTGGCTAGTGACTGACTCTGCCTTTACTCTCCCCAGAATTCTCTTAGTCTGGTTGCCCCACCTATATTTCCTACCTGGCTATTGGTCAATCAACATTTTATTAAACCATTATGAGTGAGAAATCTTTACAGTGTACAAAAGCATTATCCCACAGCATATGAATCCTTGGCCTTAGTTTTTGCTTGTATTTTCACTAACTCTTATAACTTAATTAACCTGTTTCTCTTCATCTACATTTTCCTTGAGACTGTTTACCTTTCTTTCATTTTGGTATGTCCTACTCCATGTCTGTCTGACTGGCAGGTGGATGTTATTTGACTGGTCCTGGGCATCTCCCTCTCTTTCTCTCTTGTTCTCTTTTCTTTTCTATTCACTCCTCCTAAATATTCCCTCTGCCCATCAGCCTGAACTTTCCCACTACTACTTAGACATTGGCCACTCAGCTTTATAATAGACCATTCAGGTGCCTTAGGTAGGGAGGGTGAAAGAGCAACACATCATACATAATTAAACAACTGCAACATAAACAAATGTAACACACCTTTACCTAGTTAAAGTAAACACAACAATTTATTATTCCTTTGCTGAGTTTGCCTGTTTTCTGTTCTTCATCTTGAAGTGTTATTCTATACATGTCTTGTTCCTTTCTTCCGTCTCTCCCAAATAAGGTACTCACAAGGTTAGACCCTGGAGAAGGAAGTAGGATGTCTGGCTGAGTGGAGAGCAGCATGGCTTTTAAAATGAGTCTAGCCACATATTCTCATCAATTTAACAGATCACCTATGCATGTTAATGACAATATAATAATTATTATTAGTCACGCAAAGTTCAGTGTTCTGTCCTGGTTCTTTGGTTCTGGGTAGTTTCTTTCTAAAAGATCTCTCAGTTATGCAGCCACTTTCTTCTTGTGATGCTATCATCTTCCATGATCACCATAGAAGGGAAACAAAGTGTAAGGATGGTGTATTAGTTATTTTTCTGTTGCTGTGATAAAATACCATGACCAGTGAAATTTATGGAAGGAAAATTTTATGTGGATTCACAGTTCCAGAGGGGTAAGAGTTCAGCATAGACAGGAAAGTCTCACAACAGGTATCTGAGGCAGGAAGTTAAGAGAACACATCTTTATTTTCATACACCAACCAAAAGAAGAGAGTGAATTGGAAGTGGGGTGAGGCTATTGACTTCCAAAGCCTGCTGCTAATGATATATTTCTTCCATCAAGGCTGTACCACACCTTTAAACAGTACTACCAGCTGGGGAACAATCTTTCAAATACCTGAGGTTATGAGGGACATTTATCATTTAAACCGCCACAGATGACATACTCAACATGATACACACTTCAATTATCTTTTCCTTCCACTGGACAATAATGGTCGCATGGAACCATACAGATGAAAGAGTAACTAAGAAATGTACCTTCTCGCTATGCTGCTAAATCTCAGTGATTCTCTATGCTTTAGTGTACCTCTATCTATTTCTGATTTACTACCCCTTGGTTAAGGCAAGCATGGTGGCACATGCATTTAATCTCAGCACCCAGGAGGCAGAAGCAGGCAGATCTCTTTAACTTTCAGGCCAGCTTGTACATAGTGACTTCTAGGACATTCAGGATTACACAGAAAGACTGTGTCTTAAAAAAAAGCAAACAAAAATCCTCAGTTGCCTACTGATCTCTAAGAATCCTGTTCTGTTTCTTATTTCTACTTCTATTAGGTATAATTGTAAAATCTTCCTAAAAGCAAAGCCACCAACAAGAAATGCGATGGATATCTGGGAATTGTAGTGTATGAATATATTTCTACCACCCAGAAAGCTTGTGAGCTATAGATAAGTCTGAGCTGTAAAGTGAATTTGAGGAAAGCCTGGACTATTTACCAATACCATGTTTCAAACAAATAACCAGAACTAAAGCAAGCAAACAAAAATTTGCAAAGAAAAAAACAGAAAAATATATTCTTTCTTCACTTAAATAGTATATCTTGGTAGCAGTAGACACTCCTTATAAGTAGATAGCTTAACTATCTTGTTGCTTATGTTTTCTGGAGGCAAAAATATCCCCACTAAAACTGAACCATTACAAATGGAAAACAAATGCTGCATGATCTCACTTGTATGTGAAATCTAATAATGTCAGGCTCAGATAGAATAGTTGGTGGTTGACAGTTGTTGAGAGAGAATAGGAGATGTGTGTCAATGGTACAAATTTAAATTTGTAATTAAATAATTTTTCATAACTGAATGTGCTACATGGAATCTATAATTACTAATGATGTATTATGTACTTGAAATTTGTTAAAAGAATAGATTTAAGTTTGTGTGCAGTAATGGATATATTGATTAGCTTGATGGGGATAATGTTTCACAATGTATAGTATAGATATATCAAAACATCACATTACTCTTTCAATAAGTACATTTAATCAATTATACTTAATAAGCCTAGATCATCACAGAGAACACAACCAAATAAATAACAGAAAAGTTCTGATCATATTTGTTGACTTGGAGTCATTGTTTTTTAAAAAATTGACCTACTTTTCTTAAATGGGAGCTAGATTTTTAGTGAAGCTAGTTGCATATCCTGACCTGTCTCTCTGGTCCTGTTTTCTGATACGCACAGATGTAAGAGTGGCTTCTATTATTCTGGAAAGGAGCTTCTGTATTAACCACCTTGTTCTGGGGCACCTTTTAGCACAGCACATCAGCAACAAGGGCTAAATATATGTGTATACAGATGGTTCCTTGAAATGGCTAAAAATAGAACATTGGATTATTGTATCTCCATGGATTTTATTAACTTACAGAGACCAAGGAATCATCTGGAGTTCTTAATCTTCTTCATTTAATTTATGTCCTGTTATATTTACATAACCATTGATTTCCTGACCAAGGACTGCAGCTCTCCGTAGATAGAGACATGGTTAAATAAAATATACTACTTCTATATGTTAGACTATTAAGAAAGCTTTAAATTTCTTTTCTCATTTTCTTTTCAAAAACTTTAATGCCCATTACTGTGTGACATCCCATAGTACCCAATGACACTAGGATGAACGAAGAGGTGTTGGAAAGACAGAGGTGAGAGATGGATTACTTTAAATGATTTTTTTATTGAGAAAAAAAGTTTCCATCTCCTCCCAGCCTCCCATTTCCCTCCCCCTCCTCCCGCCCCTCCCCCCTCCCCCTACTCCTCTCCCTCACCCTCTCCAGTCCAAAAAGCAGTCAGGGTTCCCTGCCCTGTGGAATGTCCAAGGTCCTCCCCCCTCCGTCCAGGTCTAAGAAGGTGAACGTCCATACTGGCTAGGCTCCCACAAAGCCAGAACATGAAGTAGGATCAAAACCCCTTGCCATTGTCCTTGGCTTCTCATCAGCCCTCATTGTTCGCCATGTTCAGAGAGTCCAGTTTTATCCCATGCTTTTTCAGTCACAGTCCAGCTGGCCTTGGTGAGCTCCCAATAGATCAGTTCCACTGTCACAGTTGGTGGGTGCACCCCTCGTGGTCCTGACTTCCTTGCTCATGTTCTCCCTCCTTCTGCTCCTCATTGGGACCTTGGGAGCTCAGTCTGGTGCTCCAGTGTGGGTCTCTGTCTCTATCTCCATCCATTGCCAGATGAAGGTTCTATGGTGATATGCAAGATATTCATCAGTATGGCTATAGGATAGGGTCATTTCAGGTTCCCTATCCTCAGCTGCCTAAGGAACTAACTGAGGACATCGCCTTGGGCACCTGATATTGCCGGGCAAAAAATTGGGATCTGGGGGTGGGGTGGGATGGGGGTAAGGGGAGATGAGGAGAGAAAAGTGAGAAGGGGAGGATGGAGGAAACTTGGGGAAATGGGATGATTGGGATAAAGGAAGGTTGGATAGGGGAGCAGGGAAGCACATACCATAGTTAAGGGAGTCACCTTAGGGTTGGCAAGAGACTTAAATGATTTTTTATAGAGGCTCTTTTGTGGGAACACTACAGGGGTGAGAGGGATATGGCCAGATTGGGAGGTGAGCAAGACTGTATGATGTGAAATTCCCAAAGAAACCATAAAGAATTATGTTATAAAAAACAAACAAGCAACAAAACAAAGAACCAAAAAAGTTAGTGATGACAATTATTGCAGGTTTGTGTCTAAAGAAACTCTTCACTAATATCAAGACCTTTAGGTAGTAGTTAGAGTTAGTTCAAGGGTAAATCAGGTTTTTATTTGGGTTAGGAGAAGAGTCTGTATTCTTTGAGTATTTATATTTGGGGAGCTGAGTATTTAGGAAGTTTATAGAGCAATGGTACACACTATAGTAATAGAACTAGTACAGCACTCCTCTCTAGGGTTCATGCAGCTAACAGCCTGAAAAGGTCATTGTCTTAGTTTGGGTTTCTATTGCTGTTATGAAACATCATGGCCAAAAGCAACATGAGCAACAAAGGGGTATTTCACTCACAGTTCCATATAACTTCTGTGGGAGGACCCTTCTGTATGCTGTGAATGCATGTTGCTTTCTTTGGTTGATAATGAAAGTCAATTTGGCCTAGCCAGGCAGAATAAGGCTGAGTGGGAAAGCCCAAATGGATATATAGGGAGAAGTGAAGATGGAAGTTACAAAATAACCCCACACTGACTCAGAATTGTGTATAATAAGGGGTTATTTATTTAGGGGCAGACTCACAGATCACAGTCCTCTGAATGAATGAGAACAGGAACTAAATCCAGAAGCTGGGAGAGAGAGAGTGAGCACAAGCTTTATATTGTCATTTATAGTATAAGATGCCATGCCCAAGTGGACTGGTATCTTAAAGACTACTGGCTGAAAGAGTTCCTAAAGTACCTGCACCTTCTGTTTAAATAAAAGAGTTCTAAGCCTAATACAAAATTATATATAATAAGAACAAATAACAAATATAGAAATTAGAACTATAACCAGCATAAACAATATTAAGCAAGGAAAATGTGCTAAATATTTCAATAATCATTCTATCCTAAGGAGTCAAAGTCTTGTATTAGAAATGGCATGGCTAAATCATAAGAGGAAAGTAACTGTGCCTATCTAATCTTCTATTCCATCAAAGGCCTGAGAAGGGAGATAATATTATTTGAGTAGCCAGGAAGTACAATGAAGCAGCTTCCAAGATTTGCAGTAGATGACAAAGACAACTGGCTATCTGGGCATTCACCCAAAGTCTCATTTGCAATGTTGAAGTAACCAACTTTGGCTAAGGCCTAAAATAACTGACAAACCATTTTTAGAGGCAGGAGAATTTTCAGAACAGTCTTACCCTGTCTTGGCAAGGCTTGGCAGTCTTTTTTCTTGTATCCTGCTTGTTTTTTCTGGACATTGTACATTTTGTCAGTGGTCGAGGTATGGGCAGTTTCTTGCCCAAAGGTCAGTTTTGCCAAAAAGAAAACAAGCCCCCAGTGTAGTGTCTTGGGTGCTCAACAGTCTTTTGGGAATAGATCAGTGCTTTCAGGGCAATCCTGTCTCAAGTTAACAGAACCCTAAGTTATTTAAATGCCATATTCTACAGTTCTTTGAAAAATGCCATATTCTACAGTTCTTTGAAATGGTTGAAGATTACCTATCTGTGCAGAATACAATCTCTATGTATCTAAAGAACCTGATTAGTCTAACTATAAGTATGACAAACATGAATGAACAGGGCTACCACTGCCTTCTAAAGCAAAAGAGACCATGCCCAAGTGGGCTGGTATCTTAAAGGCTATTGGCTGAAAGAGCAGAAGGAGCTCCTGCAGCAATCAACTATCCTGGGCTCATAAGGATCACAGAGACTGAACCAATAATCAGGGAGCCTGCATGTATTTGACCTATGTCCTGTACATATAACACTCCTTATCAGAGAAGACTGTAGCTCTTGCAACCTTTCTATCCTCTGTTCTATAGTTACATGATTTTTATGGGAAAAGGTGTGATAAAGATTTTTTTTAAGGGATGAGAACTCCACAGTCACTTATTCTCCGCATTTTCCCAGTTGTGGTCTCTGTATTAAACTCTGTTATGGTTGTGTAGTTTGGTGTTCTTCTGTGACTCTTAGCAGTGGTAGCAGGATCTGTCTCCAACTATTTTGCCTGTTTTGGGGACCCTTTTCCTCCTACTGGATTGCCTTATGAGCCTTAATATGACAGGGTATGCCTAATCTTATTATAACTCTGTTTACTACAAAAGAGTCTTCTCTGATAAGGACTGATAGTTGCCCTAATATCTAAGTATAAAGACAAATATTTGGAAGTTCCCTAAGGCTTATGACTTCCCCACCCAGGGGTTCTTGACTAGATTTACAGTATTAGACTTGAGTTCTTGTCTGTGCTATAGGTCTTAAATCCAATCAGAATGGTATTGGTTACCTTAAGATATCCATGCTACTATTGTACTAACTAGCATATCTTGCTGGGCTTGTCGTTATTATAGTTTCCAGGCTTCACATCTGTGCAAGGCTAATGATAACTTTCTCATACTGTAACTGAATAGCATTTTCAGGCACTATGAAAGAAAACTATCAGTCCTGGTGGAATCTTCCAGGTGAGTGCTAGCTTGTTTTCTGTATGTTTAGAGAACAAACTATATGTTATCTTCAGCAATAGGGTATTACCATCACATTCTGGTGAAAAAGAGAGCAATGACAATTGTCTTTATTATTTTGGGGGTCTCTGAAACTCTCTAACCCACAATTCAAAGGGAACTATCCCATGTCTGGCACTGGATATTTTGTTTGATAATCTTTGAGTTTTGGGAGGAGCATTATCTACCTGTATAATAAGGTAATCCCAATGATTCAATCTAACCACTTGTCTGTCTTATTTGGGATTTCTCTTGGGGCTGTCTTACTGATTCAGAGGTTTAATCCATTATCATCATGGTAGGAAGCATGGCAGCATGCAGGAGAGGTAGCTGAGAGTTCTATATCTGGATGAGCAGGCAGCAGGAAGAGAAAGTAACACTGGGCTAGACTTGAACATTTGAAACCCACCACCAGTGATACACTTTTGCCAACAAGGCCACATCTCTTAATAGTGCCACCCCCTAAGACCCTATGGGGGCATTTTCATTCAAGCCACCTCACTATCTATCTTAAACTTACAAATGTAAGTTTCTGCATGGTTTTTCGAATATCATTATTGTTATCCATCCTATCTTTCTTTTCCTAAAAGGTTAAAACTATTAATCTATAAGAATGTATCTATCTTATTTTCTGAATTAGGAAGCAAAGTACCTCAAGATACATCAATGCCTCTTTTGGGTTTATACTCAAAGAATGCTCAATAATACCACAAGGACATGTACTCAATTATGCTCATAGCAGCATTATTTGTCATAGCCAGAACCTAGAAACAACCTAAATGCCCCTCATCCAAAGAATGGCTAAGGAAAATGTGGTACATTTACATAGTGGAGTACTACACAACATAAAAAAAAATGATGACTTGAAATTTGCAGGCAAATGCATGAATCTAGAAAACATCATATTGACTGAGGTAACCCAGACCCAGAAAGATAAATATAATATGTACTCACTTATAAGTGTTTTTTATACATAAAGCAAAGAAAACCAGCCTACAATTCACAACCCCAAAGAGCCTAGACAACAAAGAGGACACTAAGAGGGACATACATGGATCTCATGTACATGGGAAGTAGAAAAAGATAAGCTCTCCTGAATAAATTGGGAGCATGGAGATCATGGGAGAGGGTAGAAGGGTAGGGGGAGGAAGTGAGGGAAGTGTATAAAAATAAATAGCTCAATAAAAAAGGAGAAAAAAAGAAAAAAGGAGGCTGACTAAGCCATGAGGAACAAGCCAGTAAGCAGCACCGCGTCATGAATTCAGCTTCAGTTCCTGTCTCCAGGTTTCTTCCTCGAGTTTGTACCCTGACTTCCCTCAAATTAGACTGGGATCCAAACAAGTGAGCTGAAATAGACTCTTTTCTCCTTCCAGAAGTTTCTTTTTGCCATGATCTTTTGTCACAGCAACCAAAACTCTAGGACAGTGGGTGAAGAAAAGAGTTCATTTGGTTTAGATAGGAGAGTGTAGAGGAGATAGAAAAAAGGTGGAGGAGGGGAAGAAGAGGGTGGAAAAAAAGAGTGTATCTTATTTTCTGAATGTTTCTTCTCTCTCTTTATGTCCTCTCTCTTATCTTTATAACCTAGGTTCACCTGGAACTCACTATGTGGAACTTCACATTCTTCTGCACCCATCTTCCAAGTTCTAGAAACATAGGCTTGTGCCAGCATCGCAGCATTTTATTTATGTTCATAAATATTTGTGGCATTTTTTTCTTGTTGACTTGTCCTGTTTATATATCTTTACCCTCATTTTATGGTATTTCAAAGGAAAGCACATATAATCTGAATGATTTTGTTTGTGACAATTGGAAGTCTCTCTAGCTCCTCCTAGGGAAAGATTCTGTTATTTCTTCACTGACTTAACAACTCCTCTATTACACATGGGGTGCTCTTTGTTCTTTGATACTCCTGCCACAGCAGTTAGAGGACAGAATCTATGGCAAGAGATATGGTTCAATGGGTAAAGTCACTTGCTGCGCAACACTAGGACCTAAGTTCAAATCTTCAGCGCCCAAGTAAAAAGCTACATATGGCTGCATGGGCACCTGTAATTGCAGTAGAGTTTCAGGTTCAGATAGGCTGCACATTCTGTGAGAGGTGCTGTCTCAGAGGAATAATCCAGAAAGTGACAGAACAGAACCTTAAGTGTCCCACTTTGGGTTCTGTATGTAGAGGTCTATGCCCTTGCACAAACATTACATATGCATGCAAGGACAAGATCTGCTCTGCACAGAGGAACTACTAACTCTTAGAACTTGTTTTTATTTATATTTAGAACAAATTTGGATTTTGGACTCTGACAAAATTGTGTTCAGATCTTCTACCAGTGATTATCTTCCACAAGGCATAAGAAAACTCATTGGCTTCTTTGAATTTTCCCTCTATCTAATGGACATAAGTCAAAAGTTTTGCAGCACAACCTAAGTTACCCAAAGCATTAAAGATTCAGTAAGAGAGTTATGATTATATTCATATAAGGGAAAGGATGCATCTGAATAACTGATTATTTTGCATAGTTGGTTACATCAAGAGTGAGAAAGTACACCAACTGAATTAATTATTTGCAACCAAACATAAGAGAAAAAAGTGTTTCATTAGAAAGTCTGATTTGTCTGCTGTAGTCAGTTTAATCAGGAGAGATATGGAAAGAATTCTTAATTAAAGCAAATAAATAACTTATTGGATTTCCCGGTACACCAACGTCTTTGGATCAGTGCTTTAGTAAAGTGAAAGCATCCTTCAGTTGAAGTATATTGGCCATTTGGGAGGTTGTAAATGTGTTTCAAATACAACAGAAGTGAGTGTAGGAGACTTACTTTACTCTTTCTTGTGCTCTGAAATAAGGATATCTGAAGGAAAACTGGTGTCATTTAAGAGACACAGGACACTGATTTGAAGGAACATATGTGAGATGCATCTCAAGCACATGCCAAAAATATAATACATACCGAATAAGTTCTAAAAGCTCATGGTTGTCAGACTTTCCTTGAGCTAGATGTGGTTTTCTGCTGGGAAGCATGTGTTTGAGACATTCAAGGGTGTAGTTTTCTTAAGTGGTAATTTGGATTTCCCAGTTTCTGACTTCTGAGTGTAGTAAGGTGTAGTAAGCATTAGCAGCACAAAGCCACAGGAGGCAAATGGGTAGCATGAATCCCAACATAAGAAGTGATGCTGTTCATAGGTGTAGTTGCAATATTAAAACTGATGACATATAATCCCATAGCCATCTTTTGTCAGGGTCTGGAGGTTTGGGTCAGTCAGGGTCTGACAGATATAAGGCAGCTGCTCAGTCTCATACATCTTTGTTTGAACAATTAGATTAAGGTGATACTTTGATATATTGCTAGTCATCTTTTATGTCCCCAAATTTCTGACACTCTTGGCCTCCTAGATTATTATATGCCTGTTGGCTGGGGCATTTCTGTGAGTATAGAATTTCGAGAGTCAAAAGAACACAGAGTTTCTATTCTTATTCAAGGATATTCTGAAGCCTTGATTAGAATAGCCAGCTGGATGGCAGATGTTTGGCTTCCAGATGTTTCTCAGTTGATAATATAAATCATTTACTACCTGTGCCATTTACATAATGATTTTGTTACTACATTAATACTCAGTTGACCATCTTTCTGATGAGATATCAATGAAGGACAACTGACGACTCACTTGCATAGTTTTATTTATTCTTAAAAGATGTAGTTATTTATCTTTAATATGTATAGGCATTTTTTCCTGCATTTATGTCTATGTACTGTACTTGTGCATGGCATCCATGGACTTCAGAAGAGGGTATCAAGCTAGAGTTGCAGATAGTTCTAAGCTACCACAAAGGTTCTGGGTATCAAACCCAGGTCCTTTGCAAGAGTAATATGTGCTCTTGCCATTAAGTCATCTCTCTAGCCCTTCATTTCTTCATACAGATTGAAGTGTCATATTTCTTTTTATTATCCATTAATAGTAGCATTAAAGTAAGATAATTTGCTCGGCCAACTACAATTATTTACTCTTAAATAATACTATTATAAGAAGGAGAACATAGCGGATTGTCACTGTATATACTTACTTCTTGCTTATGAAAGCCCAGAAACAATAGTATAATTGAAGATTTACGGAATACACAGTGACTCAGACTGAAAGCAATTATACTATCTTTAGTACATTTTTTTTTGTTTTGTCATTCAACTTACAGATAAGGAAAGTGACCTCATGTGTAAGTTGGATGGGAAGTTTGTTACATAATTCAGCATAGTTTATTTGGTTAGAACTAAACACGTGATCTCACAAGGGTGCAAATTTACTATTTGACTAGGCTGCTACTTCCCAGCATCAATTCTCTTTGGTACAATTGCAAACAGCTATTAATTTCAATTTGGTGTCATTGCAATCATATTACACTATTTTGTATTCTTTTTTTGGTTGATAATACAAAACCTTTACTGTCTGTGTAGTTTGCACAATGACTTTTTGTTGGCACATAATACTCAACTGTATTGGCCAGTGTTAATTCATTAGACCATTATTAGACATTCAGATTATTTTTCTTTTTTATTAGTTTTTTTAAATACCAATCCAAGTTCCTACTCCTCTTCTCCTCCCATTCCACATACCTTCCCACCCCACGCCTATCTAATCTTCAGAGAGGGTAAGGCACATTGCTTTCTGAAAGGTCCACAGCCCTCCCTACCATAGCTAAGCTGAGCAAGGTATACATCAAAAGAGAAGAGGATCCAAAAAAGCCAGTACATGCAGTAGGGATAAATCCTGGTACCACTGCCAGTGGCTCCTCAGTCTCCTCCAGTGATGCAACTGTCAACCATATTCACAGGGACTAGTTTGGTCCTATGCTTGTTCCTTCCCAGTCCTGCTAGAGTTGATGAGTTCCTATTAGTTCAAGTAAACTGTTTCAGTGGGTTTCCCCATCATGGTCTTGATCTCTTTGTTCATATTTTCACTCCTTCCACTCTTCAACTGGACTTTGGGAACCTAGTCCAGTGCTCTGATGTGGGTCTCTGCCTCTGTTTTCATCAGTTGTTAGATGAAGGTTCTATGGCGATATTATGGATCTTCTCTCTGCCTTTTGATTAGTTTGGATAAGGGTTTGTCTATCTTGTTGATTTTTTTTCAAAAAAAACAGCTCTTTGTTTCATTCATTCTTTGTACTGTTTTTTTGTTTCTATTTTGTTTATTTCAGCCCTCGATTTGATTATTTCTTGTCTTCTACTCCTCCTGGGTGAATCTGTTTCTTTTTGTTCTAGAGCTTTCAGGCATGCGTGCTCTTAAGTCACTAGTGTGAGATTTCCCCAGGTACTTTATGTGGGCATTTAGTGCTATGAACTTTCCTCTTAGCATTGCTTTCATAGTGTCTCATAGATTTAGATATGCTTTGCCTTCATTTTCTCTATGATTTTGTTGAATTTATTTTCTGTGCCTTTGAGCTAGAGTTCTCCCTATTCTATTCCTATTAGTCTTAGGTTTGGTCTTTTCATGGTGTACTAGATTTCCTGGATGTTTTGTGTTAAGAATTTGTTGGATTTAATTTTTTCTTTGACCAATGAGTCTATTTCCTCTATAGTGTCTTCAGCACCTGAGATTCTTTCTTCTATCTCTTGTATTCTGTTGGTTATACTTTTCTCTTTAGTTCCTATTCATTTACCCAGATTTTCCCTATCCAGATTTCCCTTGGTTTGTGTTTTCTTTATTACCTCTATTTCAGTCTTCAAGTCTTGAACTGTTTCTCTCACCTGTTTGATTGTTTTTTCTTAGTTGTAACATGAGGGTCTGCTTGTTGGGGTTTCTGTCCTGCCCAGTTCCCACAGCTGGCAAGTCCCAAAGAAAATCACACAGAGAGTCTACATTAGATATAAACTGATTGGCCCATTAGCTCAGGCTTTGTATTAGCTCTTACAATTTATGTTAATCCATTATTCTTATCTATGTTAGCCACATGTACCTTTTTCACCAGGGTAGGTCATATCCTGCTTCTTTGGTGAATTCTCCTGTTCTCATTGCCCCACCTCTACTTCCTGTCTGGTTGACCTGACTATACTTCCTGCCTGGCCAATCAGCATTTATTTAAAACATGATTGACAGAATATAGACAATTCTCCTACACCAGAGATTTATTAATTTCTTCCAATTTTTTGTTTGTCTTCTCCTCCATTTCTTTAAGGGACTTTTTCATTTCCTCTTTAAAGGTCTCCATCATTTTCATGAAGTTACGTTTAAAGTGTTTTCTTCTACTTCTTCTTGGTTAGGATGATCAAGTGTTCCTGTTCTGTGACTGCTAGTTTCTGGTGTTACCATATTGCTTTTTAGGTTGTTGGAGGAATTCTTGCATTGGTGCCTACCCATCTCTTCCTTCAAATAGGCCGGCAGTGTCTTGGTCCAACCCTTGCACTGGCTGTCTGAGTGTTTGGGAGTTTTTTTGATCTCCTCTTATTGTCCATGTCTGTCTCAGAAAGCCTCCAAGATCTCTGTATGCCTGCTCTCTTGGTCTTTTCTCCTGATTTGCTTTCTTGGTGCTCTCTCTTAATCCCCTCAGTATTGTAGCAAGCTTTTGGTCCCCTCAGTATTATAGCAAGCTCTCAGCTCTTAGGCGAGGTATGGTTAGTAGCTTGGGGGGTCCAGTGGATGGGTTTGGTTGGGTTTTGGGGGAGGCTAGGCGCAGGAAACCCCCGCTGGCTAGCTAGAAAAGCCCAGGGAGTTGGGGGAGGGGCCCCGGGGTTTTGTCCCACTGAAGTGTTCCTAGAGAGAGGGGCATTCTGCCCCGTAGCTGTTCACTCACCTCTTAAGTCCTCTCAGTATTGTAGCAAGCTGTGTTTCAGAGTTCCACGGAGGTTGCAGGAGGATAGGTGGGTTTGTGGGCGGGATGTGGCTAATAGTTTGGATGGCTGCTGGATGGATCTTCCAGATTATTTTTCTTATCTTGACATTTATACATTTTCTATGTACATCCTTTTTGCTGCAAGACATTCCTTTTCATTAATTATTTTGTCAGAGAAAATTGTTGTTAGTTAAATTAGTGAGTCAGATGTAGATGGTTACACACTGCTATGTTGTTTTCAAAATGATATTTCAATTCACAAGACTGCTAATGAAGTGTGAGGATTTCTAGCTCTACTTATCAAGTGAAGAGAATATATTGTTTTCCTAATTTCCAGAGAAGTCTACAGAAAACACAGACTTATTTCAGACTTATCACTTGAAAACTTATCCTTAAACATGAGAAGAAATGTTCCTTGTTCAAGAGAAATATGAACAAGTTCTTCTCAAGTGAGTGCAAAACCTTTGTACATCAATACAGAGGAGAACTGCATATATCTTTTAAAAAGCAGTGAGAAGAACATCCATGAAATAATTAGGAATGAATATCACAAATAATGCTAAGTAGTATGATAATAATGAGGCCAGAAAGCCTGATGTCGTGAGTTTGATCTTCAGAATCCATAGCAGAAGGAAAGAACTGACTCCTAAAATTTGCCATCTGACCTCCATCCACTGGCTGTATTACCTGTACACCTTTTGTCATACACACACACACACACCTCTCCCCCTTCCTCTCTCTCTCTCTCTCTCTCTCTCTCTCTCTCTCTCTCTCTCTCTCTCTCACACACACACACACACACACACACACACACACACACACAAGTAATAATAAATAAAACTGAAAAGTATAAAATATTATCTAAGACAGTCTGATATTTATGTGATTAAGAAAAAGATATTAGAAAAATATGCATTTACACACACACACACACACACACACACACACACACACACACACACACATATATATATATATACAAAAGGGAGGGGAAGTATGAATCAGAAAGTAAACGATGGACACTTATAGGATCTGAGTGAGAAATAAATAGAAAGGTGTAAAATATGGGAATATAGTGACAAGGATAGTTCTTTTTTCTTATGATTTATTTAACACTTATTTTATGTGCAATGGTGTGAATGTGTCAGATCACCCAGGAACTGGATTTATAATCACTTATGAGCTGCCATGTAGGTGCTGGGAATTGTACCTGGGTCCTCTGGAAGATCAGTCAGTGCTCTTAACTGCCCAGCCATCTCTCCAATTCCTTACAAGGGTATTTGTTAATGTTTATATTTTTGTGTAGTTTTGACTTACAATTGTGGTAATGTTTCACATGACCCAGGGTGATGGTTAATTTTGTTAAATGGATTAAAAAATCATTAAGAGAGTATTACAGACAATTAAATAATTCCTTTATTTTTTCTCTTTTTAAATTGATTTTTATTGAGCTCTACACTTTTTTTCTCCTCCCCTGTCTGCCTCTTCCCTTATGCATGTGTTAGTGTGTCTGTTTGGTATATGCATGGGGATACAGTGGCCATAGGTGTTGGATGTTCCTGGAGCTGGAGTGAAATAGGTAGATGGGAACTGCCTGATGTGGATGCTGGGAACCAAATGTGGGTCCTCTGTAAAGGCAGTATGCGGGTTTATTTAAGATAGTATCTCACTATGTAGCCTTACCTGGCACAGAACTCATTATGCAGACCACCCTGAGCAGGAGCTCACCTAGTTTTACCTGATTCCGTCTTTGTGCTCAGATTAAAGGTGTGCCCATTTTACCCAGCTGAGTATACATTCTTAACCACTGAGCCATCTCTCTAGCACCCAAATGCCTAGAAGACCAGCAAAGTACACCTCTAGGTAGGCATAAGAGGGCAATTCCAGAGATGAGTAGACCATGACCTAATAAAGATAGAAGTGTTATGGCATTGTTGGAAGTTGGGCTAGGTTAAAGAAGTAGGTCAGTGGATCCTGTCATAAACAATGAGCTAAATTAGTCTACCACTGCCACAGTCCCTGAGAGTGCTATAGTATTTGTGTTTAGTAAAGCTTGCCTGAAGATCAGAATGTAAAGCAGTCACACTGGTCAGCCATAGGGGCCAGGCAGTGGTGGCACATAACTTTAATCCCAGCAGCCACACTAGTTAGCCATAGAGGCTAGGCAGGGGTGGTTCACACCTTTAATCCCAGCACTAGAGATAAAACAGGAGGAGACAAATCTCTGGCTTAGGCACAGTCTGAGGATTCATGGAGGCAGGATCACCATTTTGGTCTGAGGTAAGAGTCTGTGGCTAGCTGGTTTGTTTTTCTGATCTTCAGACTGAGCCCCAAAATCTGTCTCTGAGTTTTTATTCTTTGTACAACATTTCCCAGAAAACTCAATTTCTGGAGAGGGCAAGAGTTAATGTCAACACACTAGCTGACAGCACACCAATGCACAGTCTTACTTTCTAATATAGGAACCAAGATGTCTTGGAAAGAAATGACTCAGTCTAGTTTTGGAAAGTGTGTAATATAAGATCAATATGAAACATCTCATGGTACCAGAAAAAAATAATTAACTATTTATGCAGAAAGATACTGTCACATAAAATGAAATTGGAATCCAAAATGACCAAAAGTGGGGCAGTTTAAGGAAAGAAATAATGATAATATTGTGTTATTACCCATAGAGTATAATAACTCCCCATTTGTCCATACTGATTTAGAGAAATGATTGGGTAAATAAAGAAGTTTTCCTTAAATAAAATTCTAATTAATATATGTAAAGGAAATAGGCTAAATATAAAAATGCCATTAGTCAGGTATTAATGTGATGATTATTTATAGTAGAATCCACCAATGAAGTAACAAATGCATTGGTTGAACGCTTGAGGAGAAATAAAATATTAGTGTGGTTTTAAACTATCATAGTTATTTATTTGAAGAGAGAAAATACTAACCTTATAGAAAAGAAACCATTCAAATACTTTCTTAACTAAATCAGATTAGCATCAATACTGATCAGCAAACATGATGTATTTCTTGATAAGATGCAATTTGAGGAATACAGTGTGACTTATTATTCATGCTGCAACTGCATAACCTCAGTTTAGTCCCGAGTAAACATCCGGTGAACACACATTGTTCATTCTGAAATATAACTGGTCAGTACCATTTAAAAAAGCCCAGGTCATGGGATCCTAGGAGATGGCTCAGTCAGTCAAGTAGTTGCTCTGTAAGCATGAAGATCTGAATTCAATCCAAAAATCCTTGTAAAAATAAACCCAGGCATAGTGCCTGGAATTGTAATTCCTCTGCTGGGAAGGCAAATGCAGGAGACTCTTGGGGGCTGGCTAACTACTGGCGTAGCCTAATTGGCAAGTTCCAGGCAAGAGAGAAACACTCTCAAAAGAGGTAGATGATGCCCAAGGAATAACACCTGAGATTCGCCTCTAGACTCTGCATGTACCGGCACAAATGCGTATGTCTACTTGTACACACCACACACACACACACACACACACACACACACACACACACACACGTGCACACACATGAGCCTGGGTCATAAGCTACAGAAAGACTGACAAATAATTACAGGTAAGAGAATCCTAGAGAAATGAAAAGTGACTTCAAGAAGAACTCTAGAAGAGAAAACTAGTAACATTTAAAGATTGAATGTAGCATTTTGCCAATATTTAGCTTCTAGTTTTAACGACTGTGGTATTGATATGCAAGGTGTTAACATTAAGGGAAGCTAGAATAATGGCATTAATGAATGATTTACCATATTCACCGCTTTCTGCTAGTAAAGTTCCTTTTTGAAGCTCTCTGATTTTATCAGTGATGACAAGACCAGCATGGATTTGAAGAGGAGAAACTTGGTTCCTATTTTATTTTTAAAGGACATACAATTTTATTATCTATGTCTTCTGTGGGCTGAAAATTCATCTTCAGATTCATAAGTTTATAAATAATGATTCTGAGCCACAAACTGGTGACTCAGAATTATGAATTATGCTATTTCTGCATTCTTCAAAATAGGCATTGTCTGTTTCAGGCACTGCCTGGCACAATGTATTGTGACACCTAGAATGAGCATGCACATTGGGTAGTGGAAAGCCAGCACGGTCACCAAAGTCTCTATCAGCCTGTGTGGCTGTGTCACGGTGCTATTGGTACTAGGATCCTTTGTTTGCTCTCTGAAAAGCTCCTTAAACACAGTCACAGACAATAAAATCCTTGGTTCCCTCTTTTGCTCACAGCATAATTTATGTCTTCTGTCAGTGTTTTCTTGGCCAGACATTATTTTATCACAAACAAAAGGAGAAGGAATTACATGCAGGCACATATAGGCAGTACTTGTTCAATGACTTAAATACATTTGAAATTGACCAAACTGATGACCCTGTAGTCATTATGACTTGGAGACTTATGGTTAAAGGCTAATTTTAAGGTCAAAAATAAATACTTAGCCAACTCTTTTTCTTGTTTCCCTCTACCATTCAACTATCCTGTAATTTGTTTAATAGGCATTTAATAATTGCAAAGGCTATGGTTGAAAAATTATGAAGAATAAGTATTTAAAACATATTTATTATTTTATGTGTATGAATGTGCTCCATAAGTCTATGTGCACCACACACAGACAGGTGCCCCAGAGGCCAGAGGGCATGGAACTCCCTGAAACCAAAGTTAGAGGTAGTTGTGAGCTACCTGACGGGACTGGGAACTGAACCTGGGACCTCTGTAAGAACATTAAGCACACTTAATTGCAGAGTCATCATTCTATTCCCAAATATATACTTGCATAAGTTAAAAGAAATTGGATTTCAGCTGGGTGGTGGTGGCACACGCCTTTAATCCCAACATTCAGGAGGCAGAGGCAGGCAGATGTCTGTGAGTTTGAGGCCAGCCTGGTCTACAAGAGCTAGCTACAGTGAAACCCTGTCTCGAAAAACAAACAAAAAAAAAAAGAAAAGAAAAGAAATTGGATTTCATGTATGAGTGTGTGCTTCCCCATGTATGTGGGGGCCACAGTTTGGGGTCTTCCTCAGCTGTTTCTCCACCTTAGGTTTTAAGACAAAGTCTCTTCTTGAATATGGACCTCAATTATTTAGCTCTGTTAGCTGAACAGCAAGTCCCAGGGATCTTCCTGTATGATTTGACAACACTGGGATTTTAGTTGTGTGGCCCTGGGCCTAACATTTTATATGGATGCTGCAGTTCTGACCTGAGGTCCTAGAGGTTGTGAAACAAACACTTTACTCACTGAGCTGTATCACCAGCCCCCAAATGTACTTTAGAGGCAAGTAATAGATAGCATCACACTTTGTGGCTAACATTATAGTGTTCTTCCTGTACACATAGGTGTACAGGTAAACCATATGTGAAAGGAAGAGATCATATAAGCAGCATGTTATTAATTTTAATATGAAATGCTATTAGACTTGTCTTCTGATTTAACAAGCTGAAATGAAGAAATCACTACACCACAGGAAAATCTTTCTTTGCTAAAACCAATAAAGGATCACTTTAAGATAAAGAAAATGGATTCTAAAGATCATTAAGAAGCTGGGCTGAGCTCCTAGAGTCTAATTGAGCAAAGAGGTCAAGACCATGATGGGGACACCCACTGGAACAGTTTACCTGAGCTAATGGGAGCTCACAACTCCAGCTGGATAAAGAAGGAACCAGTATAGGACCAAACTAGTTCCTGTGAATGTGGGTGACAGTTGCATGGCTGGGGCAGACTGAGGAACCACTGACAGTGGCACCAGGATTTGTCCCTACTGCATGTACTGGCTTTTTGGAAACCCATTCTCTCTCTCTCTCTCTCTCTCTCTCTCTCTCTCTCTCTCTCTCTCTCTCTCTCTCTCTCTCTCTCTCTTTTTTTTTTAATTGAGAAAAGGAGAAAAAAAACAAGTTTCCACCTCCTCCCAGCCTCCCATTTCCCTCCCCCTCCTCCCACCCTTCTCCCCCTCCTCCCACCCTTCTCACCCTCCCCCCACTCCTTTCCCCCTCCCTTTACAGTCCAAAGAGCTGTCAGGGTTCCTTGCCCTGTGGTAAGTCCTAGGTCCTCCCCCCTCCGTCCATATCTAGGAAGGTGAACATCCAAACTGGCTAGGCTCGCACAAAGCCAGCACATTACGTAGGATCAAAACCCCTTGCCATTGTCCTTGGCGTCTCATCAGCTCTCATTGTTCGCCATGTTCAGAGAGTCCAGTTTTATCCCATGCTTTTTCAGTCACAGTCCAGCTGGCCTTGGTGAGCTCCCAATACATCAGCTCCGCTGTCTCAGTGGGTGGGTGCACCCCTCGTGGTCCCGACTTCTTTGCTCATGTTCTCCCTCCTTCTGCTCCTCATTGGGACCTTGGGAGCTCAGTCCAGTGCTCCAGTGTGGGTCTCTGTCTCTATCTCCATCCATCACAAGATGAAGGTTCTATGATGATATGCAAGATATTCGTCAGTATTGCTCTAGGATAGGGTCATTTCAGGTTTCCTATCCTCAGCTGCCCAAGAAACTAACTGGGGACCTCGGCTTGGGCACCTGAGAGCCATTCTAGGTTCAAATCTCTTGCCAACCCTAAGGTGGCTCCCTTAACTAAGAATTGTGCTTCCGTGCTCCCCTATCCAACCTTCCTTTATCCCAATCCTCCTTTTTCTCCAAGTTCCCCCTTCCTCCCCTTCTCCCTTTTCTCTCCCCATCTCCCCTTACCCCCATCCCACCCCACCCCCAAGATCTCAATTTTCTCTCCGGCAGCTTTGTCTACTTCCCATAGCCAAGAGGATAGCTATATGTTTTTCCTTTGGTTCACCTTCTTACTTAGCTTCTTTAGGATCACCAATTGTAGGTCCCGTGTCCCTTATTTATGGCTAGAAACCAATTATGAGTGAGTACATCCCATTTTCATCTTTTTGGGCCTGGGTTACCTCACTCAGGATAGTGTTTTCTATTTCCATCCATTTGCATGCAAAATTCGAGAAGTCATTGTTTTTTACCACAGCATAGTACTCTAATGTGTAGATATTCCACACTTTCTTCATCCATTCTTCCATTGAAGGGCATCTAGGTTGTTTCCAGGTTCTGGCTATTACAAATAATGCGGCTATGAACATAGTTGAACAAATGCTCTTGTCATATGATAGGGCATCTCTTGGGTATATTCCCAGGAGTGGTATTGCTGGGTCCAGGGGTAGGTTGATCCCAAATTTCCTGAGAAACCGAAACACTGATTTCCAAAGTGGTTGCACAAGATTGCATTCCCACCAGCAATGGATGAGTGTACCCCGTCCTCCACAGCCTCTCCAGCAAGGCTATCATTGGAGTTTTTTATTTTAGCCATTCTGACAGGTGTAAGATGGTATCTCAAAGTTGTTTTGATTTGCATTTTCCTGATCGCTAAGGAGGTTGAGCATGACCTTAAGTGTCTTTTGGCCATTTGAACTTCCTCTGCTGAGAATTCTCTGTTCACATCAGTGCCCCATTTTTTAATTGGGTTAATTAGCATTTTAAAGTCAAGTTTCCTGAGTTCTCTATATATTTTGGAGATCAGACCTTTGTCTGTTGTGGGGTTGGTGAAGATCTTCTCCCAGTCAGTAGGTTGCCTTTTTGTCTTGGTGACAGTGTCCTTTGCTTTACAGAAGCTTCTCAGCTTGAGTAGGTCCCATTTATTCAATGTTGCCCTTAATGTCTGAGCTGTTGGGGTTACACATAGGAAGCGATCTCCTGTGCCCATCTGTTGTAGGGTATATCCCACTTTCTCTTCTATCAGGTTCAATGTGTTCTGACTGATAGTGAGGTCTTTAATCCATTTGGACTTGAGTTTTGTGCATGGTGATAGATATGGGTCTATTTTCATTCTTCTACAGGTTGACGTCCAGTTATGCCAGCACCATTTGTTGAAGATGTTTTCTTTCTTCCATTGTATACTTTTGCCTCCTTTATCAAAAATGAGGTGTTCATAGGTTTGTGGGTTAAAATTCGGGTCTTCTATACGATTCCATTGGTCGACTTCTCTGTTTTTATGCCAGTACCACACTGTTTTCATCACTGTAGCTCTATAATAGAGTTTGAAGTCAGGGATGGTAATGCCTCCAGACAATCCTTTATTGTATAGGATTGTTTTGGCTATCCTGGGTTTTTTGTTTTTCCATATAAAGTTGATTATTGTCCTCTCCAGATCTGTGAAGAATTTTGATGGGACCTTAATGGGGATTGCATTGAATCTATAAATTGCCTTTGGTAGAATTGCCATTTTTACTATGTTGATCCTCCCAATCCAAGAGCAAGGGAGGTCCATCCATTTTTTGGTATCCTCTTCAATTTCTTTCTTCAATGCCTTACAGTTCTTGTCAAATAGATCTTTCACTTCCTTGGTTATATTTACTCCAAAATATTTTATGCTGTTTGTGGCTATCGTGAATGGTGAAGCTTCTCTGATTTCCCTCTCTGCTTCCATATCCTTTGTGTATAAGAGGGCGACTGATTTTTTGGAGTTTATCTTGTATCCTGCCCCATTACTAAAGCTGTTTATCAGCTGTAAAAGTTCTTTGGTGGAGTTTTGGGGGTGGCTTAAGTACACTATCATATCATCTGCGAATAACGAAAGTTTAACTTCTTCCTTTCCAATTCGAATCCCCTTGATCCCATTATGTTGTCTTATTGCTATTGCTAGAACTTCAAGCACTATATTGAAGAGGTATGGCGAGAGTGGACAGCCTTGTTGTGTTCCTGAGTTTAGTGGGATGGCTTTGAGTTTCTTTCCGTTTAATTTGATGTTAGCTGTCGGCTTGCTTTTATTATATTTAGGTATGACCCTTGTATCCCTAATCTCTAATACTTTTATCATAAATGGATGTTGAATTTTGTCGAATGCTTTTCAGCATCTAATGAAATGATCATATGGTTTTTTTCTTTCAGTTTATTTATATGCTGGATTACATTGATAGATTTTCGTATGTTGAACCAGCCCTGCATCTCAGGAATGAAGCCTATTTGATCATAATGGATAATTTTTCGGATGTGTTCTTGGATTCGGTTTGCCAGTATTTTGTTGAGGATTTTTGCGTCGATGTTCATAAGTGAGATTGGCCTGTAATTCTCTTTCCTGGTTGAGTCTTTTTGTGGTTTTTGGTATCAGAGTAACTGTAGCTTCATGAAAGGAATTAGGTAATGACCCTTCTGTTTCTATATTGTGGAATACGTTAAGGAGTATAGGTATTAGGTCTTCTTGGAAGTTCTGGTAGAATTCTGCATTGAAACCATCTGGTCCTGGGCTTTTTTTTGGTAGGGAGGTTTTTGATAACAGCTTCTAATTCTTCGCGACCAACAGGTCTGTTTAGATTGTTCACCTGGTCCTGGTGTAACTTTGGTATATGGTATTTATCTAAAAAAGTGTCCATTTCTTTTACATTTTCCAGTTTTGTGTTATACAGGCTTTTGTAGTAAGATCTAATGATTCTCTGAATTTCCTCTTTGTCTGTGGTTATGTCCCCCTTTTCATTTCTGATCTTATTAATTTGTGTATTCTCTCTCTGCTATTTGATTAGTTTGGATAGGGGTTTATCAATCTTGTTGATTTTCTCCAGGAACCAGCTTTTTGTTTCATTGATCCTTTGTATTGTTTTCTGTGTTTCTATTTTGTTGATTTCAGCCCTCAGTTTGATTATTTCCAGACTTCTACTGCTCCTAGGTGAGTCTTCTTCTTTGTTTTCTAGAGCTTTCAGGTGGGCTGTTAAGTCTCCAATATGTGCTTTCTCTGTTTTCTTTAAGTGGGCACTTAGTGTGATGAACTTTCCTCTTAGGACTGCTTTCATAGTGTCCCATAAGTTCGAGTATGTTGTTTCTTTATTTTTATTGAATTCAAGAAAGACTTTAATTTCTTTCTTTATTTCTTCCTTAATCCAGGTATGGTTCAGTAGTTGACTGTTCAGTTTCCATGAATTTGTAGGCTTTCTGGGGGTAGCATTGTTGTTGAATTCTAACTTTAATCCATGGTGATCTGATAATACACAGGTGGTTACTAATAATTTTTGTAACTGTGTAAGTTAGCATTGCTACCGAGTATGTGGTCAATTTTCGAGAAGGTTCCATGAGCTGCAGAGAAGAAGGTATATTCTCTCCTATTTGGGTGGAATAATCTGTAGATGTCTGTTAAGTCCATTAGCTTTATTACCTCCATTAATTCTCTAATTTCTCTGTTAGGTTTCTGTTTGATTGACCTGTCCATTGGTGAGAGAGGAGTGTTGAAGTCTCCTACTATTAGTGTGTGCGGTTTGATTACTGCCTTGAGTTTTAGTAATGTTTCTTTTACGTATGTGGGTGCTTTTATATTAGGGGCGTAGATATTCAGGATTGAGACTTCATCCTGATGAATTGTTCCTGTTATGAGTATAAAATTACCTCGCCATCTCTTCTGATTGATTTAAGTTTGAAGTCAACTTTGTTAGAAATTAGTATGGCCACACCTGCTTGTTTCTTAGGTCCATTTGCTTGATAAGCCTTTTCCCAGCCCTTTACTCTGAGTAGGTGCCTCTGTCTTTGTGGTTGAGGTGTGTTTCTTGTAAACAGCAGAATGTTGGATCCTGTTTTTTTAGCCAATCTCTTAGCCTGTGCCTTTTTATAGGTGAGTTGAGCCCATTAACTTTAAGTGATATTAATGACCAGTGGATGTTAACTCCGGTCACTTTTTTAGTAGTAGGGTTTGTGTTTTTCCCTTTTTTGAGTTGTGCTGGTGAAAGGTCTCTAGATGTCTGAGTTATTGTGGTCATTGTTGGACTCCTTGGTTAGTGATTTTCCTTCTATTATTTTCTGTAAGGCTGGAATAGTGGCTCCGTATTGTTTAAATTTGTTTTTATCCTGGAAAATTTTGTTTTCTCCGTTTATAGTGAACGAAAGCTTGGCTGGATATAGTAGTCTGGGCTTGCATCCATGATCTCTTAGTTTTTGCAGTACATCTATCCAGGACCTTCTGGCTTTCATGGTTTCCATAGAGAAGTCAGGTGTAAGTCTGACAGGTTTACCTTTATAAGTAACTTGACCTTTTTCCTTTGCGGTTCTTAATATTCTTTCTTTATTCTGTATATTTTGTGTTTTGATTATTATATGGCGAGGGGATGTTTTTTTTTTTTTTTTTTGATCCAGCCTATTTGGTGTTCTGTAATGCTTCTTGAACCTTCATACGTACATCTTTCTTCAGGTTGGGGAAGTTTTCTTCTATAATTTTATTAAGTATATTTTCTGGACCGTTGAGCTGCACTTCTTCTCCTTCTTCTACTCCAATTATTCTTAGGTTTGGTCTTTTTATTGTGTCCCAGATTTCCTGAATGTTTTGTAATGAGAATTTGTTGGTTTTGTTGTTTTCTTTGTTCAGTGTGTTTATTTTCTCTATGGTATCTTCAGTGTCTGACATTCTCTCTTCTATCTCTTGTAATCCTTTGTTAGTACTTGTCTCTGTAGTTCCTGTTCGTTTACCCAGATTTTCCATCTCCATTCTTCCCTCGGTTTGTGCTTTCTTCATTGCTTCCATTTCATTCTTCAAGTCTTGAACCGGTTCCCTAACCTGTTTGATTGCTTTTTCTTGTCTCTCTTGGTTTTCTTGCGTGTTTTTGAGCGATTTATTCATTTCCTCTACCTTTTTGTTTGTAATCTCTAATTGTTTATCGCAGTTCTTTACCTCCTGTTTAAGGTCCTCTATTATTTTCATATAGTTCACTTTTGAGTCGATTTCTTCTATTTCTTCAGGAGTAGGGTGTACAATTCTTCTTATTTCGGGATCCCTGGGTTCTGGTGGTGTCTTGTTGGCTTTCAGGTTGTTGGAGGAATTCTTGCGTTGGAGCCTTCCCATCTCTTCCTTCAAATGGAGTCAGGAGAGGCCTGGTGTCTTTGTCCAGTCTTTGCTGTGATTGACTCTCTGGGTATATCTCTTCAGTGTAGAAGCAGGAACCGTTCCCGTCCAGATGGGATTCCTCAGCAACTAAACAGGGCTGCCGGTAGCCCAATGTTCCAGGGCCAACAGGATTAATGGAGCAAGGGGGGGGGCGGTATCCAGGAGTGCACAGGAAGCCTGGAGCTGGAGCTGAAGGTGCCAGGGCTCCCTTACAGGTGACCCTGAGGCCTGCCCGGTAGGCAGGCACTCACCGCTCTGGAAACCCATTCTCTTTGAATGGATATGTTGCTCAGCCTAGATATCATAGGAAGGGCCTTGAACCTTCCACAAAGCAATGTGCCTTACCCTCTCTGAGGACTAGATGGGGGGTGAGTTGGGGGTACAGTAGAGGGAATGAAAGGAGGGGAGGGAGTAGGAACTGGGATTGGTATGTAAAAATGTAAAAAGATAGTTTCTTTTTTTTATAAAAAGTAAAGTTAAGTAAATTATAAAAAACTGAAGCTGAAGTCTTGATTTCTTGTAGGGCTCCATATCTTAATTTGTACCAGTGTGAAATGAAGGAGATTAGCACCACCTTAGATGAGCGACAGCTTTCTTATTTCCCTCGGACTCCCCCACTCTGCCTTACATTTTTGATGCTTGTCTGTTTTATTTAATCAAGGCTTATAATATTTACATGCTATTCTGCAGTCCCAATTCTCTCATTTAAGTTCCACATCTAATTGGTTTCAATACTTAACTGTCCCATTACTTTATCCTGCCCTAAGTTCCTCATTAGTTTCTTCTCTTGGTTGACTGAATTTCATTATCAGTAGTATTTTTTTTGAAAAGAGAGCTCATTAGGGTTACATTTCCTGAGTCCTTAATTTATTCATGTCTGAGATATTCTGTCTGTTGCTTTTATACTTGAATCACTTGTCTGGGCAAAGTGTTTGAAAGTCACATTTGCTTTTCTTTGAGAAGGCAGCACGAAACTGGCAGGTAGCAAGTTGGGGGGTCTAGGAAGAGTTGAATGGGGATGGGTATGATCAAGATACAGTGCATATGTGCATGAAATTCTCAAAGAGAAGCAATAAAAATATTGTTAAGAAAAGAATTAGGTCTGTCTTCCAGCTCTGAAATCTCTAAGGAAACATGTAAGAAATTCCCCTTTACTCTTTTCCTTGCCAGAATATCTATATGATTTTATTTATACTTAAGATTTAGTAACACACAAAATGGGGTTTTAAGATTATTTATTTAATGTGTATTGTATTTGTTTGAATGTATGGATGTCACACGCATGCAGGACCGTGGAGATCAGAAAGCGGTACTAGATTCCCAGGAGCTGGAGTTCTAGGAGGTTGTGAGCCACCGTGTAGTTGTGGGGAACAGAATTCAGGTCCTCTGTAAGAACAGGGAGCATGCTTAACCACTGAGCAATCTCCATAGCACCTCAAAATATGGTATGATGCTTTTGCATTGTGTTCATGTTTGTGCGTAGTAAGCTCTTTGATTGGAAGGCCCTGTCTTTTCCATATTTCAAAGATTCAGCATCTGATCATCTTTCTCTGTGCACCCTATTTATTGTTTTCCTGTAGTTGTGTGGTGTTCTTTTTCTTGTATATCCATATTTATTATCTAAAATACTTTCTCAATTCAGTTTATTTTATTTTTATGCTTTCTTTTGATTACAATCTGAGTAGTATTATATGGGATTTCATTTTGTTTTCTTAGTCCCTTTATTTCTCTCTTTACTTTCTGGCTTGATTTTACTCTGCTTCAGTTCCTGTTTTATTTACCATTAACTTTGTGCCATGAAGTCCTTGCAGGAACAAAGTCTGTTTCTGCCATTTGACTTAGGCTCTCCTCCAGAACATCTTCGCTTTTCATCTCTTCCTCCATCCATTACCCACTTCTTCATTTCCAACGATAGTCTGCTTGTGAAGTTTTTCAACTTGACCCTGCTTATCATTGCCAGCTTTGTCTGAACTTTCTGATTTGGGTTAGTTAATTTCTTCCTTTTTTTCAGTCAGACTTATTTATATGCCCAGACTGGCCTCCTGCTGCTGTTTGCTCTGTTGCAGGACAGTACAATGATCTTTACATTATTTCTCCTTATCTAGATCTATCTGTCTTTTGAACCCAGCTCCCTCTGTATTGAGCAATGTACGTTGGTTAGTACTGACAGGGAATTTTCAGAAAAAAAACAAACCAAACAAAATACTGTGTTGGGAACATATTCTCCAAACATCCCCTTAAATACTCCACCCTCTTTTCTGGCCCTTTATATAGCAGTGTTAGTATAATGGCATGAATATGAATATTTAAAAGGCAGTTTGGCTACATGTTGATTTAGCCTGATATCAATAGAAAGTTTTACCTTAGGGCCTATGACATCCCCAGGCATAGGTTTTTTTTCTTCTTTAGGTTTACAGTACCAGGTATGTATTTCTTCTCATAGAGTGGGTTCTCAAATACAATTAGAAAGTGATACGTTACACCCCAAAATCATTTTACTACTGTTGCCAGTTAGAAATATAGGACTGGATGGAGAATTAGAGAAGATAACAATGAGGTTCACAATATATTGCATATTGAGACTGTAGAAACGTCATAGACATTATTTTCTAAAGGAGTTATCCTAAAAAAAAATCAACTTATCATGGAGAAAAGTGGAATGAACTGGCCAGGCAATAGAATGAGGATAGGAAACAAATAGTGGGTAATTACATAATATCTGTCTCTATCTATCTAGCTGTCAATCTACCTACCTATCTAATAACACTCTAATACACACACACACACACACACACACACACACACACACACACATTCTGTTAAATATATCAGTATCCCTGTATGGAACCAACATTATTTTTATAGAGTGGGTTTCACTTCAACACACACATTCCTTTAGTAAAGGCAATGAATACTGGTGAATTTTCTTGTTATTGCTCAACTCTCATAAAACCAATGTGCCGCCTTATTCCATTGTTCTACAGATTGATATTTATTAAAATCTCCATGCTATATTTTTGCACTTGTTTTTAACCCCAGTTCTTCTAAGTAGTTGATATGGAGTTAGATGCTTAGGTTTGCTCTCTTATAGTTCACTGTTTCTCACCTATTGTCTCGGGTAGAGTTTCTATTGATAAAACACCATGTCCAAGTTAGCTTGGGGAGAAAGGGGTTTATTTCAGTTTACCCACTGAACACTTCAATACCTTGGAATGCTTGAGGTGGTCCATGGGACCTTACTGACCGACAACCCAAAAGAAGATATCTATAACTGGTACTGGGCTTTTTACTCGATAGCCCATCTTGTCTGGGAAAGGCATTGTCTTAGGACATTGCTGTGATAAACACCATGACCTAAAGCAACTTGGGAGGAAAAGATTTATTTAATCTTACAACACTCAGGTCATAATCTATCATGTAGGGAAGTCAGGACAGGAACTCAAGCAGGACAGGAACTTGGAGGCAGATGCTGAGCTGAAGTCGTAGCTGTGGAAGACTGCTCCCTACTGGTTTACTCTCCATGGCTTGCTTGCTTAGCTGAATTTCTTAAACCATTCTGGACAAACTGCCCAAAGGTGCCACCACCCAGTTAGCAAGGCCCTTCCACATCAATCATCAGTCAAGGAAATACATCACCAACTTGCCTACTGGCCAGTATTATGGAGGCATTGTCTCAATTCAGAATCCCTCCTCCCTAGGTTTGTGTCAAGTTGCCAAAAGCCAACCAGCACACCTATCGTTTAGCTTCTCTTCTTTCCTCAGTTTAAATGTCATGCTCCATCATTGTACTGATCCTGTGAAGATATGTCCTCTAGCCATGTGCCATTGTTTCTCACATGCCTAAAGCACAGCTCTTGTTAAGTGCAGCTCTGCCTTCTCAGTGCATTTACCTGTGTAATTGTACCTGACATGGGAGTGATTATTCCTGTGAACTGTAAGTAGGCCCAAGGGACCACCTAATAATGGCCTTGCTTTTTCCTACTTCAGTTTCTGCAACCACTTCCCCACATGAAAGTTTCACACACTCTATCTTTTCTTCAAATGTTCCACACTCAACATGTCCTCCTCACGCTTCTTAGTCATATAGAGTTCATATTGCCTGCTTCACTGATGATGCTGAAATAGTGAGAAGGATACTTTATATCTTTGGAGTGGCTAAAGCTTACACCCTGGGCTTTTAAATAACATGTATCTTAACTCCTGTGATTATTTTTTTGTTTTATAGATAGATAGAGCTTGTCTAAATATGTCCACTGATATTCATACTTGTATGAGAAACATGTTGAATAGCTTACAACCATCTCTAAGCTAACATGTCAAAAACAGAACTTCTCATTTATACTTACTCCCTGATCTGATTTCTCAACTCTTTTCCAGATAATAGTTAATGCTAACTCAACCATTCATTTTTAATAAGGTAGGCATATGTGAACTCCTGGTACTTTTCTGATTCATATTTTCTTATACTCACCCAATCCATTAGACAAAATTCCTTTCATTCTACACTGATAGCTATACTATTTCCCTCCCTTTCATGTCCCCTACTTTCTTCCCCCTCTCTTCGATTTCCTTTGTCCTATTCTTTCTATCACTCTTCATTTTTTTCTCCCCTCCATCACTATGATATGGATCTAAGCCACCGTCTTTCTTTACTTACATTATTGCACTAGCTTTCTCATTGTTCTGCTTTCTTTCCTTCCCTGGCCTCACAGTCTATTCTCATAGGGACTGTTTCAGTGAGGTATCTTATTCAAAGCTATACATTAGCACTATATTTTACTTAGGCTGAAACAAAAAATTCTTACAATATTCTACAAGGTCTATCTCATGCCTTGCTGCAATGTTAGCCTCCCAATTCTCTTCATTATTTGTCAAATTTTCCAGGCACACTCTTTCATATGAATTATCATTGCCATTTAATTGGGCAGGGTAATATATGTTATCTCTGCCTAGAACTACTGGACAATGCAATATATCAAATTGAGTTCACCAAGATTACAAATTAAGCAATGGGTTTTCTGACCATAGAGGACCCAACAAATATAAACACTATTCTTTATTCTTCTTTGTGTGTCAGCTTCAGGTGTTCCCTAGAGAATTCCTTCATGCTTTTAGCAGGAAGAATGGGGAAGACATGAGCTTCCTTAGATTCAGATGACAGTGCCTTTCTTCATGTGAGAGAATTGGCAATGTTCCTAGATGTCAAAGGTCTCTCATTCACATATATGCTATCAGAATCTGGGAAATCTGAGTATGGTCTTGCTTTCCACTTCACAAGGCAATAGATGTGCTCAGAAGGCACACTTAGTCACTTTATTTTTCTGTCATGATCAGCCATTTACAATGGTATTTACTAAACAGTTTGATTTAGTTTGAGGATACTACATTCAGATTGATGTTTCCTTTGTCTTGCTGAGGTAGACCATTTTTTTAGTGCAGCATACATGTATTTGTGTTATGTTTAAGTCAGGGAATTCTTATAGTGACGTCTTGACTTCCTGGGGAGACATACTTGGGGGATTTTAGTCAACAACATTGATTCCAACTAATTAATCTCATAAGTAACTATTTTCTTAATTAACTTATCCTTGTTTGATATGCAGACAAAATTTATTTATTACATTCCAGTGTAATTTCCTAATGCCCAATTTGACTTTCAAAGATCACTGGCATTTCTGATTGTTAGTTACCTTTAGCATTATTTTAAAAAAGTACAATGAGATTTAGTTTTAAGGCTGAAAGAACATTAATGTGCTGGCTCTCCACTCCTTGGAATGTCTTTGATGTGTAAGCAGAGAGACTAGTAATAAGAAACAAAGAGGGCAGTTTTGTCAGGGATTTGTATCACATTAGGTTAAAAAGTCGATTCTTTCAAAGGACACGGATTGCTCATATCCATCAGGTCTATGAGAAATTAACTATGTTAAACAGTTAGTGGTACTACCTGTGAGGTGTTGCAACTCAGAGAGAAAATGCTTCCTGAAAGTACTTTTATTGGTATAATCATCATACCTTTTATCTTTCAATTTTTGATCTAATGTGAATGACCTTTAGCAATACTCAGCTGGGGGCAAACTCATTTGCTATGATGAAAGAACTTGTCTTTGTGGGAATTTATTTATCTATAAGCACTATGACTTTTAAAATTTGAAAAAAAATCAGTGAAATGTAATTTTCTGGGTTAATTTGTTTCCTTTTTGCTATGTCTTAACCTCTGTCTCAGCAGTGTTTCCTTAGTGAGCTGAAAAGGTCTCGAGAACCTTTCTCCATACTTATGTGGAACTTTATTACAGTTGTAAAACACTTTTTAAAACCCAAAACAATTTTATATAAATGCTCATAGTTTCCTTGGAGCATTCAAGAAAAATGTCATGGTACATTAAATAGGATCAGGTTATAGAACTGTGATCTACTGAACTCAGCAGAAGTCAGTAAGTACAAAGTGTCTTATTTGTTTTTTTTTTGTGTGGGTTGAAATGTGTGCCCCCCACAAAAGGGGATAGTAAAGTATTAATTCCCCTGTTAATGTAAACTTATTTGAAAATAGAATCTTTTAGATTCAATCAAGTTAAGAAGAGGTCATGTTCAAATAAGGTGACCCTAATCAACAATAATTAGTTTTCTTTATAAGAACAGAAAAGAGATACAGACATACATAGAGGGAAGAGGGCTCTATGAGGACACAGGGACAGGAATTACACTGCCATAAAGCAAATGATGCCTTGAAGCCACTAGAAATTTGAAATCAAGGCAGAGGTGTCACTGCAGAGTTGTGAGAGCACATGGCTTCACCAACACCTTGACTTTGGACTTCCAGCCATTTAGAGCTGAGGAGACAAAAAATGTCTGATGATTTAAGCCACTAGGTTGTTTTTTTTAATTATACCAATCCTGGTACTCTAATACAGTTGCTTAAAAAATAGACAAAGCATACATAAAAGAATGAATTAAAACTGCCTAGTGCTGGAGAGATAACTCAGTGGTTAAGAGCACTTCTTGCTTTCACAGAGGACCACTGCTCAATTTCTGGCATGCATATGGTGACTTTTTGGAACTTGTATTCTAGGGAATCAACCCCCTTTTCAACCTCCATAGGTATCAGGTGTGCCTTGATGTGCACACACACACACACACACACACACACACACACACACACACACACACACACACACACTGTGTAGGCAAAATATTTATATGCATAAAACAACATAAATCAATCAGTTTTAAAACCTTGAAAGAAACTGACCCTGCATTCCTGGAGACACCAGTTGATGGGCAACAGTATGTATGGTTCTACAAATGTCCAGTACGTGGAACTGTGCACATGTTTTAGAGAAAGTAAGACATTTTATTTCAGTGTTATCTGTTTTGCTTAGATCCTAAATAATGTCTCATTGAGCAAATTTGAAAGAGACCACAGTGAATTTGCTGTTTAAAGGGAAGGTGTGGTTTTCCTATGTATCCACCAACAGATAAATGGGTGGAGAACATGTAGTATGTATGAAATGGATTTTCTTCATCCATAAGGAAGAAGGAAACTATGCCAGTTGTAGGAGAATGGATACAACTAAAATCACTATGGTAAATTAAATAAGCCAGACTAAGAAAGACCAATATTTTATGTTTTCCTTCTCAGTCTGGATCTACATTTTATATAGATAGAGAGAGTCATTTATGCATGCATGGCATGAAAGCAAAAGGGAGGCTGAGGAGGGAGAAGACTAGAGGAAGGGAGAAGAAAAGATAAAGTGAAGGATATAAAAGAGGGAAAAGTATCTATATTTTATATATTATTGTTATATATTATACATATTATTGTATATGTGTAGTTGTTATAATTGTTTTATGTGACCTAGCTCTATGTAGAATGAGTATATGTAAATAAAGAAAGGAGCAGGCTGGTTTTTCATAGTCATTTCATGTTGAGCAAGTTCCTAGAGTCCTTATCTGAATGGTTCCGTAGCACTGATGACAGTATCTGTCTGAATGGGATATTACAGACAATCTCCTCCAGGGTATCATCGTTATAGTGTATGGGTGATGTGATCAAACTTGACGGTATCACTCTTACAAGGTTTCCTATTTAAAAAACATTGCCTCCACTCATGTGCACAGGAAGATCAGTGAGCCGATTTAGTCTGCCCTAAGCCTCTCCTGCAGTACAGTATTGGCAGCATGAGAAGTGGGCGGGGGAAAAAATCTGTGCCAGTTTTGCGAGAGATTTTCACAATATGTGCCAAAATTTTGCACCCCTGTCCAATGTCTTGTCTAAACAAGGCTAGACGAGAAGTAAAGCTATTGGCCTGTGTTCTCTGCCTGTCTGTAGCACTCTACTAAGCGTCCCCTTCCTGATAGTCCCTTTCCTTTAGCAGACATAGGGAATCTCGGGAAATGGTGTCTTCTTTCTGTTTGCATCAAGTCTTCTTAGTAAGAAAGAGAACACAACTGGCTTTCCTAATCTGAATTTTAGGTTAACTGGCAGAGAAAGATAAGACCCAACAACACTAACAACAGTAACCACATCATTACCATCATGGTTTGCTTCAAGTCTACCATTTAAAGAAAAACAGGTTAGGTTATATAAAGACAACAAAAACCAAATAAAATAAAAAGAAAAGACATGTCTCCTTGCTCTCAATAGTCAGGAATTCAGTTGAGAATAGAGTGACATTCTTTACAGTATAGCACATTAACATTCGGGCTAGTGAGAGTTTCAGTAAGTGCTATAGGAGTATGAAACAGACAGGCACTTTCAAGGAGATATGTTTTTTTTATTATTTTTATTTATTTTTTTTATATTGGAGAAAAAAAATTTCCGCCTCCTCCCAGTCTCCCATTTCCCTCCCCCTCCTTCCACTCCTCTCCCCCTCCCCCCACTCCTCTCTCTCTCTCCCTCTCCAGTCTGAAGAGCAGTCAGGGTTCCCTGCCCTGTGGAAAGTCTAAAGTCCTCCCCCCTCCGTCCAGGTCTAGGAAGGTGAACGTCCATACTGGCTAGGCTCCCACAAAGCCAGAACATGAAGTAGGATCAAAACCCCTTGTCATTGTCCTTGGCTTCTCATCATCCCTCATTGTTCGCCATGTTCAGAGAGTCCGGTTTTATCCCATGCTTTTTCAGTTACAGTCCAGCTGGCCTTGGTGAGCTCCCAATAGATCAGCTCCACTGTCTCCGTGGGTGGGTGCACCCCTCGTGGTCCTGACTTCTTCGCTCATGTTCTCCCTCCTTCTGCTCCTCATTGGGACCTTGGGAGCTCAGTCCAGTGCTCCAGTGTGGGTCTCTGTCTCTATCTCCATCCATAACCAGATGAAGATTCTATGGTGATATGCAAGATATTCGTCAGTATTGCTATAGGACAGGGTCATTTCAGGTTCCCTATCCTCAGCTGCCCAAGGAACTAACTGGGGACATCGCCCTGGGCACCTGGGAGCCCCTCTAGGATGATTGGGATAAAGGAAGGTTGGATAGGGGAGCAGGGAAGCACAATTCTTAATCAAGGAGATATGTTTAGGAAAGACTGTGTGGGATACGTGGGGCTCCAGATGAGCCATTACAAGGGATAATCGATCAAACAACTTAGGAAAAATTGGTAAAGTGCCTTCTACATCTAGATGGAAAGAGTATAGTAGATGAAACTCCAGACAAGGGAATATACAAAATATGTTTAGTTTGACATACTGGAATCCATTTGTCTAGATTGGAAAATTTCTTATGAAAAGTAGAACTGAGAATATGGGAGACTGCTGTGGATCTGTTTGAAGTTACTTCTGGGAAGCCACTGAGAATGGCAGTGACATCTGCATCCGGGATCTCCAGAGGAGCAGCTAAGGGAAGCCACTGAGAATGGCAGTGACATCTGCATCCCGGGATCTCCAGAGGAGCAGCTAAGGGAAGCCACTGAGAATGGCAGTGACATCTGCATCCGGGATCTCCAGAGGAGCAGCTAAGGGAAACAAATTGTAAAGCTTTCATGGAGCTTTGGTAATCGAAAATAAAGTACTAGACACAAAGAGGAGGTGAAGGAGTGACTGGAAAAAACTATCATTAGGGTACATCTTGTTTATAGGAATGAGAAGAAAGAATATAGAAAAATAATTAAAATAATAAGCAAAAATACAGTCCTCTGATTTTAAGTTACCACTTTTTTTGTGCCTGAGAAGCTTTCTATTCTCTTTTGAACAACAACCATGAAGCTCTGATAGCCTGCTGAGCCTCATGGTAAGTATAGCGGACATAAAGGTGGGTAAGGAATGCCTAGTGTTCAGATGCTTCCTCACTTGCTCTATGTAGGAACCATTGGTTCCTGTCATTATATAGTGTAGAACCCTTCAAGACTCTAAAGAAACCTACACTCTTTCTTAAGTACATAATGCAATAAATTACAGAGGGGTGCCCCCATGCATTCTAAAAGGCTTCATTATAGATACAATATAAAGTGATATATATCTCAGAGGAGGATTATGGCCTATTATAGGAGTGTTATGGAAAGTCTTCGTAGAAGGCATATCATTTGAAGGATAAATGGAAACATGATGGTAGTTCATGGGACAGTCATTTCTTGCAGGTGGAGTGTGAATTGGAAAAAACACAAATGGAAAAGGCAGGTGATAGAAACTCAAGACAAGCATATAACACTTTTTGAAACTACACAATGTAAGTAATAGAAATAATATTATAACTGCCTAGAACTCCAGTTTCAGAGGATCTGATGCCTTCTTCTGGTTTATGCAGGCTCCAGGCATTTACATGATGCACAGATATACACTGAGGCAAAACACACATCCACAAAAATTAAAATAAATGAAAGAGAATGTTTATATTGTATCATGTAAGTGCTAGGAATCCATCAAATATTTTAAGGCAGAGAACTTGTATAAGACATATAATGGGAGACTGCTCTAGAAACTTCATGGTACTGGTAATACAGATCATGGAATGAGGAACTAAGAGCTTGAGATCAGACAGAGCAGGTAGGAGGTGATCCCAGAAGCCCAAGTGGAAGTACACAAAGGTTTGAAAAAAATTTCCCTTCTAAATAAAGAATCAGGTTTTCATAGGTGTGTGGATTTGTGTCTGGGTCTTTGATTCAATTCCATTGATCAATGTGTCTGTTTTTATGCCAACACCATGTCATTTTTCTTACTATATCTCTGCAGTACAAATTGAAATCAGGTATGGTCAGGGATGGTGAGATGGTGATACCTCTGACCTCTGGAAGTTCTTTTATTGTACAGGATTGTTTTAGCTAGCCTGGGTCTTTTTTTTTTGACAGTGTTTCTCTGTTACTTTGGCACCTATCCTGGAACTTGCTCTGTAGACGGGGCTGGCCTTAGATTCATAGAGATCCACCTGTCTTTCCCTCAGAAGTACTGGGATTAAAGGTGTGTACCATGACTGCCTGGCTCTCCTGGGTCTTTTGTTTTTCCATATGAAGTTGAATATTGTTCTTTTGAGGTCTGTGAAGAATTGTGTTGTGATTTTGATGGTGATTACATTGAATCTGTCAATTGCTTTCGGTAAGATTGCCATTTTTACTATGTTGATCCTACCTATCCATGAGCTTGGGAGATCTTTCCATCTTCAGTCACGATCCCTGAGCATTTGGAAGAAGGGGTATGATATAGTTATTTCATTTAGGGCTGGGCATTGTACAGTCTTTATTTCTCAGCATGTCAATAAGTTGTGGGTCTTTAATGCTAATAGCCATCTACTACAAAAAGAATCTTTTTTGATGATTATTAAGAGCTTCACTAATCTATGAGTATAATAAGTTATTAGGAGTCAGTTTAATACTATGTTCATTTGCAAATAATAATAGTAGTTTCTTCTCTAGGACCTCTGGCGCATCTAGCCACAGGTTCTTGGACTTGTTAACACTGTTAGGTATATATTCTAGCTCATGGAGCAAGCCTTAAATCCAATCACATAATGTTTGATTAGTCCTACAACATTCAAACCACTATTGTACTAGCGAGCGTGTCTTGCAGGGGTCACAGTTGGGTGAGATTGATGATTACCTTTTTTCTCTGGCAGTATGCCTAGCATCTTCTGGAATTAAGAAAGCTAGCCTATAGGGATGAAGTTTTCCTATCAGTACCAATTTCATAACTCCTTGTTCTCTGACTTAAGCATGTGGTGTCTTCAGCAATAGAGGCTTACCATTAACCTCTGAAGTGAAATCAAAAATAATGACAATAGCCTGTGATGTTTGGGAGGGTGCTCTATGGGACACTAGAGGTTATCAGTGCCCAAAGAGATAACCTATTCCTGGCACAGGGCTTTTTACTTACTAGCCTATGTTTTCTAGTTAAGAAATTCACTCTGCATTATAGGGTAACCTCATTTAAAAACTTAAAAAAAATACATAGTGCCCAGTGGTGGTAGCTCAAGCCTTTAATCCTAGCATTTGGGAGGCAGAGGCAAGCAGATCTCTGTGAGTTTGAAACCAGCCTGGTCTACAAGAGCTAGTTCCAGGACAGGCTCCAAGCTATAGAGAAACCCTGTCTTGAAAACCAAATACCAAAACCAAACCAAAACAAAAAACCCAGAATATACATAGCCCGAATTTACTTCCACCTGTCTGAGTTGGTTTTTATGCCAGTTTCATACAAAGTACAATATCTCTTTAATATATGTTATGCTTCTGTTTCATTTGTTCATTTTTTGAAAATCAAAATTAATTCAGGTATTTTATGTCTTTGGGTGTGTCTGCCTGAATTTTAGGATTTTATTTTAGTTTCTTTAAAAATGCTTTGGAGTTTTAGTAGAGGATTGCAATTAATCTGTGTATCACATTTTGTTTTCTTGTAGTTGGAATCGGGATGTCCCCTACAGGCTTATGTGTTTGTACATTTGGCCCTTAGCTGCGTCTTAGGTAGATTTGGAAACTTTAGGAAGTGGGTCCTAGCTAGAAGAAATAGCACACAGAAGGCAGGGCTGCAAAGGTTATACCTGGCTCTAGTTTCCTCTTCACTGTGGGGTGAAAGATCTCTTCTACTATAAATTCTTACTTACTGTGGTGTATTGCCCAAGAACATGGATACAAGTCATGGACTAAAACCTTTGAAATTATGAACAAAAATGAATGTCCATTGATTGGCGAGTGGGTTAGCTAAATGTAGCATAGTCATACAACAAAATTCCTAACAATACACAAGAATAAAGTACTGCTAAACACAACGTGAGAGAACTCCAAAATAGTGTATGAAATGCTGGAAACTAGATGCAAAAGGTACTTGGTTTTGTGATTCGGTTTACATGGAATTCTGAAAAGCAGTATTATTGTTTCACAAGGTAGATTTGTGATGACTCAGGATGATAAACAAAAGTGACTGTATATTACCTTATGGAGTCTGAATGGTGAAAGAAAGTTCTACATTTTGATTGCTATCTGTAGTCATTTCACCTTATATTTCCATAAACTTTAAAATAATGAAAGATTTATTTTGTGGTTTATACAACCACAACAAATTATTTTTATTTTTAAAATTATTTTTCCAATCCAAACATAGTGGCACATGCTTTAAGTCCTAGTACTCTGTAGGTAAAGGCAGGAGGATCTCTGTGAGTTTATGACCAAACTTATCTATATAGCAAGTTTCAGTCAATCCATGGATATATAGTGTGGTATTGTCTTTCAAAACAAATAAATAAAATATTATTTTAATATTAAACTAGTTTAAAACCAAATTTCAGGTAATATTAACAGACTAGATGATAGAAATACATATAAATTGTTAATTAATTTCATTGCTGTGGGACAAATAGTTGATTTATTTTATTTAAGCGTATTAGAAAATATAAATTGATAATGAAATATGAGAATATAATATAAACTTACCTGTTGATATACATATAAAGATTAAAATTTTTTGAACTAAGGAAAACATGGGACAATAAAAATATTCATTTAAGTGAAAACATTTAATTTGACCAAAAATCCATGCAAAATGTAAGAAAGCATAGTTAAGAGGAAAGGATACTATGAATTAATGTGTCTGACTATTTTTTTAAACAATACCATGCTGTTTTTATTATTGTAGCTCTGTAACACAATTTGGAATTGTAGATGATGATACCTCCAGTGGTTCTTTTGTTATTTGGGACTCTTTTAGCTATCCTGGGTTTTTGTTTTTCCATATGAAGTGGAGAATTATACCTTCACGGTCTGTAAAGAATTACATTGAAATTTTCAAAAAAATTATTTTTTATTTTATTTACATACCAACCACAGCTCTTCCTCCTTCCCCTCTTCCTGATCTCCCCTCTACCTCTACCCCCAAAAACCTTCCATACACTTCTCAGAAAAAGTAAGGCCTCCTCTGTCAACAAAGCCTGGCCTATCAAGTTGAGGCAGGGTTAAGACTTTTCACCATGCATCAAGGCTGAACAAGGTAACCCTCCATAGGGAATGGGCTCCAAAAAGCCAGTTCGTGCTCTAGAGATAAAGCCTGGTCCTACTGCCAGTGGCCCAATAGACTGCTCAAGCCAGAAATTTTGATGGGGATTATGTTGAATCTGTTGATTGCTTTTGGTAAGATCGCCATTTTACTATATCAGGCTTACCTATCCATGAGCATGGGAGATCTTTCCATCTTCTGATATCTTCTTCAATTTCTTTCTTCAAAGACTTGAATAAATCCTAATGGAATCACTAAATAACAGAGGAGACAAAGCTCCAACTCGATCTCTGTTGACACCGAAATGAAATGTCCAGTGCTAAGAATGGGCTATGTCTAATGGAGTTGTTGGTCCAAGGGCCCCATGGAAACCCCAACACAACTCAAGCTACTGCCAAGGCTATGATTGCTCTCCACAAAGTGATTGTGAGGCTCTATTGCTGAAGAGAAAACCATATATGCACTAAACACCAGTCAAGTTGATGCCTAAGTAGAGCCTTCACCCTTGCTGATTAATGTTTATGGTACCGAAAGGTACTCTGCATGTTACCAGAGGAGAAATCTGAAAAACAACCCAATACAAACCCTTCAGTCTACAATAGTGACTTGTCTGTATCACACATGGGTGCTACATGGCCACAAAAGTTGTGGGACTAACCAGCAACTCACTAATTTGATTTCAGGCCCACTCCACGAGAAGGACATCATACCTGCCACTACTCAGGTGGCAACAACTTGAGCCTAGAATGTCCATGGACCTATCTATTGTTCTGATAAAGCAACCTAGGAATAAAATGGCTCCTAAATAACATTCTGCTATATGCATAGATAAGTGTCTTGCTCAGCCAGAATTCGAGAAGTTTCCTTCTTCAAGAGATAGGAACAAATACAGAGGCCCACACTGGACAATGGTCAGAGAGTGAGGGAGACCTTGGAACATTCAGTACTAACTGGGATGTCTTCATCAAAGCCCTCCACTCGGGACTCAGGAAACTATGCAGAGGAAGAGCATAAAAAGCAGTGAAGATGGAAGACACCAGTCAAAGAGTGCCTGTCAGACACAAGAGGACTAAAACCCATATGAACTCTCAATGACAGTGGCTGCATGCACAACACCTGCACAGGTACAAGCCAAATGGGACCCCAGCACTGGCCAGGGAAGTGAACACAAATCCCCATCCCTAACCCAGAAGCTATCGCCAATTAGTAATTTCTCATAAAGGAAAAAAAACAATTTTCTTCAGTGTTGTATCACTGGGTATACAAACCACACTTCAGGGAGAGCTCAAGCCCAGCAGTAGATGGCCAACACAAAAAACACAAAATGAGCTCAGTCGAATTTTTGGAGATGTTTTGTCTCATAACTTTTTGGGGAGCATTTTTTTTACCTTGTCTTTTGTTTATCTATTATGGTTTCCAAATTAATGTTTTTATGGTGTGTGTGTATGTGTGTGTGTGTGTGTGTGTGAGAGAGAGAGAGAGAGAGAGACAGAGAGACAGAGAGAGACAGAGAGAGAGAGAGACAGAGAGAGTGATACTTTTCCTCTGTATGTTTGCTTTGTTTATTTTTCCCTGTTTTTTTTTATAGGACTGTGTTTTCTAGAGAAAGAGAGGAAGAAGTTGTGGAGTGGCATAGGTGGATAGGTGGGTAGGATTTGGGAGGAGAAAAGGGATAGGAACCATGATGAGAATATACTATATGAAAACATTTAAAAAAGAAAAAGAAAAGAGGTTATACAAAATAAAATGACAGGAATGATCCTAAACATGTCAAAATCACAATAAATAAATTAATTTTAATAAAACTGGGCTGTTATTACAAAGATGATCAAAGTTCTCAGGTCTAAAAAATAAGATTTTCCTATCTATGGGAACATTCTAGGTCATAGGAGACCTCAGTTTCCTGTAGGTTTTATTTCTGTTGTGAATTTGTTCTCATATGAATAACATTTGATTTTCCAATGTTACACAATTTTAACGTTTGAAGATGAATGATTCTTTGGAATTTGTTCTGTGCCTTTAAAAATGTTTCATGGTCGCCTTGGCCTCTACAAGTTACTACATTGAAAGACAGCACCTCCATCTTACTCTAAAATCCTGCAACTGCCAAATGTCCTCCAAGGGACAAAATCCATCCCACTCAATTGAAAAACAGTTGCCTTAGCATGCTGGTGCTCTCCATCTGGGTTGACAGGATTTCAACCATCTGAGTAGTGGGAAGAGAAAATGGGTGTAGAATATGCATGGCTCTTCCTTAAGACCCAGGCTCAAAAAGTAGCACATCTAAATTTCCATTTATAGTCCATTGATGAGTGGTTAGTCATATGGGCCTGTCTAACTATAGTGGAGGCTGGAAGCGTAAGTACAGCTCAGTCACAATTCCATGTGCTCAGTGACAGTTCCATTTCTGTGAAAAAAAAAGGAAATGGATTTTGGTGGGTAGCCAGTGGTTTCTGTCACCATGTGTATGATCCTATTAAAAAGAAAGGCACACTTATACTGGAAAGTTAATATGTCTAATTCCTAGTCATTTAAAAAGTATAAATTTTTGACATATGGAAAAGATAAAAATTAGGAGAGAGTCACACATTAACAAAGAGGAAAAAACTCTGTAATGATAAATACCATATGGAATATCAGTCAAGACCAAGCTCTTTGATATCATAAATATCATTCATATCAGAAACAAGCCATTATTTATTGTAAGAATGATTTTAATACATAAATAAATTATATTTCATGTTAATGGAATCAGTCAATTTCCAAAACACCGTGGCATTCATGAAAATTTAAGTATTACACTCACACTATAATGAATAACAAACCCAAATTGGTCCAATGAAAAGGAAAGGGGACGAGTCACAGTCTTCTTGGAGAGCAGTCCACATCTCTTTGAAACCAAGACATATACTAGAAGCAGATAAGGACATAGAAGATTTGAGAAACATAACTAATTTGCATTAACTATATTTCTGCATTGTTTCAGCAGATAGAAGAGAGTCTTGAACACAGTTGGTACCCACCAAATGTTTCATGATTTAAATAGACAAAGTTTATACTCTAGTAGTATTTTTGGAGACTCAAATAGGACTATTAAAAGCTACCTAAATTTATATGGAAATTCAAGGAAACTAGAATATTTCAAACAATCTTATAGGAAAGTCCATGAAGAACACAGTTAAGCATTGGAGGATATATATATCATGTCCATTACAATGACTATAATAAAAAAGTAATTAAAACTATTTTGAGAATACAAAAAATTGAAACTCTCATTCATTGCTGGATTAACTTTGAAGCATTATGCTACATAAAAGATATCAGTCACAAAAGATCATACATTGTAGAATACCATTTAGATAAATGTCTGGATAGAAAAGTCTGTAAAGGATGAATGTCTTAGACTTGAGAGATAACTTCATGGTTAGGAACACTGGCTGCTCTTCCAGAGTACTGTATCGTAGCTTGCAGACATCTGTGACTCCAGTTCCAGGAAATCCAGCGCCTCCTTTTGGCTCTATAGCACCAGGCACTCATGTGGTGCACAGATATAAAGGGAGACAAAATACACATTCACATAAAAAAATAGTGTTCTTTAAAAGAAAGTATAGATTAGTGATTACTATGGGTGGGGTTCATGCTGAATATACTGTGGGTTGTAGCGAAGGGATAAAAATTTTCTATCTGTGGTGATGAAAAGTATTCCAACATTAATAGTGGCAATGTTGGCATGACCAGGTGAATACTAAACACTGTTGAATTGTATACTTTAAAGACACCAATTCTGTAGTATGTAAATTATGTATCACTAATGTAATTTTAAATAGTGCTTTGTTGTTAGAATAAATAAATTCAGGAAAATCAAAACAAAATCAACATGTATGTTTCTATAATAGTGAACTATTTGAAAAATATCAGGAAGATATTCTCATTTCTAATAGATATGTAAATTAAAATACATAGGAATAAATTTAATCCAAGAAGTGTAAGATTGTTACAATGGGAACAGCTCATGTACTGATGTGGGAAATTCAAGAATAGGCCTAAATGGAAAGATATTTAATGTTTATAGACTGAGAGAATTAATATGGCTAAAAGGTATATAGTACCCTAAATAAAATATACACTCAGTGCTTCTTTATTGAGAGTTCCAATTCCATGTGCCACCACATCTAGTCTTGGGGTTTTTGTTAGACTGTGCAGAGCTCTTTGTGGGAAGCACCATCACCTCATCTAACACAACCGCTAAAACATATACATATATAGAGGGTGATGTTTCCCAAGTGGAGTCAACAAAGTCTATCACATCACTTTGAGGCAGGACCGAGGCCCTCCCTGCTATATCTAGGCTGAACAAGGTATTATTCCAGAGAGAATGGGCTCCATAAAGCCAGTTCAAGCACTAGGAATAAATCTGGTCCAACTGCCAGTGGCCCCACAGACTGCCCAAGCCAGACAATTGTAACCTACATATAGTAGGCCTAGTTTGGTTCTATCCCCTGCTGTCAGTCCAGAGTCAGTGAGCTTTCAGTAGCCAGATCCACTGTTTCTGTGGGTATCCCCATTATGATCATGATCCCTTTACTTGTACTATCACTCTTCCCTCTCTTGGACTGGTCTCCAGAAGCTCAGCCCAGTGCTTAGTTGTAGATCTCTGTCTCTACTTTCATCAGTTGCTGGATGAAAGTTATATGGTGATATTTGAGGTAGTCATCAATCTGACTACAGTGCAAGGCCAGTTCAGGCACGCTCTCCACTATTGCTTAGTGTCTTAGCTGGGGTCATCCTTGTGAATTGCTGGGAATTTCTCTAGTGCCATACTAGCCCAATAATGGCTCCCTCAATCAAGATATCTCTTTCCTTGCGCTGCCTCTTTGTCTTTCTCCCATTTCAGCCACCCCATTCCCTCAAGTTTTTCTCCTCCTCTTTTCCTCTCCCCCTCCCCTTCTGCCCTCCCTTCTCCCCCAACCCCCACATTCACAATTTTGCTTTGTTACAGAGTATGTGGTCAATTTATGAGAAGGTTCCATGAGCTGCAGAGAAGAAGGTATATTCTTTCCTATTTGGGTGGAATATTCTATAGATGTCTGTTAAGTCCAATTGATTCATTACCTCCATTAATTCTCTAATTTCTCTGTTAGGTTTCTGTCTGATTGACCTGTCCATTGGTGAGAGAGGAGTGTTGAAGTCTCCTACTATTAGTGTGTGCGGTTTGATGGCTCCCATGAGTTTTAGTAATGTTTCTTTTACGTATGTGGGTGCTTTTATATTAGGGGCATAGATGTTCAGGATTGAGACTTCATCCTGATGGATTGTTCCTGTTATGAGTATAAAATGTCCCACTCCCATCTCTTCTGAGTGATTTGAGTTTGAAGTCAACTTTGTTAGAAATTAGTATGGCCACACCTGCTTGTTTCTTAGGTCCATTTGCTTGATAAGCCTTTTCCCAGCCCTTTACTCTGAGTAGGTGCCTGTCTTTGTGGTTGAGGTGTGTTTCTTGTAAACAGCAGAATGTTGGATCTTGTTTTCGCATCCAATCTCTTAGTCTATGCCTTTTTATAGGTGAGTTGAGTCCATTGACATTAAGTGATATTAATGACCAGTGGTTGTTAACTCCGGTCACTTTTTTAGTAGTATAGTTTGTGTGTTTTCCTTCTTTGATTTGTGCTGGTGAAGGGTCTCTAGATGTCTGAGTTATTGTGGTCATTGTTGGACTCCTTGGTTAGTGATTTTCCTTCTATTATTTTCTGTAAGGCTGGATTAGTGGCTACGTATTGTTTAAATTTGTTTTTATCCTGGAAGATTTTGTTTTCTCCATTTATAGTGAACGAAAGCTTGGCTGGGTATAGTAGTCTGGGCTTGCATCCATGTTCTCTTAGTTTCTGCAGTACATCTATCCAGGACCTTCTGGCTTTAATGGTTTCTATACAAAAGTCAGGTGTAAGTCTGATAAGTTTATCTTTATAAGTAACTTGGCCTTTTTCCTTTGCAGCTCTTAATATTCTTTCTTTATTCTGTATGCTTTGTGTTTTGATTATTATATGGTGAGGGGATGTTTTTTTTTATCCAGCCTATTCGGTGTTCTGTATGCTTCTTGAACCTTCATAGGTATATCTTTCTTTAGGTTGGGAAAGTTTTCTTCTATAATTTTATTAAATATATTTTCTGGACCGTTGAGCTGCACTTCTTCTCCTTCTTCTACTCCTATTATTCTTAGGTTTGGTCTTTTTATTGTTTCCCATATTTCCTGAATGTTTTGTGATGCGAGTTTGTTGGACTTGCTGTTTTCTTTGATCAGTGTGTTTATTTTCTCTATGGTATCTTCAGAATCTGAGATTCTTTCTTCTAACTCTTGTATTCTTTTGGTTATGCTTGTTTCTGTAGACTCTGTTTGTTTACTTAAATTTTCCATGTCCAGCCGGCCCTCTGTTTGTGTTTTCTTCTTTGCCTCCATTTCAGTTTTCAAGTCTTGAACTGTTTCCATTATCTGTTTGATTGTTTTTCCTTTGTTTTCTAGGGTATCATTCACTGATTTATTCAATTCTTCAAACTTTCTGTTATACTTCTCATCCATTTCTATAAGGGCATTTTTTTACATGCTGTTTAAGGGCGCCAATCACTTTCATAAAGTAAATTTTTTCTACTTTTTTTTTTTTTTGATTAAGGTGTTCATGTCCTCCTGTTGTGAGGTCGCTGGTTTCTGGTGGTTTCATGTTGTTTTTCAGATTGTTGGGTGAATTCTTGCATTGGTGCCTGCCTATCTCTTTCTCTGAATGCTTCCCTATGGATCTTCTTTTACAGGATCAGGTCTCCTTGCCTACTGATGTACCTTCTCAGTGATGGCACTCCCCAGTGATGGCTCTCCTGGTGCTGAGATCAGATCTTCGTGCTGGCTGGGTAGCTCGTAAACAAAGCACCTACCTTGCTTGCTGCAGGCAGGCTATTGAAACAAAGGAGCTCCTGCCCACTAGGTTGACCTCTGGATTCGGCCCCAGAGCCCCAAAGAGGGAAGGGAGGCAGAAACGGGGAGGGTTCTGGATGCAAGCTGGGTGGGAAAGGAAGAGAGAGGCAGTATGCTGGGAGTATAGGCCCAGCAGGAAGCCTGGAAGTATAGGGAGGATGAGGAACGTCTGAGTTCCCTGTCCAGGGCTGCTGCCACGGGTCCGAATCTCACCCCAATCCACATCCACAATTTTGTGGAGTACAGGTTTTCTGTACTAATGAGTCTCTGGATTTTCTCCTGGTCTGTTGTTATGTGCCCCTTTTCATTTCTGATTTTGTTAATTTGAATGTTCTACCTCTGCCTATTGGTTAGTTTGGATAAGGGTTTGTCAATCTTGTTGCTTTTCTCAAAGAACCAGCTCTTTGTTTCTTTTTATTGTTTCCTTTGTTTCTGTTTTACTGATCTCAGCCCTCTGTTTATTTCCTGTCTTGTATTCCTCCTGGGTGAGTCTGCTTCCTTTTATCCTAGAGCTTACAGGTGTGCTGTTAAGTCACTAGTGTGAGATTTCTGCAGGTTATGTGGGCACTTAGTGCTATGCACCTTCCTCTTAGCACTGTTTTCATAGTGTCCCATAGGTTTGGGTATATTGTGTCTTTATTATTGTTGAATTCTAAGAAATCTTTAATTTCCTTCTTTATTTCTTCCTTGACCCAGGAGTAATTCAACTGAGCATTGCTCAATTTCCATGAGTTTGTAAGTTTTCAGCAATTTGTGTTTTTGTTGAATTCTAACTTTAAGACATGGTGATCTGATAAGATACAGGAGGTTGTTCCAATTTTTTTTTGTATCTGTTGAGGTTTGCTTTGTTACTGAGTATGCAGTCAATTTTAGAGAAGGTTCCATGAGGTGCTGAGAAAAAGGTATTCTTCTGTGTTTGGGTGGAATATTCTATAGATGTCTGATAAGTCCATCTGAGTCATGACATCTGTTATTTCCCTCATTTCTCTGTTAAGTTTTTGTCTGACAGACCTGTCTATTGGGGAGAGTGGAGTGTTGAAGTCTCCTACTGTTAGTGTGTAGGTTTTAATGTGTGATTTAGACTTTAGCAATTAATGTTCCTTTTACAAATATAGCTGCCCTTGTATCTGGGTCATCGATGTTCATAATTGACACTTCATCTTGATGTTTTTTTTCTTTAATGGATATGAAATATCTTTATCTCTTTTGATTAAGTTTAATTTGAAGTTTATTTTGTTAGATATTAGAATAGCTACACCAGCTTGTTTCTTAGGTGTATTTTATGGGAAAATCTTTTCTCTATCCTTTACTCTGAGGTAATGTCTGCCTTTTAAGTTGAGGTGTGTTTCTTGTATGCAGCAGAAGGATGGGTCCTGTTTTCATATCCATTCTTTTAGCCTGTCTTCTTATTGGTGAATCGAGTCCTTTGATATTAATGGATATTAATATCCAGTGACTGTTAATTCTTGTTATTTTTGGTTTTGCTGTTGTTGGTGGTAGTGTGTGTTTCCTTTTCTTGTGGTTTGTTGTTGTGAAGTTATTTATTGCCTGTGATTTCATGGGTACAGCTAACGTCCTTGGGTTTGAGTTTTTCTTCTAGTATATTCTGTAGGGCTGCATTTGTGGATAGGTATTGTTTAAATCTTGTTTTGCCATGGGATATCTTGTTTTCTCTGTTTTATGGTGATTGAAAGCTTTGCTGGTATTGTAGTCAGGGGTGTCATCCATGGTCTTTCAGCGTCTGCAGATTGTCCAGAACGTTCTGGCTTTCAGAGTTTCCATTGTGAAGTTGCGTGTAATTTTGACAGGTCTGCCTTGATATGCTACTTGACCTTTTTCCTTTGCAGCTCTTAATATTCATTTTTTATTCTGTATGTTTAGTGTTTTGATTATTATATGGTGAGGGGACTTTTTTGGGTCCATTTTATTTGGGGTTCTATAAGCTTCTTTTTTATTTTTTTCATTGAGAAAAGAAAGAAAAAAAAAACAAGTTTCCACCTCCTCCCAGCATCCCATTTCCCTCCCCCTCCTCCCACCCTTCTCCCCCTCCTCCCACCCTTCTCCCCCTCCTCCCACTCCTCTCCCCCTTGCTCCCCAGTCCAAAGAACAGTCAGGGTTCTCTGCCCTGTGGTTAGTCCTAGGTCCTACCCCCTCTGTCCATATCTAGGAAGGTGAACATCCAAACTGGCTAGGTTCCCACAAAGCTAGCACATTAATTAGGATCAAAACCCCATGCCATTGTCCTTGGCTTCTCATCATCCCTCATTGTTCACCATGTTCAGAGAGTCCAGTTTTATCCCATGCTTTTTAAGTCACAGTCCAGCTGGCCTTGGTGGGCTCCCAGTAGATCAGCTCCACTGTCTCAGTGGGTGGGTGCACCCCTCGTGGTCCCGACTTCTTTGCTCATGTTCTCCCTCCTTCTGCTCCTCATTGGGACCTTGGGAGCTCAGTCCAGTGTTCCAGTGTGGGTCTCTGTCTCTATCTCCATCCATCACCAGATGAAGGTTCTATGATGATATGCAAGATATTCGTCAGTATTGCTATAGGCTAGGGTCATTTCAGGTTCCCTATCCTCAGCTGCCCAAGGAACTAACTGGGGACCTCGGCTTGGACTCCTGGGAGCCACTCTAGGTTCAAGTCTCTTGCCAACCCTAAGTGGCTCCCTTAACTAAGAATTGTGCTTCCGTGCTCCCCTATTCAACCTTCCTTTTTCCCAATCCTCCTTTTTCCCCAAGTTCCCCCATCCTCTCCTTCTCCCTTTTCTCTCCCCATCTCCCCTTACCCCCATGCCACCCCACCCCCAAGATCCCAATTTTCTCCCCGACAATTTTGTCTACTTCCCATAGCCAAGAGGGTAAATATATGTTTTTCCTTTGGTTCACCTTCTTACTTAGCTTCTTTAGGATCACCAATTGTAGACTAGGTGACCCTTATTTATGGCTAGAAACCAATTATGAGTGAGTACATCCCATATTCATCTTTTTGGGTCTGGGTTACCTCACTCAGAATAGTGTTTTCTATTTCCATCCATTTGCATGCAAAATTGGAGAAGTCATTGTTTTTTACCGCAGCGTAGTACTCTAATGTGTAGATATTCCACACTTTCTTCATCCATTCTTCCATTGAGGGGCATCTAGGTTGTTTCCAGGTTCTGGCTATTACAAATAATACTGCTATGAACATGGTTGAACAAATGCTCTTGTCATATGATAGGGCATCTCTTGGGTATATTCCCAGGTGTGGTATTGCTGGGTCCAGGGGTAGGTTGATCCCAAATTTCCTGAGAAACCGAAACACTGATTTCCAAAGTGGTTGCACAAGATTGCATTCCCACCAGCAATGGATGAGGGTACCCCTTCCTCCACAGCCTCTCCAGCAAAGACTATCATTGGTGTTTTTGATTTTAGCCATTCTGACAGGTGTAAGATGATATCTCAAAGTTGTTTTGATTTGCGTTTCCCTGATCGCTAAGGAGGTTGAGCATGACCTTAAGTGTCTTTTGGCCATTTGAACTTCCTCTGCTGAGAATTCTCTCTTCAGTTCAGTGCCCCATTTTTTAATTGGGTTAATTAGCATTTTAAAGTCTAGTTTCCTGAGTTCTCTATATATTTTGGAGATCAGACCTTTGTCTGTTGCGGGGTTGGTAAAGATCTTCTCCCAGTCAGTAGGTTACCTTTTTGTCTTGGTGACAGTGTCCTTTGCTTTACAGAAGCTTCTCAGTTTTAGTAGGTCCCATTTATTCAATGTTGCCCTTAATGTCTGTGCTGTTGGGGTTACACATAGGAAGCGATCCCCTGTGCCCATCTGTTGTAGGGTATTTCCCATGTTCTCTTCTTTTAGGTTCAATGTGTTCTGACTGATAGTGAGGTCTTTAATCCATTTGGACTTGAGTTTTGTGCATGGTGATAGATATGGGTCTATTTTCATTTTTCTACAAGTTGACATCCAGTTATGCCAGCACCATTTGTTGAAGATGCTTTCTTTCTTCCATTATATACTTTTGGCTCCTTTATCAAAAATTAGGTGTTCATTGGTTTGTGGGTTAAAATTCGGGTCTTCTATACAATTCCATTGGTTGACTTCTCTGTTTTTATGCCAGTACCACACTGTTTTCATTACTGTAGCTCTGTAATAGAGTTTGAAGTCAGGGATGGTAATGCCTCCAGAAGATCCTTTATTGTATAGGATTGTTTTGGCTATCCTGGTTTTTTTGTTTTTCCATATAAAGTTGATTATTGTCCTCTCAAGATCTGTGAAGAATTTTGATGGGATCTTAATGGGGATTGCATTGAATCTATAAATTGCCTTTGGTAGAATTGCCATTTTTACTATGTTGATCCTCCCAATCCAAGAGCAAGGGAGGTCCATCCATTTTTTGGTATCCTCTTCAATTTCTTTCTTCAATGTCTTAAAGTTCTTGTCAAATAGATCTTTCACTTCCTTGGTTATATTTACCCCAAGATATTTTATGCTGTTTGTGGCTATCGTGAATGGTGAAGCTTCTCTGATTTCCCTCTCTGCTTCCATATCCTTTGTGTATAAGAGGGCGACTGATTTTTTGGAGTTGATCTTGTATCCTGCCCCATTACTAAAGCTGTTTATCAGCTGTAAAAGTTCTTTGGTGGAGTTTTGGGGGTGGCTTAAGTACACTATCATATCATCTGCGAATAACGAAAGTTTAACTTCTTCCTTTCCAATTCGAATCCCCTTGATCCCATTATGTTGTCTTATTGCTATTGCTAGAACTTCAAGCACTATATTGAAGAGGTATGGCGAGAGTGGACAGCCTTGTCGTGTTCCTGAGTTAAGCGGGATGGCTTTGAGTTTCTCTCCATTTAATTTGATGTTAGCTGTCGGCTTTCTGTATATAGCTTTTATTGTATTTAGGTATGACCCTTGTATCCCTAATCTCTCCAATACTTTTATCATAAATGGATGTTGAATTTTGTCAAATGCTTTTTCAGCATCTAATGAAATGATCATATGTTTTTTTTTTCAGTTTATTTATATGCTGGATTACATTGATAGATTTTCGTATGTTGAACCAGCCCTCATCCCTGGGATGAAGCCTACTTGATCATAATGGATAATTTTTCTGATGTGTTCTTGGATTCGGTTTGCCAGTATTTTGTTGGGGATTTTTGCATTGATGTTCATGAGTGAGATTGGTCTATAATTCTCTTTCTTGATTGAGTCTTTGTGCGGTTTTGGGATCAGAGTAACTGTAGCTTCATAAAAGGGATTTGGCAATGCCTCTTCTGTTTCTATATTGTGAAATACCTTAAGGAGTATAGGTATTAGGTCTTCTTGGAAGTTCTGGTAGAAATCCGCATTGAAACCATCTGGTCCTGGGCTTTTTTTGGTAGGGAGGTTTCTGATAACCTCTTCTAATTCTTCGCGACTAACAGGTCTATTTAGATTGTTCACCTGGTCCTGGTTTAACTTTCGTATATGGTATTTATCTAAAAAAGTGTCCATTTCCTTTACATTTTCCAGTTTTGTGTCATTATAGGCTTTTGTAGTAAGATCTAATGATTCTCTGAATTTCCTCTTTGTCTGTGGTTATGTCCCCCTTTTCATTTCTGATCTTATTAATTTGCAAATTTGCTCTCTGCCGTTTGATTAGTTTGGATAGGGGTTTGTCAATTTTGTTGACTTTCTCCAGGAACCAGCTTTTTGTTTCGTTGATCCTTTGTATTGTTTTCTGTGTTTCTATTTTGTTGATTTCAGCCCTCAGTTTGATTATTTCCAGTCTTCTACTGCTCCTAGGTGAGTCTTCTTCTTTGTTTTCTAGAGCTTTCAGGTGGGCTGTTAAGTCTCCAATATGTGCTTTCTCTGTTTTCTTTAAGTGGGCACTTAGTGCTCTGAACTTTCCTCTTAGGACTGATTTCATAGTGTCCCATAAGTTCGAGTATGTTGTTTCTTTATTTTCATTGAATTCAAGGAAGACTTCAATTTCTTTCTTTATTTCTTCCTTAATCCAGGTATGGTTCAGTAGTTGACTGTTCAGTTTCCATGAATTTGTAGGCTTTCTGGGGGTAGCATTGTTGTTGAATTCTAACTTTAATCCATGGTGATCTGATAATACACAGGTGGTTAATAATATTTTTTTGTAACTGTGGATGTTTGCTTTGTTACCGACTATGTGGTCAATTTTTGAGAAAGTTCCATGAGCTGCAGAGAAGAAGGTATATTCTTTCCTATTTGGATGGAATATTCTATAGATGTCTGTTAAGTCCATTTGCTTCATTACCTCCATTAATTCTCTTATTTCTCTGTTAGGTTTCTGTCTGATTGACCTGTCCATTGGTGAGAGAGAGTGTTGAAGTCTCCTACTATTAGGGTGTGCGGTTTGATGGCTGCCTTGAGTTTTAGCAATGATTCTTTTATGTACGTGGGTGCTTTTATATTAGGGGCATAGATGTTCAGGATTGAGACTTCATCCTGATGAACTGTTCCTATTATGAGTATAAAATGCCCCTCTCCATCTCTTCTGATTGATTTAAGTTTGAAGTCAACTTTGTTAGAAATTAGTATGGCCACACCTGCTTGTTTCTTAGGTCCATTTGCTTGATAAGCCTTTTCCCAGCCCTTTATTCTGAGTAGGTGCCTGTCTTTGTGGTTGAGGTGTGTTTCTTGTAAATAGCAGAATGTTGGATCCTGTTTTTTTAGCCAATCTCTTAGCCTGTGCCTTTTTATAGGTGAGTTGAGTCCATTGACATTAAGTGATATTAATGACCAGTGGTTGTTAACTCCGGTCACTTTTTTAGTCATAGAGTTTGTGTTTTTCCCTTCTTTGATTTGTGTTGGTGAAGGGTCTCTAGATGTCTGAGTTATTGTGGTCATTGTTGGACTCCTTGGTTAGTGATGTTCCTTCTATTACTTTCTGTAAAGCTGGATTTGTGGCTTTGTATTGTTTAAATTTGTTTTTATCCTGGAAAATTTTATTTTCTCCATTTATAGTGAACGAAAGCTTGGCTGGATATAGTAATCTGGGCTTGCATCCATGGACTCTCAGTTTCTGCAGTACATCTATCCAGGACCTTCTGGCTTTCATGGTTTCCATGGAGAAGTCAGGTGTAAGTCTGATAGGTTTAGCTTTATAAGTAATTTGGCCTTTTTCCTTTGCAGCTCTTAATATTCTTTCCTTATTCTGTATGCTTTGTGTTTTGATTATTATATGGTGAGGGGATGTTTTTTTTTTTGATCCAGCCTATTCGGTGTTCTGTATGCTTCTTGAATTTTCATAGGTATATCTTTCTTTAGGTTGGGAAAGTGTTCTTCTATAATTTTATTAAATATATTTTCTGGACCATTGAGGTGCACTTCTCCTTCTTCTACTCCTATTATTCTTAGGTTTGGTCTTTTTATTGTTTCCCATATTTCCTGAATGTTTTGTGATGCGAGTTTGTTGGACTTGCTGTTTTCTTTGATCAGTGTGTTTATTTTCTCTATGGTATCTTCAGAATCTGAGATTCTTTCTTCTAACTCTTGTATTCTTTTGGTTATGCTTGTTTCTGTAGACTCTGTTTGTTTACTTAAATTTTCCATGTCCAGCCGGCCCTCTGTTTGTGTTTTCTTCTTTGCCTCCATTTCAGTTTTCAAGTCTTGAACTGTTTCCATTATCTGTTTGTTTGTTTTTCCTTTGTTTTCTAGGGTATCATTCACTGATTTATTCAATTCTTCAAACTTTCTGTTATACTTCTCATCCATTTCTATAAGGTCGTTTTTTTACATGCTGTTTAAGGGCATCAATCACTTTCATGAAGTTAATCTTTTCTACTTCTTCTTGATTAAGTTGTTCATGTCCTCGCGTTGTGAGGTCGCTGGTTTCTGGTGGTTTCATGTTGCTTTTCAGCTTGTTGGATGAATTCTTGCCTTGGCGTCTGCCCATCTCTTCTTCCAAATGCTCCCTTATGGATCTTCTTTTACTGGATCAGGTCTCCTTGTCTACCCAACGCTGGCTCTCCCCAATGTTGTCTCTCCCCAACGCCGGCTCTCCTTGCGCCCCAATGCTGTCTCTCCTGGGGCCGAGAGATTAGGCCTCCGTGCTGATGAGGCAGCTTGCAAACAAAGCGCCTACCCTGCTTGGTGCAGGCAGGCCATAGAAGCAAAGGAACTCCCACCCGCTTGGGTGTCCCGAGGATTCGGACCCAGTGCCCAGACAGGTTGGGCTGGGTGATGTTATGTGCCAAAAGAGGGTGGTGGGGCCGAACTGGGGAGGGTTCTGGATGGAAGCTGGGTGGGCTAGGAAGAAAGAGGCGGTATGCCAGGAGTAGAGGCCCTGCAGAGAGCCCAAGAAGGATAGGGGGCCAAGGAACCTCTCCTATAAGCTTCTTGTACCTTCATAGGCATATCCTTTTTTAAGAAGGGAAATTTTTTTTTTGATTTTTTGCGCCTTTGAGCTGGAATTCTTCCCTTCTATTCCTATTATGCTTAGGGTTGGTCTTTTCATGGCTTCCCACATTTCCTGGATGTTGTGTGTTAAGGATTTGTTGGATTTCATTTTCTTTGACCTATGAATCTATTTCCTCTATCGTATCATCAATGCCTGAGATTCTTTCTTCTTTTCCTTGCATTCTCTTGTTTATGGTTGCATGTGTAGCTTCTGTGTGTTTACCCAGGTTTTCCATTTCCACAATTCCCCTGCTTTGTGTTTTCTTTATTGCCTTCATCCCAACCACACTCCCCCCTCCTCTCTTTCCAGTCTCTCCCTAACCTTCTCCTTGCCCCCAACCCACTCCTATATTAGTGTAATTTAACACAAGATATGGTGATATCTTCAACATGTTTCATTATCCTAAGGATTTCTTTGGTTTTCCAGGGTCTTTTGCGCTTCCATATGAATTTTAGAAGTCTTCCTTATTTGTATCAAGAATCTCACAGGGATTCTTTGCATTGAAACTTTTGGTAGAATGCTCATTTTCACAATTTTAATTCTACCGGTAGACATGGGAGGTTTTTTAATTTCCCAGTAATTTCTTTCATCTCTTTCTTTGGAGATTTAATATCTTTACTGAAGGGGTTTCTCATCTCCTTGGTTATATTTAGTCCTAGATACTTTATTACTTTTATTGGTTACTGTGTATGGGATAATTTCCATGATCTATATCTCTACATACTTGTTATTGGTATATACAAAGGCTACTGGTATTTTTAAGTTGATTTTGTGCCCTGCCACTTTGCTGAAAGTGTTAATTATTTCTTAAAGTTTTGTGGTGTTATTTTTGTATCTCTTACGTATGATATCATTTCATCTGCAGAAAGATGGTTTGATTTCTTTCCTATTTGTATCCATTTGATACAATTTCTGTCTCTTATTGCTCTAGTTAGTACTTCAAGTACTATGTCGAAAAGCAATCGTATGTTTTTTAATCTCCATGAGTTCATATAATTTATAGTGATTCTTTTGCTGTGGTAAGATATGCTACAGAAAGTTATCTAAAGTTTTGTGTTTTTATTTAAGACTCATTTTATGTCCCAGTATATGGTCTATCTCAGAGACACTTCCATGGGCTGCTGTATATTTTTGGTATTTGGATGGAATATTGTGCAGGTTTCTGTTAGGGCCATTTGATACATAATATCATTTAATCCAACATTTTTCTATTTTAGTCTAGATGATCTGCCTATTGAGAAAGTGTTGTATTGAAATCAGCTGTTATTATTGAGCTGGGGGTTCATTTGTGTCTTGAAGTCTGTAGTTGCTTTTTATGAGATGCATTGTGTCAGAGTTTGCTGTGTTTATGTTTAGAACTGTAGTATTTTCTTTGTTAATTGTTTCCTTCATAATCTCTTCTGATAAATTTTGCTTTGAATTCTGTTTGTTGAATAATAGGATAGCATTGCCTGCCTTTTTCTGTCCCATTTTCTTTTTATTATGTGATTATTTCCATTTCTTGTTTTTTATTTTTCCATTCAAAAATTTACACTTCCTCCTCCTCCTCCCATTCGCCTTCCGCTCCCCCACTCCACCTCCTCCCTCCTTAAGAGAGGGCAGGGAACCCTGCCCTGTGGGCAGTCCAAGGCCCTCCCCACTATATCCAGGCCTAGGAAGCTATGCATCCAAATAGACTAGGGTCCCAAAAAGTCAGTACATGCAGTAGAAACAAGTCCCAGTGCCTTTATCAATGGCTTCTCAGTCAGCCCCCATTTTCAGCCACATTCAGAGAGTCCTGTTTGATCGCATGCTCATTCAGTCCCGGTCCAGCTGGATTTGGTGAGCTCCCATTAGAATAGGCACACTGAAGGTTAATATTCAGGAGGATGCCTATATGTTTTTCTTTGGGTTCTCCTTATTTAGCTTCTCTAGGATCACTAATTATAAGCTCAATGTCCTTGGTTTATGGCTAGAAACCAAATATGAGTGAGTACATCCCATGATCCTCTTTTTGGGTCTGGCTTACCTCACTCAGGATAGTGTTTTCTATTTCCATCCATTTGTATGCAAAATTCATGAAGTCCTTGTTTTTTATTGCTGAGTAGTACTCTAATATGTATAAATTCCATACTTTCTTCATCCATTCTTCCACTGAAGGGCATCTAGGTTGTTTCCAGGTCCTGGCTATTACAAACAATGCTGCTATGAACATTGTAGAGCATATACTTTTGTTGTATGATAAGGCCTCTCTTGGGTATATTCCCAAGAGTGGTATTGCTGGGTCCAGGGGTAAGTTGATCCCGAATTTCCTGAGAAACCGCCATACTGCCTTCCAAAGTGGTTGCACAAGTTTGCATTCCCACCAAGCGATGAAAGGAGACAGAGACAGAGACCCAAATTGGAGCACAGGACTGAAATCTCAAGGTCCAAATCAGGAGCAGAAGGAGAGAGAGCACGAGCATGGAACTCAGGACCGCGAGGGGTGCACCCACACATTGAGACAATGGGGATGTTCTATTGGGAACTCACCAAGGCCAGCTGGCCTGGGTCTGGAAAAGCCTGGGATAAAACCGGACTCTCTGAACATAGCGGACAATGAGGACTACTGAGAACTCAAGAACAATGGCAATGGGTTTCTGATCCTACTGCACGCACTGTCTTTGTGGGAGCCTAGGCAGTTTGGATGCTCAACTTACTAGACCTGGATGGAGGTGGGGGTTCCTTGGACTTCCCACAGGACAGGGAACCCTGATTGCTTTTCGGGCTGGGGGGAGACTTAATTGGGGGAGGGGGAGGGAAATGGGAGGCTATGGCGGGGAAGAGACAGAAATCTTTAATAAATAAATAAATTAAAAAAAAAAGAATAGGCACACTGTCTCAGTGGGTGGAGCAACCCCTCGCAGTCCAGACTTCCTTGCTCATCTTCTCCCTCCTTCTGCTCTTCAACTGGACCTTGGGGGCTCAGTCCATTGCTCTGATGAGGGTCTCTGTCTCTATCTCCATCTGTCGCCAGATGAAGATTCTATGGTGACATCCGAGATAATCATCAGTGTGGTCGTGGGGCAAGGCCAGTTCAGGCACCCTCTACTCTGCTGACCAAGGACCTAGTGGGTGACATCCCCGTGAACACCTGGGATCCCCTCAAGAGCCAAGTCTCTTGCCAACCCTAAGATGGCTCCCTTAATGTAGATATCTTCTTCCCTGCTCCTATAAATAGCTTTTCTCCCATCCTCTCATTCTAAGATGGATTTTTAGTTTTCAACCCATTCAACAAACCTATGTCTTTTGATTATAGAGTTGATGCCATTAACATTTGAATATTGATAGCTGTGTTTTGATTGCTCTCATTTTGATGTACTTTTCGTTTGTTTTCTTAGTCCTATTTTATGTTTCAGTAATCATAGATTCATTTGTTTTCTTTCTATAACTTCTCGATCATGTTTATGTATCCCTTTTGTCCAAGTGTTGCTTCCACTATTCTGTAAATCTGATTTGAGTGACATGAATTCTTTCAACCTGTATAGATCATGAAAAGTTTTTCTCTTTCAACTATGGTGGACAGTTTCTCTGGGTAAAGTAGACTGGGCTGGCTTCTGATATCTTTAAGGATTTAGAGTACATCTTTTTTAGCATTTAAAATTCCCATTGAGATGTCAGCTGTTATTCTGAGGAGTTTGTCTTTATATGTGACGTGTGACCTTTCTCTTGAAGATGTTATTGCCTTTAATTCTGTGTGTTTAGTCTTTTAAGAATAATATGCTTTAAGGATTTTCTTTTCTTGGCCTGTCCATTTGATATTCTGTGTTTGTTGTTTCTGTATGTGTATATCTTTCCTCAGTTTGGGGATATTTTCTTCTCTGATCCTGTTAAGATTGGTCTACACCATTGACCTAGGAGTTTTCCTCTATGCCTGTAATGCATAGATTTGGTCTTTTCATGGTGTCCCAAATTTCCTGTATATTCCTTTTCTAAAAAGTACATTTTAAAAAAATTAAAGTTTCAATTCCTCTATTTTATCTTCAAGCCCTGAGATTGTCTTTCGTTTTGTGATGCATTCTATTAGAAAGTGTTTTCCCCGAGTCATCTAATTGGGTCTTTGGATTTTTCAGTTTTTTTCTTCACTTTAAATATCTTTTTATTGAGTCCAGTTCTCAATTCTTATCTTGCTTTATATTTTAATATATATCTTTGTGTTTTTTTAGACGTATATTGGAAGTTTATCTCTTTCGGGTATAGGCAAAAGATACCCAGCACATGCCCATGGCCTCGCAGCATGGGCGAGCAAGTATGTGGTGGTGCAAAGAGAGAGATAGAAAAGTGGAGTTGTAAGTAAAATGTGGAGAGAGGCAGAATGGGAGACACCACAGTGGTAAGGGCCAGGCTGTTGTGCGCATCCTACAATCCCGTTTGAGTTCTTGGTAATATTCAGGTCTGTGCCACTGCTTGGTGCCATGTCTGAGGTTGAGGTCCTACTGCAGCCAAGGTCATGCAGTTATTTATGATCTGGGCTGCCACCTAAAGCTGTGTTGAGGTCTGTGGGCCATGCTGCTATCAGAGGCCATGCTGGCCTGAGTGGCTTGCACTACCTCCTGAGGCTATGGTGCTGTGGAGGCAGAGCTACTGCTAAGGAGCATGTGTAGGTCTGTGGTCCTCCTGCTGCAGCTGTGGTCTCTGTTAACCGAGTTCTTTATTGTTTCATATTTTCCTTAGGTCAAAGATTTCTAATCTTTAGACGTATATTAACAGGTCGTTTTAGATCATATTCTAATATTTCAGTATCTATTTATATCTTCTAACATGCTTAAAATAAATCATTAGCTCTGTCTTCCCATACACATGAAGTTAATCTCACATCACGCACTGACTGTGAAGAGCAGGGAAGCTGCTTTTGCAGTGCTATCCATGATTGCAGAAGCACAGGCGAGAGAGGGACATGAAAGGCTTCCATGACAATCGCTACCCCAATGCCCCCAAAAGAAAAGTAGTGGCTGAGGAAGGAAGTCATTGAGAAGAACTCTCAAAAGGTGTGATAAGGATGAAATTAGTTCTGTGTTACTTGCTGGATCATGGTCAAACTCTCAGTGGCCTGCCTCTTTCACAGAATTGAGTTGATGGTTTCTGGAAGGCGTGCAGGATGGGAACAGCTTGTTTCTGTGTGAGTGGCAGGGCGCTGAGAGTTTGGTCATAATCTAGTGAGTAACGCAAATTAGACTTTTTTAATTTTAATTTTTGTATTTTTTGTGGGAGTGGGGGAAGGTCACAAGAGTGGAGGGGCATGCATACATAGAAGGATTGGGAAATGAGTGTGATTGGGGTACATGATGAGAAGTTGCCAAAGAATCAATAAAAATACAAAATAAATTTTTAAAAAGTTTCTTTCCTTTGTGAGTTCATTCAGTTGGGTGCTTGTTTACATTTTAATTCCTTATTTCTTGATCATGTTTATAAATTTTTCTTTTAAATTCAGTATCCTGAGTTTTATCTAGATCATTCCTATTGGAGAACATTTCTATAAAACCTGTCATCTTTAGGGGAAGGTGATACATATTGTCATGGTTTTTCAATTGGACTAAGACGCGTAGATTTATTTCATTCTTTGTATCTATGGTATGAAATTCTAGACTGCCTATGTTGAGCAGTAAAAATTTATTTATGTTTTTTTCTGTTGCTAGAACTTGATTGATTTCATATTAGGTAGGCAGAGTTCTTCAGATACCAAGCATTGATTATTGATTGAAGAAAGTGGAATGATGTCAATTTAGGGATAACTGATATGGTACTGGGTTCTTAAAAAAATCTGAAGAGACATTGCTTGGGTGAAATCCAAGAAAGTCTTCTGGTGCACCTACCAGCTGAGCTTGGGAATGGAAAGGGGTTGTTATAGGGAAGCTGCTTGTTTGTTTGTGCTACCCAGAACCAAAATTATCACAGAAACTATATTGTTTAAATCATTGCTTGGCCCATTAATTAGCTCTAGGTTCTTATTTGTTAACTCTTACATCTTAATTTAACCCATCCCATTAATCTATGTATTACCATGTGGCTTTGGCTTACTGGGTAAAGTTCTGTCCGGCTCCAGCAGGGCTACATGGCTTCCCTCTGACTCTGCTTCCTTTCTCCCAGCATTCACTTTAGTTTTTCCCTCCTACCTCTATTCCCTGTACAGGCCCAAGACAATTTCTTTATTAACCAATGGTATTCATAGCATACAGAGGGGAATCCCATATCAGAAAGGCAGTATGTAGTATAGGACCAGGCAGATATTTTGAAAAGGCATGTGAATATGGCTCCCAGCTGGACCTGGGCCTGGAGGGCAACATAGATCCAGGACACTGGGTCAGATTCAACAAGGATGCATGCAGGTATGGATGTCTGCTGGGTCTGGGCCAAGAGAGCTTAAATATGTGGTTCAGGACTGGGACTTTAAGTGCAGCCTATATGGGCTCAATAGAGTGAGGATCTTGTGTCGGGCTAGGGAAGAGAGAACACAGATGTGACTCCTTCTGGGTCTGTGCATAGAGGGAGAGGGTGAGAGTAGAGGAGTGGAGGCACAGGGAAAGGTCAGTCCTGGATCCAACTCAGTAAAAAGATGTATGGACACAGTTCCTATCTAGGCCTGAGCCAGCCTTGATGAGTGCAGAAAGAAATTCTTGGTTAGTGGGGAAAGTATAAGAGATTGTGTTTTGCTTAGGAAATTTTTCCAGAGCAGAAAACATGCATGAATAAACCAGTCATAGTAAATAGATTGAGAAAATCCTAAAGTGTATTTCCAAGCAGTTGTTGTGACCTGATAAATCACGCTTTTTACCCTGTAGGGATATTTACACCTGGCAAGCCATATGGATGCTTAAGTGAAGATTTTGTAAACATTCAACCCCATTGATTAGATAAAGAAGGTTTGAAGCTAAAACTGAAAAATGTAAGGAAAACACCATGGATAGCTTTGGTTATACTTTGGAAAACAGGATGAAGCAAACTGTGTCATATGGAGCTTTATGACTTTGAAGACAGACCTCTGAGACTAACACAGATGGCAGAGAAGCGGGAGAAAAATGGTCAGTTCCCTTGCACCTGCTAAAGCAGAGCAGCTATAATTTTATCTATTCATCTTTTGAGATTCTCCTTAAGACCTCACTGAAAAAGAATTATGCCTTTTAAAAGATTTAAAAACCTGGCAAAGAAAAACAGAAATGGAAGAAGGTACCCAGATATTTCCAAGGTAAAAGTCTGAGGGCAATTTTTCTGGCTGCAGGAATTAGTTTCCAATATATATAGATGAGATCATGACTAAAGTGAGCTTAAGTATTTCATATATTAACTTCTAGTCATTCCTTCAGATATGCTGACTCATGTGGAATGGCCTTTATGGCTAGAATGCTGTAACAAGTATATATACTTTATGTAAAACCTCATCTGAAAGGAATTAAGTGTTTCAAGATATTACAGAGCTAATGGAAAACTGGGCAATGAAGTGAGGTGTGTGAGAAGGTTGCTGGAAGAATACTGACAGCTTCTTGGACAGGTATCTGTTTAAGGTGATTGGTTTTTTTTTTAACCAATAACTTTTTAAATCTTAGCAACAATCAGCAAGGAGGATATCTATGTTGTACACAAACAGATCAACCAATACAGTAATTTTCTTTTATTCTTTTTTTTTAAAGTTTTTTGAGACAGGGCTTATCTGTAGCTTTGGTGCCTATCCTAAAACTTGCTCTTGTAGACCAGGCTGGCCTCAAACTCACACAACTGGCCTCGAACTGTCTGCCCCTGCCTCCCTAGTGCTGGTATTAAAGGTATGCACCACCACTGTCAGGCAATGCAGTAATTTTCTCATGAAAATGTACATTTTGAGTTCATAACATCATGCCTGAAGGTATTTCTCATTTCTGGTGTTGATACCCCACATTATCTGAAACTTATCTTTGCAGATGTATGATAACTTAAGTTCAGACACTGACAGGATTTTTGGTACTTTGTTTTTGGTGCTTTGTTTTGTCTTTTTATTTTCTTTTTGTTCTCTTTTATTTCTTTTCTTCAATGTTTTTAATTGAGCTATATATTTTTTTCCTCTCCCCTCCTATCCCTCCAACCCTCTCCTAGGATCTCCACACTCCCAATTTACTCAGGAGATCTTGTCTTTTTCTACTTCCCATGTAGATTAGATTCATGTATGTCTCTCTTAGAATCCTCTTTCTTGTCTAGGTTCTCTAGGATTGTGAATTATAGGCTGGTTTTTCTTTGCTTTATGTCTAAAAGTCACTTATGAGTGAGTACATATGATATTTGTCTTTCTGGGTCTTGGTTAAACCACTCGATATGATATTTTCTAGATCCATCCATTTGCCTGCAAATCTCAAGATGTCATTATTTTTTCTGCTGTGTAGTACTCCATTGTGTAAATGTGCCACATATTTATCCATTTTTCAGTCAAGGGGCATTTAGGGTGTATCCAGGTTCTGGCTATGACAAATAATGCTGATATAAACATAGCTGAGCACATGCCCTTATGGTATGATTGAACATCCTTTGGGTATATACCCCAAAATGGTATTGCTGGATCTGGAGGTAGATTGTTTCCTAATTTTCTGAGAAATTGCCGTACTGATTTCCAAAGAGGCTATAACACTTTGCACTCCCAAAAGCAATGGAAGAGTGTTCCCTTTACCCCACATCTTCTCTAGCATAAGCTGTAATCAGTTTTCTTTTATCTTAGCCATTGTGACAGGTGTAAGATGGAATTTCAGAGTTGTTTTCATTTGCATTTCTTTGATAGCTAAGGATGTTGAGCATTTCAATTAGTGTCTTTCAGTTATTTTAAATCCATCTGTTGAAAGTTCCTTGTTTAGGTCTGTACCCCATTTTTATTGGATTATTTGTTCTTTTGATGACCAATTTCTTGAGTTCTTTGTATATTTAAAGATCAACCCTCTCTCTGATGTGGGGTTGGTGAAGATCTTTCCTCATTCTGTAGACTGCCATTTTGTCTTGTTGACCATGTCCTTTGCTTTACAAAAGCTTCTCATTTTCAGGAGGTCCAATTTATTGTTTCTCTCAGTGTCTGTGCTACTGGGATTATATTTAAGGGTGGTCTCTTGTACCAATGGGTTCAAGTGTACTTCCCATTTTCTCTTCTATGAGGTTCAGTGTGGTTGGTTTTATGTTGAAGTCGTTTATCCATTTAGACTTGAGTTTTGAGCATGGTGATAGATATAAACCTATTTTCATTCATCTACATTTTGAAATCCAATTATGCTAGCACCATTTGTTGAATTGTTTTGTTTTTCATTTTATATTTTTTGCTTCTTTGTCAAAAATCAGGTGTTTGTAGGTGTGTGGATTGATATCTGGGTCTTCACTTTGCTTTCATTGTTCCCCCTGTCTGTTCTTATGCCTACACCAGGCTGTTTTCTGTATTGTAGCTCTGTAGTAGAGTTTGAAATCAGAGGCTGTGATGCCTCCAGAAGTTCCTTTATTGTACAGGATTAGTTTAGCTATCCTGTTTTTTTTTCCCATATGAAGTTAGAATTTTTCCTTCAAGGTCTGTGAAGAATTTTGTTGGGCATTGAATAGAATCTGTAGATTGCTTTTGGTAAGATTGCCATTTTTACTATGTTAATTTTCCCTACCCAAAAGCATGGGAGATCTCATTTGATGAAATGTGTCCTTCAATGTCTTTCATCAAAGATTTTAAGTTCTTGTCATACAGGTCTTCCACTTGTTTGGTTAGAGTTACCCCAAGATATTTTATTTTATTTGTGGCTATTGTGAAGGGTGATGTTTCTCTGATTTCTTTCCCAACTCATTTATCATCTGTTTAAATGAAGGCTACTGATTTTTTGAGTTAATCTTGTATCCTTCTACATTACTGAAGGTATTTATGAGTTGTAGAAGTTCCTTGGTAGAATTTTGGGGGTCACTTATGTAAACTGTAATATCATCAGCAAATAGAGTTTAACTTTTTCTTTTCTGATTTGTATCCCCTTGATCTCCTTTTGTTTTCTTATTGCTCTAGCTAGAACCTCAAGTACTATATTGAATAGATATGGAGAGAGTGGACAACCTTGTCTTGTTATTGATTTCAGTGGGATTGCTTTGAGTTTTTCTCCATTTAGTTGAATACTGGCTTTTGGCTTGCTGTACATTGTCTTTATTATTTTTTAGGTATGTTCCTATTATCCCTGATCTCTCTAAGACCTTTATCCGGAAATGATGTTGTATTTGTTAAATGCCTTTTCAGCATCTAATGAGATGATCATGTGGGTTTTTTCTTCAGTTTGTTTACATGATGTATTACATTTGACAGATTTTCATATGATGAACCATCCTGCATCTCTGGGATGAAGCCTACTTGGTCATATTGGATTATTTTTCTTATGTGTTCTTGGATTTGGTTTGCCAGTATTTTACTGAGTATTTTTGCATCAATGTTCATGAGTGAGATTGGTCTGTAATTCTCGTTCTTAGTAATATCCTTGTGTGGTTTGGGTATCATGGTAATTGTAACCTCATAAAAAGAGTTTAGCAATGTTCTTTCTGTTTCTATTGTGTGGAACAATTTGAGGAGTATTGGCTGTAGTTCTTCTTTGAAAATCTTGTAGAATTCTGCACTGAAACCATCTGTTCCTCGGCGTTTTTTGGTTGGGAGACATTTGATGAATGTTTCTATTTTATTTTAGCAGTTATAGGCCTGTTTAATTTGCTTATCTGGTCTTGATTTAATTTTGGTGTTTGCTATCTATCCAATAAATTGTCCATTTCTTTTATATTTTCCAATTTAGTGGAGTGCACATTTTTGAAGAATGACCTGATCATTTTCTGGATTTTTCTATTTGTCTGTTTTTATGTTCCTTTCTGGTTTCCGATTTTATTAATTTGCAGAGTCCTCCTGGGTGAATTTGCTTCTTTTTTTCTAGAGTTTTCGGGTGTTCTATTAACTCACTAGTGTGAGATTTTTACAGCTTCTTCACGTAGGCATTTAGTGCTATGAACTTTCTTCTTAATACTGCTTTAATTGTGTCCCAGAAGTTTGGGTATGTTGTGTGGTCATTTTTGTTGAATTTTAGTAAGTCTTAAATTTTTTCCTTCACCCATTGGTGATTCATGTGAGCATTGTTTAAATTTCATGTGTTTATGGGCTTTCTGAAATTAGTGTTTTTGTTGAATTTTAATTTTAAGCCATGGTGATCCAATAAGATACAGGAAGTTATTCCATTTTTTGGATCTGTTGAGGTTTTCTTTGTTACCTAGTATGGGATCAGTTTTTGAGAAGGTTCCATGATGTGCTGAGAAGAAGGTATATTCTTTTACCTTTTGATGGGATGTTCTACAGATGTCTCATAAGTCCATTTGAATAATAACATCTGTTAGTTCCCTTATTTGTCTGTTAAGTTTCTGTCTGGCAGACCTCTCCATTGGTGAGAGTATGGTGTTGAAGTCTCCCACTGTTAATGTGTGGTGTTTAATGTGTGATTTGAGCTTTAATAGTGTTTCTTTTACATAAGAGAGTGCTCTTGTATTTGGGGCATAGATGTTCAGTATTGAGATTTCCTCTTGATGGATTTTTCCTGTGACAAATATGAATGTCCTTATTTGACTCTTTTGACTGATTTTTGCTTGATGTTTATTTTGTTAGATATTAGGATAGCTGCACCAGCTTGTTTCTTAGGTCTATTTGATTGGAAATATTTTTTACAACTCTTTACTCTGAGGCGATGTCTGCCTTTGAGGTTGAGGTGTGTTTTTTATATGCAGCAGAAAGATGGATTATGTTATTGTATACAATCTGTTAGCCTGTGTCTTTTATAGGTGAGTTGAGTCCATTTATATTAAGAGATATTAATGAACAGTGATTGCTAGTTCTGTCATTTTAGTTTTCATTCTTGGTGATGTTATTGTGTGTGTTTTCCCCTTTCTTGGGATTTGCTGCTGTGAGATCATCTATTGTTTGTGGTTTTGTGGGTATAACTAACTTTCTTGGGTTGGAAATTGCAATCCCAGAGGTCATTCTTCAGTCCCATGGAGTTTGCTTGCTCAGGCCTGGTCCCATGGTGATCACTTGCTTGGACATGTTCCCATGGAGGTCGCTGGCTTGGGCCTGGTCCCACAGAGGCCATTGGCTCAGGTATGCTCTCTTAGAGTTTACTCCCTCACACCTGCTCCTATGGAGGTTGCTGTCTTGGACCTGCTCTGGCAGAGGTCACTGGCTCAGTCCTGGTCCTGCGGAGTTTGCTCACTTTGGCCTGGTCCTGAGGAGGTTGCTATCTTGGGACTGCTGTGGTGGAGGTTGCTGTCTTGGACCTGCTCTGGCAGAGGTCACTGGCCTAGTCCTTGCCCATCAAAGGTCACTTGCTCGGATCTGCACTGGTAGAAGTAGCTGGCTTGGGCCTATTTTGGTGGAGGTTGCTGGCTTGGGGCTGCTCCTGCATATTTCGCTGACTCAGGCCTGCGCCTGCAGAGGTCACTGGCCTGGGCCTGCTCCTGTGGAGGTCGTTGGCTCAGTCCTGCTCTGGTGGAGGTTGCTTGCTCCTGGATGATTGTTTTTAATAAAAGTAGAAGGAAAGAAAGACAGAACAGTGACGACACCGTTCAGTTGCATTGATAACAACACACTTTCTCATTTCTCCTGTAGCATTCACATGTTTCTTGATTCACCTTGCAGGCAAATTCAACTTTTTCACAGAGGATGTTATGAGTTTAAGGATAGGCACAAGGCACAGACTTATACTTCTAAAGTAGGTAACTATTGAAAAATAACTTGTGAGAATTTAGTTTCAGAATTTACATCATGATTTTCAGTAACAGTTTTGGCAGGGGATAGAGTCTTTTCTTCAAGGTAGCATGTTCATTTGGAATCTCTTTTCCTTCGTGCTTTCTAGTTAGTAATCTAAGTTTAACCATCCCCGTTTCTGTAAGAACCTATGTCATGTAATTCCTTCCCTACACATGCTTGAATTCCTCCTCATACTCAGCCTACTTTAGAATTAAGACTGAGATGGGGTTGAATAAAGGGGCTCTGATTTTCAGGAATCCCCACTGCCCCCATATTACACCTGGAAGGCAGAGTCAGAAAGCAGAGTTTAATGAACTAGAAATGTTGTCCAGAAGAATGATACCAAGCCTGATGTTGTATGGTCTTTCCTATATAAAAGAAGAGGAGTTTGTAAAACATAGCTCCTCTAATCAGGGTAGGTGATTCAGATTTTGAACAAGAATTCTAGTGAAGCATCACAATGAGTGTTTGCCTCTAATGTCCTAATCAATAGTATGGTCTCAACAGAAAATGGATGTGAATCATAGATTTGGTGATCCTCAGCTTAGATACAGTTCACTAAAATTAAGAAAAGTAACTGCGAAAGATAAGATCAACTACCACATCAACTAAAACAAAGACAGATGGAGGAACTGCGTTTGAAACACTGCCACAGATTGTTTATAGAAAGTCAATGAACGAGTCAAGTATCACTCCATGACTAAAGACATTAGAAATCAGGCCCTGTGTTGGTATAGGCAAAGGTGGGTAGATCTTTCTGAGTTTGAGACTAGCCTGGTCAATATGGCAAGTTCCAAGAAGGACAACACAGTGAGACCCCCATCTGAAAAGAAAAGACTTTAGAAAGGAACGCAGGTCTATAAAGAAGCTCCAAAAAATGAAGGCAATATTCTTTTTAATTCTTTTAGTATATTGGATTACATGAGACTATTTCCATGCAAGTACATAATTTGCATTGTGTATCTCTCCCAAATCTGCTACATTGCATTCCTCTTTCTTCTCTCCCATTAGTACTATTGTTACCCGAGTTTCACTTCTACTTCTAACTACATACGTAATTTATGTATCTACAAAAGACCAACTAATGAGGGAAAACACATGATCTTTGATTCTCTGAGACTAACATAATTCAATTAATTGTCTTCATTTGCATCTATTTTCTTGAAAGTGAAATTACTTCATTTTTTTTTTCCAGATCTCTTCTTTTTTTTTTTTTTATTGATAAAAGGAGGATAAAGAAAAGAAAAAAAAAAACAAATTTCCACCTCCTCCCACCAGCCTCCCATTTCCCTCCCCCTCCTCCCACTCTTCTCCCCCTCCTCCCACCCCTCTCCCCTTCCCCCCACTCCTCTCCCCCTCCCTTTCCAGTCCAAAGGGCTGTCAGGGTTCCCTGCCCTGTGGTACGTCCTAGGTCCTCCCCCTTCCATCGATATCTAGGAAGGTGAACATCCAGACTGGCTAGGCTCCCACCAAGCCAGCACATTGCATAGGATCAAAACCGCGTGCCATTGTCCTTGGCGTCTCATCAGCCCTCATTGTTCGCCATGTTCCGAGAGTCCAGTTTTATCCCATGCTTTTTCTGGTAACAGTCCAGCTGGCCTTGGTGAGCTCGCAGTAGATCATCTCCACTGTCTCAGTGGGTGGGTGCACTCCTCGTGGTCCCGACATCTTTGCTCATGTTCTCACTCCTTCTGCTCCTCATTGGGACCTTGGGAGCTCAGTCCAGTGCTCCAGTGTGGGTCTCTGTCTCTATCTCCATCCATCGCCAGATGCAAGTTCTAGGATGGTATGCAATATATTCGTCAGTATTGCTCTAGGGTAGGGTCATTTCAGGTTCCCTATCCTCAGCTGCCCAGGGAACTAACTGGGGACCTCAGCTTGGGCACCTGGGAGCCCCTCTAGGGTCAAGTCTCCTGCCCACCCTAAAGTGGGTCCCTTAACTAAGAATTGTGGTTCCGTGCTCCCCTATCCAACCTTCCTTTATCCCGATCCTCCTGTTTCCCCAAGTCCACCCTCCTTCCCTTCTACCTTTTCTCTCCCCATCTCCCCTAACCCCCATCCCACCCCACCCCCAAGATCCCACTTTTCCCCCCGGCAATTTTGTCTACTTCCCTTATCCAAGAGGATAACTATATGTTTTTCCTTGGGTTCACCTTCTTACTTAGCTTCTTTAGATTCGCCTATTGTAGACTCCGTGAACCCTATTTATGGCTAGAAACCAATTATGAGTGAGTACATCCCATGTTCGTCTTTTTGGGCCTGGGATACCTCACTCAGGATAGTGTTTTCTATTTCCATCCATTTGCATGCAAAATTCGAGAAGTCATTGTTTTTTACCGCAGCGTAGTACTCTAGTGTGTATATATTCCATACTTTCTTCATCCATTCTTCCATTGAAGGGCATCTAGGTTGTTTCCAGGTTCTGGCTATTACAAATAATACTGCTATGAACATAGTTGAACAAATGCTTTTGACATGTGATAGAGCATCTCTTGGGTAAATTCCCAAGAGTGGTATTGCTGGGTCCAGGGGTAGGTTGATCCCGAATTTCCGGAGAAACCGAAACACTGACTTCCACAGTGGTTGCACAAGATTGCATTCCCACCAGCAATGGATGAGGGTACCCCTTCCTCCACAGCCTCTCCAGCAAAGGCTATCCTTGGTGTTTTTGACTTTAGCCAATCTTACAGGTGTAAGATGATATCTCAAAGTTGTTTTGATTTGCATTTCCCTGATCGCTAAGGAGGTTGAGCATGACCTTAAGTGTCTTTTGGTCATTTGAACTTCTTCTGTTGAGAATTCTCTGTTCAGTTCAGCGCCCCATTTTTTAATTGGGTTAATTAGCATTTTAAAGTCTAGTTTCTTGAGTTCTCTATATATTTTGGAGATCAGACCTTTGTCTGTTGCGGGGTTGGTGAAGATCTTCTCCCAGTCAGTAGGTTGCCTTTGTGTCTTAGTGACAGTGTCCTTTGCTTTACAGAAGCTTCTCAGTTTTAGTAGGTCCCATTTATTCAATGTTGCCCTTAATGTCTGTGCTTCTGGGGTTATACCTAAGAAGCGATCGCCTGTGCCCATCTGTTGTAGGGTATTGCCCACTTTCTCTTCTATCAGGTTCAGTGTTTTCGGGCTGATATTGAGGTCTTTAATCCATTTGGACTTGAGTTTTGTGCACGGTGATAGATATGGGTCTATTTTCATTCTTCTACAGGTTGACATCCAGTTGTGCCAGCACCATTTGTTGAAGATGCTTTCTTTCTTCCAATGTAAACTTTTAGCTCCTTTATCGAAAATGAGGTGTTCATAGGTTTGTGGGATAAAGTCCGGGTCTTCTATACGATTCCATTGGTCGACTTCTCTGTTTTTATGCCAGTACCACCCTGTTTTCATTACTGTAGCTCTGTAATAGAGTTTGAAGTCAGGGATGGTAATGCCTCCAGAAGATCCTTTATTGTATAGGATTGTTTTGGCTATCCTGGGTTTTTTGTTTTTCCATATAAAGTTGATTATTGTCCTCTCCAGATCTGTGAAGAATTTTGATGGGATCTTGATGGGGATTGCATTGAATCTATAAATTGCCTTTGGTAGAATTGCCATTTTTACTATGTTGATCCTCCCAATCCAAGAGCAAGGGATGTCCATCCATTTTTTGGTATCCTCTTCAATTTCTTTCTTCAATGCCTTAAAGTTCTTGTCAAATAGATCTTTCACTTCCTTGGTTAGATTTACCCCAAGATATTTTATGCTGTTTGTGGCTATCGTGAATGGAGAAGCTTCTCTGATTTCCCTCTCTGCTTCCATATCCTTTGAGTATAGGAGGGCGACTGATTTTTTGGAGTTGATCTTGTATCCTGCCACATTACTAAAGCTGCTTATCAGCTGTAAAAGTTCTTTGGTGGAATTTTGGGGGTCGCTTATGTACACTATCATATCATCTGCGAATAACGAAAGTTTAACTTCTTCATTTCCAATTCGAATCCCCTTGATCCCATTATGCTGTCTTATTGCTATTGCTAGAACTTCCAGCACTATATTGAAGAGGTATGGCGAAAGTGGGCAGCCTTGTCGCGTTCCTGAGTTAAGCGGGATGGCTTTGAGTTTCTCTCCATTTAATTTGATGTTAGCTGTCGGCTTGCTGTATATAGCTTTTATTATATTTAGGTATGACCCTTGTATCCCTAATCTCTCCAAGACTTTTAACATAAATGGATGTTGAATTTTGTCAAATGCTTTTTCAGCATCTAATGAAATGATCATATGGTTTTTTTCTTTCAGTTTATTTATATGATGGATTACATTGATAGATTTTCGTATGTTGAACCAGCCCTGCATCTCAGGAATGAAGCCTACTTGATCATAATGGATAATTTTTCGGATGTGTTCTTGGATTCGGTTTGCCAGTATTTTGTTGAGGATTTTTGCGTCGATATTCATGAGTGAGATTGGCCTGTAATTCTCTTTCCTGGTTGAGTCTTTGTGTGGTTTTGGTATCAGAGTAACTGTAGCTTCATAAAAGGAATTTGGTAATGACCCTTCTGTTTCTATATTGTGGAATACATTGAGGAGTATAGGTATTAGGTCTTCTTGGAAGTTCTGGTAGAATTCCGCATTGAAACCATCTGGCCCTGGGCTTTTTTTGGTAGGGAGGTTTTTGATAACAGCTTCTAGTTCTTCGCGACTGACAGGTCTGTTTAGCTTGTTCACCTGGTCCTGATTTAATTTTGGTAAATCGTATTTATCTAAGAAAGTGTCCATTTCTTTTACATTTTCCAGTTTAGTGGCATACAAGCTTTTGTAGTAAGATCTAATGACTCTCTGAATTTCCTCTGTGTTTGTGGTTATGTCCCCCTTTTCATTTCTGATCTTATTAATTTGCAAATTTTCTCTCTGCCGTTTGATTAGTTTGGATAGGGGTTTGTCAATCTTGTTGATTTTTTCCAGGAACCAGCTTCTTGATTCATTGATTCTTTGGATTGTTTTTTGTGTTTCTATTTTGTTGATTTCAGCCCTCAGTTTGATTATTTCCAGTCTTCTACTCCTCCTAGGTGAGTCTGCTTCTTTTTTTTCTAGAGCTTTCAGGTGGGCTGTTAAGTCTCCAATATGTGCTTTCTCTGTTTTCTTTAAGTGGGCACTTAGTGCTATGAACTTTCCTCTCAGGACTGCTTTCATAGTGTCCCATAAGTTCGAGTATGTTGTTTCTTTATTTTCATTGAATTCAAGGAAGACTTTAATTTCTTTCTTTATTTCCTCCTTAATCCAGGTATGGTTCAGTAGTTGACTGTTCAGTTTCCATGAGTTTGTAGGCTTTCTGGGGGTAGCATTGTTGTTGAATTCTAACTTTAATCCATGGTGGTCTGATAAGACACAGGTGGTTAGTAATATTTTTTTGTAGCTGTGTAAGTTAGCTTTGTTACCAAGTATGTGGTCAATTTTCGAGAAGGTTCCATGAGCTGCAGAGAAAAAGGTATATTCTTTCCTATTTGGGTGGAATATTCTATAGATGTCTGTTAAGTCCATTTGCTTCATTACCTCCATTAATTCTCTAATTTCTCTGTTAGGTTTCTGTCTGATTGACCTGTCCATTGGTGAAAGAGGAGTGTTGAAGTCTCCTACTATTAGTGTGTGCGGTTTGATGGCTGCCTTGAATTTTAGCAATGTTTCTTTTACATACGTGGGTGCTTTTATATTAGGGGCATAGATATTCAGGATTGAGATTTCTTCCTGATGAATTTTTCCTGTTATGAGTATAAAATGTCCCTCTCCATCTCTTTTGATTGATTTAAGTTTGAAGTCAACTTTGTTAGAAATTAGTATGGCCACACCTGCTTGTTTCTTAGGTCCATTTGCTTGATAAGCCTTTTCCCAGCCGTTTACTCTGAGTAGGTGCCTGTCTTTGTGGTTGAGGTGTGTTTCTTGTAGACAGCAGAATGTTGGATCCTGTTTTCGTATCCAGTCTCTTAGCCTGTGCCTTTTTATAGGTGAGTTGAGTCCATTGACATTAAGTGATATTAATGACCAGTGGTTGTTAACTCCGGTCACTTTTTAAGTAGTAGGGTTTGTGTGTTTCCCTTCTTTGAGTTGCGCTGGTGAAGGGTCTCTAGATGTCTGAGTTATTGAGGTCTTTGTTGGACTCCTTGGTTAGTGATTTTCCTTCCATTATTTTCTGTAAGGCTGGATTTGTGGCTACGTATTGCTTAAATTTGTTTTTATCGTGGAAAATTTTGTTTTCTCCATTTATGGTGAACGAAAGCTTGGCTGGATATAGTAGTCTGGGCTTGCATCCATGGTCTCTTAGTTTTTGCAGTACATCTATCCAGGACCTTCTGGCTTTCATGGTTTCCATAGAGAAGTCAGGTGTAAGTCTGATAGGTTTACCTTTATAAGTAAGTTGGCCTTTTTCCTTTGCGGCTCTTAATATTCTTTCTTTATTCTGTATATTTTGTGTTTTGATTATTATATGGCGAGGGGATGTTTTTTTTTGATCCAGCCTATTTGGGGTTCTGTATGCCTCTTGAACCTTCATAGGTACATCCTTCTTCAGGTTGGGAAAGTTTTCTTCTATAATTTTGTTAAGTATATTTTCTGGACCGTTGAGCTGCACTTCTTCTCCTTCTTCTACTCCAATTATTCTTAGGTTTGGTCTTTTTATTGTGTCCCATATTTCCTGAATGTTTTGTGATGAGAGTTTGTTGGACTTGCTGTTTTCTTTGATCAGTGCGTTTATTTTCTCTATGTTATCCTCAGACTCTGAGATTCTTTCTTCTATCTCTTGTATTCTGCTGGTTATGCTTGTTTCTGTAGTCTCTATTCGTTTACCTAGATTTTCCATGTCCAGCCGGCCCTCTGTTTGTGTTTTCTTCTTTGCCTCCATTTCATTTTTCAAATCATGAACTGTTTCCATTATCTGCTTGATTGTTTTTCCTTGCTTTCCTAGGGTATCATTCACTGATTTACTCAATTCCTCGAACTTTCTGTTATACTTCTCATCCATTTCTATAAGGGCGTTTTTTATATGCTGTTTAAGGGTGTCAATCACTGTCATGAAGTCAGTTTTTTCTCCTTCTTCATGATTAAGGTGTTCATGTCCTCCTGTTGTGAGGTCGCTGGCTTCTGGTGGTTTCGTGTTGTTCTTCAGATTGTTGGGTGAATTCTTGCATTGGCGTCTCCCCATCTCTTCCTTCCAATATTCTCCTATGGATCTTCTTTTACAGGATCAGGTCTTCTTGCCAACTGATGTACCTTCCAAGTGATGTCACTCCCCCGTGATGTTTCTCCTGGAGTCCAGTTCCGATCTCCTTGCTGCTTGGTTAGCTTCCAAACAAAGGCCCACCCTGCTTGCTGCAGGCAGGTTATGGAGACAAAGGAGCTACCACCTTCCCCTTTGCACTCACCTTCGGGTTCAGTCCCAGCGCCCAGGCAGGCTGAACAGGGCGGCACTCTGCTCCAAGAAGGGAGGGATGGAGGGAGATAGGGGGTAGGGGGATCTGGATGTAAGCTGGATGGGATAGGAAGAGAGAGGAGGTACCGGGCAGTGTAGCCCTGTAGGTTGATCAGGAAGTGTAGGCGGGCTGTTCCCGGGTGCCGCAGCACTCACTCACCACAATGATGTCTCACTAGGTGCCCTGATGAAACTCAGTGCTGCTTGGTTCGCTCGCAGACAAAGGGCCCACCCTGCTTGCTGCAGGCGGGCTATGGGGACAAAGAAGCCCCCGAGCTCCCCTTTACCCTACGCTTGGGGTTAGGACCCAGCGCCCAAGCAGGCAGAGCAGGGAGGCTCTCTGCCACCAGGGAAGGGAGGGGGAAGAGAAACAGAGGGTGGGAGGATCTGGATGTAAGCTGGATGGGATAGGAAGAGAGAGGAGGTACCGGGCAGTGTAGCCCTGTAGGTTGATCAGGAAGTGTAGGCGGGCTGTTCCCGGGTGCCGCAGCACTCGCTCACCACAATGATGTCTCACTAGGTGCCCTGATGAAACTCCGTGCTGCTTGGTTCGCTCGCAGACAAAGGGCCCACCCTGCTTGCTGCAGGCGGGCTATGGGGACAAAGAAGCCCCCGAGCTCCCCTTTACCCTAAGCTTGGGGTTAGGACCCAGCGCCCAAGCAGGCAGAGCAGGGAGGCTCTCTGCCACCAGGGAAGGGAGGGGGAAGAGAAACAGAGGGTGGGGGGATCTGGATGTAAGCTGGATGGGATAGGAAGAGAGAGGAGGTACCGGGCAGTGTCGAAATTACTTCATTTTTATGGCTAAAATATTCTATTGTATATATATATATGTATATATATACATACATATATATATATATATATATATATATATATATATATATATATATATATATAGTTTTGGCATGGATACTTGTTTCCATAACTTAGCTAAGTGAATAGCATTGCAATGAGCATTGTTGTGCATGTATCTCTGTGATATGTTGACTTGAAGTTTTTTAAAGTAAGTACTCAAAAGTGAGGGTTAGATCTGGGTCACATAGATCTGTCTTTAGTCTTGTGGAGTACCTTCATATTGGTTTCTATAGTGGCTGGACTAGTTTACGTTCCCACCAGTATTGTATAAGTCAAACCAACCATTCTTGATTCTGGTACACAAGTTGAAGAACAGCTATAAAAATATTGCTGTATTCAACAGACGGTGTTGGGAAAAACTTAATGTTTCTGTGAAAAAAATAAAGTCGAACCTGATATCATATGAAAATATTAACTCAAAATAGACATAAATCTATGGTTTAAATATAAATCTTGTAAAAGAAAGCACAGTTATTTGGCAATGGTTTCTTGGATGTAACATTAAAAACCAAAACAATAACAAAGATAAAATAGATATATTGTATTATATCAAGTATTATATCACCTGAACCCGGGTGATAGGAAACACTTGGAACCCCAGTACTTTGGGAACTGAAGGGAATCACAAGTTGGGAAATCTGAGATACATAGGGCATAGGGAGACTTTGCTAAAATAACATTTTTGAAAGGGAATAAGCAGAGATATATATATGGGAGAGTTTAGACAGAGCAAAGCACAGGGGGAAATGATATAATTATAATCTCTAAGATAAAGAATAGTGAAAATTAAACCCATGTGACAAAAAAAAAATAGAACAGAGTGAAAAGGCAACCTACGGGTAGGAGAAAATATTTGCTAATCATTTTTCTGAGGCAGAGTCAATACCTAGTGTAAAGGACATAAAACAACAAAATACTCTATAAAAGGTAGACAGAAGAAATTAAGTAACCTTCTCTTCAAAGGATATACAACTAGCCAAGAAGCACATGCTATGAAGCTAAACACTGTCAGTCATTAGGGACATGTAAGCAACAAGCACACTGAGCTACCACACGCTGGTATGGCTTCTATACAAAGAAAAAAAATCTGAAAACTTTTAAGTGTTCGCAGGGAGATGGAGAAGTTGGAACTCTTATGCACTGTTGCTGGAATGCAATGTGGTACAATATGGAAAACAATATAGTAACTTCTTAAAAAGTCAAAAGAAAACTATCACGTAATGTAGTCATTATATCCAGAAGAATTCAAAGCAGGGAGATAGGATTATATGCCAATGTTTATAGAAGATTTCAAGACAGCCAACAATCATGTATTCAAAGGCAGATGAACTGAAAAATATTGCATTTTTCATACATACAATGAAATAGTAGTCAGACATTAAAAGCAAGGAAACTGTGACTCATGCTGTAATATGAGTGAGCCCAGAGGACAGTATGTTAGAAGGAATATACCAATAATAAAAAGACCAACAACGTCTGAGTTCATTTGGATAAGGTATCTAGAGCAGAGGCAGGGACAGTAGCCTGGTAGGACTTGGGATGGAAGGATAAGGACAAGAAAATTTGTTTTGTGGATCTAGAACTTTGTTTCAACAAATGAAAGGTCTGTAAAGATCTGATCCACAACAATATGGAATGCATAACATTAATATGCACTTCAATGGTTAGAACAGACCATTTTGTTATGTATTATCGAACCACAATCAAAACTAAAAACATCTGGGTCTGGAGATGCCCAGCGCTTAAGAGAGCTTACTGCTCTTACAGAGAACCCAGGTTGGGTTACCAGTCCTCAGGAATGGTGACTCACAGCTGCCTGTAAGCTTCAAGGGTTCTAAAGTTCTCTTCTGGCCTCCATGGCAACTGCACTTATGGGCACATATCCACCCCCTAACACATGCATACACATAATTTAAAAACATAAAAACATTGAAAACATTTAAATGCGGCCATGAAATAAGCTTTCTGGTGGTTCCCAATGAAAGTACCAAACCATGTTGTGTGCTGTCAAGGAGTTAAGAAAGGACTGTGAGGAGGTTAGAGCTGAGGTATAGGGGAGGGTATGACAAAAATGTCTCCCTCACAGGGGCAGTGGGAGACTGCAACACGGGGCTTGGTTTCTAGGACAAATAACAGGTGTTTCCTAGAAGAAACATGTGTGCTCAATTTTTCTTTTATACTAATCTAATTCCCCTTAAGAGTTTGGCCTTCAAACACTCACCACCATGAGATAGTGGGAGTCTTGCTTCTCGGGTCATGAAGAGGACTATAGGCAAAGCTTATAATTGCTCTCCTTTTTGCTGCCTCTCTTTTGGCCTACCCCCATCCCACTGCATCACTGCTCCTGGTATTCACACGGGACTTCCCACACTACATGGGTAACAAGCAGACTGAGAACCACCGTCTCTACCACTGGTGCCCCGTGCTACCAGTTTTGGCTCTATCTCCAGCCTACTCTTGCTAAATTGCTTGTGGTCCATTGAGATTTAGTTGGTTAGAAGCGTATGGTTTAAGTCAGACCCAGGTCCCAGTTGTAGCTGTATCACCTGTTTATATGAACCTGGAGAGTTCCTAACCCTTTTTGAGCCTCTGTCACCTAATCTGTTCACATCACCGCAAGGTTTTGTGAACGTTAGATGGAATGTTTTAAAGTCTCTCAAACAGTGTCTCACTCACAGTAAGAGCTTAGGGAACATGGTTTCTCCTGTTGAAAATTTCTTCGGGTACTAGATCCTTAAGGTATGCTACTGTGTCCACACAACTGCTCCTTGCTTTAATTGCAGGTCCAATGACTAGTAGGAAAGTTTGTCTCCAGAGTCCTAGCCTGGATAGTTAAAGCTTGAAATTTGCCTCTTAAGCAGTTTTTGGATCATTCATTTTATTGCTACCTAAACTGAGAAGTGTGCCAGCTTTGTTAAACTACAGAGCAGAGACTGGCAAACACACAAAACTTCTTGTGGAGATATATGCTATGAAGACTTAATTTAATTGAAAAATGATTGATGGCCCATTTTAGATCAGTCTACATTCTTTGGCATACCACAAGGTCTGGAAAGCTGTGAACTCCACAGATGGCCTTTACTTTAAAGAAACCGAATAAAAGAAAGAAACCTCTGAATTTATAAAGCATACTCAGAGAATTGTGTACCTCAACTTGGGGAATTATTGTCTTTGGGGGCTTTGTAAAACCTCAAACATTCCCACATTTATCCTTTTCTCTTTTACTTACTTCTCAAATACTCAGCTACTAAGACATATAGAACATGGATAGTTAAATTTTTTTTTAAACCCATAAGTGATTCTGAAAAATTCCTGATATATTTACTTGATCAAACTTTGACTTATAGAGTTACTTATCAGTGATATCACTGGGAAAATAATTGTTAGAGCTCTGCCCACTGGGGAGACACAACTCCCTTTACAGCAACTCACTCACATTCAGAAACACAAATCCTGCCTAATGTAAGGAATGTATGGGACTGGGATTGCTATTCCAAACTCTCCAAAGTGTTCTAATGTCTGCTCAATGCCATGTACTTGCTTTTGTGAGAGAAGAGCTAGGTCACAGAGAACAAGGAAGGTATGAACAAAGGAGATTTCTAATAAAAACCCTGTGGATATGCATATTGGCTCCGTCTCCCCCACCAATTTTCTATCCACAAAGCACAAAAGGACCAGTGGCTTTTGTTACCTTATTGCCTCTGTAAAAATGTTTATAGAAAAAAGCAACAGTAGGCTGGAGATAGATCCGAGACTAGTAGCACGGGGCAGCAGGCCTGGTGGTGGCTTTTGGTGCTCAGTCTTCGTGTGTGTGTGTGTGTGTGTGTGTGTGTGTGTGTGTGTGTGTGTTGGGGTGGGTAATGAAAGGCTGCTTGAGTACTTCTCAGGAGACAGCTACTGGCTGGACACTAGAGACAGCTACTGGCTGGACATTAGAGAGAGATAGCTATTGTCTGGGCACTGGATAAAATAGCAGCAACTTTGTATTTGCTTCTCAAAGAGCAACCTAATCATATAGCCTGCTTGAACCTTAAGTTACCTTAGAAAAACAAAAACTTAGGCTCTACTCAATGTGTGTGTGTGACAGCCCACTGTATTTCCAGATAAATTAAACAAGGTAGCATAAAATGAGTTTATTTTCATAAATGATATTGGGATAATTTAATATTATTGTGCATAGAAGTTAATGTAAGTTTACAGCCATGCACTATGTTATTTCAATAGTAAAAATTAAACTGTAAGCCAGGTGGTGGTGGTGCTCACCTTTAATTTCAGCACTTAGGAGACAGAGACAAACGAATCTCTGTGAGTTCTCGGCCAACCTGGTCTACAGAATGAGTGCCAGGACGGGCTCCAAAGCTACACAGAAAAACCTTGTCTCGAAAAACAAAACAAAATAAAAAAGAAAAAGAAAGAAAGAAAACTAAATTAATTGTAAAATGTGGCTGTAGAGATGACTGAGAGGTTAAGAAACCATGCTGTTCTTCTAGAAGACCTGACTTTTATTTCTAGCATCCACATCTGCTTACACACAATCTTCTGTCACTCCATGTTTAGGGACTCTGCTGCCTCTGACCTGCATGGGTGCTCCCATGCATGTGTGTATACCCACCTCGACACATACAATACATACAATTAATTAAGAAGTAAAATAAATTGTAAGAAAGTTAACATATAAAGTATGAAAAATTGGGTCTTGAGGCTGGAGAGAGGGGCTGGGGAGTGAAGAATGTTTGCTGTTCTTTCAGAGGACCAGCAATTACATTGGTGGCCTATAACTGTAGCTCCAGTCTAGCGCAATTTTGTTCATAATCTAACAAATAAAGCTTGCTTGAATATCGGAGTGCCGAGCTAGCCACACTAATTAGCCATAGAGGCCAGACAGTGATGGCACATACCTTTAATCCCAGCACTCAGGTGACGGAGACTGAGGGATCTCCATGAGTTCAAGGCCACCCTAGGCTCTCTGAAATTGATCAATCCAGTCTAAAAGAGAAACAGAGCCAGGCAGTGATGGTTCACACCTTTAATTCTAGTATTTAGAGGTCACATGTTTTTGATCCCAGCGGTGGGGAGGTGGAGACAGGAAGGTATATGGCTGGGCAGACAGAAGAATATAAGGTGGGAGGAGACAGGAGCTCAGGATTCAGTCTGAGGTTTGGTGGAGACATATGCAACCAGAGGATTCAGTCTGAGAGGCAGTCTGAGGGTTCATAGAGACAGGATTGCCCATTTAGTCTGAGAATTCGGTAGAGGTAAAAAATCTCACTAGTGGCTGGCTGCTTTACTTCTCTGATCTTTAAGCTGTCACCCACTAATGTCTGACCCTGGGTTTTTATTCTTAATACCAATTAGAATTCGTGCTACACTCCAGAGGGCCCAACACTCTCTTCTAGTTTCCATAGACACCTGTATACATGTACCAATACACTCAACACACATGTACACATTCATAAATAAAATTAATACTAAAAATATTAAAAGGTAGCAGAAATTAGAACATTTATTCAGTCATTGGAGGTAATATTAAAGGAGAAAACTTAAAACGGAAAAATAGACAATGTATAATAAATTAATACAACTGAAATACATAAAAATTTGGAGAGAAGTTAATTGACAAAATAGAGGATGCATCTCACAGTATGATTCTAGATACATTTCAGGACATATCGAGAGTTTGTAGAAGTTTATATTAGGTTTCTTGGGTGGTGATTGAAGAATATGAAGAATGATCACATACGCTGAAACAGCATTAGCACATTAACATTGGAATGGTGCGTTCTTGCCAACAATAAATGAAGTGCAAATTAAAACAATGATGGCATGTCACTTTATACCCCTAAAGTGAACAACAATAAGGGAACAATTTTAAAACAGTGATGAGACTAGGGGGAAATTGAAACATTTGTACATTTCTACTGGCATTATAAATGATTTCAGTCAATTTGATGAACAATCTGGCAGTTTTTAGCAAGAGCCGTAAAAATGTTCCTACCTTTTTACTAAATAATCTCACACTTGGACATTTGTTTTAAGGCTATAACTCAGGAGAAGAAAAGTAATATATGTTATTTATTATCACTAAAATCTGGCTATAACCCCAATAGACATTAATAAAGATGCTATAAACGGATGACATTTTAAATTAACAGAATTACATGAAACCAATGAAAATGATTAATATAAAGAATAATGTGATATATGGAAAAGTATATTCAAAATACCAAATTCAAAGGTTGAAACTGAAATAGCAAATTATCTGAGTTTATGTTAAGATATAAAGTAAAGCCGCAGATGTAGTTAAGTGATAGAATGCTCGATGCTAGTGATAGAAGCATGCACGATTCTAGGTTCTCTAGCCTTGGTAACACACACACGAGGGAACAAGGAAGGGAGAGAGGGATGGAGGGCAGAAGAGGGAGGAGAAGGGATGGGAAGGAGAGACAATATGAATCTAGAGGAACTGGAGTTCACCAGGATGCTCTTGCTAGGATGGAGTCCCATACTGAAAAAAAAACCTTGACAGTTGAGTAGAATTAAATGTGTTAGAAATAATAGAGAAAATAGAGATAAAAAAGCTTAAATTAAAGAAATAGACACATAAGGAATGTCTGAAGCAGGTTTCCATGTTGTTTAACATTGCATATAGAAGAAGAGGACCTGTGAAGTTAGAAAAGCCATGAGAATCATGTCTCTGCCTAAAAGACTAAGGGAGCTAGAGCAATACACAGCAGTTAAGACAGGTATTGCTCTTCCAGAAAACCCAAGTTTGTTTAGACATAGAAAGTACAAATTGGAAGCAGTATTTTGGGACAAGACTATTATTTGCATAACTTTAGCAACATGAGTAAAGAAAAGTTAATTATATACACAATCAAAAATTTGTTAAACACTTCTGGGTGGATATTAACATGAAGATGGCTAGTCAACATCAAATATGTAGTTACTCTTAACATGAATGCCAAAGTGAGAGTGGAAAGAAAAAGAATGCAGTATGGAAAAACAACTAGGTATCTTTTGCATAGTACAACCAAATCAGATGGTAGATGCGTGGAGTGTTTAAACTGTTTTCAACAATCATACAGGTCAGAGAAGTACTACTCTGTAAGTATAATTGTGTCTTATTTTCTATTTTTTTGAGAATTGTATACATGAGAGATGTATTAATGTAAGTTTCATAGTACACTCTCCAACCTCAGACTCCTTTTGGGTCCCTTCCAATCTCTCCTCAATTCATGATTTCTTTTCAAAGGATAACAATTAAAGAATTGTTATTGTGACTTACATATGTATGTATATATGAAGAAAACCCTCTGAGTCCATTTAGTGTTGCTCATCTTCATGTGTGCTTAGGGCTGACCACTTGGGTTTGGACGACCTATCAGGGGGCTCATCCCCAGAGCAGAGTGATCTTTCTCTTAGCAGCTATCAATTACCTGTAGCTTTTCATTTAGTGGTAGGGCCTGGGAGGATTGTTTTTCTTTTTGAAGACAGGGTTTTGCTGTTGTACAGGTTGGTACTGAATTTTCAGAGATTTATCTTTCTCTGCCTTCCAAATTCTGGTATTAAAATCATGCACCACCTTGCCTGACTTTGACCTGTCTTATATTAAGAAAAAGCAAGTGAGTAATTTTTCACGTAATGTCCATGGGACTATCACCTACAAAAGGACAAAACAAGATTCTTGAAGAACATGAGTATGTCTGTATCAGTGAAAAAGACAAAATTCTTAGTGTTGAAGAAACGATTCACAAATGGGATATAGAAGAGATTAAGCAGTATAGTCCTGAATTTGAAATAAAGATATCAGTATGAAAACAAGAGTCATTTTCATTTTATCTTTACATGGATTTCTCTTTGTTGGTCTACTGAGATGGCCCAGAGGCAATGGTGAATATATTAGCAGTGAAGAGCCTTAGTGCTCTGATTTTAGCTTTGGAATATTTCATAAAAAGAAACCAAGGCTCTTGCAAAAATGGTTGATTCGTGGTTGGAGGCAAAAAATGAACAAGATGTATCTGAAATATCTTAATATCTTAGATGGGAAACTGTCTAACAGACTCAGGAGTCAACTTAAAGAAACACCCATTGGCAGAAGGTATAAATTGAAGTGTGATAGTCAAAAAATTCAATAGGTTCAAATGCATTATATATAATTCAATTAGTGAGTTTTTAATCTTTTACAAATAAGAACTAAATTCCCCAATCCTACTCTATCTACAAAACTACAAGCCTAGTTTAATAACTAATACTAATGAACACTTTTTCTGTGTGAGGTGTCTTTCCTGAATAATAGTAGCTACCACCCAACATCAAAGAAACCTCTCTTTATAGCCAATGCATAACAGCACAGAAAGTGATAACTGGACACAATGCAAAGATCAGCAGGTTGGAGGAAACCCAGTCTCAATGGATATACCTACAGCATAGCTCATGCATCTGTTCCTTAGGGAACATTGCAGTAGAGAGAATGGAAAGATTGCAAAAACTAGAATACCAGGGAGTCTGCTATTAAATAATCTCTCCTAGAAATAGCTTTATAAACAAGACCAGAACAATACATGTATCAATAAACATGTTAACATGTAAAGGAAAACATTTCAGAGGGTTTAATCCCTAGACAAGGAACTATAGGCAACTACTGCCATGAAGAGAGTTAACCTTTCCCAGGGATAAGGCCCCTTTATTTATTGTCCAGTGCACATGGGTCAGTTGTGAAACCATAAACGCAATAACAAAAACAGAGTCAGCAGTCTATGTGTGTATTTATGTAACAATATTCAAAGAAAAAGATGCTGTAAACTTGAGCGGGAGGCATGGAGGAGTTTGAGAGACAGTAGCAGGAAGGATCTTAGGGGACGAAAGGGAGAGGAGAAACTGACATAATTCTGTTTCAATTAAAGCATATTAAAATTATTGTTTTTAAATAATAACTGATGACTTTCCAAAGATGGTAGGGTATAAAAAATAGAACAAAATACTCCAGAAGTTTTCTATTCTTACTGTGTAATATGAAAGTATTTTAGAAAAAATTATTTTCCTTTATTATATCTCTGATAATTCCTTCATCTACAAAAGGACTAAGAAAATTGAAAGATTTAAAAATGTTTTAAGAACCTTGGAATTGACATCAGGCTAGTAGAATCTTAGGAAGTTTTAAGTTAGGAAAATGACTTTATCCCAACAAGAATTGTAAGCTTTGTGGCATTTTTCTATCATTTCCACCCTGTCTCTTTATCTCCATGGCAGTCTTGAAAACAAACAGCTCCATCACCCAGCAAAGCATCACAGCCATCTTGGCAACCACTAGGTGGGGGCCGGATGGTACTGAAGACCTTTTGAAGCCTTATTTTTAGAGAATTGTGGATATATGATATGCCTGATGGTTTCCTGGAAGCATCTTGGTTTCAAAGATTGGCTTGATTACACTTAGCACATAGATGATCTGGTATAAAATGATTTTCCTTGGACAGTGTTGTTGAAGTTTTTTTGGGACAGTAGGCAATAAATGGAGTAATCAGTTGGCTACCCAGAAATATTAAGGTGAAAGATATGATATGAGATGTCTATTAGAAATTTCCGAAGTCCTGATAATATAGTATGTACATATTTTGGCTCTACTCAATGTCAACATGAAAATGCACTGTGCTTTTTACTGCTGGCTTAAAGTCTTTCTCTGCAAGAAGGGAGTGAAGGCTAGGCATAGTTAACACTGATGAGTGTTGAAAGAATTCTCCAACATGCACCCACTAACACACATACACACACTTGATAAAGACTGAAGACTTAGTCCCAGACTTTAATGAAATTTCTATCTAATAATCAATTGACTACTAATGTGACCCCAGAGGAAACTTCAGTGATAAACACATACAACAAAAATGCAGCGTTATCAAAAGAAACAGAGAAAAATAGCAAAGAATATTGATGGTCATGAAACTTAGTAAATGCACCAAAAATCACAGAATCACACATAATTGTTGATTATGTGACATACAAACTATTTCTTAACAAAATGAAATTTCAACCAAGTGAAAATAAAATGATAGAACATGGTAATTTATAATTGATAATTAATAGGTGTGGGAATATAAAAGTGAAAACCTGAAACTGAACATTGTTCACCAGGAAACAGTGAGCCATATGCTGAATTGTACCAATAACTATGTAATTAACAGCATGCAGACTGTGGAGAAGTTCTACAGGAAAAGCATCATAGATACTTTAGCATCTATAATGAAAAAACAGGGTGAGAACACCTATAGATTAATATAGTTATTAATATTAAATTACTTAATAAATAATTATTAAAATTAATGAAGTAATGTAAAGTTTTTTCTTTAAGCATATTTATTCATTCTTATTTTATGTTTACCTTCATGTTTGTATGTGCACCATATACATGCCTGCTACTTGTGGAGGCCAGAAGAAGGCAACAGATTCCCTGAAACTGGAGTTACAGGTGGTTGTGTGTTGCTGTAAAGGTTTTAAGAACAGAATCCATATGCCCTGGAAAAATAGCACGTTTTTTTTAACGTGAGTGAAAATATAAAAGTGAAAACCCGTAATTGAACATTGTGAGTCTAGTCCCATAATGAGTCTTTAATAAGAACAAGTGAGACCATATTATATTGTCTAACAATTCACTCTTAGATATTAACATCATAGGAATGGTGAAAAATGATTACTGTGGAATTCTGGATAGTAATCTTATATGGAGAGAGAGAGAGAGAGAGAGAGAGAGAGAGAGAGAGAGAGAGAGAGAGAGAGGAGTTATATTTGGAATTAGACATATGGAAGCATATAGGGGTTGACTGAGCAATCATTTTAATTTAGTAGGCAATATAAGATTACTATTTACATAAGAATTTACTAAGCTCTGTATTTTGTGTGACTGTCCGTTTTTATGTTTCAAAAAAGTAAGTTTTAAAATGATGCAAATAATGAAAATGGTTGGAAAAATAGCAAACATAGAGTCCATAAACACATTACCTCAAGTAACATTAATAATAACGCTGAGAAAGGTCAATGATTTGAAGCAGGTTTTCCAAGCCTTAATGGAATAATCCTTAAGGAAAAATCATCTTGCATTGTATCTAGACTATGACAGATCAATGGAATTGTTTAAATGGGCCACTGTACACCAGGGCATCTATCTTGTAGTCATTGAATAATTGTCTAAAATATTTATTTGAGTCAGTGTCTATAGTCATTTTTCAAAAACCATAAACAATAGAACCTTTATTTGAGGATGGTATGTTGATTTAGGATCCTTGATGCAGGATTTCTATCATTTTAAAACTCAAGGACGTTCCTAACATCATATCTTTAAAAACTATTTTAAAATCACATTCGTGTGTGTGTGTGTGTGTGTGTGTGCGTGCGTGTGTGTGTGTGTGTGTGTGTGTGTGTGTGTAGGGGACAGGGCACACTAATGCCATGGTACATATATGAGGTCAAAGGACAACATGTAATAGTTTGTTCTTTCATTTCACCATTTGAGTGCTGGGGCTCAAACTCAGGTCATCCAGCTTAGCAGTAAGTGCTGCTGTTACCCATGGAGTCATCTTGCTAGCCTATGACAACATCTCTTTTAGTTCTTGGCTGAACTCTTTACTCATCCCAGACTTAGCAAATACCTTTTTATGACTTTCTGAGGCTGGCTTGTTTCTTTATTGTCTTCTTGCTTCAACTTATCTCTGCTTTAGTATATATTGTTTCACTTTTGTCTTCAGTCTGAGAAAGAATAGGACCTTCTGCCTCTCTTAAACCTAGCTCTATGTCTCTGTGACAGTTTCCAAATTCTGTTGGGCAGTCCAGCTTTGCGGCATTGTCATAGACCAAGTATTTTCCTCAGATGAACTCCCAAGGTAATTCAGGAGCCTGCAAGATTCTTTGGGTGACCACTGATGCTGAAGACATAGATAAGGAAGATGGTTGGTTTAAGAAAATGAAGAGTTACATTTTTGATATGATCCACTTGGAAGAATGGGACCTTCCCAAATGAAAGTAGATGGTTTGTGGCCGTTCTGCTATTTCCTCAACAATATTGGGGTATTTTTGTGTTTAAAGTATTTATTGTTCACTTAGTGAGTGCAAAGTAATACAGAGAGTAATAAAGAGAGGAGTAATTGATGGGTGAGATATGATCCTTGACTTCAAGGAACTGAAAGTATCTATTTTAATATAAGTAGTGTTATACAAGACAGCAGATAAAATGAGGATGGGTGAGTGTCAGGATCTGTGGGAAGAAACAGAAATGCTGGGTGTTTGTTGAAAAGGGAACAAACACTTGTAAGTTTTTCATTTGGGAAGTTCTGGAACACATATATAAAACAAGAGAAAGTCACAGTTTAGAGTACTATGGAAGTAACTTGGGATGCTCAGAGGCAGTCTGTAAATAAACAGCTAAGTACATAATGGTGGGACATACAGCCACTGTGTTAACAGAGACCCATTAGTCCTGATGATACTGTCCTGAGCTGTCTATCTTCTCACAGTTAGTGTTCAAATTGTACCAAAACTATTTGTCATGTAAAGTCTGAGGATTCTAATAATATGCCTGAAATTCCGGTCCTAGCTTCATCACTTGGAGCTGCCTGACTTGATGAAATATTTGCCTTCCTTCCTTTATCCTGGAATGCATAGTATTTTTCAACTAAAAAGAAACCTAGCATCAAAGGCAAGTGTGGGTTTGGTAACATTCATGGCAAGCCCTGTTTGCCTTGAATGTAACTTCTATTGAGTGTCTCCAAAATGTATTTGATATTAAGGAGATTATACTTATCTGAAATTTCTCAGGAAATAAAAGAGAATGTGAATATCTCCTCTCTTTTACAAGCTGTTGAGAAGATGTAACAAAGGGGCACTCAGAAGTTTTTCAATTATCAAAAGGAAGATTGATCTTGGTCCTCTTGAGAGCGAGGGAACACTGATAGTTTGGGCCCTGGGGAAAATAATCTTCAAATGCAGATTTCAATTTTAGGCAAGTGGGTTTTCATCAGTCTGTAAGTAGCCCTGATGGAAAGTATCCAAACACCAGATTTGCCTTCTCGTGTGTGTTTTCCCCTATACTTAGGCACACTGTAGGTAAGTAACAACATTGATTGTGTAACTGAAAGAGGGATAGGAATGGTTCACTCCATATTAACTCCTGAAGTGAGTCTAAGGGTTTTTTGGGTGGGTGTTGAGTTCTGATCTCTCACTTTAATATTGCTGAGGCCTTGGGAAATCCTTTCTGTTTCTAGGACCTTAGTTAATTCATTAGAAAAATGATTTTTTATGTTGTTGTGTTTTCAGTTCTAGCATCTTTTAGCAATAAATGTGGTTCATTATAATGTATCGACTGAAGTTTCTCTCATTCAGTTGACCTCATATTTGAGTAAAAACATTAGCGAGAGGATTATACTTCTTCAGACTGATACATAGACCTAGAGTAATATTTATACCTCTAAAAGCATCTGGAAATTTTATGGTCCTATATTTGATTAACAGTTATCCCTTTATTAAGAAAAAAAAACATGGCCTCCTGAAAACCCTTATTACTGCACAACATCTCAGTGACAAGCCAGACATTCATTTATTCAAGAGGCCATGGCATTGAGATATTGCATCAATGAAGTGTACTGTTCATGGCATAAAACTTGTTCAAAGAGGTAATTAGAATAGAGGCGCCTAAGTATTGCAACTATTCAGTGTCAGCCACAAGCGGCTACTAACTAATGTTAGGGATACTCTTGCGGTTTTTAATCAAGATGTAGGCAATACAAATTGTCTATTCAGCACAGAATGAACAATGCAAGCTTTGCTACTTTAATAGGAACTTTGACTTCAAAAACCACTGTAGAAATTCATTTGTAAAGATAATAGAGGTCCTTAAAAGGTTATAAACAAATCTCTTAAAGAAATTGAGGAAAAAGACAAGTGAAAAGTTGGAAGAAAAAATGCTAAGAACTCTGTCCTCAAAGGCCTAAAGCACACAGTTCCAAATAGTTAGTTATGCTGGCTTATATGTCTTTCATTCTTATCTAGTTGGTGTTCAAATCTGTTGCTCTCTTTTCCCCCTTTACCTCTAAGGATGCTTGCAGACAGGTAAAGAACAATAACCAACCACTCTGCCCTCACTGCACACACTTGCACACACCTGGTCACATGAAAATATAGTTCTCTTGTCCATCTTATCCAATACTTACACATATTCTGGATCTGAGAATGTAACTGTTTTAGATCTGGAACAGAGTAGAAACATGAATTGGGCCAACTCACTCATTTTATAAACGTGAAGGGGAAGGCTGAGAGCAAGGGTGTCTAAAGCACTGCCAGGACCACAATCTGGCTGTCAGCACTAACACTATGGCTCACCACTGTGAACTTGAGATTTCAATGGAGTACAGCAATTGATTGATTCAGAATATATGTATTTAAGTGTCTTTGTATATGAAACATTGTGCTTACCCCCCAGATGTGCTTCACAGGGGAAAGAAATAGAATCCTGACCTTGTGGAGAGTAAATGTATAAGTATGCAACTATTTTCTGTACGATCAGATGGAAAGCCTCCATGGGACCAAATTCAACCCTCTGAATGTGGGGGAGAGTTCTGTGGTGGCTTGACAGTCTGTGGGCCCACTGACAGTGAGACCAGGACTTGTCCTGGGTGCATAAATTGGCATTTTGGAGTCTGCTCCCTGTAAAGGGATACCTTGTTCAAGCCAGGGGAGGGCCTTGGTATTGCCTCATCTTGGTGTGCCAGATTTTGTTGACTCCTCAAGGAAGGCCTTACCTACTCTGAAGAGTACATAGCAGGGTGATATTTGGGGAGGTGTGGTGGCAGGAGAAGAGGAAGGGGGTGTTACTGGGACTGGTATGTAAAATGAAAAATATTTTAAATAAATAAGAAAAACAATATACATGTCATAGTAGGGATGTTAACTCAGTGGTAGAGCTCATGCTTAGAATGTAAATGGCTCTGTATTTCATTCCCAGTATTGCGACAAACAAAAATGCATGGCAGAATATGCTCACAAATCAAAGTCTAAAAGCCATATGAATGACTTGAGTTTGCTTGGAAAGGTGATAAAGAGTAGAATAAGAATCAAGTACTGGAGCACTGGTCTGAGCTCCCAAGGTCCCAATGAGGAGCGGAAGGAAGGAGAAGATGAGCAAGGAAGTCAGGACCACGAGGGGTGCACCCACCCACTGAGACAAGGGGGCTTATCTATTGGGAGCTCACCAATAGATCACCAGCTGGACTGTGACTGAAAAAGCATGGGATAAAACTGGACTCTCTGAACATGGCGAACAATGAGGGCTGATGAGAAGCCAGGGACATTGGCACGGGGTTTTGACCTTACTTCATGTTCTGGCTTTGTGGGAGCCTAGCCAGTTTGGTTGTTCACCTTCCTAGACATGGATGGAGGGGGGCTGTCCTTGGACTTTCCACAGGGTAGGGAACCCTGACTGTTCTATGGACTGGAGAGGGAGGGGGAGAGGAGAAGGGGGAGGGGGGAAAGGGTAGGAGGAGGGGGAGGGAAATGGGAGGCTGGGAGGAAGCAGATACTTTTTTTTCCTTTTCTCAATAAAAAAAATGTTCAAAAAAAAGAAGCAAGTAATTTTTCTCATATAGTAGACAGCAAGCATCGAAACATTTTCAAACACTTCTTTCTCTTTTTTCACCAGCTTGATGGTTTCCTGCTGTACCCCCTTTCTCTGAAACTCTTTTAATGACTTAACCACTTTCTCTTGATACAATCTGTCCTTCTTCTCTTTTTTACCAATACAATCATAAAACCTTTTTATATTCTTTAGTGTATCCAATAGAATTTTCAACAATGATTAAAATACTTGGTAAACTTCTCTATCTATGCTAGCAGTCACTAGCCATATGTGGCTATTGATTAGAGTGTAGCTGGTTCAACTGAGAAAGTATAATTTTGATTGCATTTAGTTTCATGGTTTAATGATGTTTATTTTTAGAATATAGAAGTGAAATGTTTATATGTTGTTGTTTTGAGAATTTCATACATAAGTACTGCATTTATGTTATTTCATCCCTTCCTCTTCCCTCCAACTCCTCTCATGTGCCTACCTCAAATTCATAGCCTTTTCTCTTATAATTACCATTGTTTCACTTCACAAACACACACACATACATACAAAAGCAAACACACACTCACACAAAAGCACTTCACAGCATTTCTCACCATCCTCAGGCTTTTATAGCCCTCCCACTGGTTCTTCTGCAATGTTTACTGATCCTTCTGGAATGTAGATGACCCTTCTAAACCCGAGCAGTCAGAATCATGTATTCTCAGCAAAAATCCTTGTCTTATGAAAGATGTAAGCAGCAGAAATCCATGGGTATAAATCTAAACATCAAGAAGGTGCTTATCCACATGTACATTTATTGAAACAACAGCAGTATATTACCCCATAGGACCTATGACCTCCACAGCCCTGTGTTTTTGATCAGGCATGAATTCCTTTCTGTGGAGCAAGTCTTAAATCAATTTTTTTTTATTGAGAAAAGGAGAAAAAAAAACAAGTTTCCACCTCCTCCCAGCCTCCCATTTCCCTCCCCTCCTCCCACCCTTCTCCCCCTCCTCCCACCCTTCTCCCCCTCCTCCCACCCTTCTCCCCCTCCCCCCACTCCTTTCCCCCTCCCTCTCCAGTCCAAAGAGCAATCAGGGTTTTCTGCCCTGTGGTAAGTCCTAGGTCCTCCCCACTCCGTCCATATCTAGGAAGGTGAACATCCAAACTGGCTAGGCTCCCACAAAGCCAGCACATTGCGTAGAATCAGAACCCCGTGCCATTGTCCTTTGCGTCTCATCAGCCCTCATTGTTCGCCATGTTCAGAGTCCAGTTTTATCCCATGCTTTTTCAGTCACAGTCCAGCTGGCCGCGGTAGATTTTTAAAAAATACCAATCCAAGCTCCCACTTCCTCCCCTCCTCCCATTCCCTCCACCGTTCCCCCTCTCAACCTCCATACAATACTCAGAGAAGGTAAGGCATGTTGCTTTGTGGAAGGTCCAAAGTCCTCCCTACTATATCTAGGCTGAGCAAGGTATCCATCTAAAGAGAATAGGATCCCCAAAAGCCAGTACACGCAGTAGGGATAAATCCTGGTGCCACTGCCAGTGGTCCCTAAGTCTGCCCCAGCCATGCAACTGTCAATCACATTTAGAGGGACTAGTTTGGTCTTCTGCTTGTTACTTCCCAGACCAGCTGGAGTTGATAAGCTCCTATTATCTCAGGTAGACTGTTTTAATGGGTGATCCCATCATGGTCTTGACCTCTTTGCTCACTTTCTCACTCCCTCCACTCTTCAACTGAACTTTGGGAACTCAGTCCAATGTTCCGATGTGGGTCTCTTCCTCTGTCTCCACCAGTTGCTGGATGAAGGTTCTACAGTGATATTTAAGATAATCATTCTGACTACAGAACAAGTCAAGATTGGACCCCCTCTCCTCTTTTGCTTAGGGTCTTAGCTGGTGTCATCCTTGTGAATTCCTGGGAATTTCTCTAGAGCCAGGTTTCTGCTAACTCTATAATGCCTCCCTCAATCAAGATATCTCTTTCTTTGCTCTCATTTCCTTTCTTCCTCTATCTCGATTATCCCATTCACTAAACTTCTACTCAACCCTCCCCTTCTTCCCTCCTCTTTCCCTTCTACCCTCTTTTATCCCCCATCCCTATACTCCCAATTCTATCAGGCAATCTCGTCTGTTACCAATTTCCAGGTGGATCTATATATATTTTTCTTTGGGTTCACCTTATTACTTAGCTTCTCTAAGATCATGAACTATATAGGCTCAATGTCCTTTGTTTATAGCTAGTATTCACTTATGAGTGAGTATATACCATATTCATCTTTTTGGATTTGGGTTACTTCACTCAGGATACTGTTTTCTAATTCCACCCATATGCATGCAAAATTCAAGATGTCATTTTTTTAAGCCACTGAGTAGTACTCTAATGTGTAAATGTGCCACATTTTCTTTATCCATTCTTTGGTTTAAGGGCATTTAGGATGTTTCCAGGTTCTGGCTATTACAAATAATGCTTCTATGAACATAGTTAAACAAATGCTTTTGTAATATGATTGAGCATCTTTTGGGTATATGCCCAAAGAACAACATCAACTTCATATGGAAAACCCAGGGTAGCCAAAACAGTCCTGTACAATAAAGGAACTTCTGGAGGCATCACTATCCCTGACATCAAGCTCTATTACAGAGGTACAGTAATGGAAACAGATTAGTACTGGCATAAAAACAGAGAGGTTGACCAATGGAATCAAAGCAAAGACCAGCATGTTAATTCACACACGTATGAACACATAATTTTTCACAAAGAAGCTAAAATTATACAATGGAAAAAAGGAAATATCTTCAACAAATGGTGCTGGCATAATGGGATGTCAACATGTAGAAGAATGAAAACAGATCTATATCTATCGCCATGCACAAAACTCAAGTCCAAATGGTTTAAAGACCTCAATATAAATCTGACCACACTGAATCTAATAGAAGAGAAAGTGGGAAGTAACCTTCAATGCATGGGCACAGGAGATCACTTCCTAAATATAACTTCAGTAGCACAAACAGCAACAATAAATAAACGGGACCTCCTGAAACTGAGAAGCTTCTGTAAGGCAAAGGACACAGCCTAATAAGTGGGAAAAGGCTAAATAGGAAAAGATCTTCACCAACCCCACATCAGACAAAGGACTGATTGCCAAAATATATAAAGAACTCAAGAAATGAGATGTTAAAATTCTAAATAACCCAATTAAAAAATGGGGCATGGAACTAAACAGAGAATTCTCAAAGGAAGAATCTCAAATGGGCAAAAGATACTTAAGGAAATGTTCATCATCCTTAGCTATCAGGGAAATGCAAATCAAAACAACTCTGAGATACCGTCTTACACCTGTCAGAATGGCTAAGATAAAAAACACTAATGATAACTTATGTTGGAGAGGATGTGGAGTAAAGGGAAAACTCATCCATTACTGGTGGGAATGCAAACTTGTGAAACCACTTTAGAAATCAGTATGGTGGTTTCTCAGAAAATTGAGAATCACCCTACCTCAGGATCCGATTCCTGGGCAC